>NC_053397.1:169991531-170616531 GCF_905171765.1 Bufo bufo
GGACGGACAGCTTCAAACAGCTCATGTCACTTGCTGTCCCACAGTACGTCGTTCCCAGCCGCCACTACTTCTCCAGGAGAGCCGTGCCCTCCCTGCACAACCAAGTATCAGATAAAATCAAGTGTGCACTGCGCAATGCCATCTGTGGCAAGGTCCACCTAACCACAGATACGTGGACCAGTAAGCACGGCCAGAGACGCTATATCTCCCTAACTGCACACTGGGTAAATGTAGTGGCGGCTGGGCTCCAGGCGGAGAGCAGTTTGGCACACGCCCTTCCACCGCCAAGGATCGCAGGGCATCATTCGTTGCCTCCTATTGCCTCCTCTTCCTACTCGGCTTCCTCCTCTTCTACCACCTGCTCATCCGGTTAGCGACAGACCTTCACCACCAACTTCCGCACAGCCTGGGGTAAACGTCAGCAGGCCGTTCTGAAACTGATAAGTTTGGGGGACAGGCCCCACACCATGCAGGAGTTGTGGCGGGGTATAGAACAACAGACCGACGAGTGGTTGCTGCCAGTGAGCCTCAAGCCTGGCCTGGTCGTGTGCGATAATGGGCGAAATCTCGTTGCAGCTCTGGGACTAGCCGGTTTGACGCACATCCCTTGCCTGGTGCATGTGCTGAATTTGGTGGTGCAGAAATTCATTCACAACTACCCCGACATGTCAGAGCTGCTGCATAAAGTGCGCGTTTCAGGCGTTCTCATCCTGCCGCCTCTAGGCTGTCTGCTCTACAGCGTAACTTCGGCCTTCCCGCTCACCGCCTCATATACGACATGCCCACCAGGTGGAACTCCACCTTGCACATGCTGGAGAGACTGTGCGAGCAGAAGCAGGCCATATTGGAGTTTCAGCTGCAGCACGCACGGTTGGGTCGCACTGCGGAACAGCACCACTTCACCACCAATGACTGGGCCTCCATGCGAGACCTGTGTGCCCTGTTGTGCTGTTTCGAGTACTCCACCAACATGGCCAGTGGCGATGACGCCGTTATCAGCGTTACAATACCACTTCTATGTCTCCATGAGAAAACACTTAGGGCGATGATGGAAGAGGATGTGGCCCAGGACGAGGAGGAGGAAGAGGGGTCATCTCTAACACTTTCAGCCCAGTCTTTTAGAAGTGGCTCACAAAGAGGATTTTTGCAACAGCAGAGGCCAGGTACAAATTTGGCAAGCCAGGGCCCACTACTGGAGGACGAGGAGGAGGAGGACGAGGAGGAGGATGGGGATGAAGCATGTTCACAGCGGGGTGGTATCCAATGCAGCTCGGGCCCATCACTGGTGCGTGGCTGGGGGGATACGGAGGACGCAGACGATACGCCTCCCACAGAGTACAGCTTGTCCTTACCTCTGGGCAGCCTGGCACACATGAGCGACTACATGCTGCAGTGCCTGTGCAAGGACTGCAGAGTTGCCCACATTTTAACGTGTGCTGACTACTGGGTGGCCACCCTGCTGGATCCCCGTTACAAAGACAATGTGCCGTCCTTAATTCCCTCACTGGAGCGTGATAGGAAGATGCGCGACTACAGGCACACGCTGGTAGACGCGCTCCAGAGAGCATTCCCGACTGACACCGGAGGACAAGTGGAAGCACAAGGAGAAGGCAGGGGAGGAGGAAGAGGTCGCCAACGCAGCTGTGTTAGCGCCAGCACCTCAGAAGGCAGGGTTAGCATGGCCGACATGTGGAAAAGCTTTGTCACCTCGCCGCAACAACCGGCCCCAACTGCTGATATAGAGCGTGTTAGCAGGAGGCAGCATTTAAACAACATGGTGAAACAGTACCTGTGCTCATGCCTACACGTACTGACTGATGGTTCTGCCCCATTCAACTTCTGGGTCTCCAAATTGTTTACATGGCCATGCCCTGTATGCCTTGGAGGTGCTGGCCTGCCCTGCAGCCAGTGTACTCTCTGAACGTGTATTTAGCACGGCAGGAGGCATCATTACAGACAGACGCAGCCGCCTGTCCACAGCCTACGTGGAGAAGCTCACGTTCATTAAAATGAACCAGGCTTGGATCCCACAAGACTTGTCTGTACCTTGTGCAGAATAGACATTTATACCACCATCAAACAAAACATACATTCTTGTACTCAAGTCAAGTGCAATGATTCTTTGTTTTCTTTTTTTTTATTTGTCCCAATATTTTGGGGGCTACCTACCCCAATAAAAATTAAAAAAAACATTGTTGGCTACCTGTTCCTCCTCCATTGCTGCCTCCACCTACAACACCACATTCACCGACTCCTGAACCTACGACTCCATATCCACCTCCTTCTCTGAGTTGCAGGTTAATAATTTGTAATTTTTAGTTATTTTATTTCATTTAAAGTTATTTCCCTATCCACATTTGTTTGCAGAGTAGTTGCCATGCTCTTAAGCAGATTTTACTGCCTTTTACATCCCTCTAGCCTTTTCAAGGACTATTTTAGAGCCATTTAATTTAAAAAAAGTGCCAATTTTAGTGCCGTAAATTGAAAAAAATCTTATTTTCAATTGTCGGGTGACATTTTTCCATTTTTGGCGTATACAAACCCCTGCTGTGCCTGGGTGACAGGGGCCTAAATCTCTCAAAATCCTCTGTTCTATTGCTGGGTGACAAGATCCCCCTTTTGCCGTGAATGAACCCCTGCTGTGCCTCGGTGACAGGTCTAAATCTCTCAAAATCATCTGTTCTATTGCTGGGTGACATGAAACCCCTTTTGCCGTTAATGAACCCCTGTTCTGCTGTGCTGACAGGGGCCTAAATCTCTCAAAATCGTCTGTTCTATTGTTGGGTGACATGAACCCCCTTTTGCCGTGAATGAACCCCTGCTCTGCAATGCTGACAGGGGCCTAAATCTCTTAAAATCCTTTGTTCTATTGCTGGGTGACATGAACCCCCATTTTGCCGTGAATGAACCCCTGCTGTGCCTGGGTGACTGGGGCCTAAATCTCTCAAAATCCTCTGTTCTATTGCTGGGTGACATGAACCCCCTTTTGCCGTGAATGAACCCCTGCTCTGCATTGCTGACAGGGGCCTAAATCTCTCAAAATCCTCTGTTCTATTGCTGGGTGACATGAACCCCCTTTTGCCGTGAATGAACCCCTGCTGTGCCTGGGTGACTGGGGCCTAAATCTCTCAAAATCCTCTGTTCTATTGCTGGGTGACATGAACCCCCTTTTGCCGTGAATGAACCCCTGCTGTGCCTGGGTGACAGGGGCCTAAATCTCTCAAAAATCCTCTGTTCTATTGCTGGGTGACATGAACCCCCTTTTGCCGTGAATGAAACCCTGCTCTGCATTGCTGACAGGGGCCTGTCACGCG
Source organism: Bufo bufo (assembly GCF_905171765.1). Lineage (NCBI taxonomy): Eukaryota > Metazoa > Chordata > Amphibia > Anura > Bufonidae > Bufo > Bufo bufo. The sequence goes on from NC_053397.1 coordinate 169,994,846, forward strand.
GGTATCAAGAGCCACGTCTGACTCCGTTATACCCGGGGTCAGGAAGTCGCAGCGGGTGGCTGCGCGCTCTATATCGAAAGATCACGTTGTTTCTTTGTGATTGTTTTCTGTGTTTGCCTTGCTATCCTTTTTGTCTCTCTCAGGGATCCGTAGCTTCTCCTCCTCAGCTGTTTCTTGTCTGCCACTCCCTACCTCCTTATATTCTCCCCTCACACTTCTCTAGTTGCCAGTTATAGAGCTTCCTGCCCGGACATCTATACTGACCCACTGGAGTGGTTAATCCTGGTTGTCGTTCCTGAGTGCTACCCTCCGGATCCCTGTTGGGCTTATTGTTGTCTCCTGTTGTCGCCCACCTGGGAATATATGTTGAGTCTGTGTTGTCTGTCCTCCCCTTGGTGTTTTCCCTTAGAGTTAGTGGTGCGGACTAGTGTTCCCATCGCCCTGTTCACTACCTAGGGCTCAGCTCAGGGAAAGCCAGGGCTTTAGGCACGTGATCGGCGTACGGGTGAGGAACCCGTCTAGGGACGTCAGGGCAGCCAGGTGCCAGCCGCCAGGTGAGTCAGGGGTCACCATCTTCCCTCTCACTTGGGCAGGGCCTTCCTCGTTCCCTCCCTCTGTGTCACGTATGTGATAGCCACGCCGACCGTGATATTATAACTGGCCCTTACTTTTTGAGAAAAAATAAAATAAAAATTTATTTAATTTTTTGTTTGTTGTTTTTTTTTTTTCTCTCTCTACTTAGAATCCAATATGGATCCTATTGATGCCTTGGCAGAACAGCTTCAAAGCCTGTCTTTGGAGGTGGCAGGATTGAAGGCGTCTGTTCTCCAACAACAGCAGCAAATGCAGCAGACCGCACCCCCAGCGGTTGCTATGGGTAACCAGGTTGTCACTGAACCCAAGGTTGCTCTTCCCGACAGATTTTCTGGGGGAAGGGACAAATTTGCGACGTTCCGTGAGGCCTGCAAATTATATTTTAAGTTGCGCCCTTACTCCTCAGGTCATGAAGAACAGCGGGTAGGGATTGTCATTTCCCTGCTTCAGGGGGATCCGCAATCCTGGGCGTTCTCGTTACCCCCTGGTTCTCAGGCTCTTCGGTCAGTGGAGGGATTTTTTGGGGCTTTGGGTCTCATATATGATGACCCTGACCGAGTCGCCCTGGCTGAGTCGAAGTTACGGAGACTCCTACAGGGAGATCGGTCAGCAGAGGAATATTGCTCAGAGTTCCGTAGGTGGGCTACGGATACTCAGTGGAATGACCCGGCTCTCAGGAGTCAGTTCTGCTCTGGGTTATCTGAAAGGGTTAAGGATGCACTGGCGCTGTATTAGACCCCCCTTTCCCTTGATGCTGTTATGTCCCTCTCTATCAGAATAGATAGACGTCTTAGGGAGAGATCGAAAATTCCGGAGCAATTGGTTACCTCTCCCAAGCAACAGTCAGCCTGTACTGACTTAGATGAGCCTATGCAGCTAGGCGGAACTTCTCGTCAGGTCCGTCCTCCCGAGGTTCGCCGTAGGGGGGGGGCTTGTTTTTTCTGTGGGGGGAGGGGTCATTTCATTAATGTCTGTCCCTCCTTTCTCAAAAACAAAAGACCGTCGGAAAACTACTAACCCCGGGCTGTGCGGAGAATGTCAGCCGGGGGGTATACGTTTCCTCCATACGAACATCTCAATTTGTGTTACCAGCGGTCATTGTTTTTGGTGTTAAGACGGAGTCTATTTCTGTTTTTCTAGACAGTGGAGCAGGGGTAAACTTGATTGATGCCCATTTTGCCCGCACTATGGGTTTGTCTCTCTGTACGCTGCAGAGACCTATTCCCGTATTCGCTATAGATTCTGCTCCTCTGTCTCAGAGAAACCTCACCCACATTGTTCGTAATTTACACCTTCGGGTAGGGGACCACCATAATGAGTGTCTTTCATGTTACGTTCTGGAGGGCCTTCCCTCTCCGGTGGTATTGGGTCTTCCCTGGTTGGTAGCGCACAATCCAGTGGTGGATTGGCAGGCCAGGGAGATATTGGAGTGGAGTGAGCATTGCAGAGAGAATTGCTTAAATAACAATTGCTTAATCGCCTCCATAACTTCCCTACCTACATTTATTTCGGACTTTGAGGACGTTTTTTCTGAAAAGGGTTGTCAGAAACTACCACCTCATCGTCCTTATGATTGCCCGGTTAACCTGATTCCCGGGGCAAAATTACCCAAGTCCAGGTTGTATAATCTTTCGGGTCCCGAGAGACAAGCCATGAAAGATTATATCTCCGAGAGTCTGGCTAAGGGACACATCAGACCCTCTTCTTCACCCGTGGCTGCAGGGTTTTTCTTTGTTAAAAAGAAAGATGGGGGCCTGCGTCCTTGCTTAGATTTCCGTGAGTTAAACCAGATAACCATCCGTGACCCATACCCTCTTCCTCTCATTCCTGACCTTTTTAATCAGATTGCGGGTGCTAAGTGGTTCTCCAAACTTGATCTTAGGGGGGCCTACAATCTGATTCGTATCAGGGAAGGGGATGAGTGGAAGACAGCTTTTAACACCCCTGAGGGGCATTATGAAAATCTAGTTATGCCTTTCGGTCTGACCAATGCCCCTGCTGTCTTCCAACATTTCGTTAATGATATTTTTAGTCATCTCATCGGCAGGTTTGAAGTCATATACCTAGATGATATCTTAATTTATTCGGCTGATCTGAAAACACATGAGGTGCATGTCAGGCAAGTACTGCAGGTCCTACGGACGAATAAATTATATGCGAAAATTGAAAAATGTGTCTTCGCTGTTCAGGAATTACAGTTCCTGGGATATCTATTATCTGCTTCAGGTTTCCGCATGGATCCTGGGAAGGTCCAGGCAATTTTAGATTGGGATCTTCCTGAGAACCTTAAAGCCCTACAACGGTTTTTGGGTTTCGCTAATTTCTATAGAAATTTCATAAAAAATTATTCAGTGATCGTTAAACCCCTTACCGACATGACTAGGAAGGGGACGGATTTTTCCAAATGGTCTGACGCCGCTAAAGATGCATTTTCCTCTCTAAAGGAGAGGTTTACCTCGGCACCTGTTCTAATTCAACCTGATGTCTCCCAGCCTTTTATTGTCGAGGTAGATGCGTCAGAGGTGGGAGTGGGAGCTGTATTGTCTCAGGGTCCGTCTCCTGGCAAATGGCGTCCTTGCGCTTTCTTTTCCAAAAAATTATCTTCTGCGGAGAAGAATTATGATATTGGAAATAGGGAACTGTTGGCGATTAAACTGGCGCTTGAAGAGTGGCGTCACTTCTTAGAGGGAGCAATCCACCCCGTCACGGTGATTACGGATCACAAGAACCTTCTGTACCTAGAATCGGCTAAGCGTCTCACCCCTAGACAAGCTAGGTGGCCGCTATTCTTTACCAGATTTAACTTTGTAATCACCTATCGTCCTGGGGCAAAAAATACCAAGGCAGACGCATTATCTCGTAGTTTCCCTGGAGGGGGTAATGTTTGTGATCTGGTACCTATTTTACAAAGAGGAGTGGTTGTCTCTGCTGTACACTCTGTTCTAGAGGGAAAGGTGTTAGAGGCTCAGGGGGACGCCCCGGCCTCTTGCCCCTCAGAGAAATTGTTTGTACCGTTAAACCTGCGTCTTGAATTATTGAAAGATCATCATAATTCGGCACTTGCTGGACACCCGGGTAGTAAAGCAACCTTGGAGCTTTTATCTCGTTGTTTTTGGTGGCCAAGGTTGCGTCAGGATGTAATGGATTTCGTGTCTACTTGTTCTACTTGTGCACGCGCGAAAGTCTCTCATACACGTCCAGCAGGGTCTTTATTGCCACTTTTCATCCCCAATAGGCCATGGACACATCTGTCAATGGATTTCATCACTGACTTACCGTTGTCGGCGGGTAAAACTGTTATCTTGGTAGTAGTAGACAGGTTTAGCAAAATGGTACACTTTATTGCGCTACCCGCACTTCCTAATGCTAAAACTCTCGCTCAGGTGTTTATCAGTGAAATCGTGAAGCTTCACGGGGTCCCTTCCGATGTGGTTTCGGATCGGGGAACCCAGTTTATTTCTAAGTTTTGGAAAGCTTTTTGTTCCCGTTTGGGGGTTCACTTGTCCTTTTCCTCAGCTTTCCATCCTCAGTCGAATGGACAGACTGAGCGTACCAACCAAAACCTAGAAACATATTTAAGGTGTTTTGTGTCTGAAAACCAAGAGTTGTGGTCGTCATATTTACCGTTAGCTGAGTTTGCCATAAATAATCATTATCAGGAGTCCACTGGCAAGTCACCATTCCTTGGTGCATACGGTTTTCATCCCCAATTTTGTACTTTCAAAGAGGGGGGGTCTTCTGGGGTTCCCGAAGAGGAAAGGTTTTCTTCATCTCTTTCATCGGTATGGCAGAAGGTGCAAGTTAACTTGAAAAAGATGAGTGGTAAATATAAATGCATGGCCGATAAGAAACGGTCGCCAGGTCCGGACCTAGGAGTGAATGACTATGTGTGGTTGTCTACTAGGAATATTAAGTTGAAGGTTCCTTCTTGGAAACTGGGTCCTAGGTTCATTGGTCCCTATAAAATAGTAGCCGTCATTAACCCTGTGGCTTTTCGCCTGGAGCTACCTCAGACTTTTAAGATCCATAACGTCTTCCATAAATCGTTACTCAAGAAGTATGTTCCACCTCTAGAACCATCGCCGCTGCCACCTCCTCCTGTCATTGTGGCTGGTAATCTGGAGTTTCAAATAGCCAGAATTGTTGATTCTCGTCGGGTCCGCCGCTCTCTTCAGTATCTGGTGCATTGGAGGGGTTATGGTCCCGAGGAAAGAATGTGGGTTCCAGCGTCAGAGGTAAACGCCAACAGGTTAATTCAGACTTTCCATGCCTCTCATCCGGAGAGACCTGGTCCTGAGTGTCCGGAGGCCCCTCGTGAAAGGGGGGGTACTGTCACGAGGGTATCAAGAGCCACGTCTGACTCCGTTATACCCGGGGTCAGGAAGTCGCAGCGGGTGGCTGCGCGCTCTATATCGAAAGATCACGTTGTTTCTTTGTGATTGTTTTCTGTGTTTGCCTTGCTATCCTTTTTGTCTCTCTCAGGGATCCGTAGCTTCTCCTCCTCAGCTGTTTCTTGTCTGCCACTCCCTACCTCCTTATATTCTCCCCTCACACTTCTCTAGTTGCCAGTTATAGAGCTTCCTGCCCGGACATCTATACTGACCCACTGGAGTGGTTAATCCTGGTTGTCGTTCCTGAGTGCTACCCTCCGGATCCCTGTTGGGCTTATTGTTGTCTCCTGTTGTCGCCCACCTGGGAATATATGTTGAGTCTGTGTTGTCTGTCCTCCCCTTGGTGTTTCCCCTTAGAGTTAGTGGTGCGGACTAGTGTTCCCATCGCCCTGTTCACTACCTAGGGCTCAGCTCAGGGAAAGCCAGGGCTTTAGGCACGTGATCGGCGTACTGGTGAGGAACCCGTCTAGGGACGTCAGGGCAGCCAGGTGCCAGCCGCCAGGTGAGTCAGGGGTCACCATCTTTCCTCTCACTTGGGCAGGGCCTTCCTCGTTCCCTCCCTCTGTGTCACGTATGTGATAGCCACGCCGACCGTAATAGGGCCTAAATCTCTCAAAATCCTCTGTTCTATTGCTAGGTGACATGAACCCCCTTTTGCAGTGAATATACCCCTGCTCTGCATTGCTGACAGGGGCCTAAATCTCTCAAAATCCTATGTTCTATTGCTGGGTGACATGAACCCCCTTTTGCCGTGAATGAACCCCTGCTGTGCCTGGGTGATTGGGGCCTAAATCTCTCAAAATCCTATGTTCTTTTGCTGGGTGACATGAACCCCCTTTTGCCGTGAATGAACCCCTGCTGTGCCTGGGTGACTGGGGCCTAAATCTCTCAAAATCCTCTGTTCTATTGCTGGGTGACATGAACCCCCTTTTGCCGTGAATGAACCCCTGCTCTGCATTGCTGACAGGGGCCTAAATCTCTCAAAATCCTCTGTTCTATTGCTGGGTGACATGATGCCCCTTTTGCCGTGAATGAACCCCTGCTGTGCCTTGGTGACAGGGGCCTAAATCTCTCAAAATCCTCTGTTCTATTGCTGGGTGACATGAACCCCCTTTTGCCGTGAATGAACCCCTGATCTGCATTGCTGACAGGGAACTAAATTTAGTGAAAACATCTGTTACTAATTGGAAGATGTGCGACTACAAGCGCACGCTGATGATAGCATTCCCACCTGACAGCGGGGGCACAGTGGAAGCACAAGGCGAAGGCAGAGGAGGAGGAAGAGGTCGCCAACGCAGCTGGGGCACCGCCAGCACCTGAGAAGGCAGGGTTAGCATGGCCAAAATGTGGAAAAGCTTTGTCAGCCTTGGAGGTGCTGACCTGCCCTGCAGCCAGTGTATAGTGCGAACGTGTGTTTAGCACGGCAGAGAGCATTATCACAGGCCGCAGCCAATGTGGACAAGCTTACATTTATTAAAATGAACCAGGCATGGATTCCACAGGACTTGTCCGTACCTTGTGCAGAATAGACATTTATACCAGCCTCAACCATCCATTCTTGTACTCAAGTGCACTTATTCTTTGTTTTATTTTGTTATATGTCCCAATATTTTGGGGGATACCCCAATTTAAAAATAAAAAATAACACAAATCAGTGTTGGCTTCCTCCTTCACCGCCGCTTCCACCTACACCGCCACGTCAATCTACACCACCACATCCACCCATCCACCGCCTCCTCAACCTCCTACTCCTAGATCCAGATTGTTATTTGAAATTTTTCTGTATTTTATGTTATTTTAAGTCATTTCCCTATCCACATTTGTTTGCAGAACAGTTGTCATGCTCTTAAGCACATTTTGATGCCTTTTGCAGCCCTCTAGCCCTTTCCAGGACTATTTTAGAGCCATTCTAGTGCCAAAAAGTTTGGGTCCCAATTGACTTCAATGGGGTTCAGGTTCGGGGTCAAGTTCGGGTCCCGAACCCGAACTTTTTTTTCAAGTTTGGCCGAACCTGTTGAACCCGAACATCCAGGTGTTTTATCAACTCTAGTTATGACAGCAAACAGTTATTACTACTTCCACTGGTGTTTGTGCAAGCTCCACTTCAGTAATAACCTTCAGCTGACATTCCCAGTAGGCTTCTCACTTCACTGGCATTCATAGCGTTCATTAAGCTTACTATAAAAAAGCTTACTAATGTGGAATGATGAGAAACATTTTGTTAATAGTATAGGTAACCTAACAAAATAAAATAAAATTCAAGCCTAAGAACAGTTATGTTTTAAGTGTTGTCCTACAAAAAGTATTCTACATTTTTCAATAACATCTATCTGTATAGACACCTGCAGTGCCCCCTTCCCCTTATTTCTATGTCCACCTGGCTGAAGTGGTCACACATGCTCAGTTGCATCCTTCAACTCCCTACTGGAATCCCAGAAGAGTTGGCAAATCACCTGGGTGCTGGGAAAGTCTCCTGGCATCTACTGGCGAGCTTCTCTATTTGTGTGTGGTACCGGGACTTGCATTATCGCATTCAGTCCTAGCGGCCAAACACACACTAAGGATGTGGGGCAGTGTCAGTAGAAGGGGTGGGGCTTACATGAGTGGATCAGTGGATCATCAGTGGATCCAAAAATTATCAGGTATGCTTTAGATTGCACAGTTGCCTTTAAAAGGAGTACAATCTAAGCAATTGGAGGCAATTGGTAAGGTACAGTTTTGTTGATATGGCACTCCAGTTAGACTTCAACATAGGCACCAGGACTACCACTTTGTGGAACTTATAAGGTGCTAAATAACATGAGTACTCAACTTAGGATCCAAAAACCAGACTGGGCTGTCCAGACCCCTGCTATTCAAAGCAGGAGAACTGAATAAGAAGCAGGTGTGTTCAGAAAAGGCTGCTTCAGCCTAGGGGAAGGCCTACATGATTGAATTTTGGTGAGGGCATGGGTGAACTAAGGGTTCATTTTAATTGGTATGGGGTGTGTCACTAGGGGAGGGGTTATGGGCTTTATAAAGGAGGGCATCGTGGGGCACAGTCGCCATTTTAGTTATCACATTATAAGAGCTGAGCAGAGATCCACCTGATGGAGTGGGTAGAGGAGGTCTTTAGGCGATTGTGGGCGGCAGCGGAGGCCCGTGGTCTGGCGTGGCTGCACGAGCAGGTGGCAGGTCTTCTGCAGGGGGAGGCAGCAGGTACATTAGGTCTGTATCCAGGAGCGAGACGGCCGCGGCAGGTACGGCCGCCAGCACGCCTTACTCCTAGTGAGGCCCCCAGGGCTCGGCGCCACAAAGGGGGGATGGCAGGCAGCTCACAACAGCATTCTCCCGGCTTGGGAGGAATCTCTATGTGCGGCGGAACCCAGAGGAGGGCTGGGGGTCAGCCCCTTGTCCTCACCAGCTAGCAACGTGGGATCAGGAGTGGGAACTGTGGGCTCTCCCTCCTCTGCTATGGCTGGGAGGACACTCGGCGAGGGAGAGGAGCCACCAGTAGAATTACTGAGGCTGTGCATGTAGGGGCCAGCAGTGTGCACAGGCCTCATAATAGGCATGCTTCTCAAGTGGACACGTCTGCATGCATGGAGGAAGATAAGGAGTTGGAGGCGATGCAGAGCGCACCCAGCATGGACGATGCTGGGGTGCAGTCCAGCAGCAGCGGGTCATCAGGAGGAAGGATAGAGGAGATGTCTGGACGCGAACATCAGGAGCCAGCACCATCGGCTGCGGGGTCCACAGTGCCCAGGCAGCCAGGTGGGACACTCTGAGGATCCTTGCATTCTTTAGTTAGCAGCCCAGGAGGTGTTGGGGCTGGGGGGAGTCATGGGGAGTTAGTTGGAGGCTTGGGGCAGCTGTTGAGCAGCCTCGCGGGATGTGTTAATGGTTTGGGGGGGGCAGGGCCATCTCCGTTACTGGCTTGGGGGGTAGGCATGGCGGTAAGTTGGGCAGTGAGGAGTCAGGCGTCTCGGGCTGGAGGATCAGTGTCTGTACAGACTCAGGCTGGGGGGGGGAGATGATAGGCCTAGGGTGGATGATGGGGCAAAAGGGGAGGTATATGTTTGTTTTGAAGGTCCGTTAGGGGTGCATTTGAAGCAGGACGTGCGGGAGCGTATATAGAAGGGGGAGTATGTACAGTCGTGGCCAAAAGTTTTGAGAATTAAATAAATATTGGAAATTGGAAAAGTTGCTGCTTAAGTTTTTATAATAGCAATTTGCATATACTCCAGAATGTTATGAAGAGTGATCAGATGAATTGCATAGTCCTTCTTTGCCATGAAAATTAACTTAATCCCAAAAAAACCTTTCCACTGTATTTCATTGCTGTCATTAAAGGACCTGCTGTGATCATTTCAGTAATCGTCTTGTTAACTCAGGTGACAATGTTGACGAGCACAAGGCTGGAGATCATTATTTTAGGCTGATTGGGTTAAAATGGCAGACTTGACATGTTAAAAGGAGGGTGATGCTTGAAATCATTGTTCTTCCATTGTTAACCATGGTGACCTGCAAAGAAACGCGTGCATCCATCATTGCGTTGCATAAAAATGGCTTCACAGGCAAGGATATTGTGGCTACTAAGATTGCACCTCAATCAACAATTTATAGGATCATCAAGAACTTCAAGGAAAGAGGTTCAATTCTTGTTAAGAAGGCTTCAGGGCGTCCAAGAAAGTCCAGCAAGCACCAGGATTGTCTCCTAAAGAGGATTCAGCTGCGGGATCAGAGTGCCACCAGTGCAGAGCTTGCTCAGGAATGGCAGCAGGCAGGTGTGAGCGCATCTGCACGCACAGTGAGGCGAAGACTTTTGGAAGATGGCCTGGTGTCAAGAAGGCCAGCAAAGAAGCCACTTTTCTCCAAAAAAAACATCAGGGACAGATTGATCTTCTGCAGAAAGTATGGTGAATGGACTGCTGAGGACTGGGGCAAAGTCATATTCTCCGATGAAGCCTCTTTCCGATTGTTTGGGGCATCTGGAAAAAGGCTTGTCCGGAGAAGAAAAGGTGAGCGCTACCATCAGTCCTGTGTCATGCCAACAGTAAAGCATCCTGAGACCATTCAGGTGTGGGGTTGCTTCTCATCCAAGGGAATGGGCTCACTCACAATTTTGCCCAAAAACACAGCCATGAATAAAGAATGGTACCAAAACACCCTCCAACAGCAACTTCTTCCAACAATCCAACAACAGTTTGGTGAAGAACAATGCATTTTCCAGCACGATGGAGCACCGCGCCATAAGGCAAAAGTGATAACTAAGTGGCTCGGGGACCAAAACGTTGACATTTTGGGTCCATGGCCTGGAAACTCCCCAGATCCTAATCCCATTGAGAACTTGTGGTCAATCCTCAAGAGGCGGGTGGACAAACAAAAACCCACTAATTCTGACAAACTCCAAGAAGTGATTATGAAAGAATGGGTTGCTATCAGTCAGGAATTGTCCCAGAAGTTGATTGAGAGCATGCCCAGTCGAATTGCAGAGGTCCTGAAAAAGAATGGCCAACACTGCAAATACTGACTCTTTGCATAAATGTCATGTAATTGTCGATAAAAGCCTTTGAAACGTATGAAGTGCGTGTAATTATATTTCACTACATCACAGAAACAACTGAAACAAAGATCTAAAAGCAGTTTAGCAGCAAACTTTGTGAAAACTAATATTTGTGTCATTCTCAAAACTTTTGGCCACGACTGTAGATATATTTTCATTACTTCCGTTAGAGTGTTTTAATTTGGATAGGGCAAAGAAATCCAGCGTCCCACATCAGTGTGTAAATGGGACACTTTAAACATCTGCCGATGTATTTGCATTGTATGGTATTTTCTATTATCTGGCTGGCAATGTCATTACACCTCACTCGCCCCTAGGTGGTGCTGGCACCACACTATATATAACTTTGGGTGTGTCTAGCTTAAAGCAAAATGTTATGTTAGAGTCAGAGTGAGAGAGGAGAAGCCAATTCATGGAGAAGAGAGAGACAGGCTGAAGTCACCATGTAGCTATTTTCTTTTCCTTTGGGCCCTGATCAAGCCTGGAGAGACAACCACAGCAACCAAGCACCAGACAGTGAGTCTATGTACAAAGATGCAGAGAGCCTAGTGAGGGTAACAGCTAAACTTAGAATATGGACCTCAATAGCACAAGTGCCTAATAGCGACTTTCCGAGTGCCAGGACACAAATAGACAGTTGTGCGCAGAATTGTCCTTATCCACTACACAAGCCTTCCGGGTCATAGTGGAAAAACCTAAACCTTTTCAGTGTGCAGCGTCCCACTCAGGACACGTGGGAACTGCAAAATAGCTTTAAAACTGCATTACCGTATTGCATGTCATTTTGCATTACAACACCTGTTGTATCCCTGTTCATAGGCTGGTCAAGTGTAATTTATACATCCCACCACTAGATGGGGATAGCACTTAATCTGTATAAATACTTTAGTCAGGCCTAGTGTGAGAGAGAAGGTAGAGGGTGAAGAAGGTAGAGAGAGGAGAAGAGAGGAGTAGAACCTGTTGTTAAGCTGAGGCTACACACCACAGAGTAGTGGGTGAAGCCTGAAGCAGCAATGAGGAAGAGCCAAAGTATGAGGGGCAGGAGAGTGTTTTCCTCCTGTGATGCTCTTAGTTCCTACATCTTACAACCAGAGGATAGTGTTGCGTCCCTGGAAGAAAACCAAGCTAAAGAGAGACATCGGTGATAACAGCCACTACCTAAGGCTTAATAGGCACCTTTGCACATGGTGGAGGACAATCTAGCTACAGGCAGCCTCACTATACAGTATAGAAGACAGATTAGCTACCTGTTCAAGGGCTTGGAAGATAGAGAAATAATAGGACTAAGCATACCAGTGAGACCTCTACAGAACCTCAGCCTGAGTCAAAACCCAGCCAAACCTATTAACAGTGGATCAACAGAATTCCTCTAAAGAACAAAAGACTGTATTCTGTCTGGATGTATATGCCGCAACTAAAACCAGCCACAGTAAAAGTTGTGAGTTGTATCCTACCACTGTCTACCTCATTCTTCAATATTACTACAACTGGTTGTACCACCATAAACGGTATAAACAACAAATACCACCAAGGGACCCAGCCGCTACAAGCACCCTAAACACCACTGCCTTCAAGGGCACCTCAACCTCCATCTAGGCTGGTGCTTCCCTACCACAGAGTGTGCCCCGGAGGATTTTGTGCTGTCTTCCTCATCACTGTGCTGCTTGCCCAGGGAGGCTTTCTGCTAACCGTGAGTAAACCGTTGAACTGTATTATTATTGGTCCCTCATCGTTCCACCGTGCACCTCACGTGTAGCCCCTGCGGTTCTGGCACGCCACAAGTGTATCCTGCAAATAATTAGGCAGATGTGTTTGCCTGCCACAAGGGAGATTGCCCTTAAAGGATAGCTCATAGTAACTAGGTATATTAGCATATTTTAGTACCAGAGTGCTATAGCGTGGGTTTGGGATCACCACCAGGATCCTTGCTTGTAAAGTGTCTACTTTAAAAGGAACAACTACTTCATTGACAACTGCCACTACCTGATAATAGGATTACAATTGAACTTATTATTACTTATGCTATACAAAAGCTTTACGTTGATAAACTGTACCAACTGTCCAGAGACTATTGATTTTCAGTAAATGTTCAACTGGTTTACAACTGACTCCTCATCATTTCCACTACTACTCTCAACAATTGCACCTAACGGTGCTGGCGTCACGAACACAAGGGCCCAGCCACCAAAACACCTTAAACACCAATTACCATCAAGGGCACCTCAACCAACATCTGGCTGGTGTTCCCTACAACAGAGAGTGCCCCGTAAGATTTCATGCTGTCTTCCCATCAACTATATGCCAGACCAGGGAGGCATCTGCTAACTGTGAGTACATGAACTATTACACCCATCAGTCCACCGTGAGCCTCACGTGTTTACACTGTGGTTTGGTAGCGTTACGAGAATGACGAGGGAAAAAAGGAAGAGGAAGAAAAGCGCCGGCATAGATTGATCCTGCACACTTTTTCAAATTGGCTACAGGCATTCACCATTCTGACGAGTGTTATTGGGGAAAGGACACCCGAGTGTGCTATTTAGATGCAATAGGGGAGGCATACAGGGTTTATGGGGGTTTGGGTTGGCTCCGTTACGATGAGCAGTTTAGGCAGAGAAAAGAGTTCTCCCTAACATAAGGTGGGACCATAAAGACATTGGTTTATGGTTAAGAGTGACTGCGCCGTGGAGGCAAGGGAAGTCCTTTCGGGGGGATTCAGGATGGTCCGGTCAGGCTAGTTTCGCAGCGGTGTCGTCAAAAGGGTTGGGCTTCCTTTTTAATAAAGGAAGCTGCAAGTTTGGTGCGAAATGTAAATTTAAACACAAATGCTCATATTGCGGCGGGAATCATGGAGCCAATCGATGCTTGAAAGGCAATAGGCAAAGGGGGGCCGACGCTTCTGCTAAAGGGTCTGACTCCAGTGCGGGTGGAAAAAATGGAGCAGTATCTAAATAGATACCCTAATCGGGAAGTGGCGGAGGTATTAAAAAGAGGTTTCACATGGGGTTTTAGTATACCGTCGAATGCCGCATCGGTGGTTATGAAGCAAAAAAATTTGCATTCGGCTCTAGAAGATCCGGAGGTAGTGTCTGAAAAATTGGCTAGAGAGGTTTTGTTGGGAAGGATGGATGGTCCGTTTGGGGAACCACCGTTAGTTAATTTGAGGGTTTCACCATTAGGTTTAGTGCCCAAGAAAGAGTTGAACAAGTTTCAGCTGATTCACCATTTATCTTTTCCAAAGGGTGCGTCGGTCAATGATGGCATTGACCCTAAACTTTGGTGGCGTCTAGGTCATTTGATGCAGCTGTGGCATGGGTGAAAAAATTGGACCCGGGTACATTGTTGGCTAAGAAAGACATTGAGGCGTCTTTTCGCCTTCTTCCGGTTAACCCTGATAGTCTACATTTGCTTGGTTGTTTTTGGGATGTGGGGTATTTTGTAGACAGGTGTTTGCCGATGGGTTGCTCTTTTTCGTGCGCTTATTTTGAAGCTTTTAGTTCTTTCCTGGAATGGGTAGTGGCGGACGTGGCGGGTTGTTCGTCCATCATCTATTACTTGGATGATTTTCTTTGCTTTGGTCCGGCGGATTCGCGGGTTTCTTTGTTGTTAAGCACATTGCAGTCTATGTTTGCATTTTTTGGGGTGTCGTTGGTCCATCGACAGAATTGAGTTTTTTAGGTATAGTAATAAATATGGAAAGAATGGAGTGTAGGCTTCCTGACGATAAAGTGCGTGACTTACGGATGGAAATTAAAAAGGCAAGGGGGATGTCCAAAATTCGTCTGAGGGAGCTACAGTCGTTATTAGGGAAATTGAACTTCACGGGTCGAATTATGCCAATGGGACGGATATTTTGTAGACGGTTGGTGGTGGCAACTGCAGGGGTATCGGATCCACATCATTTTATTAGGTTGGTAGGGAATTGAAGGGAGATCTGGATGTTTGGGCGGGGTTTCTTGAGAATTTCAATGGTAGAGTGTTGGTCATGGGTGATGTGGTAGACTTGTGGTTGAATTATTTTCGGACGCAGCTGGGGGGAAGGGTTTGGGGTTTACTGTCATGGGCAATGGTGCGCAGATCGTTGGCCGGAATCTTGGATTTTAATGCGGTTGGGTGCGGAATTTGGCTCTACTTGAGCTGTTTCCGATTGTACTTGTGGTGGTTTTATGGGGTGAACAATTAAGGAACAGGAAGATCCGTTTCATTGCAACAATTTGGGGGGGTGCAGGCGATCAATAGCTTGACCGCCTCGCCACCTCCAGTGGTTTGGCTGTTGCAGCATTTGGTGTTTCTTTGTTTGTTGCTTAATACGTTGGTGATGGCAGTTCATGTGCCTGGGGTTTCTAATTGCATTACGGATGCCCTCTCTCGTTCGCAGTGGGAGCGTTTTCGTCATCTGGCTCCAGAAGCGGATGCCGAAGGATTGGAGTGTCCGGAGTCCTTATGGGAGGTCTTGGAAGTACAGTAGAGGGACTTCTACAGGCATCATTGAGTGCAGGTACATGGGTGCCTTACGATAAAGCCTGGAGTCTTTTGGAGCGGTGGTGTGAGAGGATGGAGGTGAGGGTGGATGAGGGGGAATTTCCATTCTTGTTATTTCTGGGGCATATTAGAGAAGAGGGTTGGTCAGTCACACAGTTGAATAGATGTGTGGCAGGTTTAGCCTTTGGATTCAAGTTAAGAGGTCTCCCAGATGTTACAAAGGCATTTTTAGCAAAACAAGTTTTGAAGGGTTGGAGGAGGGGTTGGAGAACGGAGGACAGGAGGAGGCCCGTGTCGTTTGACTTGTTAGAAATTGGGGGAAGTACGCTTATTTAAGCTGGCTTTTTCCCTGGCCTTTTTCGGGGCATTCCGTTTGGGGGAATTAGTGTGCAGAAGACTTCGGAGTGTAGGGGGCATTTATGGGGAGGACGTGGATTTATACCAAGACAGGGTTGAGGTTAGGATTCGGGTGTCCAAGACGGATAGGGAGGGAAAAGGGCGCAGGGTTAGTTTGTTTTCGGTCCTGGGTTGTTCCTTGTGCCCAGTTTTTGGCGGTTTTTAAGAAATGTTTGATAGGTTTGAAGGTTGATCCAACGGATTTTACAGGTCATTCATTCAGGATTGGTGCTGCGACAGAGGCAGCAAGGTTGGGGATGAGTGATGACGCTATAAAAAGGACAGGTAGATGGGAATCTTTTAGGTTCAGATCTTATGTTAGGTTAGGTAGTCTGGAGTAATATTTTGCTTGAGCAGTAACGTGTTTAATGTGTTTCTGTTCTAGGGAGTCCCTCGGCATTAGTGTGGATCCTTGGGCACTCGTTCATTTTTTGAGGTGCGATTAGGGCGGACGTTTGGCTGAACGGGCGGCAACTGGGTTTCGAGAGGGACGTCACGGTCATATGGTGGCTTGGGTCTAAAGGTATGTTGTGGGGGTGGTGTCTCCGAGCTGGGTGTTCTACGGCTGGAGGCAAGGTGGATTTGCCAGGTTGTTTTGCGGTTAATAATAAAGTTTGGGGCTTCTAGGACTTCCCTCGTCTGGCTTAATTTATTGTTAATTATTATTATTATTATTATTATTTATGTTATGTATGTAAAATCCGACTCTGGTTTCCGAGTTTTTATTATTGGGATATGGGTAAGATAAAAGGAGAGTGATTGGGTCAAGAGAACCTGAAAATAACCAATAATTCTATAAAGTGAGCAGGGGAAGAAGTAGGATGGGACTTGAAGAGAAGTGTTCCACCCAATCAATGTGCTGCACTCAGTCAGCTTTACCTAAACCACCAATGTGTGTGCATCAGGATGGAGTCAGC
The DNA here is from genome assembly GCF_905171765.1 of Bufo bufo. Classification (NCBI taxonomy): domain Eukaryota; kingdom Metazoa; phylum Chordata; class Amphibia; order Anura; family Bufonidae; genus Bufo; species Bufo bufo. Next base: position 170,011,168 of record NC_053397.1, read on the forward strand.
CCCATCTACCCCGTTTCTGGCACAGTTTGTGAGGCTGTCTGTGGCAATGCAGAAGAGGTTAATTCAGCTCACTGCAATGTACAATCATTATCCACATGCAGATAAATTGGAGGAGAAAATAAGGGGGAGATTTATCAAGGTTGGCATGTCCTACACTGGACTTTATTTCCCCTGCGCTGCCAGAGGATTTAATTTATGATGAGGTACACACTGTGTCATAAATTAAATGCATCCTCCAGCAGTCCATGTTCCTGATTAAAGTCTACGCCAGCTTGTAGATTACGTAAATTTCAGTCATCATTTAGGCAAGAAAATATGGGGTAGAAAAATATCCTTCTATGTGCTGATTATGGGTGAACTGTTGCAGTGAAGATGATTGCCATCCAGCGCTCCTCCAAAGTTCGGGATGTCTTGTTACTTTATTTGAATGAGATGTATTAAAGGGGTTATCCAATTTCTCAAACAGCTCCCCCATGTGCCAGGCCTCTCACAGGTAATATACTTACCCCGCTCCCTGCGCCACTCCTAGTCCCCACACCGCCGCTGCTGCTTCTTCCTATACATAGATGAAAACATCCGGTGTCGGGGGGGAGCAGCCAATGGCGGGCGGGGATCGGAACGAGCCTCCCTAGCGCCACCCCCGGTAAGTATATTACCTGTGAAGGGCACGACACATGGGTGGGCTGTTTGAGAAATTGGATAACCCCTTTAAATGTTCTTGTTTTTGACTAAGAACTTTGACCACGTGCTGCTATCAGTCATCTTCACTGTCTTATCTGTGGGCTGAGCTGAGTCAGTGAAGACTGTAGATTGTAATCTTCCTGTCTGAGGGCGTGAAGACATTATAAGGGGAAGTGGTTATAGCTATAGGAATGTGACTAATATTACATTAGATTATTAATTTTGTGGCCCCTTGTGCCTCACATTAGTAAACCTATTGTGCCTTACTTCAGTAACTATGTGTTTCACACTGTCCCCACGTGTTTCATATTAGGCACTTCAGGTCTACTAATATATGAGCTACATAGGGTTTCTTACTATTATAATATCCGACACACTGGGTCATTAGGAACCTGGTTTACCACCTTTATTTGCAATATAAAACCTCGGCAAGTACAGGTGCAGGAGTGCACTTAGCGTCAATCCGTGTGTGGTACCTGCGGCTGTTGGCATGCTGGGACCTCTACCTGACAGCAAACCCAGGGACACTTCCACCAGAAAGGGGCATTTTTTAAGACTCAATATTCATAGAAATTTTTTTATTTTTATTTGTGGCTGTCCTTCTTATTGTTCAAGAGGTTTTTATTGAATGCCCAATGACAAAAGGAGTAACTGGCATACAACAATATTCATAGATAAAGGAAACCTCAAAGTTGTTTCTGCTCCCAGACATGCACAGAAAAATAATGTACACATTTTGTATAAATGTAGAGAAATCAACAGAGAAACAAACTAAACAAACTGAAAGAAGAAAAAAGGGAGGAAGAAATAACATAGTAATATAGTTTAGAAGGCTGAAAAAAGACATCTGTCCATCCAATTCAGCCTATTATCCTACAAGTTGATCCAGAGGAAGGCAAAAAAAAAACCTGTGAGGTAGAAGACCATTTTTCTCATGTTAGGGGAAAAAAATTCCTTCCTGACTCCAATCAGGCAATCAGAATAACTCCCTGGATCAGCGACCCCTCTCTAGTAATTATAACCTGCAATAATATTATTACACTCCAGAAATACATCCAGGCCCCTCTTGAACTCTTTTAGGGTACTTTCACACTTGCGGCAGAGGATTCCAGCAGGCAGTTCTGTCGCCGTATCCGTCAAAACGTATGCAAACTGATGGCATTTGTCAGACGGATCAGGATCCTGATCCATCTGACAAATGCATTGATATGCCGGATCCGTCTCTCCGGTGTCATCCGGAAAAACAGATCCGGCATTTTTTTTTTTTTCACATTTTTCCGTTTTGCCGGATCCACCATTAATGCATTTCAATGGAAAAAAAATGCCGGATCCGGCATTCCGGCAAGTGTTCCGGAATTTTGGACACAGATAAAACCACAGCATGCTGCGGTATTATCTCTGTCCTGAAAAGGCAAAAAGAATGCATTAGGATAAAACTAATCAGTTATTTTCCGGTATTGAGCCCCTAGGGCGGAACTCAATGCCAGAAAATAATAACGCTAGTGTGAAAGTACCCTTAGTGAACTCACCATCACCACCTCCACAGGCAGAGAGTTCCATAGTCTCACTGCTCTTACCGTAAAGAATCCTCTTCTATGTTTGTGTACAAACCTTCTTTCCTCCAGACGCAGTGGATGTCCCCTCGTCACAGTCACAGTCCTGGGGATAAATAGATGATGGGAGAGATCTCTGTACTGACCCCTGATATATTTATACATAGTAATTAGATCTCCCCTCAGTCGTCTTTTTTCTAACGTGAATAACCCTAATTTTGATAATCTTTCAGGGTACTGTAGTTGCCCCATTCCAGTTATTACTTTAGTTGCCCTCCTCCGAACCCTCTCCAGCTCTGCTATGTCTGCCTTGTTTACAGGAGCCCAGAACTAGACACAGTACTCCATGTGTGGTCTGACTAGCGATTTGTAAAGTGGTAGGACTATGTTCTCATCACGGGCAGCTATGCTCCTTTTGATGCAACCCATTATCTTATTGGCCTTAACAGCAGCTGCCTGACATTGGTTTCTACAGCTTAGTTTGCTGTCCACTAGTAGTTTTCTATGTCAGTGTTACCCAGTGTCTTACCATTTAGTATGTACGGGTGACTTGTATTATCCCTTCCCATGTGCATAACCTTACATTTGTCAGTGTTAAACCTCATCTGCCACTTACATACAGACGTTTTCTCCCAGTCCGAGCATTCTCATTTTATATACTAACCTTTTATGTGGTACAGTGTCAAATGCTTTGGAGTCCAGATATACGACATCCATTGATTCACCGCGGTCAAGTCTAAAACTTACCTCTAGAACTTAGAAACTGATTAAAATTTAATTAGTTTGACATGACTGATCCCTCATGAAGCCATGCTGATATTGTGTTATTTGTGTATTTTCATTGATGTACTACGAGATAGCATCTCTTAGAAAACCTTCAGTTTACCCACGACAGATTATAAAGTTACCGGCCTACAGTTTCCGTGCTCTGTTTTTGGAATAAACTATTTAAACTTGAGAGCCATGTAGCTAGGGAAGGAGATTCCCTAAACTGAATCCAGGGAAGCCAGGTAGCACAGAAAGCTGAAGTGGTGTTGTAGTTGGAGGCCCTAATCTCTTCTATGCTCCTCAAGAAATCCAGTGCACCAATGAGAGACCAAGTGATTTTATATAGACACTCTGGTCCCCCCTTGGGGAAAGGCCTCCACCCTTAAATACATACTTTCAATACATATTCTGCAAGCAAAAAGAAAATAATAGTGAACATAAAAGGAAGTTAGAAACAGATGGATACTATGACAGTAATTTAATACAAAGTAACCACGCCCCCTTCCCTGCCCCTTCGCTGTGACTGACAGCCGGCAGTTCGGCAAAGCCTGTCAATCACAGCGAAGGGGCAGGGAAGGGGGCGTGGTTACCGTGACTTGAAGCAAGGAGTCCGCGGCCTCCGTGACTTCAAGCCTGACTAGAGAAGCGCGCCGGGCAGGGAATTAAAGAACGCTTTTACAGCTTCTGCTTCTCTGCCTGCAGGAAGAAAATTCTGCTGGCTACTCTAAGGTACTGCTGCCGGCTTGGGATGTTTGTTGGAGGTGACAGGTTCCCTTCAAACCCTAATTTATTATTTTTATTATTATATGTATATGCTTTAATAAAAACTCTTTTTATCCACATCTGTCCAAGTGAAGGAGTGCCTGTCAGAAAGATTTTTATACAAAAAACTTTTAAGGACTATTGTGTGTGACAGCAGCAATTTATATTTATAGCGCAGCCTGCGCAATATACTGTGTAATAGGCCGCTGCGGACAGTTAAATTATCCGTTCCACATCTCCTGTTTAAAGTGTGCGCATCCCTAAAATATCAGTGACATCCAGTGCAGTTTTTCCGTAGATGGTGTCCGCTTCTGACAGTGACCTGACCAGGCGCACATCTGCTGTGTAACGTGTGCACTTCAAAATTGTTTCCTTGACAATAAATAAAAAAATGTAATAGACAATGTCCTATTCTGACACTGACCTGACCAGGCCCACATCTGCTGTGTAACGTGTGCGCTTCTAAAAATTTTCTCTGACATAAAAATAAATGTTTCAATAAACGGTGTCCTCTTCTGACAGTGACCTGGCCAGGTACGATACAGTTTCCTGACGGCACACTGGGTGAACGTTGTGGAGGCCGGGAGCGAGTCGTACCCTGGGATGGTACTGGTGCTTTCGGGCCCTACTTCCATCAGGGTTTCCGTCGCCACCTACGTTACTGGTTGCAACCCCCCCCTTCTCCTCCTCCGCCTCCTCCTCTACTTCCACCTCTGAATTATTATCTTGCAGCACCAGTCAGCCATCAGTCAGTAGCTGGAAGCAGAGTAGCACTGCAGTGGGGAAGCGGCAACAGGCAGAGCTGAAACTTATTTGCTTAGGTGACAAACAGCACACCGCCGCAGAGCTGTGGCAGGGGATAAGGGGCCAGACTGAGCTGTGGCTCTCGTCCACAAACTTTTTTAAATGGTCAGCTCGGCAGAATGCCCGCGTCCACACAATTTTTTAAATGGTCAGCTTGGTAGCAATCCCTCGTCCCAATTTTCTTTTAAATGGTCAGCTCGACAACAGGCCCTCACCCACAAAATTATTTGATGGTCAGCTCGGCAGCAGGCCCTCGTCCACAAAATTTTTTAAATGGTCAGCTCGGCAGCAGCCCCTCGTCCACGCAATTTTGTAAATCTTTTACAGGGTCAGCTCACCTTCTGATGAGTGACAGCGAAGTCTTGCCTGTTGGTACCCTGGCACATATGGCTGACTTCAGGTTAGGCTGCCTTTTTATGCTCCACATTTTATAGGGCTGACATCCAAATGGATCGTCGACGTCACGGGGACGTGCGATCAGGCAGAAGTTATCTAAAGTCAACAAAGCGGCAGCAGGGCCTCGCCCCTAATGTTTTCGCTGGTCAGCTCACCTGCAGGCCCTCGCATATCTGTGACATACAGTGTACTTTTTGCGTAGACGCTGTGAACAATGACATTACCTGTGGTACCTCTCCTGTATAATGTTTCCTCATCCTACATACCAGTGACATTCCCTGTAATTTTTTATTACTCATTCCAATGATAGGGTCTCTTAAGAGTCCTGTATTGTTATGTATCGTCACTACCTCCCCGAGTCGGGAGTGGGTAATTTGCACGCCCCCCGCTTGCCTTCCTTAGATGTAGTAGCCGTTTCTATGTCTCCCTCTCCGGAATCGAACACTCATTCCCCATTACCCATGGTCACCATCAGGGCTGGTGCAAGGATTTTTGCCGCCCTAGGCAAGATAAAAACTGCCGCCCCCCCCCCCCCCCCCCCTTATCAGATGATCTGCCCATATCATGACATCATGACCCCTTCAGCCCAGTGGGAGGGGGACACGAGGGTGCCCCACTCCTAACAACTATATAGTGCCAGGAAAATGAGTTTGTTTTTCTGGCACTATAGTGCTCCTTTACCACCAGTACTGCACAGTGTCTTTTCTCTGCAGGAACAGGCTATAGACACCAGTACCACTACATTAAACTGTACTGGTTCTGGGACTATAGTGTCCTTTTAGGCTCTATTCACACGTCCGCAATTTCGTTCTGCATTTTGCGGAACGGAATTGCGGACCCATTCATTCCTATGGGGCAGCATGATGTGCTGCCCGGACACGGAATTTCGGATCTGCACTTCCGGGTCCGCACTTCCGTTCCGCCAAAAAATAGAACATGTCCTATTCTTGTCCGCAATTGCGGACAAGAACAGGCATATTATATTAGTGCCGGCAATGTGCGGTCCACAAAATGCAGAACGCACATTGCCGCTTTCCGTGTTTTGCGGATCCGCGGCTCCATGTATCCACAAAACACGTTGCGGACTTGTGAATGGAGCCTTAATGTGAGGTAAATTAGTTTCCAATGTAGTATTAATAACTAAACAATTAAATAATAAACATATTGCATTGTCTACTTACCACCAGGACAATAAGATGATCTGGTCTCTGGCTGCAGTCTGGCTCTGGGGACTCCCTTGTCGCTCTTGGTCTGGCTCTGGGGACTCCCTTGTCACTCTCTTCTCCCCCCCCCTCCCTCCCTTGTCACTCTCTTCTCCCCCCTCCCTCCCTTGTCACTCTCTTCTCCCTCCCTCGTCACTCTCTTCTCCCCTCTCCCTCCCTCGTCACTCTCTTCTCCCCCTCCCTCCCTCGTCATTCTCTTCTCCCCCCTCCCTTGTCAATCTCTTCTCCCCCTCCCTCCCTTGTCACTCTCTTCTCCCCCCTCCCTCCCTTGTCACTCTCTTCTCCCCCCTCCTTCCCTTGTCACTCTCTTCTCCCCCCCCTCCCTTGTCACCCTCTTCTCCCCCCTCCCTTGTCACTCTCTTCTCCCCCCTCCTTCCCTTGTCACTCTCTTCTCCCCCCCCCTCCCTTGTCACTCTCTTCTCCCCCCCTCCCTTGTCACTCTCTTCCCCCCTCCATCCCTTGTCACTCTCATTCCTCCCCTCCCTTGTCACTCTCATTTACTCCCCCCTCCCTTGTCACTCTCATTTACTCCCCCCCCTCCCTTGTCACTCTCATTTACTCCCCCCTCCCTTGTCACTCTCATTTACTCCCCCCCCTCCCTTGTCACTCTCATTTACTCCCCCCCTCCCTTGTCACTCTCATTTACTCCCCCCCTCCCTTGTCACTCTCATTTACTCCCCCCTCCCTTGTCACTCTCATTTACTCCCCCCTCCCTTGTCACTCTCATTTACTCCCCCCCACTTCCTTGTCACTCTCTTATACCCCCCCCCCCCACTTCCTTGTCACTCTCATGTACTCCCCCCCACTTACTTGTCACTCTCATCCCCCCCACTCCCTTGTCACTCTCATTTACTCCCCCCCTCCCTTGTCACTCTCATTTACTCCCCCCTCCCTTGTCACTCTCATTTACTCCCCCCTCCCTTGTCACTCTCATTTACTCCCCCCCTCCCTTGTCACTCTCATTTACTCCCCCCCTCCCTTGTCACTCTCAATTACTCCCCCCTCCCTTGTCACTCTCATTTACTCCCCCCTCCCATGTCACTCTCAATTACTCCCCCTCCTCCCTTGTCACTCTCATTTACTCCCCCCTCATTGTCACTCTCATTCCCCCCCACCTCTAATGTAGATTGGCTGAGCTCTGTTCGGTCCGCGGTACAGGAGCATTTGTTTCCTGTACCCGGCCAGACTGAAAGGAAGTGCACACTAAGTGAGCACTTCCTGTCAGTCCGGCCGGGTACAGGAAACAAAAGCTCCTGTACCGCGGACCGAACAGAGCTCAGCCAATCTACATTAGAGGCGCTTCCCTCCTGTCAGTCCCTCTCTTCAGGCTGCGCCCGGCTGGTGCACAATCATAGACGCACCAGCCCGGGCAGTGCGGCAGCCGCCCGGTGCGGGGGAGGGCCCGCCGCCGTACTTAAAAAAAAAAAACTTGCGACAACGCTTTTTTTTAAAACCGCACAGGGCGCCCCCTGCTAAATTGCGGCCTAGGCGACTGCCTAGGTCGCCTTACAGGTGGCGCCGGCCCTGGTCACCATGTTAGGCGCATAAAATAACATCGAAAGTTGATAGGGCAGACATCCAAATGGATCATCTATGTCACGGGGACGTGCGATCAGGCAAAAGTTATCTAGAGTCAACAAAGCGGCAACAGGCCCTCGCCCATAATGTTTTTGCTGGTCAGCTCACCTGCAGGCCCTCAACCATAATTTTTTTGATGGTCAGCTAAGCAGCAGGCACTCTCCCATAAGAGTCTGCTTAACACAATCCTCACCGCCGGGGATCACGTAACTAATTAACACAGAGGAGTCTCGTTGGTTATCGGAATTAACCCGAAAAATTGCTCCACCAATTTAGAATGGCCATGCACTACCACCCACAGAATCAAGAAAAAGCTATCAATCTGTCAATCCTTTCCGTGTCCGGGCCGGATGAGGTTTGCTGTGTTGAGTCAAATTAAGCAACAGTATCCACTCCTGGTGGTGTCCTTCCGTTAATTAGTTTAAGTTTCAGCTTTGCAACCATACTCCCCCCGGAACTCAAAGACTTTGGTTTCCCGGAAGCTGCTCGGCGGGTCATGGGAATAACACCGCCGGATTGCCTGTCAGATCGTGTTCAAACCTCCGACTTTCGTTGTTGATTAATGAAAACATTCTTGGCAAATGCTTTCACTTTGGTTCGTCTTGCGCCTGTCCACGAATTTCACCTATAGCGGCGCAATACGGATGCCACCGGCCATTCCTCTTAATCATGGCCCCTGTTCCGAAAATCAACAACATTTTTGGCTGAACTTGCACTTTATATGCACGTAAATATACAGGAAAGAATGTTTCCTATCAATTTTTCCTCTAAAATAGATTTTTTTCTTTGGTTTGGTTCCTATTATTGTTAGTCTGTAAAAGTGGTGTACTATTCGGATAACATCGTTCCCATCAGCGACCTGCGAGTCCAAGATGCATCCAGACATCCTCCCCATGCTGTTCCAGAAACATTTCAGTGGTGTTTCCATCAATTTCTGACATTTTCCTATGAACCAGGCACCCTCCCCTCTTCAGAGCAGGGGGTACCTGGTTTAATGCTCGGGTTCTCCCATTGACTTCTATTATACTCGGGTGCTCGGTTGAGCACCCGAACATCCTGATGTGTTTGGCCCTAGCCCCCGAGCACTTTGGTGCTCGATCAACTCTCGTGCTGACCCAGCTCATGTAACACTGTTGCTTACTGAATTTTAGAAATTACATGATGTGTGGGGTGTCACATGCCATGTTTCAGTTAGACCATAGATACATTACACAGGACTGATACATGGGCTGTACCATTTTACTGCATTTAGGGGTCAACTTCCGGATATAACAAGGGTATCTATGCAGAATTTTAAATATATCTATTTTACTTAATTGTATGCTTTCCAATTATATGAATAAATAAGTTAAATAAATAAATAAAAAAGGAATGCCCCTTTAAAGGGAACCTGTCATGTGGATATTTGATTATAATATAACTAATTATATACAATCATTAACTACTAAAAAGTGCCTTAGATGTATTCACTTACTGGTGTGACAGATGGTTACCTCATAATATACACACAAAGATGCCACATGCCTCATGCTAATGAGCTGATTTGAGTCCAGCGTGATGTCATTGAGTCCAGCGTTTATTTAATTAACAGCTATAGCCACTCCCCTGCCCACCTGCTGCTGATTCATATGGAAAATAACTGTCAATCAGCAGCAGGTAGGCGGGAAGAGTCAGGAGCTCATGAATATTCAGGACTCATCATTATGAGCTGGAGCTTTTCAATACAAGATGTTGGCAGATTGACTGGGTCAATTAAAGAAAGTGACCCAGCATTTTGCTAAGAGAATCAGTCACTTATTTATGTTGCCCTTAGTTAGGACACCATAAAACTGGTGACAGGTTCCCTTTAAAGGATTTTCCCGATCATTACAGCAATTTTAGTCTTGACCCTTAAAGTGCTTAGCATAAAGAAACAAAGCCTAAGGATAGGTCATCAATATCTGTAGTCCAGACAACCCCTTTACATTTTGAGTATCTGTGCAAAAAAAAAAAAAGGGAAACTCAAGGAAATTAGTGATTTAAGATGACAGGACCATTTCCTCATATCAAATTCAATATCTAGGTTCCAAAAGTCCCTAACAGTAAATATATGTAAATGTTTCTGAGATACGTGTGATGTTTAACCAGGCTGCAGTCCACAGATGCATACGGTGGCAGGGGAGGACTGGGGACTTAAAGTGGCCCTGGAAAAAATACAAAAAGTGGCCCCGTTTTGTAGTCAGGTCCAAATTGATGGAAGGCAGGGCCAGCAATACCATATTATGGCACATCACACCAGCTCAACAGAGCCAAATACCACAGTCCATCACAAAATACTTCCCCAGCAGCACAAAATACATCCCTAAAAACCTCCACTCGCCGGCCATGAGGAGAGCCCAGACGGCCCCCTAAGCATTGGCCCACCGGGAAATTTCCCTGTAAGGTCTATGGCCAATCTGCCCCTGCACAGTGGTTGGTAGATATGCCATAAAATACCTGCTAATCTAGAAGCTGTAGATGTAATCCGGGTCTGTTGTAATCTACAGTTTTTAGATTAGCAGTCATCCTGTCATGTATCTAGTACAACCACACAGTACATCAGTGTGGACTGCAGCCACCTTGGTTATGCATCATACACATCTCTGAAGGAATTACGTCTATGTACAATTAGAGACTTTTTGAGCCCAGATATGCAATATGAATTCTCAATATTTGTTCGGCACAGTTCGTCCGCTTCCTTGAGAACGCCACGCCCACTTTTTTAGACCTAGTGTGAGCATAAGAAGTCGCATATTGTGGCGCAAAGGACCCCCTGAGAGATTGCAGAGGCCATGGCAGTTGTTCTTCGAAGTTTTTTGCTGGACATCTCCGGGAGTGGAAATAAAGAGGGTAAAAAAGTATTTGCCCCCTTCCAGACGTCCCCAATTATTGCCCATTGGTAGAGCCAATAAGACAACAGTAATTGAGACGTGGCCTTCAAGCTTGCTACTTTTGAAGACTCAACTAGAATGAATTCTACATGACAAGTTATTTGTCAGTTAAAGGGTTAAAACGTTTAGTTCCTGTGTAGTTGGAGAAATATCTTTTCCTGTTTTACAGCGTTGAGCACTTGTGGTCTGTTCTCTGTGTAGACATCACCCTCCTCCTCCTCCTTCTCTCTCTATCTTTTAAGTTCCTTTTTTTTCAGTGACAAGTGCATACTAACACAAGATCACTTCTCTAAGCAGCCATGCAGGCCATAAAGTGTGTCGTGGTGGGAGACGGGTAAGTACAGGAATATATTTTATATCTGTACAGGGACATAAGGTGCGGTAGGTACAATATATACCGATAAAGCTGTGCCCTTTGCGTATATTGGATTACTAGATATTAGCTTTTTATTCTAAGCCACCTACTTCCTGTATTTGTGGTTTGTGCTGTTGACCTTCATATTCTGTATGTCTGCCATTTTAGGAGAGCACTCTGATAATTATGCAACTCTATATCTAAAGGTCCCTCCAATTCTGAAGTCTTCTATGGGAAATAGTAGGCAACAGTATAAACAACAGTTTCTTAATATATTAGTAATGGATTGGTGAAAATAGAGTTGGGCACTGAGTATTGGAGCTTCCCTGCAGAACGTCTGTGTTAGGATAGCCTATAATATGTGCCCCATCGGTAGAGTATAGACCGCTGTACCATCATCCTGCTGACTGGAGCTTATCATAGGGAATATGAAATTCATCTACTTTATTGGGGTCACTCCAGGACTCAATTTGTTAATAACAATAGCGGTTCCTGGGATCCGTTTGCAGGTTTGGCAAATAATGATGGATTGGAAGACAGATCTGGTCACCAGGTTGAATGTTAGGGCAGAGATGAACATCCGTAACAGCATCAGTGTAACTGGAACCACCATTCAGCATATGTTCTTCTAATGTCATTGTTTGCCTCGACACGTTTTGAAATAAACCTTTAGCAATTCACACTGCATGCAAAATGATGACTACATGTAGGGTTGTAGGCAAGCATTCATCACCCAATTATTACATGCTGGGCTGCGGGCCATTGTTTCATTTGCTGCCAAAGCAAATTGTCCTCTGGCTTGCCATTAATACCTAGAGTCTAGATAACTTACGAAAATCACCTATTTTCTTTCTTCTGCATGGTACTGTATATGATTACTGAAACCTGTTATTTGTTCATCACAGTCATTAGCCTTTTTACTTCTTCATAGCATGGAGATGTGTTTGCTCAACTGCAGACATTACGTTGCTCTGTTCACACTAGCCTCGTGACTTCCCTTTATCATGGAGCCATGACAGTCACACCAGATCAGTTTTAGATTAGATAACGGTGAGTTCTGTCTGGAATGGGGCCTGTCGGCATTCTATTAGGGTCCCAGTATTTTGAATAAAAAGAATAGAGTTGCAGATTCCAAGTTTTTTGAAACTCAGAGCCCATCTAAGCAGAGGGAGAGATCAAAAAGAATTAGGGTACTAGACCTAGGTCACTTGACTGACCAGAAGTAAGATCTGAGCTAGGAAGGTTTGCTTCAAAAGTGACTAATATAATAAAGCCAAAAATATTATAAAGTTGAAATATATACGGCAAAAGCATTTACGTAATAGCGCTTTTCTTCTTTGGGTTCATGCCACCATTCCTCCTCTTCCTTGTTTAGAGGGTTCTGCGGTCCCATCAGGACTTCTTCCTACAGCCAATTAAGGAAGATTGGTGTACAAAAGCGAATGCCACCAAACCACCACACCCAGGCTGGTAGAGGAAGTGGTGGTGACGTGCTTCAGCTTTGTGAGAATCATTGTCATGACTGAAGGGTTACCTGAAACGTAGAGGATTATTTTAAAATGGTTCCATGTTTTTTTCCTTTCATTGAAAAAATCTCAATATAAGGTATGAACTATAGGGATTTTATATAATAAAGATATAGGAGCAGACAAGTAAACATTGATAGAAAACTAGGTAAATTATTGTAAGATAGAAAAATATATTTATTTAGAAAATTGTCCAGAAATGACAAAGAGGTTAATATAATGTAGTAGATAATAATCAAGTGGATTATTACAGACCCCTCCCCAATAAGGCAAAACTGTGCACATTTCAGAGTGTCCTTTTATCGTGGGCAGTCTAAGGCACACCTGTGCAACATTCATGCTGTCTAATCAGCACCTTGATATGCCACACCTGTGAGGTGGGATGGATTATCTCGGCAAAGGAGAAGTGCTCACTAACACCGATTTAGACAGATTTGTGAACAATATTTGAGTCTAATGGGTCTTTTGTGTATGTAGAAAATGTTTCAGATCTTTGAGTTCAGCTCATGCAAAATAGGAGCAAAACCGAAAGTGTTGCGTTTATATTTTCCTTCAGTGTATATATATACAGTTATGGGTTTTAAATAAGGTTGCCATTAGGTGAAGGCTGTATCGATGTGGGTAAAACCTGGATCTGATCTACTTTAGGTCTAGATCGCATTTTTCTCCTACCTGGCTGGATGAGCCTGCCTGTCAGCTTTTTAAGAAGCACCACCAATTTCATATTGAGCTTTATGGTTAACCCATTAACCTGAACATAAACGCATGGGAAGTATGACATTTCACCATCCCTGAAGTGCAAAGTGAGTAAGAGACTTCTGAGCATCCTCAATGTATGAATCTGGACTAAATACAGCAATAATCAATGATATAGGACAGGAGTCAGCAACCTTCGGCTCCCCAGCTGTTGTGAAACTACAATTTCCAGTATGCTCCAATCATTCCTATGGGAGTTCTGAATGCATGTTGGGATTTGTAGTTTCACAATGGCTAGACTGCTAGGATAAAAACATTTTGGAAATAAATACTTAAAGGGTGTCTGTCACCTCCATATGGCCATATACAGTGCTTACATTGCCCTATAGCATACCTATACATGAATGTAATGGTACCTTTGTCTTTAGACTTGCAGAAGCTGGAAAAACGAACTTTGATTGATATGCAAATGAGCACTTGCAAGTGCCCAGGGGTGGCGTTCACTGTGTTGGTGCCCAGGCTGCCCTGCCTTTTTTTATTGTTCCCCCGCCCCAGCCTCTGCATATGACCGCCCTCCTATTCCCTTGCGTCATCCTAAGGTCCGGCCGAAATCCCGCGACTGTGCACTGCCTTGCCGGGCCAGAGCATGCGCACTGAGATGCCCATTGTTGGCACTGCATCGCTTTAACTACTGCGCATGCTCCGGCGAATGGCTGGTTTTGCGCATGCTCCGGTGAGGCAGTGCACAGTCGCGGGATCTCGGCCAGACCATAGGATGACGCAAGGGAATAGGAGGGAGGGCATATGCAGAGGCTGGGGCGGGGGAACAATGAAAAAAGGCAGGGCAGTCTGGGCACCAACACAGTGAACGCCACCCCTGGGCACTTGCGAGTGCTCATTTGCATATCAATCAAAGTTCATTTTTCCAGCTTCTGCAAGTCTAAAGACAAAGGTACCATAACATTCATGTATAGGTATGCTATAGGGCAATGTAAGCACTGTATATGGCCATATGGAGGTGACAGACTCCCTTTAAAGCAAACCATGAAAATGCAGTGCAATCTGCAGACAGTGTGTCCTAGAGCAGGAAGAGCTGAGCAGATTAATGTATTATTATTTTTTTATCCACCTCCCGTCTGCCCGTTGACTATAAACGCCCAGAAGGTGGATCTCTATCTCTGAATGGACGTTTCTGAACGTCCATTCAGAGAAGGCAGCTGCATGCTAATTGTGCAGCTTCAGAGCGGGTTGACCGCTGACAGTGACAGCAGGGCAACCCAGAGAGAAGGCATTTTTGGGAGTTTCTACTGTAACGGTGCGTCAGGGGGGCTTCAAATGGGACATGGCATCTAAAAAACAGTCCAGCAAAATCTGCCTTCCAAAAACCATGTGGCGCTACTTTTCTTCTGCGCCCTGCCGTGTGCCCTTACATCAGTTTTATGACCACATGTGGGGTGTTTCTTTAAACCACATAACCAGGGTAATAAATATTGACTTTTGTTTGGCTGTTAACCCTCGATGTGTTAAAGAAAAAAATTAATTAAAATGGAAAATCTGCCAAAAAAGTGAAATTCTAAAATTTGTTGAACACCTAAAAGGTTAACAAAGTTTGTAAAATCATTTTTAAGTAACTTGAGGGGTGTAGTTTCTACAATGGGGTCATTTATAGGGGGTATACACTATGTAAGCCCCACAAAGTGACTTCAGATCTGAACTGGTCCTTAAAAAGTGGGTTTTGGCAATTTTCTTAAATTTTTTTAGAATTGCTTCTAAAATTCTAAGCCTTCTAACGTCCTAAAAAAATAAAATGACATTTACTAAATTATGCCAACATAAAGGAGACATATGTGGAATGTTAAGTAATAAATATTTTATGAGGAATTACTTTCTGTTTTGAAAGCAGAGAAATAGAAATTTTGAAAATTGCAAATTTTGGGTAAATTCGGGATTTTTTCACAAGTTAAGGTGAACTATATTGACTCAGATTTATGACTCTAATGAAGTACAATGTGTCATGAGAAAACAATCTCTGAATGGCTTAGATAAGTAAATGAGTTCCAAAGCTATTACCACATAAAATGACATATGTCAGATTTGCAAAATTAGGCCTGGTCAGGAAGGGGGCAAATTGCCCGGATGTGAAGTGGTTAAGAAAAGATTCAGTATAAATTGTGTTTTACTCATTTATATCTCTGCTCTTTCTGAGTTTAGTGGTCGATTGGGTCATCCTGTCAGTGCCTGAACGCTATCTCTGTATGCAGACTCACAGAGGGAATCACTAAGGCCCCTTTCACATGGGCGAGATATCCGCACGGGTGCATTGCGTGAGGTGAACGCATTGTACCCGCACTGAATCCGGACCCATTCATTTCTATGGGGCTGAGCAGATGAGCGGTGATTTTTCACGCATCACTTGTACGTTGCGTGAAAATCGCAGCATGCTCCTCTTTGTGCGTTTTCCACGCAACGCAGGCCCCATAGAAGTGAATGGGGCTGCATGAAAATCGCAAGCATCCGCAAGCAATTTTCACGCACGGTTGCTAAGAGACGATCGGGATGGAGACCCGATCATTATTATTTTCCCTTATAACATGGTTATAAGGGAAAATAATAGCATTCTGAATACAGAATGCATAGTACAATAGGGCTGGAGGAGTTAAAAAAAAATAATAAAAAATTTAACTCACCTTAATCCACTTGTTCGCGCAGCCGGCATCTCTTCTGTCTTCATCTTTGCTGTGTGCAGGAAAAGGACCTGTGGTGACGTCCCTATGCTCATCACATGGTCCGTCACATGATCCATCACCATGGTAAAAGATTATGTGATGGACCATGTGATGAGCACAGTGACGTAATCAAAGGTCCTATTCCAAGAAGAAGAAGACAGAAAAGATGCCGGCTGCGCGAACAAGTGGATTAAGGTGAGTTAAAAATTTATTTTTATTTTTTAACCCCTCCAGCCCTATTGTACTATGCATTCTGTATTAAGAATGCTATTATTTTCCCTTATAACCATGTTAACCACAATCTACACAACACCGATCACAAACCCGAACTTCTGTGAAGAAGTTCGGGTCTGGCTACCACATTTAGTTTTTTATCATGTGCGTGCAAAACACATTGCACCCGCGCGATAAAAACGGAACGCAATCGCAGTCAAAACTGACTGCAATTGGGTACCTACTCGCGCGGGTTTGCCGCAACGCACCCGGACCTTTTCCGTACACGCTCATCTGCAAGGGGCCTAAGGCTACTTTCACACTTGCGGCAGAGTGATCCGGCAAGCAGTTCCGTCACGGGAACTGCCTGCCGGATCAGGCAATCTGCATGCAAAGGAATGGCATTTGTCAAACATTTGTATCACAAATGCATTGCAAGAACGGATCCGTCTCTCCGTTTGTCATACGGACAAATGGATCCGGCATTGCGGTATTTTTAATGGATCCGACACTAATACATTTCAATGTATATTAATGCCGGATCCAGCATTCCGGCAACTGATCCGTAATTTTGGACCAAAACGCCGTTCAGTGACTGAACTGATGATATCCTGATGCATCCTGAACGGATTTCTCTCCATTTAGAATGCATAAGGATAAAACTGATCAGTTTTTTTTCCAGTATTGAGCTCCTGTGATGGAACTCAATACCGGAAAACAAAAACTCTAGTGTAAAAGTACACCAAGTAGGACTGCCTTAATGAAATTACAATTATGGATCATTCTGTGTTGTATGGTTCCTCTAGTGTTCCTCGAAGAAATTTTTTAATAAAGGGAAAACTGGGTGTTGCTCAAATGTCTATTTATTTAGAAATATTCAGGAGGAATAGCAGAGGAACAATACAACATGGATTGATGAGAAAAGTTGCTCAAGAGCTGTGAATTTATAGGGAATACTAAAACAGAATGGAGAGGTGACAGTGCAACGCAGCGGCAATGGCCAGGGCCTCTTTTGTAATTGGTGGTGGTACCCAGGTGTAGGAATGGTATAGGGTGGCCTAAAATGTTCCTTTATGTTGTATGAGAGTGTCATGGTGCTCCTACCTGGATACGGCTGGACCTCAGGCGTTGGCTCCGGAGCAGACAAATAGTCGGGAATAGTTAGGCTGCGTTCACACGGGCGAGTATTCCGCGCGGGTGCAATGCGGTAGGTGAACGCATTGCACCCGCACTGAATCCTGACCCATTCATTTCTATGGGGCTGTTCAGATGAGCGGTGATTTTCACGCGTCACTTGTGCGTTGCGTGAAAATCGCAGCATGCTCTATATTCTGCATTTTTCACGCAACGCAGGCCCCATAGAAGTGAATGGGGTTGCGTGAAAATCGCAAGCATCCGCAAGCAAGTGCGGATGCTGTGCGATTTTCACGCATGGTTGCTAGGTGACAGTCTATTCACTGTATTATTTTCCCTTATAACATGGTTATAAGGGAAAATAATAGCATTCTGAAAACAGAATGCATAGTAAGTGATCAGTTGAGGGTTAAAAAAAATAAAAAAAATTAAATCACCTTCTCCGTTTGTTCGCGTAAGTCCCGGTCTGAACTATGGGCTAAAGGACCTTTGGTGACGTAAGATCACATGCTCCAATCACATGTTCCATCACCGCGGTGATGGACCATGTGATTGGAGCATGTGATCTGACGTCACCAAAGGTCCTTTAGCCCATAGTTTATCTTTTAAAGAACTAAAGACCGGGAGAACTACGCGAACAACAGGAGAAGGTGAGTTAATTTTTTTATTTTTTTTTAACCCTCAACTGATCACCTACTAAGCATTCTGTTTTCAGAATGCTATTATTTTCCCTTATAACCATGTTATAAGGGAAAATAATAACATCTACACAACACCGAACCCAAACCTGAACTTCTGTGAAGAAGTTCGGGTCTGGGTACCACAGTCGGTTTTTTATCACGCGCTTGCAAAACACATTGCACACGCACGATAAAAACTGAACATCGGAACGCAATCGCAGTCAAAACTGACTGCAATTGCATTCCTACTCGCGCGGGTTTGCCGCAACACACCGGGACGCATCCGGAACTAATCCGGACACGCTCGTGTGAACCCAGCCTTAAGGAATTTGAAGAAATAATTGAGTCCACACCTTGTGATGAAGTTGAACAGCAGCTTTACTTTGGTAAACGTTTCTCCAAACAGTTTCAGGCTTTGTCTTGGTCCCAGCAGGGATGAGGTGACGGTTAGATTAGTACTATTTTGGTGGGCGTACGCCTTTTTGATCGCTTGCTGTTGTACTTTTTGTGATGTAAAGTGACAAAAAAATTGTATATTTATCACATTTTTTTTTTTTTACAGTGTTCATCTGAGGGGTTAGGTCATGGGATATATTTATAGAGCCGGTCGATACGCACGCGGCGATACCTAATATGTCTATTTAATTTTTTCCCCTATTTTTTTACCAATTTCTTTTAACTTTATTTGGGGAAAATTACATTTTTGTTTATTTTTACTTGAAACTTTCAATTTTTTGGGGGGGAAAACTTTATTTTTTGTCCCACTTTGGGACTTCAACTTTTGGGGGTCTAATCCTTTACAATGCATTCCAATACTTCTGTATTGGAATGCATTGGCTGTATGAGTAATACTGTGTGTATTACTCATACAACCTCCGGGGCCTGTGAGATCCAGGGGGCTGGATGTCACAGGCTCGTCACCGGAAGGCATCGCGCTGCCTTCCATGCCATCGGGTCCCCTCTAAAGCCCCATGGGGACCCGATGGCACCACCGCCGCCCACACCATAAAAAGCCGCAAACCGCAGGTCTGAATTGACCTGCGGTTTTCAGCGATCGCCAACAGGGGGGGGGGGGGGGGTCACGGAACACCCCCCCGCGCACATTTAGCCGAGGTGCCTGCAATGATTTGAGCAGGAAACGGTTTCCGATCGCCGCCCGCCGGTGATCGGAAATACACAGGGTGTACAGGTACGCCCTGTGTCCTTAAGAGGTTAAAGAGGCACGCCCAGAGATGTTGTGCTCTCTTCCACTTTGTAAGTAAGCTGGTATACATAATGGCTTGTTTAAACGGAATGTGTCATCAGAAAATGACCTATTGTTTCAATAACATTTTTACCTATTATTTATGAATGTGACACGCAGCTCTAGTTGAATTTAGCACAGGCCAATCTATCACATTCTGACTCCTTGTCACCTACCACAGCGATAGCACAGAGGTACTGTAGGTTGAGACACTTTTTATGTACTTTCCAAAATGTCCCATTGATAAATAAGACCAAAAACCAAATGTACCAATGAAGCAGTGGCCGGACTGAGGGGGGGCGGAGCCCCCTTTAGGGGAGGCCCCCATGACGGGGGTTTGGTTTCAGTGAGCTGGGGGGGGGGAGTGGTCGGGCTAGGGGAGAGGGAGGGGGCTTTGGCAGGGAGAATAGGTTAGGATAGGTTAGGGGTGTGAGGGGGTGGAGTCGAGGGGTTTAAATAGGCAGGGAAGAAGAAGGCTAGGGGCCATTTTAGGTAGAGAGAAAAGCTCCCACCCACCCTCCCCCTTTTTGTTGGGCAGTTTTGGAATGGAGGGGAGCGGGGTTGTGGTGCTGGGATTTATTGTGGGGAGTGGGTTTTTTGTCACGGCGGCTTGTGGCGGTGGGGGGGGGGGTCCTTGGAGTTGGGCACGGTGGAATCTGAGGACAATTGGGGGGGCCCCACGGTGGGGGCTGGACTCCCAGGTGGACCGAGCGGTTGTGGTGAATCGAGGAGGGGTCATTCGATGGTGCCTTTGAGCTGGGCGGTACGGCTGGAGGCAAGAATGGCTCACCCTGGTTTGACAGCTCGATGTTTTGGGGCTTCAAGGACCTCCCCCCATTGGGGTTTTATACTGTATTATGTTATGTTATGGTTGTAAATGTTATTTAATAAACGGCTGCTGTGGCCATTACATTTCCAATTGGTGGTCCGAGTTTTATTGGGATTAGAGTTCTGGGGTGGAAAAGTGTAATGGTGGTTTAGAGGTGAGTAAGGTGGGTATGAAAGTAATGGTCGAGGCGAACATGGATAACCAATACCCTCGTCAAGTTGACTTAGCAGGCACAAAAAGCACTTTGGCCTGTCACATACTGTTAAAGGTTGTCTCACTTCAGCAAGTGGCATTTATCATGTAGAGAACGTTAATACAAGGCACTTACTAATGTATTGTGATTGTCCATATTTCTTCCTCACATAATACACTGCTCGTTTCATCAGCAGTGGTGGTCATGCTTGCACACTATAGAAAAAAGCACTAGCCTATGTGCGGTCCCGTAGTCCCGGCCACCAGAGACGCTCGCACGGCCATCACTGCTGGATTGCAGGGTGGTCGTAACCATGGAAATAAGCAGTGTATAATGTGATGGAAAAATGAATCCAAGGAAGCAATATGCATAATAAAATTACATTAGCAAGTGCCTTTTATTAACTACTTCTACATGATAAATGCTACATGCTGAAGTGAGACAACCCCTTTAATAAATAGGTTTTACAAGGAAAACAACAGAAAGATCACAAACTACTACTAAATAAATAAAAAACTATTTGATTCATCGGGATCTTTGTGTTTCAGTCCTTTACCATTTTCACAATCCCTGTTTTCAGTGGATAGTTTGCGCTCCATGCCATCACATAGGATTAATTCTGGATATGACTGTACGTCTCTTCTATGAGAACTATTCGTTTTTAGCTTCTGGATATTCCATAAATGTTCGATGGGCGTGGGTCCGACCTTTCTCCAGAACGGGGACCTAAAGTGAAGGGAGAGCAGCCTCCCTCCTTTCACTATTATGGGGGTTTCGAAAATAGCCAAGCTCTGGCTCTGTTATTTTCCGAATACCCATAATGGTGAGTAGAGGGGTGGCCATATTGAATAGCTTACGTTCCATTCACTGCTATGGGACTTCCGAAAATAACCAAATGTGCTGGCTCATCTATTTTCGGAAGTCCCATAGCAGTGAATGGAGGGGACGCTGCAGATGCACAGTGGGCTCTCTGTTCATTTCAGTGGGCCCTGTTCTCAAGATAGGAGTAGGAACCTCAGCTATCTGACATTTGTGGCATATCTTAGCGTATACCATAAACATATCCCCCAACTTTTGAAAAGCCAAAAGGATGGACAACATCATCAGTGCACTTGGTGCACTCTGGCAATTTTTTTTTCACAACCCTGCCTAATGCCTCAGTATACACATCCAATCCTGCCCAGTCCCCTTTGTGTCCTCACACAGTAATTATTCCTCTTAATGCCCCCTTCACAATAGAATACTTCTTTACTGCACCCACACCGTAGTAATGCTCTCTTAGTGCCCCTTTACACTAGAATGCCCCCTTAGTACCCTACACAGTAGCTATGCCACACACAGTAGGTATATCCCCTTAGTCCCCCCTCACAGTATGCATGTCCTGTAAGTGCCCCTACACAGTAATAATGCCCCCTTAGTGTCACCTAACAGTACTTACTCCCTCTTAGTGTCCACTTCACAGTAATTATGCCCCCTTACATTAGTGTTGCCCAATTAGTGCCCCCTTACATTAGGGAAGCCTCTGTAGTTTTAATTAAAATAAGTAATACCTAGTCCTGTTCCCCAGATGAATGGAGCACATTTTCCCCTGGCTTTTGCGCACCCTGCTCAGCATCATGCCTGCTTGCTGTAAAGTGCACCGGCCAGTGAATGGTGGAGCAGGTACTGACTGCTCCCTGCTTCATCACTGCATACAACTGTTTCAACGTCCTCAGAATGCAGATGCTGTTGCAATCAAGACATGTAACAGCCCTCCAGAGAGCATGGGACAGACACTGAAATCTGAGACTGTCCCACTGGATCAGGGATTCGGGAGGTATGCCCCTTTAAAAATCATAAGAAATGGAAACACAATGCAGAAAGTTGCATACATTTGCATTATACAGTGATTAAGCTTTATTTACACAAAACGAGAAAATGTCTTTAAGTAGCAAAGAGCCAATTTGTAAAACACAGTCGTAGCACATAAAGATAATCTGTTAAATAAACCAGCTGCTTTGTGTATTCCTTGCTAATCACACAGGTTTCATGCACCTCGGCTCCCAGACATGAGCCAAATGTGAATAATGCAATAGCTTCATCTTCTAATGCAAATCACATGTAGGTGGATTGATCTATTGCATATGAATGGTATTTGCATCAGTTTTGATGCTTATGCCATTTTACACACACCGTGTTGTGTCTAAGTGGGCATAATTTATCAACTGATTGTCCCAATACATCCAAATATAGTGACTCTAAATGCAGAACCCAAATATGTTCTAACAGATTGTCTGTAGGGATGTGCTTTATATATCTGAATAGAATTGATGGAGAAATGCAAACAAATAGTAATAATAACACTTGGTTAATAAATCTGTATTCGACCTTCTTCATGCTCTTTTATTTGGGTGGGAGGGTGTAAAAATGCTGTAACTTCCATAAACTTTTTGCAAGTATTCTTCGTAAGCATTATGGTTTTCTATAGAAGTCTATGGTAAAAACATCTGAAAAAAAATAAAATAATGTATACTAATAGCGTTTACTTTTTTTTTTTTATATGCGCCAATTCAAAAAACATGCCAAGAGTGATGAAAAACTCGTCGGCCTCTTTCAGACGGGCGTTGACGGGAACATGCGTGATTTTTCTGCAAGAGTGCAAAACATTGTAATGCGTTTTGCACTTGCATGAGAAATATTGCACGTTTTTGGTACCCAAACTTCTTCACAGAAGTTCGGGCTTGGGATCGGTGTTCTGTAGATTGTATTATTTTCCCTTATAACATGGTTATAAGGGAAAATAATAGCATTCTAAATACAGAATGCATAGTAAAATAGGGCTGGAGGGGTTAAAAAAAAATAATATATATATATATATATATATATAAAATTTAACTCACCTTAATCCACTTGATCGCGAAGCCGGCTTCTCTTCTGACTTCTTTCTTTGCTGTGTGCAGCAACAGGACCTGTGGTGACGTCACTCCGGTTATCACATGGTCCATCACCATGGTAAAAGATCATGTGATGGATCATGTGATGACCGGAGTGACGTCACCACAGGTCCTGTTGCTGCACACAGCAAAGAAAGAAGTCAGAAGAGATGCCGGCTTCGCTATCAAGTGGATTAAGGCGAGTTAAAAAAATTTTTTAACCCCTCCAGCCCTATTTTACTATGCATTCTGTATTCAGAATGCTATTATTTTTTCCTTATAACCATGTTATAAGGGAAAATAATAATGATCGGGTCTCCATCCTGATCGTCTCCTAGCAACCGTGCGTGAAAATCGCACCGCATCCGCACTTGCTTGCGATTTTCACGCAACCCCATTTATTTCTATGGGGCCTGCGTTACGTGAAAAACGCACAAAATAGAGCATGCTGCGATTTTCACGCAACGCACAAGTGATGCGTGAAAATCACCGCTCATGTGCACAGCCCCATAGAAATGAATCGGTCGGTATTCAGTGCGGGTGCAATGCGTTCAACTCACACATCGCATCCGCGCGGAATACTCGCCCGTGTGAAAGAGGCCTTAGGGTACCTTCATATACACAATTTTTATTAGCTTTTAAAAAGTTTGCAAAAAACACCACCTATTTCAATTGTTTTGTAGTGTTTTATTGCAGGTTTTTGTTTTTCATACATTTAGCAGTGTTTGCATTAAAGTGTGTGTGTAGAGGGGATTAAGACCCTTTCACATTGGCTGATTATCAGGAAAACCATTTGTGCGAACACTTGTTCCCGATAAATACCATAAGGCTGCTTTCACACAGTCAATGTTTTCTGCGTGATTTTGCTCAGTTAGGGCTGATGCACACGACCGCACTGTGTTTCGCTGTCCGCAAATTGCATGTGCGTTCTGCAATTTGAGGAAAAACAGACAAGAATAGGACATGTTATATATTTTTTTGCAGCCCCATGGAACGGAGCAGTGAATGCGGACAGCACATGGCGTCTTTTGTTGCCCCATTGAAGTGAATGGGTCCGCATATAAATGTCCTCTGAGGTTCTCTACAGATCAACACTGCAGCCTTTCTCTCTGGCCAAAGGGGTGCAATGTCTCTTGCAGCTTTGCACTATCAGACTTTTTGTGCAGCCATGACATGCCCCCCTCCCCCAGATTAAGTTAGGTTTCTTTCTCAGCTTGCTAACTCTTTCAAAATGTGGCACTACGATGTCAAGCTAGTTCAATAAATATTTCTGCTTTACCCCCAGCAGGGGGAGTATAAAAGGTGGCCTGTCTCTTGTTAATGGTGAGGGCTCTGAGGTATATCGCTCAAACTAAGATGCAGGAAAGTCTATAGCCCACAATGCAGGCATTACCTTTTCTGACAAATATTCAGCACTCTCCCTTGTAAAAGGCCGCTGTGCCAAGTACAGTACACAAACCCCTTGTAGTACCCCACAATTATACCAATAAACCCTACAGCCATCTCCCAAAAAAAAACAAGCCCTTACATTTATTAAAAAATAACAAAGTTATGGATGTTAGTATATGGCGATGCAAAATACAAAGATACACATTAAAAAAGAATAAATGCCACTGGTCATATTGGTGGATCAGAAAAACAGATCAATAGGTATGTATAGTATAATGGTGTAGAACCCCAAACAACCAGTGTTTCAACAATGGTGGATTTAATAAATTACGGCAGTACAGTCTAGACCAGAAATCATATGCAGGTAATCAATCCAAGTAATAACTTGTGCAGGAAGGGACAGCCAGACCAGGCCAAAGTTCATATGCACAGAAATAGTCTGTGTAACATAGTACCAAGGGACGAGACATTTCCAGGGTCCGATCCGAGGTCCAACACGAGTCTCTAGAGATGGATTGAGGAAGTCAGAGGTCATCCACAGGTAGTCTGCAAAAATGTGAACAGCAACATACACCCGGGTTGTCAAAACAACAGTGGGCACTGACCAGCCTGGGGAGATCACCTCTTAAACACCTGCTAGCCAACCACAGAGTGCCATGTGTCTATTCCTCATAGGCCATATGATTATCCTAATCCCTGACACTTGTGCGGCCTTGTCTGGTCATTGATCACTTAACCCATGCCTGCCCTCTAATCTACTAGAGTTTATGTACAGGTATATTCCCCGTCAGCGGCCGGCGTAGCAAATCAGATGCGCGTACGTTTGGCCGCGTAACCCGTTGCGAACCGTGCACGCTCAAGCGGCCCAGCATGTATACGCGATCGCTTTGGCACGGACGCCGGAACCGCGTCCGACCTGCAAAGGAGTCGGAACCGAAGATTCCGCAGGCACATGCTTGACCTGTGCCGCTACTCCAATGGTGTCCCCCGCAGGACGAGCCCCATGAGAATTCCTGGGGGACCCAGTGGTCCATGAAACAGGAGAGTGTCTTACATGTAGTTTCTGTATTGGCAGGATTAATGCATTTGTCAGATTAAAACAAACATATAAGTGATTTTTTTTTTTTTTAAGTGATTTTATGATGCAAAAATAGTAAAACATGAAATAAACTATGAAAATCTGGTATCATCATAATCGTATCAACCGATTATGGCAGAACAATGTTATTGTGTCATACCTCACCTCCCACAAAAATTAAATAAAAAGTGATCAAAAACTCATATGGACCCCAAAAAGGTACTAATTAAAACTACAACCTGTTAAAAAACAAGCCCCTACACAACTACTTTAATGGAAAAATAAAAATGTTATGGATGTTAGTAAATGGCAATGCAAAATACAACAGATTTTTAATTTAAAAAAAAAGTGATTTTATGATGCAAAACTAGTTAAACTTGAAGAAAACTATATACATTTGGGTCCATGCTATAAGATAATTGCTTTTCAAGAGTTAAATGTTGTGATGTAATACTAAAACCCCATATGTCTGTATACACTGTGTATCTCAAATGTGTGGGCAAGGAACTGTTAACACTGGCAGTGTTAGCCTAGTTTCCAGGGTAATGTGTCTTAGACCCCTTTCACACGAGCGAGAATTCCGCGCGGGTGCAATGCGTGATG
Source organism: Bufo bufo (assembly GCF_905171765.1). Lineage (NCBI taxonomy): Eukaryota > Metazoa > Chordata > Amphibia > Anura > Bufonidae > Bufo > Bufo bufo. The sequence continues at coordinate 170,037,419 of NC_053397.1, forward strand.
CGAACGCATTGCGCCCGCATGGACTCTGGACCCATTCATTTCAATGGGTCTGTGTACATGAGCGGTGGTTTTCACGCATCACTTTTGCGTTGCGTGAAAATCGCAGCATGTTCTATATTCTGCGATTTTCACGCAACGCTGGCCCCATAGAAGTGAATGCAAGCAAGTGCGGATGCGATGTGATTTTCACGGATGGTTGGTAAGAGATTTTGTTTGTAAACATTCAGATTTTTGATCACGCGCGTGCAAAACGCATTACATCGCATTGCACCTGCGTGATAAAAACTGAACTGAACATGATCGCAGACAAAACTGAATAACTTTGTTTGCGAAATCGCGCAATTTTCACTGAACGCATCCGCAACGCATCCGGACATAATCCGGACACGTTCGTCTGCAAGGAGCCTTAGTTCAGCAGAGCCAGAGGAAAGACCTCCATTTGTGAGGTCCTGCCAAGTAGGCCAAAAGAGAAGCCTCATCCAGGAAATACCATTCCTGAGGCTGAACAGCTGCCAGAGAACAACATACCTTAGAGACTACCCCTGAGGGAAAGTGACCCCACATCATGATCATGTCCTATGGTTGTACCCTAAAAGGTTTTTTTTCTTAAAAAAGTGGCCCCTGTAAGTTTAATTGTGTTATATGTATGCTTATAAATGATCTATTTACTTATTTGAACAAACAGAATCACTAAACCCCATACACTGTTTCATTTCCCCATGTTTATAGTTAATAAATATAAAGAAGGATGTATGTATGTATATACACTGAACAAAAATATAAACGCAACACTTTCGGTTTTGCTCCCACTTTGCATGAGCTGAACTCAAAGATCTGAAACATTTTCTACATACACAAAAGACCCAATAGTCTCAAATATTGTTCACAAATCTGTGTAAATCAGTGTTAGTGAGCACTTCTCCTTTGCCGAGTTAATCCATCCCACCTCACAGGTGTGGCATATCAAGGTGCTGATTAGACAGCATGAATATTGCACAGGTGTGCCTTACACTGCCCACAATAAAAGGCCACTCTGAAATGTGCAGTTTGATCACATAGCACAATACCACAGATGTCGCAACGTTTGAGGGAGCGTGCAATTGGCATGCTGACTGCAGGAATGTCTACCAGAGTTGTTGCCCGTGCAATGAATGTTCATTTCTCTACCATAAGCCATCTCCAAAGGCGTTTCAGAGAATTTGGCAGTACATCCAACCGGCCTCACAACCGCAGACCACGTGTAACCACACCAGCCCAGGACCTCCGCATCCAGCATGTTCACCTCCATGATCGTCCATGATTTTGAACTGCTCACTCTAAGAAAGCAGCACTGTTCTGTCTGAGTGTGAGCTGCAGGGAGAAAGTCACCTTCCCTCCCACCCCTGCAGCTGACAGAAGTTGATTTTTACCTTCATTTTTTCAATCCCCGTCGGCTCAGGAGTGGTAGAGGGCGTGGCCTAACCAGATCCGGGTGTGGCTTATCGGGACCTAGAAGTTGATTTTTAACTAAATTTTTTCAATCTCAGTCGGCTTAGGAGTGGGAGGGGGCGTGGCCTAACCAGATCGGGGGCATGTCCTTTTGAACAGCTCACTCTAAGACAGCAGCACTGTGCTGTCTGAGTGTAAGCTGCAGGGATAAAGTCATCCTCCCTCCCACCCCTGCAGCTGACAGAAGTTGATTTTTACCTTCATTTTTTTCAATCCCTTTCGGCTCAGGAGTGGGAGGGGGCGTGGTCTAATAAGATAAGGAGTGTGGCTTAGCGGGACCTGGTGGCGGGGTTTTAAGTCTTTTGAGGGTGGGCAGGGGGCATGTCTGGGCTCCTTCCTGCAAGAGTGACACCCCTCTGGGCACCTTACTGGCTTATTTGCATACCAAATAAACTGGATTTTCAGAGGATAAAAACATATTGCTGGAACAAAGGCACATCTTGAAATAAGGTACTAAGTGCTATTAGGCCATGGATTTACTTCAATAGCAATTATCCTGGTGACAGATTTCCTCCTACAGCAGTGAAGATAAATGGCTGGGTTGTTATGGAATTCTGGAGTAAAACTGCGTATGTGGAGGCTGGAGGACCTGCGAGCTTCTATTGGCTGATAATTGTCATGTGACCAAGCTTCTATTGGCTAATGTATTTTTTGGGAATATCTCAGGAATGGTACATCCTAGAGAGCTGAGACCCGGTATAAAAGCTTCCCGGACACCTGATGTACCTGTGAACCAAATTTCGTGATTTTAAATGCGACGGTGCGGATTCCGTTAGCGGACACACACACATATATATAATATATAAAGCGGAGTATATCGTTTTAATATATGCAAATGAGCCTCCAGGAGCAACGGGGGCGTTGCCATTACACCTAAAGGCTCAGCTTTTTCTGTAACTGTCACACCCTCTCCACTCTGATTGGCAGGGCCAGGCTGGCATGATCATGTTTTCACTGCCTGTCACTGTCAATCAAAGTGCAGAGGACACAGCAGTTGCAGAGAGAGCAGAGCCTCTAGGTGTAATGCGAACGCCCCCGTTGCTCCTAGAGGCTCATTTGCATATATTAAAACATCATTTTTCTCAGCAATGCGGGCACATATGAACATGGGACCAACACAGATGCCTCCAGCTTCCAAGAGCACATGTAACAGGTTAGTCATTTTTATAGGTACAAATCTGCTTACAGAAGTCCTTTAATTCATAAACTTCTAGAAGGAATAAATGAATTGCACAACATAGCAGGCTAGAAATGGCCCAGCGGGGAGCCTGGGAAATCCTCGGTGGGCCCCGAACCAGCAAGTGAGCTTCCTTGCTTAGAAGCTGTCTGTGATAAGCCCCGCCCCCTGTACACTCATGCACAGTAGGATGCATGCTGCCTGCGATTCATTCTAAGTGAGATAGAAATGCGCTAATTTATGGAAACTGACAAGTTTTGTGTAATCAGCACTCCTGGTCACAGTAAGGCTGTTTCCACATGATCTGATTTTCATAAAATCGCTGCAAAAAACACAGCATTTTCCCACGATTTTTATGTAAATGAGATCATGTGGAAACAGCCTTACTGTGACCAGGAGTGCTGATTGGTCTAAAACCTGTCAAATGAGGCAGCTCTGCTAGAAGGACTGCTGCCTGTGTGATCCGTCTGGAGCCCAGCCCTGCTGCTGCGAGGGGGAGGATCCTGGCTCAGGACCTGGGGACACAACTAGCAACTCAGAGGGCCATGAGGTAAGGGAGGAATCTACATGTATTGTAATTGGTTTAAAAGAGTGCCTGCATATATGACAGTGTGTGTATGAAAGGGTGCCTGCATGTATGACAGTGTGTGTATGTAAGAGTGCCTGCATGTATAACAGTGTGCGTATGTAAAAATGCCTGCATGTATGACAGTGTGTGTATGTAAGAGTGCCTGCATGTATAACAGTGTGCGTATGTAAAAATGCCTGCATGTATGATAGTGTGTGTATGTAAGAGTACCTGCATGTATGACAGTGTGTGTATGTAAGAGTACCTGCATGTATGACAGTGTGTGTATGTAAGAGTACCTGCATAAATGACAGTGTGTGTATGTAAGAGTACCTGCATGTATGACAGTGTGTGTATGTAAGACTACATGCATGTATGACAGTGTGTATGTAAGAGTACATGCATGTATGACAGTGTGTGTATGTAAGAGTACCTGCATGTATGACAGTGTGTGTATGTAAGAGTACATACATGTATGACAGTGTGTGTATGAAAGGGTGCCTGCATGTATGACAGTGTGTGTATGTAAGAGTACATGCATGTATGACAGTGTGTGTATGTAAGAGTACCTGCATGTATGACAGTGTGCATATGTAAGAGTACCTGCATGTATGACAGTGTGCATATGTAAGAGTACCTGCATGTATGACAGTGTGTGTATGAAAGGGTGCCTGCATGTATGACAGTGTGTGTATGTAAGAGTATATGCATGTATGACAGTGTGTGTATGTAAGAATACCTGCATGTATGACAGTGTGTGTATGTAAGACTACATGCATGTATGACAGTGTGCATATGTAAGAGTACCTGCATGTATGACAGTGTGCATATGTAAGAGTACCTGCATGTATGACAGTGTGTGTATGAAAGGGTGCCTGCATGTATGACAGTGTGTGTATGTAAGAGTATATGCATGTATGACAGTGTGTGTATGTAAGAATACCTGCATGTATGACAGTGTGTGTATGTAAGACTACATGCATGTATGACAGTGTGTGTATGTAAGAGTACCTGCATGTATGACAGTGTGTGTATGTAAGAGTACATGCATGTATGACAGTGTGTGTATGTAAAAGTACATGCATGTATGACAGTGTGTATATGTAAGAGTATATGCATGTATGACAGTGTGTGTATGTAAGAGTACATGCATGTATGACAATGTGTATATGTAAGAGTGCCTGTATGTATGACAGTGTGTGTATGTAAGAGTACATGCATGTATGACAGTGTGTGTATGTAAGAGTACCTGCATGTATGACAGTGTGTGTATGTAAGAGTACCTGCATGTATGACAGTGTGTATATGTAAGAGTACATGCATGTATGACAGTGTGTGTATGTAAGAGTACATGCATGTATGACAGTGTGTGTATGTAAGACTACATGCATGTATGACAGTGTGTGTATGTAAGAGTACATGCATGTATGACAGTGTGTGTATGTAAGAGTACATGCATCCATGACAGTGTGTATACTGTGTATGTAAGAGTACATGCATGTATGACAGTGTGTGTATGTAAGAGTACATGCATCCATGACAGTGTGTGTATGTAAGAGTGCCTGTATAAAGTACAGTATGTGTTAAGCTGGTACTGCAAGGTGGCTGTGGCTACAACACATGTTGTGCAGCAAAAGACTGCAGCAACGCTATACTACATCGCAACGAGTAAATGGAAATGGGGTCATGCACAGTCACACAAAATCCAACCTACTGGATTTCTTGTGACATTCGGATTGTAATTGTAAGAAACGTACAGGTCGCACCTATATTACACCTTTCATTTTAACTCACTGCAATGTACCAGCGTGCCGCTGTGATCCTTGGTTGAACGGCACATTGCGGGCCAAAATCATGATGCAGCCTTAAAGGGGTTATCCAATTTATTTATTTATTTATTTTAAATGTTGCGTTACAACCTTGATTAAAGTAACAACTTTTTAATTGGCACTTATTAAATATTGCTTACTGGGCCAGCGCTCCTTGGTCTTCTGGGATCATGTGCTGTACATTGTACATGTGATCCTAGCCTAGTTACAACCCACAGAGCATGTGAAAGACTGTACATACAACAAAACAGATACGGTCGCGTGCAGTAGGCCTAAAAGAGTGCCAGCATATGTATAAGTATGCGTGTAAAAGAGTGCCGGCAACTGTAGAAGTATGCGTGTAAAAGAGTGCCGGCAACTGTAGAAGTATGCATGTAAAAGAGTGCTGGCATGTGTAGAAGTATGCATGTAAAAGAGTGCTGGCATGTGTAGAAGTGTGTGTGTAAAAGAGTGCCGGTAGAAGTGCATGTATCTATACACACAGCTCGGTTCTGTTACTGTATCTATACACACAGCTCGGTTCTGTTACTGTATCTATACACACAGCTCGGTTCTGTTACTGTATCTATACACACAGCTCGGTTCTGTTACTGTATCTATACACGCAGCTTGGTTCTGTTACTGTATCTATATACACAGCGTGGTTCTGTTACTGTATCTATACACACAGCTCGGTTCTGTTACTGTATCTATACACGCAGCTCGGTTCTGTAACTGTATCTATATACGCAGCTTGGTTCTGTTACTGTATCTATACACACAGCTCGGTTCTGTTACTGTATCTATACACACAGCTCGGTTCTGTTACTGTATCTGTACACACAGCTTGGTTCTGTTACTGTATCTATACACAGCTCGGTTCTGTTACTGTATCTATACACACAGCTTGGTTCTGTTACTGTATCTATACACACAGCTCGGTTCTGTTACTGTATCTATACACACAGCTTGGTTCTGTTACTGTATCTATACACACAGCTCGGTTCTGTTACTGTATCTATACACACAGCGTGGTTCTGTTACTGTATCTATACACACAGCGTGGTTCTGTTACTGTATCTATACACACAGCTCGGTTCTGTTACTGTATCTATACACACAGCTGGGTTCTGTTACTGTATCTATACACGCAGCTCGGTTCTGTTACTGTATCTATACACACAGCTTGGTTCTGTTACTGTATCTATACACAGCTCGGTTCTGTTACTGTATCTATACACACAGCTCGGTTCTGTTACTGTATCTATACACACAGCTTGGTTCTGTTACTGTATCTATACACACAGCTCGGTTCTGTTACTGTATCTATACACACAGCTCGGTTCTGTTACTGTATCTATACACACAGCTCGGTTCTGTTACTGTATCTATACACGCAGCTTGGTTCTGTTACTGTATCTATACACACAGCGTGGTTCTGTTACTGTATCTATACACACAGCTCGGTTCTGGTACTGTATCTATACACACAGCTCGGTTCTGTTACTGTATCTATACACACAGCTCGGTTCTGTTACTGTATCTATACACACAGCTCGGTTCTGTTACTGTATCTATACACACAGCTCGGGTCTGTTACTGTATCTATACACACAGCTCGGTTCTGTTACTGTATCCATACACACAGCTTGGTTCTGTTACTGTATCTATACACACAGCTCGGTTCCGTTACTGTATCTATACACACAGCTCGGTTCCGTTACTGTATCCATACACACAGCTTGGTTCTGTTACTGTATCTATACACACAGCTCGGTTCCGTTACTGTATCTATACACACAGCTCGGTTCTGTTACTGTATCTATACACGCAGCTTGGTTCTGTTACTGTATCTATACACACAGCGTGGTTCTGTTACTGTATCTATACACACAGCTCGGTTCTGGTACTGTATCTATACACACAGCTCGGTTCTGTTACTGTATCTATACACACAGCTCGGTTCTGTTACTGTATCTATACACACAGCTCGGTTCTGTTACTGTATCTATACACACAGCTCGGGTCTGTTACTGTATCTATACACACAGCTCGGTTCTGTTACTGTATCCATACACACAGCTTGGTTCTGTTACTGTATCTATACACACAGCTCGGTTCCGTTACTGTATCTATACACACAGCTCGGTTCCGTTACTGTATCCATACACACAGCTTGGTTCTGTTACTGTATCTATACACACAGCTCGGTTCTGTTACTGTATCCATACACACAGCTTGGTTCTGTTACTGTATCTATACACACAGCTCGGTTCCGTTACTGTATCTATACACACAGCTCGGTTCTGTTACTGTATCTATACACACAGCTCGGTTCTGTTACTGTATCTATACACACAGCTCGGTTCCGTTACTGTATCTATACACACAGCTCGGTTCCGTTACTGTATCTATATACACAGCGTGGTTCTGTTACTGTATCTATACACACAGCTCGGTTCTGTTACTGTATCTATACACACAGCTCGGTTCTGTTACTGTATCTATACACACAGCTCGGTTCTGTTACTGTATCTATACACACAGCTCGGTTCTGTTACTGTATCTATACACACAGCTCGGTTCTGTTACTGTATCTATACACACAGCTCGGTTCTGTTACTGTATCTATACACACAGCTCGGTTCTGTTACTGTATCTATACACGCAGCTTGGTTCTGTTACTGTATCTATACACGCAGCTCGGTTCTGTTACTGTATCTATACACACAGCTCGGTTCTGTTACTGTATCTATACACACAGCTCGGTTCTGTTACTGTATCTATACACACAGCTCGGTTCTGTTACTGTATCTATACACACAGCTCGGTTCCGTTACTGTATCTATACACACAGCTCGGTTCTGTTACTGTATCTATACACACAGCTCGGTTCTGTTACTGTATCTATACACACAGCTCGGTTCTGTTACTGTATCTATACACGCAGCTCGGTTCTGTTACTGTATCTATACACACAGCTTGGTTCTGTTACTGTATCTATGCACATAGCTTGGTTCTGGTACTGTATCTATACACACAGCTCGGTTCTGTTACTGTATCTATACACACAGCTCGGTTCTGTTACTGTATCTATACACACAGCTCGGTTCTGTTACTGTATCTATACTCACAGCTCGGTTCTGTTACTGTATCTATACACACAGCTCGGTTCTGTTACTGTATCTATACACACAGCTCGGTTCTGTTACTGTATCTATACACACAGCTCGGTTCTGTTACTGTATCTATGCACATAGCTTGGTTCTGGTACTGTATCTATGCACATAGCTCGGTTCTGTTACTGTATCTATATACGCAGCTTGGTTCTGTTACTGTATCTATACACACAGCTCGGTTCTGTTACTGTATCTATACACACAGCTCGGTTCTGTTACTGTATCTATACACGCAGCGTGGTTCTGCTACTCTATCTAAGTGCAGAGCTTGGTATTGTTATGGTATCTAAGTACTGAGCTTGAAGGGGGTGCCTAAGTTCAATTTTTAAGGCCAAACTACAGTGAGGCTGTTAAAAAAACACACAAAAAAACACTACTCTGTTCTCTCTGCCAGGCTGCAGCTGGGACATAATATTTTTGCTTGACTGCAGCGGTAAAATGCCTGAGTACCGTACTTGACTGCTGTAACTAATCAGTGCTCTCAGTGGTGTACAGCACCAAGGCCAGTGATTAGCTGCAGCGGTCATGTGCGCTATTACACTACAGCTTCCTACTGTATATAAAGGATTATCTTAAAGGATGTTGATGAAAATCAGAAAACTCCCTTAAGTATCAATATTTGCATTAAACTATAAGGTTTGCCCCAAGACACTTCTACTGGTGGGCCCTTGGCACCCCAGTCCGACACTGCAACAAAGAGTCATAAATATAGATACTTTAGAATTGTTATTACATGGTGAAAGCAAGTAGTTACTAAATCAGACATGTCAGGAGAGGAGGCAGGTCCTTTTTAAAGGGGTTGTCCCGGTTCAGAGCTGAACCTGGACATACCCATATTTTTACCCAGGCAGCACCCCTGATGTTAGCATCGGAGCATCTCATGCTCCGATGCGCTCCCTTGCCCTGCGCTAGATCGCGCAGGGCAAGGGCTCTTTTGTTTACAATAACACACTGCCGGGCAGAAACTTCCGCCCGGCAGTGTGTTCAGTGACATCACCGGCTCTGATGGGCGTGCTTTAGCGCTGCCCTAGCCATTTTACTGGCTAGGGAAGTTCTTAAGCCCGCCCATCAGTGCCAGTGATGTCACCGGGCTTCCTGGCAGCCCCATGGAGAGCCCGGTTTGTCACCAGAACTCCTGCAAAATGCCTTTGCCCTGCGCGATTCAGCGCAGGGCAAAGGAGAGCATCGGAGCATGAACTGTTCCGATGCTCAAGTCAGAGGGGCTGCCTGGGTGAAAATGGAGGCATGTCCGGGTTCAGCCCTGAACCCGGAAAACCCCTTTAACAGGATGTCGGTGCTTGGGGCTCTGATCTACATGATAATAAGGAAATGATTATAAGCTAAAAACAGCTAAATCACCAGTGAGAAAAAGACGAGCGAGTTACTGTCACATATGTAAATGAGAGAAATGAGTCTTACCAAAAATATGAATTCTTTATTTCCTGCCTAGATCTAACTGTACTGCATGAAATGCTACGCAGCCCAGCATCCCTTGTATATTCTGGGAATTCATTTGGCTATCAGGATTTGTCATTGTGATCTGCCAGCTGCATTATGCAAAATATCATCCACAATGTCTCAGTCATACAGCCTCAGCCCTTCCCACAAGTGCAATTGTAAAACCACATACAAACTGCCAAAATATCTCTACTGCTAATGGAGTAAGGGATTCATCTGTTCAACTGCAGCTGCCAGAGCTGAACCTGCATAAATAAACCTATAGAAGACCAAACACAAGGGGGCAGTAGAGGCTTATGCTTCTCATTGGGATTCTCTACGCCGCATGTGTTTGAATGCAAAGAATTTTATGGGCACATTTCTTATGCTGCATAAGCAACCTTATAACTGTATATCTGAATATCTCATTTTATTTCTATACATAAAAGCCTTCATAAGTGAACAGATTCAATGGAGTGCTATGTATGGGCACAATACGGAGATAAGCGTCTTAGTATACAAGCACCGACTTGAATGCAGAAAAAATCACCTTATACAGAATGCATGTGAATTAGGCGCTTCCTGACAAGAAATGCAAAGTTACAAAAAAATGTCGGAGCTTGACAATTCTCAGAATAGTAACACCGGGAGTTGTAACTCCCCCCGTCACCCCAGTCTGAAGATAGCTGACTGCAGTGATCTAGCAAGAAGAAATTCACGCTATCAAATTTTACCATAAAAAGAAAATTTATAGAAGAATTTTGAAGAAGAAATTTGCTGGCCTCTGAACAAAACCTGGGCACCAGTTGCAGCGGGGAGGTGATTATGAGAGGAGGAGTGGTGGTAGTAGTGGTGGTAGTAGTACTCACAGGGCACAGCGGCAGTCCTCACTTTTGCGCTCTCCCCAGTGAATGAAGGGCACACCCATTATTCCCTCGGGCCATTCCCCCACTCAGGGGGGTAGCCAGGGCCGGTTTTAGACAAAGTGTGACCCTGGGCCAAACCAAAAGGGGGGGCCCACATCTTGTAATAATGTGCTAAAAACACAGTCCGACGTCCGACACCCCCGCCGATCAGCTGTTTGAGGAGATGGCGCGTGCTGATCACTGCTGCTGTCCCATAGACCTACAGCAGCAGAGCAGGAAGAGAGGAGGGAGACAGCACGTGCGCACAGCGCACGCCATCTTATCAAACAACTGATCGTCAGGAGTGCCGGTGTTCTGCCAAATCTCTATACCTTGCCAAAAGTCTATACCGGAAGTGACGCCCCCACTTCCGGTATAGACGCCCCCACTTCCGGTGGTGTCCCCAATATCCAACACTCAGCTCTGTGGTGTCCCTCAATATCGCGCACTCAGCTCAGCTCTGTGGTGTACCCTAATATCCCCCACTCACCTCTGCTATGTGGTGACCCCAATATCCAGCACTCAGCTCTGTGGTGTCCCCAGTATCCAGCACTCAGCTCTGTGGTGTCCCCAATATCCAGCACTCAGCTCTGTGGTGTACCCTAATATCCCCCACTCACCTCTGCTATGTGGTGACCCCAATATCCAGCACTCAGCTCTGTGGTGTCCCCAATATCCAGCACTCAGCTCTGTGGTGTCCCCAATATCCAGCACTCAGCTCTGTGGTGTCCCCAATATCCAGCACTCAGCTCTGTGGTGTCCCCAATATCCAGCACTCAGCTCTGTAGTGTCCCCAGTATCCAGCACTCAGCTCTGTGGTGTAGGGAGATCTGATGCAACATTTTGCGCTGCAAAATCTCTATACCCCTAAGTGCGCACGCGCGGTGCACGAAGTACTTCTATCGCGGCGCTGCAATGATTCTTTGGTAAGCCGGTGGATGTGCGCTTGCGTCGCGCCGCACACACCCTCCTCCAGATGATTCCTGTGCGGCCGCGTCACTTCCGGTGCGGCTGCGTCACTTCCGGTATAGACTTTTGGCAAGGTATAGAGATTTGGCAGAACACCAGGTGTCAGATCCCCGCCGGTCTAATATTGATGACCTACTATACTATACACCCAGACTGCCCTCATTAGTAATGGTGCCCCCAATAGTGATAATACTCCCTGAGATAGCCCCCATTAGTAGCAATGCCTTCCATATTGCGTCAAATAATTATAACGCCCCTACAGTACTCTAGTAGTAATAATATAACGATAATGCTCCCATTGGCTCTAATGTCCCCCTGTAGTGCTCCCCACTAGTTCCAATATATAATGCTTCCCCCCATAGTTCCAATATATATATATAATGTTCCACTGTAGTGCCAGTATGTATATAATGCTCCTCCATTCCTCCACAGTAGTGCCAAGTATATATAATGATCTCCTCCCCCCCCCCCCCCCATCCCTGGTCCCTCCAGCAGTGTGGACATTTAGTATTTTTTTTAAAAACGATGCGATGCAGACGACAGTTTTATCTGTGGCTTGTGTTGCTGCGTCCTGTTGCATGCGGTCCCAATGACATCACCACTCCTGCTCCGGGTCTCACGTGATGACGTCATCATGCGAGACCCAGAGCAGGAGGTTGCAGTGATTTCATTGCGGCTTCTTGCTCTGATCCAACGCCTCACAGGCTTGAGGCCTAGCGGCCTGAGGCTTGTGAAGTTGGGCCGCCATGAGTGTGCCCCCCTTTATGGGTAGAGAAGTGGCGCCCTAGGTGGATGACTACCCTCCCCTATCCATCGTCCCGGCCCTATTTCAGAGCACATTACTGCAGGAGGTATAACAGGAGAGGACTATAACTCCCACCATGTCTAAGCCATTATCATTTAATATCAGAGCAAATTAAAGGGGGACGTATAAGAGGATGGAACTACAACTTTCAGCATGTCCAAGCCGTTATTATGTAATATCAGAGTACGTTACAAGAGGAGGTATAAGAGAAGACTACAACTCCCAGCATTTCCAAGCAATTATTATGTAATATCAGAGTACATTATAAGAGGATGTACACAACTCCCACCATATCCAGGGTGTTGTAATCTACCCTGATATTATATAATAATGATATGGATATGCTGAGAGTTGTAGTCCTCTCCTCTTATACCCCCTCTCCTAATCTACTCTGATATTACATAACAAGCTGGACATGCTGGGAGTTGTAGTCCTCTTCTCATACCTCCTCTTGTAATGTACTCTGATATTACATAACAGGGGGTATAAGAGGAGAGGACTACAACTCCCAGCATTTCCCTGGCACTTACATTGAATCCATACTTCTTCATATGCATGTATAGTCTTCTTCCTCTTCATTACTTTACTGCACTGCTGAGCTCCTACTTCTGTTTTAGTCACATGATGGTGAGGTCATCACAGGTCCTTCATCCCCTCTTCTCTGCTGAGCTCCACCTCCTGCATCTGACATTATGGCAGGTCCTGTCAGCACTAGGGTAATGATTTATATGTGAGGGAGGGACCTTACACTGCATTGTAAAATGCAGCTGTTCAGCTGTCCGCCCGTTTACTTCCTCTGACGTTCAGCTGAACAGCAGCACTGAAGCAGGGGGCCTCCTAGACAATGGGGGCCCTGAGCAATTGCCCAGTTTGTCCCCGCCTAACGCCAGCCATGGGCGTAGCTAAAGGCTAATGGGCCCTGGTACAAGAATTCAGCTTGGGCCTCCATTGTGGCCAGGGGCAGGGAAGCACATATCGTTCATGCTGCCTGAGGCAAAAATCTAAACAACACCCCCCATGCAAAATTCTTGACCTAACCCCTTCCCTCCAACCAAAAGTGTAACTTGACCAGAATGTACTTTTCTATAATACCAGTGTCTTCTTATGTGGCACAAGGGTCTTTGGGCCCCCACAGGCTCCAGGGTCCGTTATCAACTGCTACCTCTGCCCCCCCATGGCTACGCCCCTGCCCCCACTCTTTCGAAGTCTCAGAAAATGAGACAATTAGGAAGCATGCAGATATAGTTAAAAAGATGTATCTAATGAGGAGCCAGCCTAGGAGCCAGAAGTGTAGATAGTGGAGAAACCCTTTAAGATAAGTATGCACATAGGCACATATGTGCATAGCCAGAGTCCCTACATGTAATGATGAACTCTATCCTTCTGTAGGATACAGCATGCCTTGGAATTTATTTATTTATTTATTATTATTTATTTATTTTATTTTATATAGCGCTACTATATTTATCACACTGTCCCCAAGGGCACTCAATCTAAGGTCCCTATCAGTATGTCTTTTTTACACATTAATTTTATATGCCAGGGATGCCCAACCTGCAGCCCTACCAGCATGTCTGGACAGCCTATAGCCATTAAGGCATGCTGGGAGTTGTAGTTTTGCAACAGCTGGAGGGCCGCAGGTTGAGCATCCCTTTTATATGCCTTTGTATGCCTACAGTTTGCGCACATAAAAGTCTACAGTATGGCTGCTGTAATATAGACCCATACCAATAGATCTGTAGAACAGCCACGTAGACACAAATACGTGTCTGGATGGACATATGTGGCAGATTATGTAGCATGAACTAGAAGTCAATGTCCTAGAAAGATTAGGTTCTCCATAAGATTAAAAACACACATACAAATGGGGAAGTATTTATGATGCACCTCAATGTCTGACCCTTCTAATGAGAGCTCATAAAAGTCCTACATAATACTGACTGTTTCATTTTATCACTTTGTCTGATAAAAGAAAAACCCCGGTATCTTCGCTTCTGAATAGGTCTCTGTAGATCCTGCTTTAACTTCCTACTTCTTGTAATGTTTACACAGTCTTGTTTTAGACGTCTTTTATTTCGTTCTCTTCTACATTTTAACCATTACATTCACACAGCAGCCAATCAGGAGAAGCAGAGCTGCTGTGGGGAAAGAGAGCAACAGTCTGAGCCAATGATGAGACAAGGGGTGTGTCTCTGACTACTGCAGACTCCATGTGAGCACTGTAGCAAAGCTGTGGTCACAGATCACATCTCTGCCCTAATGTAGCTGAGTTAGGGTCCATTCACATGTCCGCAAATGGGTCCGCATCCATTCCGCAGTATCGGGAACGGGTGCTGACCCATTCATTCTCTATGGGGCCGGAAGAGATGCAGAGAGCACACTATGTGCTCTCTGCATCCGCATTTTCGAAGCGCAGCCCCGAACTTCCGGGCCGCGGCTCCGCAAAAAAATAGAACATGCCCTATTCTTGTCCACAATTGCGGAAAAGAATAGGCAGTTCTATGGGGGTGCCGGCGGGTGAATAGACCCTTAAAAAGCAGCCAAGGAGAAAAATTTGAGTTTATCACCCCCTGTAGGTACTGATGTACTTATCATTTTTGACTGTTGCTATACAACTGTTAAAAAAGAAAAGATAGAAATACCTGCCCGACAAAACGTGTAGTGTTTTCTATGATATCTCCATGACAGGCTTTCCCTGTGTGATCCGATCATTTCTGATCACCAGCACTTCTATGGCTAGGTCAGACAGTACATTATCATGGAAAGCGCCTGAAAAGAAAACTCCATCTGAACATAATAATAATGTTGGTGAATAGATTTTCTCAAAATAAGGCCTCATGCACACGACCGTTGTTAGGTTCCGTGTCCGTTGTTCCGTTTTCCGTGATTTTCTGCGGACCCATTGACTTTCAATGGGTCCATTGAAAACTCGGAAAATGCACCGTTTGTCATCCGCGTCCGTGATCCGTGTTTCCAGTCCGTGAAAAAAATAGGACCTGTCCTATTTTTTTCACGGACAACGGTTCGCGGACCCATTCAAGTCAATGGGTCCGTGAAAAAACACGGAGGCACACAAGATTGTCATCCGCGTCCGTGATCCGCGTCCGTTATTTTCCTATCATTTTCAAGGCAAACTTGACTTAGATTTTTTTTTGACTTTTCATGTCTGGAGATCCTCCAAAAATCAAGGAAAACACATGGGAAAAAAACCAGACACGGATCACGGAACAACGGAACCCCGTTTTGCGGACCGTGAAAAAATACTGTCGTGTGCATGAGGCCTAAGACAGAATTATTTGTCTTTGTTTTGCTGGGGAAAAACAGCCCAGACACTTGATTTCCTCCTGTGCTCCTCCACCATATGTAACATCTCAGTTCCCATGGTGCACTGCTTTCTGGTAATAGGAACCCAGCTATATTCTGAATTCATCCCTCACATAGTTAGCATTTGTTGGACCCAGAAGTATGTCATTGTACTACTAACTGCTCTTACAACTTGGCTTCTAGCAGTTATCACAAACACTTTTCTTATCTTACACATTTACTGATCTTGTCTTAATTTTGCCCTTCACTGACACTCACATGACAAGTGTCATTTTTTCCCATTTTCTAAGAGTAAATTGAGGCAACTGCCAATTTGTTGCCCTTTTTAAAAAAATTATATCTAGTTCAAAGGAGCAGGAAAAAAAGAAACCCCCACTTGTAAAAACTAAAATCAGTAAATATAAGCTGGCCTGGAATTATCCTTTGTCTAAGGCCTCATGCACACGACCGTTTTTTTTGCGGTCCGCAAAACGGATTTCCGTTGTTCCGTGATCTGTGACTGTTTTTTCTTCTGTGGGTCTTCCTTGATTTTTGGAGGATCCACGGACATGAAAAGTGAAAAAAAAAACTAAGTCAAGTTTGCATTGAAAATGATAGGAAAAACGGACACGGATCACGGACACGGATCACGGACGCGGATGACTATCTTCTGTGCATCCGTGATTTTTCACGGACCCATTGACTTGAATGGGTCCGTGAACCGTTGTCCGTGAAAAAAATAGGACAGGTCATATTTTTTTCACGGACTGGAAAAACGGATCACGGACGCGGAAGCCAAACGGTGCATTTTCCAATTTTTCCACGGACCCATTGAAAGTCAATAGGTCCGCGAAAAAATACGGAGAACGGGACAACGGCCGCGGATGCACACAACGGTCGTGTGCATGAGGCCTAAAGTTAATGTCATGGAAACTGCTCGATTCCACTTTGGTGGTCCCACAGCTTTTCTAGCATCCAGAATGCCTAACAGTATTGGTGGGTTATGGTGCCAAGCTGTACTCCCATAACCATGCTCCTTTTTTTCTGTGTCCGCGTGGCAGGAGCGGACTGGGAACTTAAAGTAGAAAAACTAACTGGAAATGTGCTATAACTGTTTTTGCACCTGAATATACAATTCACGTTGAAAGCTCTAGTCTGAGAGTTAGAGGAAGTCTGTAAAAAGGTCCATTGTGGTCATCTGTTTCCTCCACTGAAGCAGATTGAAGGTGATTCAAATTTATGTTGAGTGCATCATGTATGAAAACCACAGAAAAGCACAAAAGTCTGTGCTACGGCTATTTATTTGCTTTGAAGGGGATCTCCAGGACCTTAGAGGGGTGTTCCCATCTCAGACAATGGGGGCATATCACTAGCATATGCCCCCATTGTCCGATAGATGTGGGTCCCACCTCTGGGACCTGCACCTATATCGAAAACTAAGCCTAAAATGAAGCCGGCAAAGTGGTGGCCATCAGTGCCGGGTCCGGCCACCATCAATCATTCCCATTGACCCACTGAAAATAGTCGAGGGATTTTTGTAATCTCCATAGAACTGAATGGCGAGGCCACCGCTTCCATTCCCTTCTATGGGGCCGTCGGAAATAGCCGAGCCAAGCTATTTTGGCGGCCCCATAGAAATGGATGAAGGGCAGCCGAGCATGCGCAGTGGGCCCTCCTTCACTTTGCCAGCTGGATTTACAAGATAGGTGTGGATCCCAGAGGTGGGACTTGCATCTATCAGACAATGGGGGCACATCGTAGCAATATGCCCCCATTGTCTGAGATGGGAAAACCCCTTTAACATTGATGACCTATCCTATGTTCGATCCATTGAATAGAGTGAACATAGAATAGGTCATCAGTAGTGCTGAGTGAATCGAAGTTCACTTTGATCCGAATTTTAGGAAAAATCAGATTCGCGGCAAGGCCAAATTTCCTCCTCCTTCGTGGTAACGAATCAATTGTCCCTGAAATGGTGGCAAAATTTTGAAAAAAATCATGCTTACCTCATCCATTTGATCGCGAAGAGGCAGCCGTGGCCATCTTGCTTGAAGATCCCGCTCTAAATTTCTTGTGTGGTGATATATGATGTCACCACGCCGGCCGACGTGATGACGTCATCACACGCTGCTCGAGATTTCGCTCTGGATCTTCAAGCAAGATGGCCGTGGTGACCTCTTCGCAATCAAATGGATAAGGTGAGTACAATTAAATTTTAGTTTTTTATTGCAAACACTAAAACTCTTTAATATGGATCTCAGATGCCGCTATCAGCGATGAACGCGGCATGTGAAGGGTACAATGACAGGGGGCTGTGCAATTGCTGTTCCCTGTCATTGCACCCGCTATTTACAAAGAAATGCGCTTTGTGACGAAGTAATTGAGTTTTAGAGAACTTCGCTCATCTCTAGTCATCAGTATTAAAGTCGCTCCTAAGGACAAGCCTTTATGACAGGGTGCTATTTGGTGGATAATGAGGGACCTTCCCCAAGCAAACATTGATGACCCATGGTAAGCATAGGATATCAATGTTAAAGGGGTTATATAGATGTAAAAGGTGCTGATCACATGGCATTAGGTATAGAAGTGTAAACCTAGTGGTGTTCCCCAATGGGATCACACACTCAGAGATGCTGAAGGACTGTATCTTTACCGTCCACGATGTGCAATCATTCCACAGGAAGGCACATGATAATGTACCTGAATGTATTGGAACCATACCATGGGCGGATTAGGTGCATGATAGGCCCGGGGTTGTGTCTACCCAACTTGGGCCCCTCCCTCCATTTTAGTTTAGTTTTTTTTTTCTGTATGAAGAGGCTGCGGTGTATCGTGAGCATCACAGTCTCTTCCTAGGCCAGGGATGGACAAACTGCGGCTTCTCCAGCTGTTGTAAAACTACAACTCCCAGTATGCCCAGTCTGCCTACAGCTATCAGCCTACAGCAGGGCATGATGGGATTTGTAGTTTTACAACAGCTGGAGAGCCGCAGTTTGCCCATCCCTGTCCCAGGCCATATGACATCACATTCATCTAGGACACAATTACCCCAAATTAAATCCTAAAATGGATCCTAAACTGAGAAATTTCGCCAAATTGCATTTTTAGTTGCCAAATTTCAAAGACATATAATTATAATAAGAAAGACTTGGATGAGAATACAGCACCACATACCTCTTACATCCAGTGACATCCCCTGTCATATAGTTATGGAGAACCGCACTCTAAGGGTTTTCTGGTGCCAAAAAGGGCTGAAATAGCCACGTTACATATACCGTAGTAGAGTCTGAGGCACTCAGACCATTCAGTTTTGCATTTAAGAAAGGATTGTTTTATTTATACATCAGTTTCATAATCCAGTTGCCCAATTTCCACATCAAAATCAAATAAAGAAAAATGACCGGACATTTCCGTCTCTATGGACCTTCCTCAGCGGTCAAATTTTATCTGCAAATAACGGATACATAGGACATATCATCATTGTCAACCAGTATGCGCATTTGTGGTACACACATACATTTCCTTTACATACATACAGCTCTGCTACACCCATACAGCCTGCTACACGCATACAGCTCTACTACACACACATACCATTCTGCTACATGCATACAGTTCTGCTACACACACACAGCTCTGCTACACACACATATACAGCTCTGCTACACATATACAGCCCACCCTAATATACAATATAGGAACAGCGCTCACCTGCTCATGGTTTGGAAGGCACGGAGGTGCTTGGAACACAGAACCAAAGGTAAATCCAAAAAAGAGGAACAAATTCCAACTTCCCAATAAAAACTATGGTCTTTATTAAACAAGCAATAAAAACTCCCATAGAAAATTTCGGATTAAAACATTAGAATCCTTACTCATTAGAGATGGCCTTGCGGTTCGCCGAATAGGCGAACATATGGCGATGTCCGCCGGTGCCATATTCTTTTACATTGTGAAGAACTTTGACCCATGACACATCCATCAGGTGGTACAAGACAGCCAATTGTTTCAGCACATGGACATACCCCCTACCTTATAAATAAACCTGATCTGGCCGCCATTTTACATTCAGTCTTTTGCCAGTGTAGGGAGGGGTTGCTGTGTGGAGCAGGGACAGGCTGTTGCAGAAGGTGCGTGCGATTATGTCAAAGGACGCACCAGACTTGGTTGAGTGGCTCACTCAGCCTTCCGCTTTTGCACCCTCTTCATCCTCTCTATCTACACCCTCTTCACTCTCTGCTGTGTGTACCCCCAAAGACACCACCACCATATGCCCTACACTTGAGTCAGAGGAATTATTTTCCCATCCATTACAAGACCTTACCGATGCACAGCCATTCTTGGCATCGGATCAGGAAGAGGAGGAATCAACGGTCGCCACCCATCAGTCTGACGACAGTACCTAGATCAGCCCAAGGAGGGTGGTCCCCGCTGTTGCTGCCTACGCCAAGATCTCTAATGTCAGTGGTGGTGAAGGGGACGATGATGACTTGTCTATGGACGTCACGTGGGTGCCCACAAGAGAGGAAGAGGAGGAGAGTTCAGAGGGAGACGGAGCAGCAGAGAAGGAGGAGAAGCAGGTAGAACTTACAGTACACAGGAGGCAAAAAGCAGACTGCAAATGTATCTGGAGCGAGCCATCCACCATGCACGGTCACATCTGGCGCTCCCAGGACGCCGGCACATGGCTCCGCAGTGTGGGATTTTTTTAACGTGTCCGCTGCTGACAATAGTGTTGCCATCTGCAGCCTGTGCTGTCAACGCATAAGTCGTGGTAAGCCCAACAGTCACCTAGGGACGACCGCCTTAAGAAGGCACCTAGCCTCCCATCACCGAGCCCAGTGGGAGCAACACCGTCAGAACCCACAAAGACACACTCCTGGTGCTCCACGTCCTGCCTCTTCTCCTTCTCCTCTCTCCTCCAATTTGTCCTCCACTCCACTCCACCTTCTACTGTGCCGTCTTCGCGTTCATCTGGCAAAAGGCAGGTTTCTGTGGCCTAAATGTTCGCGCGAAAAAAGATGATGACACCGGCTGGCCGCTGGCTTGTCAGAACTGCTAGACCGCCAACTACTGCCATATAAACTTGTGGAATCTGAGGCCTTTAGAAACTTTGTGGCCATTGGCACACCGCAATGGAAGGTACCCAGAAGGAAATATTTTTCCCAGAAGGGCATCCTGGAGCTATATGGACATGTTCAACGGCAAGTTAATGTATCTCTGTCACACAGTGTCGGTGCCAAGAGACATCACCACAGACACGTGGTCTAGCAAAGACGGGCAGGGGAGGTACATAACTTTTACTGCCCACTGGGTGAACCTTCTGACGGCCGTCAAGCATGCAACCCGTGGCACCCATGGGGATTTGGTGTTACCGCCACGGATTGCATGCAGGCCTGCCTCTTCTTCTCCTCCTTCTACTCCATCCTCCGTCTCCTCCTCGGCTGACTCCTCCTGTTCCACTGCTACCGCCTCTTCCACAGCTCCCCAGAACCTATTCGACGTGCCACGTTGCCATGCTGTGCTGCGGCTGTTGTGCCTGGAGGCCAAGAGCCACACTGGTCCTATACTCCTTTCAGCTTTGTGGTCACAGACCGATCAGTGGCTAAAATGCTCAATTTGACAGTTGGTAAAGTGGTGTGCGACAACGGTGCCAATTTGCTGAGTGCGCTGAAACAGGGCAAAATGTCACACATGCCGTGCATGGCACACATCTTGAACTTAGTCGTGCAGCGATTTGTTGCCAAATACCCTGGGGTCCAGGACGTCTTGCGGCAGGCCAGGAAAATCTCTGGCCATTTTAGAAGATCTTACACGGCCATGGCTCGCCTTGCTGACGTTCAGCGACGACACCACCTGCCCGTCAGATGTCTGATTTGTGACTGCCCGACACAATGGAACTCCACCTTGTATATGCTTGATAGGCTGCTCCAGCAGAAACATGCCGTTAACGACTACCTGTATGAACTCTGTGGCAGGACAGGTTCTGGGAAGCTTAGTTTCTTTTCACCACACCAGTGGCTGCTCATACGCGATGCATGCAGACTTCTGCGGCCATTTCATGAGATCACCAAACTTGTCAGTCACAGCCAGGGCGCCATCAGTGACATCGTACCTTACGCCTTCTTTCTGGAGCATGCATTGCGTCGTGTCATTGATCAAGCTGTCGAGGAGCAGGAGCAGGAAGATGAGGAAGTCGCAATGCTGGATGAATTCCCAGGGGGGCTACTCCACCTGAGACAAGTCTACAGGAGTCTGAAGAAGAGTCAGAGGAGGATGGTGCCGGGGCGGAGGAGGAGCAATAACAGCATGCTTTAAACGTTTCTGGGATCCCTGGTGTTGTCCACGGCTGGGGGGAGAAAATCAAGGATGACATTATCATGGCCACTCCACCACTTCCAGTTTAGTGCAAATGGGGGCCTTCATGCTCCAGTGTTTGAAGAGGGACCCCTGTATAAAAAGCATAAAGGGCAAGGTACTTGGGTGGCAACGTACTTAGACCCCCGGTACAAACACAAAATGGCGGACATGTTACCAGCATCACAGAGGGCTGTCAGAATCCAGCACTTCCAGGCCTTGCTTCAAGAAATGCTGCATTCTGATTTTGCAGGCGCTGGCGGAGGAATTTCCACACACAGAGAAACAGTTGCGGGTACCAATACAACAGCGCATGCAAGAAGAGGGCGGTTGAAGATGTGTTTGTCACTTCTGATATGAGATCATTCATGCAGCCAACCCATCGACAGCACGCTGAATGCATAATTTTTGGGGCCTGTAGTACACTGGCCTGCTGAAAAATTGATATCCAATGACCGTGTAATCTACCTCTAGCCACATACTTACTTGTTCTTTTATGTACCCTGAATGCATAATTGTTGCGGCCTCGGAGGAATTCAACACCAGTGACGACCACGTGCAATCGAATTTCAACTATTATCATTAGTTTTTTTTTCAAGAGGGTGGATTTAGTTAGCTATGTTTTTAATCCAATTTTATATTTTTAGTTCTTTTAAACATATGTATTTGACCTGTATTTGTACTGGCCTGCAGTAAAATTGATATCCATTGACCGTGTAATATACCTCCGGCAACATAATCACTTGATCTTTTCTGTCCAGTGAATGCCTAATGTTTGGGGCCTGTAGACCAGTGGCCTACAAAAAAATTTTTATCCATTGACCGCACAATGTACCTCGAGCCACATAATCAGAATTTCTTTCATGTCAGGTGAATGCCTAATTTTTAAGGCCCGTACTCCCGTTGCCTAAAATAAAAATTTTCTAGGCTCCAACAGCGCACATTTCAGAGAATTTCCCTTTAAGACGCATAAAAATGTCCTCTGATTAAGATACATATTTTTTATTGGAATTTTTGTCATTGATCCCCCTTTAGTATGTCACTGTCCATGTTGTGGGACTATTTGTACACTTCTACTAAGTATTTGGTGGCTGCAAATATGAGCTGAAGGTTTTTTAGGTTCGCGAACATTTGATTGTGTTCGCGCAATCGCGAACCATCCTGGCCTATGTTCGTCCATCACTATTACTCATGACAACTGCAAGTGTACACATCTCACATATATCAATGTGTACACTTGCACTTGTCATAAATAAGGATTCTAATGTTTTAATCCGAAACGCATAGATAAAAGTGTTTTTTTCTATGGGAGTTTTTATCGCTTGTTTAATAAAGACCATTGTTTTTATTGGGAAGCTGGAATTTGTTCCTCTTTTTTACATATACAGCCCTGTTACACATACACATCCTGCTACACCCATACAGCCTGCTACACGCACATACAGCCCTGCTACACACACACATCCTGCTACACACCCATATAGCTCTGCTATACACACACAGTCTGCTACACACACATACAGCCCTGCTACACACACACATCCTGCTACACACATACAGCATGATACACACCCATATAGCTCTGCTATACACACACAGCTCTGCTACACACATACAGCCCTGCTACACACACACATCCTGCTACACACCCATATAGCTCTGCTATACACACACAGTCTGCTACACACACACACATCCTGCTACACACATACAGCATGATACACACCCATATAGCTATGCTATACACACACAACGCTGCTACACACACACATACAGCCTGCTACACCCATACAGCCTTCTACACCCATATAGCCTGCTACAAACAAATACAGCTCTGCTACACACATACAGATCTTATATACACACAAACACACACACACAAACGGTATTTAAGTAATTAGTACATGGGGTTCTTTTGCACAATTTTTTTTATTGCTAATATATTATCGTGGGACCTGAAGTTCAGGAATAAATAGGCCTAACATAACTTAGGTGCATTAAGAGTTTGCTAAACTATGATAAAAGATTTATTTATATACAAAGACTTACAAAGATAGAAGGTAAAGTAACAGTAACCGAAAGTCATCCAAACAAATGAGCGAGCTCCTATCGAACAGTTCCCAACATGGCCCTTAGCCGACGCCCATATGATACAAAGAGAGGTGATGGTAGCAAGACATCTTAGGGCTCATGGACATGACTGTATGTATTTTGAAGTCTGCAAAACGCGAATCCGCAAAAAATACGGATGACATCTGTGTTGCATATGTTTTTTTTTTTTGCAAATCCATTTTAACAATGCCTATCCTAGTCCTCAGAACGGACAAGAGTAGGACATGTTCTATCTTTTTTTGCGGGGATATGGACAGACATACGGACATTTTTTTGCTGCCACATTGAAGTAAATGGTTCCGCATACGGGCCGCAAAAAACAGTACGGACAGGGAAACAAAATACGTTCGTGTGCATGAGCCCTTACCCTGATGGTCAGTATACATGTACAGTTACCTCATACTGCAGAAATGTACCCAGGTGTTAGACATCAATAATCAATTATATTACAATGAATTAAAGGGGAAGGACCAATTAGAACCTTGCTTTACAGCTATTATCAGCATAGGGTATAATCATGGTAATAGACACTAATTAATGATTTCTACTGCAGTGGACCTCTCTTACGAGATTTGGATTATTGTGTAATATTATTAATTGTTATTATCATTCATAAAAATAATATTTTAAACTCTACTGTAATTAACTGAGGAGTTTTAGGTGTATTACTTCAGGGTGATATGGGGTCATTTATGAAACTGGTGTAAAATAGAACTGGCTAGGTTGCCCATAGCAACCAATCAGATTTCACCTTTCGTTTTACAAAGGAGCTGTCATAAATGAAAGGTGAAATCTGATTGGTTGCCATGGGCAACTAAGCCAGTTTTACTTCACACTATAAATTACCCCAATAGTCTGCACACTGAACACTAATTGCTGGAAGAGCTCCCCTTTTATAGGATGTTGTGGCCTATAGTGATACCTCTCAGCGTGTCACATATTGTTCCCATTGCCAGTCCTGAACCAAGTTACACTAAAGAGACGCAGAACCACCTGCGAATGTAAAATCACGTAACCTTGCATTTTGCTCATGGGCTATCTTCTATCTTACAAGGCCTCTTTCACATGAACGTGATGGATTGGCTCAGAGTCAGGATGCGTTCAGTAAAACTCGCACCATTTCGCAAGCCAGTTCAGTCAGTTTTGTCTGCAATTGCTTACAGTATTTCCGTATTTTCCGCGCAGGTGCAAAAAGTTTTGATACGTTTTTTGCGTGCGTGAAAAAAAACTAAAGGTTTACAAACAACATCTCCTAGCAACCGTCACTGAAAAACACATTCCACCCAGACTACATCCGTATTACGCCCGGACGCAATGTGTTTTTCACTGAAGCCCCATTCACTTCTATGGAGCCAGGGCTGCGTGAAAAACGCAGAATATAGAACATGCTGTGATTCTCACGCAACGCAGAACTGATGCGTGATAAAAAAAAAAGCTCATGTGCACAGACCCATTGAAATGAATGGGTCGGGATTCAGTGCGGGTGCTATGCGTTCACTTCACGCATTGCACCCGCGAAGAAAATTTGCTCGATTGAAAGAGCCCTAAGAGGGCACATATAGTCCCACAAAGGAGCATCATCTTCAGACCCATCTTGTCTCCTATGCAATAAACATATTTATATTGTCCTCACCTTATTCAAGATTAGAAAACTATGGATGCTTTCTTTCAGAAACGTTGCCACAGCGGTCCGTGGGGTGTGTCCTGTATTAGGCTCCACTGAGATGAATGGGGTTGAGCTGTACTCCACCTGTGAATAGATGCAGCTTGTAGCAGTATGTTTAGAAGCAGATAGCCATGTTGTTTGCAAATGAATGGGGGGCTTTAAAGTCAGGTGTGTCCTTATACATCTAAAGTAACGATGCACAGAAGTCCAGGAATGGCGGGTTTGAAGATATTTCTGTTTTAAGAACCGTTTCCAAATATCCACAATATTGCAAAGATTGCGCTCTGAATGCAATCCAGCAGTGATAGACTATTTATCAGATCAGATTACTACACTTAAGGCTTATTGCACACGACCGTATGGCTTTTTCAGTGTTTTGCGGTCCGTTTTAAACGGATCCGTTGTTCCGTTTTTTGTTTCCGTTGTGTTTCCGTTTCCGTTCCGTTTTTCCGTTCCGTTTTTCCGTATGGCAAATACAGTATACAGTAATTTCATAGAAAAAATTGGGCTGGGCATAACATTTTGAATAGATGGATCCGCAAAAAACGGAACGGATACAGAAGACATACGGATGCACTTCCGTATGCATTCCGTTTTTTTGCCGACCCATAGACTTTAATGGAGCCACGGAACGTGATTTGCGGCCAAATATAGGACATGTTCTATGTTAAAACGGAACGGAAAAACGGAAACGGAATGCATACGGAGTACATTCCGTTTTTTTTGCGGACCCATTGAAATCAATGGTTCCGTATACGGACCGTATACGGACCGCAAAAAACGGCCAGTAAACGGGAAAAAAAAACGGCCGTGTGAAAGAGGCCTAAAGGGGTTTTCTGAGACTTTTTAACTGAGGACCCCCACTGATCAGATACTGATGACCTATCAGTAGTATCTGATCGGTGGGGGCCTGACACCCGGGACCTCCACCGATCAGATGTTTGAGAAGGCACCAGCGCTCACAGTTGCACCACGGCCTTCTCGCAGCTTTGCCTAGGCCATGTGATGTCACGTTCATCGCCACGGTCATGTAGCCTAGGCCAGGGGTAGGCAACCTCTGGCTCCCAGCTGTTGTGAAACTACAACTCCCAGTATGCATACTTGCTCTGCTCTTCTAAGAACTCTCTCATAGAAATGAATGGAGCATGCTGGGAATTGTAGTTTCACAACAGCTGGGAGCCGGAGGTTGCCGACCCCTGGCCTAGGCGAAGCTCAGTCCCATTGAAGTGAGCTGAGCTGCAATACCAAGCACAGCCACTGTACTTGCTGAGCTGAGAGAAGGCCACACTATGGCTGGTTTCACACGTGCGTTGCGGGAACATGCGTGATTTTTCCGTGCGAGTGCAAAACATTGTAATGCGTTTTGCACTCGCGTGAGAAAAATCACGCATGTTTGGTACCCAAACCCGAACTTCTTCACAGTTCGGGCTTGGCATCGGTGTTCTGTAGATTGTATTATTTTCCCTTATAATGTCACTATGTTATAAGGGAAAATAATAAAGATCGGGTCCCCATCTCGATCGTCTCCTAGCAACCGTGCGTGAAAATCGCACCGCATCCGCACTTGCTTGCAGGTGCTTGCGATTTTCATACAGCCCCATTCACTTCTATAGGGCCTGCGTTGCGTGAAACATGCTGCGATTTTCACGAAACGCACAAGTGATGCGTGAAAATCACCGCTCGTGTGCACAGCCCCATAGAAAATGAATGGGTCAGGATTCAGTGCGGGTGCAATGCGTTCAACACACGCATCGCATCCGCGCGGAATACTCGCCCGTGGGAAAGAGGCCTATAAGGGCTCATGCACACAACCGTATGTATTTTGTGATCCGCAAAACACAGATATTTTTGTGGAATGGATATACGGGCATGGAATACACACAGAGTCATTTCCGTTTCAAGCCCTATTGAAATGAATGGTTCCATATACGGACCAGTAAAAAAACGGAACGGAAACGGAAGAAAAATCTGTTTGTGTGCATGAGCCCTAAATACAGTATGAGCAGCCTTATACCAATACCACAGCAGATTACACACCCCTCAGCAGGAGCGTGCCACTTACCACAGGTGATGCACATTGTCAAGCGCGTACCACCGTGGTAGTTGTGTCATCAGGAAGGCGTCTGTCACAATCATGAGCGTGTCAGTGGGGGATAGCGTGATCAGGCTCCTACATAACACTTCCATGGCAACAACTAAAACAGCGCCTCCCGATGATGCGTCACACTACTGTTCGTAACAGATGTGAACTAACCAACAAAATAAATTGATATAATGAATAGTGATGAGCGGCAGGGGCAGTATTCGAATTTGCGATATTTCGCAAATATTTGGGCGAATATTTGTCATAAATTAGTGAATTTGAGAATTCACGATTATTTTCTTGATTGCGAAAATCGTCAATGTATTATTCGCATAACGCGCGCGCAATACAGGCGGGGGTCACTTTTGCTAAGTTTTTCAAGCTGCTAGAAGTTTCCCGAGACTGAAGAAAATGGTTGGCACGGCAGAACATTACAATGGCTTTAAATGCAGATAGAGTTCTCCAATATATTTTCGCAACTGTGCAAATCGGCAATTAATGATGCGAATATTTTGGCGCAATACGTGCAACTTCACATTTTAGCAGGTCTGACTACATATTACTGATTGGTGCACTAAGTATTGTTGTGAACTTGTGACATCACAGCACTATGTCTGCAGCATGTATGTATGGACAGCAGAATCAGCTACACTACATCACTATCTAACCTACACTGACTATCTCCCACCAACTATCTGTATTATATATATAAGCTAACTAACTAACTATCTAATGTAATTAAACAGTAAAGCACAGAGAACAGCAATGACACTGATGTCTCTTGCAGAACTCCATAAAACTACAGAAAATGGCTGCTGGGGAGGTTCTTATATAGTAAGGGGTAGGCAACTTTCCTATTGGTTGCTAGGGATGTTGCTAAGATCAGACAAGACATTGCAGCCTTCTCATTGGCCCACAAGCAAGAAGCAGGGAGGGATCATGTGTTCAAGTAAAAAAATAAAAATCTAGAATATTTGCGAATACGAATATATAGCACTGTATTCTAAATATTCACGAATTCTCGAAGTGGCGATATTTGCGATTAAAATTCGCAAAACGAATATTCGCACCCAACACTAATATTGAATTATAAGTAAAAATATCAACTATGTTACAATCAGATTGCTTGCAGTTTAACCAGCAGTATGAACGTATGTAACTATTAGAGCATTTCAAGCTGTCCTGTAATTACTAGTGTTTTTACACACATTTTAATGTGTGCTATTTATTACTCTTTACCTTCTATTAACTCATAACACGATAAAGGCTAAGGGTGGGAGTTGAATCCATGTAGGCACGAGTCTGACCTTGAAGAACCTATTTCCCAGTGAAGGGTGGTCTGCATATGGCCTGCTTGCAGTATAGAAGTGACATGATACCTTTGTTTCTCCCTTATAGAGCTGTGGGAAAAACATGTCTGCTCATCAGTTACACAACCAACGCTTTCCCTGGAGAATATATCCCGACCGTGTAAGTACGACCTTTCACTCACCTCCACCTTAGTAGGAATACAGAATCGAGGATTAATCTCTGCCCTTTTGAACTGACACAGTGAGATTTGTTTTGTTTGGTAAAGTCCCATAAAACATATGGAGATCTAAAACCTAAATCATCCTGTAAATTGTGACGAAAATGTTTGTAATTAACCCACAGTTCGCCCTTATGCATGCTCTGATGGCTTCTTCTGCTTAGCTTACTTTATTGGTGACTATGCTGTCCATGCTTATTAAAGACACAATGCATTGGGGGGAGATTTATCAAAGCCGGTGTAAAGGAAAACTGGCTTAGTTGCCCATAGCAACCAATCAGATTCAACTTTTAATTTTCAAAAGCAGCTCTGAAAAATGGGTGGAGTCTAATTACTTGCTAAAGGCAACCAAGGATAGCTTTATATTAGCGTTTTAGAGCACCGGCAAGGAACAGCCTGCCGGAGCTCTATGGATCTAGCATTGCTGGAAGCCGCCTGAATGTCCGTCGGACTCTATTAACTGTAATGGGGACTGCTGAAGATTATAGTTAATGGGACCGGCTGGCATTCAGGCAGCTTCCGGCAGTGCCAGATCCAGAGAGCTCCAGCCGCCTGCCTCCAGAGCTCTCAGACACCAGTATGAAGTTATCCTTAGTGGTGCAGTGCGAGACTTAAACCTAGTGGTGTAAAAAGAGTAGTCAGACAGAAAGAAGTCAGACACTCGGTTCCCCCGCCGATCAGCAGTTTGAGAAGACAGCGGCGCTCCAGCAGCGGCGCTCCAGCAGCGCCGCGGCCTTCTCACTGTTTACCGCTGGCTGAGTGACGTCACGGCTTGTATCAACTGGCCTGGGCGCGGCCAAGCTCCATTCAAGGGAACGGAGCTTAGCTGTGCCCAGACCAGTGATACTAGTCGTGACATCAGTGGGCCAGCTGGAGCGCCGCTGCTTTCTCAAACAGCTGATCGGCGGGGGTCCCTGGTGTCGGACCCCCGCCGATCCTCTGGATAGATCATCAGTTTAAACAAAGTGCAGAACCCCTTTAACTTTTAAGGGTCACTGAGTTTTCATAATACCTTTTCATATGTCATAGAGAAAAATGAAATGTTTTGATCGGTGGAGATCTGAATGCTGATATCCCCACCAATTCTTAGAACGAGGAAAGAGAAAAGCTCACATATGTCTCTATGACATATCAAAAGTGAACCTTTAAAGGGGTTGTCTCACTTCAGCAAATGGCACTTATCATGTAGAGAAAGTTAATACAAGGCACTTACTAATATAATGTGATTGTCCATATTGCCTTCTCTGGATTCATTTTTCCATCACATGATACACTGCTCATTTCCATGGTTACGACCACCCTGTGATCCATGAGTGGTGGCCGTGCTTGCACACTATAGGAAAAAGCACCAGCCTAGGTGCGCTCCCACGGGCCCCGGCCACCAGAGAGGCTGGCGCTTTTTCCTATAGTGTGCAAGCACCGCCACCACTGATGGATCACAGGGTGGTTGTAACCATGGAAACAAGCAGTGTATAATGTGATCGAAAAATAAATCCAGCCAGCAAAGGAAGCAATATAGATAATGACAATACATTAGTAAGTGCCTTGTATTAACTTTCTCTACATGATAAATGCCACTTGCTAAAGCGACACAACCCCTTTAAGGAGGAGGCTACACGGTGACTTTGGCTGTGTCCCATATTATGTGGCCAAAGATCACAGTATCCCATTGCTACTGCATTGCATCTAGAGAAAGTGAATGGTGCCCTGCAAGTTGATGCAATTGCAACTTGACATGTTAGCAGATTCTTTGGATTTTAGTCTAATATTTATGGGGACAATTCCAACAGTTGCTTCATGTCTGCAATCCATGGAAAAAAAGATCAAACATAATGTATTCCCAAACTACTAAATCTTTGTTCCCCTGGAAAAGATGAGCATGTAACTATGGCCATTCTTTAACAGGTTCGATAACTACTCAGCAAATGTCATGGTGGACAGTAAACCAGTGAATCTGGGATTATGGGACACAGCAGGACAGGAGGACTACGATCGCCTGAGACCACTTTCATACCCACAGACGGTAAGAATCTTCTGGCAGATGATAATATATAGGACAGTCACTTTTGCAGTGCGCTCCAAGTTCTCACAGAATTAATCTGAAATAAAGTGGCCTATTTTTTTAATCAAAATCAAGGCAATAAAAATGGCACCCTTTTCCATAGCAACCAATGTTATCATCATTTATTTGTACAATAGGTCTCCATAAAAGTGTGAGCAGCAACCCCTTAAAGGGGTTATACCAGGCATTTAAAATTATTTTACTAACTTATCTGGAGGACTCTCCTCCCTTTCTGTGGGTGGGCAGCAAATCATCCAGCACCTGCATATCCCAAGATGCAACCCCATACTCCCTTTTGAACAAAAGTAGCCCCCTTACATGTTGCCCAAGAGAGAGAGTTGGTATGTAATGCCATATTTCTATGAATTTAGATGAATGAAAAGTGCGTGGGTTGGGTCACTATGAGATCACTACACCCGCACTGAGAGGAAGGAAGAAGCAGGGAAGCTACTGAGCGTAATAGTCCACCACTGAATGCAAACAAAGGTGGACCAGGGGGATAAACAGCAGGGAGCGCTACCGGAGAAATAAATGTACCAAAAAATGAAAAAAATATATATATTTTAATGGCAATAATACTTTATTTGAAATGCCCTATCCATTGCATAGTGATAACCTCTTTAAGAATAAAGCTACAAAGTGAGGTAAATCACATTCCGACAAATTGACAAGTGACTTTTTTTATTATTCCCTATAGAGAAAATGTCAAATGCATCTTGTGACTGCTGCAAATATTGCAAACCATATATATATATATATATATATATATACAGTCCTGATCAAAAGTTTAAGACCACTTGAAAAATGGCAAAAAAATCATATTTAGCATGGCTGGATCTTAACAAGGTTCCAAGTAAAGCTTCAACATGCAACAAGAAGAAATGGGAGTGAGACAAAACATTTTTTGAGCATTCAATTTAATGAAAACAACGAATAAACTGAAACAGGCTGTTTTTCAGCTGATCAAAAGTTTAGGACCACACCTCCAAAAAAAACTAAACCCCCCCAAAACAGAAATCCAACTTCCAAACATGAACTCAGTAATGAGTAGCTCCGCCGTTATTGTTTATCACTTCAAAAATTCGTTTCGGCATGCTTGATGCAAGTGTTTCCATGAGGTGAGTGGGAACATTTCTCTAAGTGGTGAAGACGGCCGCACGAAGGCCATCTACTGTCTGGAACTTTTGTCCATTTTTGTAAACTTCCCTTGCCATCCATCCCCAAAGGTTCTCAATTGGATTTAGATCAGGGGAACACGCAGGATGGGCCAAAAGAGTGATGTTATTCTCCTGGAAGAAGTCCCTTGTCCTGCGGGCATTGTGTACTGTAGCGTTGTCCTGTTGAAAAACCCAGTCGTTACCACACAGACGAGGGCCCTCAGTCATGAGGAATGCTCTCTGCAACATCTGGACATATCCAGCGGCCGTTTGACGCCCCTGCACTTCCTGAAGCCCCATTGTTCCACTGAAGGAAAAAGCACCCCAGACCATTATGGCGTCCCTCCACTGTGGCGCGTAGAAAACATCTCAGGTGGGATCTGCTTGTCATGCCAGTAACGTTGGAAACCATCAGGACCATCAAGGTTAAATTTTTTATCATCAGAGAATAAAACTTTCTTCAACCTTTGAATGTCCCATGTTTGGTGCTCTCTTGCAAAGTCCAAACGAGCAGTTCTGTGGCGTTCAAGGAGACGAGGTATTTGAAGAAATTTTTTGTTTTTGAACCCCTTCAGTCTCAGATGGCATCTGACGGTTATGGGGCTGCAGTCAGCACCAGTAAGGGCCTTAATTTGGGTCGAGGCTCGTCCAGTGTCTTGACGGACAGCCAATTGGATCCTCCGGCTCAGTGCTGATGAAATTTTTTTGGGTCTTCCACTTGACTTTTTTGTTCCATAACCATCAGGATCATTTAAGAAATTCCAAATTACTGTCTTACTGCGTCCCACCTCAGCAGCGATGGCGCTCTGTGAGAGACCCTGCTTATGCAGTTCAACAACCCGAGCACGTTCAAAAAGGGAGAGTTTTTTTGCCTTTACAATCACAACGTGTGACTACCTGACCGAAAATGACAATGAATCCACATCTTTGCACAGATTTGGCCGTTTAAAGGCATGTGGTCCTAAAATTTGGATCAGCTGACAAACAGCCTGTTTCAGTTTAATCGTTTTTTTCATCTAATTGAATGCTCAAAAAATGTTTTGTCTCACTCTCATTTCTTCTTGTTGCATGTTGAAGCTCTACTTGGAACCTTGTTAAGATCCAACAATGTAAAATAAGATTTTTTGCCATTTTTCAAGTGGTCTTAAACTTTTGATCAGGACTGTATATATATTTTTTATATTTCTCAAATTTTTCATGTACTATATTGGACAATCTTATATATTTCTTGTAGTTCTCCTCCTGGGAACCAGAATGTTACCTGCACAACAGAGCTGCTAAGAAGAATTTTATAGATTGAGGAACGGTCACGCCAGTGGCCACATTAGTAAAACCTCATTTGTCACCTTGAACCGATGACCCTAAACAACCCTTTGAAGTGCCAACCTTTGTGTATATGAATTGCAGATGCTAACAGTATATCGCTCCAGCAAAAATTGTCACGTCAAAGCGAATGTGAAATCATTTTCTTTTTCTTGTAGGATGTTTTTCTCATATGTTTTTCATTGGTGAGTCCAGCATCCTATGAAAATGTGCGGGCAAAGGTGAGAGCATTTATACTTTCATGTATTAACCTATATTGAGTGATATATGCAAAATACCAACAATACAAAAAATAGTGTGTAATGCAAATAAGTAAATTGATACTCCGGAGCTGGCAGAGGTTAAAGGGGTTGTCCATTGGGATAAAACCCACTGCCCTCACTAATCCCTTGCCACTGCAGTTCCAATAGTCTGTGCTTCCTGTTCCTGGCATGACACACAATCACTGGCTGCAGTGGTGAGGCGCCCCAACCTGTGATTGGCTGATCTCCAGGCATTTCCAGCTAGGACCACTAAGTGGAAGCCAGTGGGGACCCAGTAAGCATTGGAATGGCAGGGAATCGATGAGACAAATAATGCTTTGTTTTGAAAAAAACATCCCCCCCATATAACAAAATGTATTCCACTAGGCAACTTCTTTAAAGGGACAGCCCAAGGTTTTGATATTGATGACCTATCCTTAGGTTTGGTCATCAATCTGCCACTCACATTGATCAGCTGTTTGAAGAGAACATGGCACTCCAGTAGGCGCTGTAGCCTATTCCTAGGCTATGGAGGCCATATTCCTCCTCCTGGAAAGGTGCAAAGAGGCTGCAGTGCTCACCAGAGTGCCGCAGCTTCCTCCAACAGCTGATCGGCGGGGTGTCGGATCCCCTGCTGATCTGATACTGAAGACATATCCTGAGGAAAGGTCATCAATGTTAAACACCAGGAAAACACCTTTAAGGACTGGAGTCCTGGCAGCTATATCACATAAGAGTGTTTGTGTCACGGCCTCGGTGTGTGCCGTGACATTTTCGCCGCTCATGCTGGTTGCCGGTGGCAACTTGTTTTTATGCATGTGTGTGCGCTTTCCCTTTTAGGATGTTTCCTTTCCCTGCTTTGGTGTGCACAGGGTTAAGGTGTGCTTGGTAAGTGTGGTGGGTGAGACCTCAGGCCTCCTATATGTTGGTGTGGTGGAGCCTGAGTGTCAGTTTGGTTGTTTGTCAGCTTGGTATGGAGC
The DNA here is from genome assembly GCF_905171765.1 of Bufo bufo. Lineage (NCBI taxonomy): Eukaryota > Metazoa > Chordata > Amphibia > Anura > Bufonidae > Bufo > Bufo bufo. The sequence goes on from NC_053397.1 coordinate 170,072,568, forward strand.
TCTGCTCCTGGGCTGAATGATACTGTCTGTGTGAGCTATCCTTATTTGTTATTTTGTATTTCTTGCTTTGTCTGTTGGCCCCTCCGGTGTGTTTCAGTCATTCCTCCCCCCACCTGGTGTATGTAGTTATGGTGCGGGTTTTGCTTGGAGGTTTGATTGTTGTATGAGGCTCCGAAAGGGGCGGGCTTTCCCGGAGGGGTTTAAGCGAAGACTCGCCTGTGGGCTTTTCCAGCTTGGAGCCACCTTCCATCATGGCTATGGCAGGTAAGTGAGGATTGCATAGTTATGTTACTGTGTAACTTACCTGCCGTACTGTTTAGCCCATGGCCTTCTATCCTGCTTGCCACTGGGCCGTTTTAGACACCATTCATCCGTGGTGTTGGATGAATGGGTGGTCTCTGCCCTGTCATTAGGCCTAGGGCTTTGTAGGGATAGTAGGGTCAAAGGTCGAGAGCATGAGCCCCCTTACCTTCTGAGGAGTCTAAGGTGAGTTCAGGGTTGTGCTAGGTGGTGACCTACTCCCTGTTCCTTCCTATCTGGCATTGCAGTCTCTGCCTTTGCACTGTGGGGGGTTTTCCCCACTCCCCGCCGTGACAGTTTGATTATTACAACTAGGAATGAACGAATTGATTTTGGATGAAACATCCGAAGTCGATTCGCATAAAAGTTCGTTACAATACTGTACAGGGCAGAAGCTCCGTACAGTATTAGAATGTATTGGCTCCGATGAGCCGAAGTTATTGCTTCGCGAAGTCTCGCGAGACTTTGGGTAATAACTTCATAAATTAATTAGTACTGTAAAAAAAAACATTTCCTAAACTCGGGTTCGGTATCTTTATTCCACATTTATACAGATATATATTGCTGATATTTCCTTATTATTAAAGGTGAATATAATTGTGACCCTTTTTCGTGACCTTAATCTCAGTGAAACTGAATTGCAGGGAATATCTTCTGCATCCTCCAGCAAACAGACATGTTTGTATTTTCATTTTCTATTGATTGCTCTATGGAATAATCAATCTGATTGTTTATCATTGGCCACAGCTGTCGGCACCATGTTATTGAATCATTCTTCGTGTTGTCACGCACATCTCCAATTTTGGTCAGGTGATACAAAATTTGTTTGAATCATGATCAGCTTTTCAACAATTCCAGATTTACAGCTTTTAATAATTCAGGAATAATTGCCTCTAGCCAAGAGGAGGCACATCATCATTTTTCATTTACCCCCAGCTTTACATAGAAAAATCTCGAACAGTGGCTGATCTGTGATAGGCAAAGCCTTTTTTTTGTGCATTCATTTAATTTTCTTTAAAAATATTTTTGCGGTTTTAAAATAATATTATTGATGTATTATAAGATGGTTGCTAACCATTTTAGAGACACCAAGGAAATGACAAAGACTTTTGTTAGGGCTTGTTCACATTTATCTAACATTTAATGGGAGTCAGTTATCTTAATTTTGCCTTTTAAGTGAATTCCAATAGACGCTTAAAGGGGTTGTGTCACTTCCACAAATACCATTTATTATGTAGAGAAAGTTAAAGGGGTTGTCTCACTTCAGTAAGTGGCATTTATCATGTAGAGAAAGTTAATACAAGGCACTTACTAATGTATTGTGATTCTCCATATTGCTTCCTTTGCTGGCTGGATTCATTTTTCCATCACATTATACACTGCTCATTTCCATGGTTACAGACCACCCTGCAATCCATCAGTGGTGGTCGTGCTTGCACAATATAGGTAAAAGCACTAGCCTATGTGCGCTTCCATGGTCCCGGCCACCAGAGAGGCTAATGCTTTTTCCTATAGTGTGCAAGCATCACCACCACTGATGGATTGTAGGGTGATCTGTAACCATGGAAATGAGCAGTGTATAATGTGATGGAAAAATGAATCCGGACAGCGAAGGAAGCAATATGGACAATCACAATACATTAGTAAGTGTCTTTTATTAACTTTCTCTACATAATAAATGCCACTTACTGAAGTGAGACAACCCCTTTAATATAAACCACTTACTAATGTATTGTCATTATCTATATTGCTTTCTTTGCTGGCTGGATTCCTTTTTCCATCACATTATACACTGCTCATTTCCATGGTTACGACCACCCTGCAGTCCATCAGTGGTGGTCGTGCTTGCACACTATAGAAAAAAGCACGAGCTTAAGTGCGCTCCCATGGTCCCGGACAATAGAGAGGCTGGCACTTTTTCCTATAGTGTGCAAGCATGAGCACCGATGATGGACTGCAGGGTGGGCGGTTCCATGGGAAAAAGCAGTGTATAATGTGATGGAAAAATGAATCCAGCCAGCAAAGGAAGCAATATGGATAATAACAATATATTAGTAAGTGCCTTGCATTAATTTTATCTACATAATAAATGCCACTTGCTGAAGTGAGACAACCCATTTAAACATAATTTAAAACAGAGGATGAGGGTGGTGGTAGTATGGTGACTAGTTCAGCTCCAGTGCTCCACTAGGCCACAAGTGCAGTGATGGGAGGAGCGCATCCTTTCTTCCCCACGGGGCACACTATCGACTTGGATGGCTCCTGCCTGGTGGTGGGTGGCGTTTCCTTAATGGCGAATGGACGGGTAGCAGGGTGTAAGGCAGGATTATGGAAGAGGGCATGCCAGTGGATGAAGGCAATGACTAGGCCAGCTTGGTTATAACAAGAAGCAGTCTCTTTACTGACATTAACAAGTAGCACAGTGCAAACAAAGGGAATAGGCAGAATTCCCAATTGACCAAGGGCATTCATTTTTTTCTTACTATTTTTCTACAATGAGCAACTGCAGAGTGCAGTCCTAGAATGGATGGCTAGTTTGTCTCATTAGTGTAGAAGGGCACCAGAAGGATATACCTCAAACCACATGCAGTGAGGTCCACAGCCAAAAATGTGTGTTTCTGTATATTTCTGACTGACTTTCTAGTCCAAGCACTGTCCCTTCTTTAATGGCCCTCAACCTTCTGCAAAAAGTCTGTTCTGTTCTGCCTCAGATGTTGGTTCTTAGCACAGTTGCTTTAGGCTACTTTCACACTGGCGTTTTGGCTTTCTGTTTGTGAAATCCGTTCAGGGCTCTCCCAAGCGGTCCAAAATGGATCAGTTTTGCCCTAATGCATTCTGAATGGAAAAGGATCTGCTCAGAATGCATCAGTTTGCCTCCGATCTGTCTCCATTCCGCTCTGGAGGCGGATACCAGAACACTGCTTGCAGCATTTGGTGTTCGTCTGACGACACTGAGCCAAACGGATCCGTCCTGACTTACAATGTAAGTCAATGGGGACGGATACGTTTTCTCTGACACAATCTGGCACAATAGAAAACGGATCTGTCTCCTATTGACTTTCAATGGAGTTCATGACGGATCCGTCTTGGCTATGTTACAGATAATACAAACGGATCCGTTCATGACGGATGCATGCGGTTGTGTTATTGTAACGGATCCGTTTTTTGCAGATCCATGACTGATCTGCCCAAAACGCGAGTGTGAAAGTAGCCTTACACTGACAGGGGGATGGTGTCTCCCTGAGGAAGATTTTTTTTCCTGCTTATCTTCAACTTGACACACCAGCAACCACATACACATCTTCTCTCTTTGCTTACTTGCCTGGAACTTACTAATCAGGGGGCAGGGACAGCCCACTACCTGGCAGCTGTAATAAGGACAGCCAGTTTCCTTCCCATATACAGCCTTTTGGAATACAAGTCCATAATAAAACTACCTTCACCATTTATACCATTGAAAGCGCATACTTAGCATCACAGAAAGGATCCAAGTGCCCAGGTGGGCATATTCTTTTTTCAAAGTACCCAGGCCCACTAACCCTAACCAATCCCAGATCCTCCCCTTGCTCTGTAATATCCTTCCCATCTCATTCCGATGCCACTGTTCCCTGCATCCAAATCTCGTACAGATGCATCTGTGCATTACAATACATATCATAGGAAGCTGACTATTGTTACATGCAATCATGGCACAATACAAAGATTCCCATGCACAGCAATTTTTTATACTCTCCTAGGAAGATGGAAACCAGTTGACCGCCCCCCCCCCCCCCCCCCCCACTGCATTAAAGAGAAAATAATAACTAGGTTACAGAAAAAGTTAAAAGTAGACCATTATTGGGGGTGCATCTAAATATGGTCCTAGGGAAAAACAGCCCTGCATGAAATGTTATCCTACCTGGAGCCAACAATACTTGTCACCTAAATCAGACATCTCATGCAATTTTCCTACACTTAAGGCTACATGCACGCGACCGTTCTGTTTTTTGCGGTCCGCAAACCACGGATCCACAAAAAACAGAAGCTGCCCGTGTGCCTTCCGCAATTTACGGAACGGGTGGCCCATTGTAGAAATGCCTATTCTTGTCCGGAAAACGGACAAGAATAGGACATGCTATATTTCTTTATCTTTTGCGGCCCCATTGAAGCGAATGGGTCCGCACCCAAGCCACAAAAACTGCGGCTCGGATGCTTACCCGAAAAACGGTTGTGTGCATGAAGCCTAAGTCAAGTGGTCAATGGATGTGATGATTGAAAGGTTGGACAATGAATTGTCTTCATCAGTCATCCTGTTGATTTTAATGTAAAAGGCCTCATGCATACAACCGTTTTTCGGGTCCGCATCCGAGCTGCAGTTTTTGCGTCTTGGGTGCGGACCCATTCACTTCAGTGGGGCCGCAAAAGATGCGGACAGCACTCCGTGTGTTGTCCGCATCCGTTGCTCCGTTCCGTGGCCCCGCAAAAAAAATATAGCATGTCCTATTCTTGTCCGTTTTGCGGACAAGAATAGGCATGTCTACAGGCACACGGGCGGCTTCCGTTTTTTCGGATCCGTGGTTTGCGGACCACAAAAAAACGGCACGGTCGTGTGCTTGTAGCCAAAGTCAGTGAAAAAAAATCCATGTACTTTAAAGGCAACGTTAAATCCAATGAAAAAAAGATTGCTGGGCATAAAACATCCCCCAGTTCTTTTCAGCAATTTTATTAAAATGTGTTTGGTTCAAATTTAAACTTTTTTTAGTCATTTCCCTGCATTCTATAAGTGTCAATAGAGGGTGCCTTATAATTTTACTGATAATTTCCTCAGAATGCACGATAGCTAGTATCCACATATTTGGAAAAGCTTACATTTTTGCGAATATATATTTAGCGTATACCTATGGATGACCAATGCTATCAAAATTGGCCCATTTATTGCCTCTATTACAATCTGGGGATTCCTTTGCAATATTGTTTGCTCTGTCCACATGAACAACAAAGAAACATATGGCACCGTCATAAAATAAGAATTAGTAGGTCAGTCAGTGCTCCAAGGATACATAAAAATCCATGGGTTGATTACACTCTTCTAAGCACCACAATGGGGTGCTAATGCTGGCTTAAATGAATCCTGAACTTTCATATTTCCTTGGAGCATTTTATTGGGTTTCAGCTGGAGGTAAGTTTGCAAGCTCATAAGCTATCAGAATTTTCTATATCACTAGCATTTTTACCAATAGAATTTCGGTTGGTATTTATTGAATGAATAAATGATTGATTTATCCTTTTTATCCTTTACAGTGGTTTCCAGAAGTCAGACACCATTGCCCAAGTACCCCGATAATCCTCGTTGGAACCAAGCTTGATCTACGTGACGACAAAGAAACTATTGAGAAGCTTAAAGAAAAGAAGCTGGCCCCAATTTCTTACCCACAGGGCTTGGCCCTAGCCAAGGAAATTGGTAAGGTTCTACCGCTGAGGGTAGTGAACTGAGTGAATATACTTTTTCTAATAAAACAAATGAAAGGGCAGTTTGGTACAGAAAGTCCAATGACCGTGTCTACATGTGGTAGGAGACCTGACCATACATGCTTATAATCTTCAGGGAACAGATACAAGTGTTCCGGGAAAGGAGTAAACACACATTTAACCAAGCAGTTCATCTTGGCTCATCTTCTAGAAGTTTCTGTACCTTCACAGATGCTTTTTATAAACTATTGACCATAATATTTGACACTCCGCACCCACTTGGTTCTGATAATGAAGAGGACAAGGATTTGGTAAATGTCTGCTTCCAAGAAGAATTTTGTTATGTTTCTTCACAAAGAATGACAGGGAATCGTTTCTTTCTCAAAAAGTGGCAATGCATTTTTAAAGGGAGTCTGTCACCTACTTTGAGCGTTTTAGACCGCTCATATCATGTTATAGCACAGTTGCACAACATAAAAATAGTACCTCTCTTGTGTCTGTCCCACATCCACAAACTGAAAAAAAAAAACACTTTATAAAGTTATGCAGATTAGGACCCGCAGTACCCATGCCCCTCTCTTCTTAGAGTCCTCTGGCCCGCTCTCCTCTCCTACTTCATCCTCCCCCTCTGGCTTAGAGATCTTGTTCAAGTGCCTGGCCCGCTGCGCATGAGCACTGTTAAGATCAGTGCCTCTGCCCATAGTGGGCAGAGCAGTGCGCATGTGCGAACCCAGCTGTGACCGGAGCTAGCACAAGATCTCTAAGCCAGAGGAGAAGGATGAAGTAGAAGATGAGGGCTAGCCAGAGGACTCCAAGGGGAGCGGTTATGCTGGCACATCAGAGAGGGGCCTGGGCACTTGCGGCCATAACGCCGCCCCTGGGCACTTGTAGGAACTAATCTGCATATCTTTATAAAGTGAGATTTTGAGAGATTTAGGCCCCTGTCACCCAGGCACAGCAGGGGTTCATTCACGGCAAAAGGGGGTTCTTGTCACCCAGCAATAGAACAGAGGATTTTGAGAGATTTAGGCCCCTGTCACCCAGGCACATCAGGGGTTTGTATACGCCAAAAATGGTAAAATGTCACCTGACAATTGAAAATAAGAATTTTTTCAATTTAGGGCACTAAAATTGGCACTTTTTTGCATTAAAATGGCTCTAAAATAGTCCTTGAAAAGGCTAGAGGGATGTAAAAGGCAGTAAAATGTGCTTAAGAGCATGGCAACTGCTCTGCAAACAAATGTGGATAGGGAAATAACTTAAAATGAAATAAAATAACGAAAAATTACAAATTATTAACCTGCAACTCAGAGAAGGAGGTGGATATGGAGTCGTAGGTTGAGGAGGCGGTGAATGTGGTGTTGTAGGTGGAGGCAGCAATGGAGGAGGAGGAGGCCTCCTGCTAACACGCTCCATATCAGCAGTTGGGGCCGGTTGTTGCGGCGAGGTGACAAAGCTTTTCCATATGTCGGCCATGCTAACCCTGCCTTCTGAGGTGCTGGCGCTGACACAGCTGCGTTGGCGACCTCTTCCTCCTCCCCTGCCTTCGCCTTGTGCTTCCACTTGTCCCCTGGCGTCAGTCAGGAATGCTCTGAGGAGCGCGTCTACCAGCGGGCGCCTGTAGTCGCGCATCTTCCGATCACGCTCCAGTGAGGGAATTAAGGATGGCACATTGTCTTTGTAACAGGAATCCAGCAGGGTGGCCACCCAGTAGTCAGCACACGTTAAAAAATGTGGGCAACTCTGCAGTCGTTGCGCAGGCACTGCAGCATGTAGTCGCTCATATGTGCCAGGCTGCCCAGAGGTAAGGACAAGCTGTCCTCTGTGGGAGGCGTATTGTCTGCGTCCTCCGTATCCCCCAAGCCATGCACCAGTGATGGGCCCGAGCTGCGTTAAATACCACCCCGCTGTGAACATGCTTCATCCCCATCCTCCTCCTAATCCTCCTCCAGTAGTGGGCCCTGGCTGGCCAAATTTGTACCTGGCCTCTGCATTTGCAAAAATCCTCTTTCTGAGCCACTTCTAAAAGACTGGCCTGAAAGTGTTAGAGATGACCCCTCTTCCTCCTCCTCGTCCTGGGCCACATCCTCTTCCATCATCGCCCTAAGTGTTTTCTCAAGGAGACATAGAAGTGGTATTGTAACGCTGATAACGGCGTCATCGCCACTGGCCATGTTGGTGGAGTACTCGAAACAGCACAACAGGGCACACAGGTCTCGCATGGAGGCCCAGTCATTGTTGGTGAAGTGGTGCTGTTCCGCAGTGCGACTCACCCGTGCGTGCTGCAGCTGAAACTCCACTATGGCCTGCTCGTACAGTCTCTCCAGCATGTGTAAGGTGGAGTTCCACCTGGTGGGCACGTCGCATATGAGGCGGTGAGCGGGAAGGCCGAAGTTACGCTGTAGAGCAGACAGCCCAGCGGCAGCAGGATGAGAACGCCGGAAGCGCGCACAGACTGCCCGCATTTTATGCAGCAGCTCTGACATGTCGGGGTAGTTGTAAATGAATTTCTGCACCACCAAATTCAGCACATAGAAACATAGAAACATAGAAACATAGAATGTGTCGGCAGATAAGAACCATTTGGCCCATCTAGTCTGCCCAATATACTGAATACTATGGATAGCCCCCGGCCCTATCTTATATGAAGGATGGCCTTATGCCTATCCCATGCATGCTTAAACCCCTTCACTGTATTTGCAGCTACCACTTCTGCAGGAAGGCTATTCCATGCATCCACTACTCTCTCAGTAAAGTAATACTTCCTTATATTACTTTTAAACCTTTCCCCTCTAATTTAAAACTGTGTCCTCTTGTGGTAGTTTTTCTTCTTTTAAATATGCTCTCCTCCTTTACCGAGTTGATTCCCTTTATGTATTTAAAAGTTTCTATCATATCCCCTCTGTCTCTTCTTTCTTCCAAGCTATACATATTAAGGTCCTTTAACCTTTCCTGGTAAGTTTTATCCTGCAATCCATGTACTAGTTTAGTAGCTCTTCTCTGAACTCTCTCTAGAGTATCTATATCAGAGCCTGAAGCGAGGCATTAACGTTCTGAACCTTAGCACAACCTGCATGACCAGGCATCTACATGCAAGACACGGGCTGCAGTTGAGTAAGCACCTTCAAAAACAAGAAAGGGCTCAGGCCCCTCCTGCTCCCTCTTCTGCTGCTGCCTCTGCCTCCAGGGAAGGGATGTGCGTCAAACCGGCTAGTCCCAGAGCTGCAACGAGATTTTGCCCATTATCGCACACCACCAGGCCGGGCTTGAGGCCCACTAGCAGCAACCACTCATCGGTCTGTTGTTCTATACCCCGCCACAACTCCTGCACATCAGTTTCAGAATGGCCTGCTGACGTTTACCCCGGGCTGTGCTGAAGTTGGTGGTGAAGGTCTGTCTCTGACCGGATGAGGAGGTGGTAGAAGAGGAGGAGGAAGCAGAGTAGGAAGAGGAGGCAACAGGAGGCAAAGAATGATGCCCTGCGATCCTTGGCGGCGGAAGGACGTGCGCCAAACAGCTCTCCGCCTGGGGCCCAGCCGCCACTACATTTACCCAGTGTGCAGTTATGGAGATATAGCGTCCCTGGCCGTGCTTACTGGTCCACGTATCTGTGGTTAGGTGGACCTTGCCACAGATGGCGTTGCACAGTGCACACTTGATTTTATCCATTACTTGGTTGTGCAGGGAGGGCACGGCTCTCCTGGAGAAGTAGTGGCGGCTGGGAATGACGTACTGTGAGACAGCAAGCGACATGAGCTGTTTGAAGCTGTCCGTCTCAACCAGCCTGAATGACAGCATTTCAAAGGCCAGCAGTTTATAAATGCTGGCATTCAGGGCCAGGGATCGAGGGTGGCTAGGTGGGAATTTACGCTTTCTCTCAAAGGTTTGTGAGATGGAGAGCTGAACGCTTTCGTGTGACATGGTGGAGATGCTTGGTGACGGAGGTGGTGTTGTTGGTGGCACATCCTCTGTTTGCTGGGCGGCAGGTGCCAACGTTCCTCCAGAGGCGGAGGAAGAGGCAGAGGCAGCAGCAGAAGAGGGAGCAGGAGGGGCCTGAGCCCTTTCTTGTTTTTGAAGGTGCTTACTCCACTGCAGCCCGTGTCTTGCATGTAGATACCTGGTCATGCAGGTTGTGCTAAGGTTCAGAACGTTAATGCCTCGCTTCAGGCTCTGATGGCACAGCGTGCAAACCACTCGGGTCTTGTCGTCAGCACATTGTGTAAAGAAGTGCCATGCCAGGGAACTCCTTGAAGCTGCCTTTGGTGTGCTCGGTCCCTGTTGACGGTGGCCAGTAGCAGGCAAACTGTTTTGACGACGGCTGCTCTGCTTTCGCACCCTGCTCCCGCTTTTGCTACGCTGTTGGCTCGGTCTCACCACTGCCTCTTCCTCCGAACTCTGAAAGTCAGTGGCACGACCTTCATTCCATGTGGGTCTAGGACCTCATCGTCCCCTGCATCGTCTTCCATCCAGTCTTCCTCCCTGACCTCCTTTTTGGTCTGCACACTGCAGAAAGACGCAGCAGTTGGCACATGTGTTTCGTCATCATCAGAGACGTGCTGAGGTGGTATTCCCATGTCCTCATCAGGAAACATAAGTGGTTGTGCGTCAGTGCATTCTATGTCTTCCACCCCTGGGGAAAGGCTAGGTGGATGCCCTTGGGAAACCCTTCCAGCAGAGTCTTCAAACAGCATAAGAGACTGCTGCATGACTTGAGGCTCAGACAGGTTCCCCGATATGCACGGGGGTGATGTGACAGACTGATGGGCATGGGTTTCAGGCGCCACCTGTGCGCTTTCTGCAGAAGACTGTGTGGGACATAATGTGAACGTGCTGGATCCACTGTCGGCCACCCAATTGACTAGCACCTGTACTTGCTCAGGCCTTACCATCCTTAAAACTGCATTAGGCCCGACCAAATATCGCTGTAGATTCTGGCGGCTACTGGGACCTGAGGTAGTAGGTTCAGTAGGATGTGTAGCTCTGGCAGAACGGCCACGTCCTCTCCCTGCACCAGAGGCTCCACCAACACCACCACCTCGACCATGACCGCGTCCCTTATTAGATGTTTGCCTCATAGTTAGCGTTCACAAAGCAAAGTAAAAAGTGGTTAAGTATGTTAAAAATAATTAACCGCCAATATAAACCCTGATGTAGGGTATTGCACTCTATTATTTTTTTTTTAACTCTATATGACAGCAGTATTTGTGGCCTAAATGTGACACTCACTTATGCACGTCTTATCCCAGATGTGCAGTATATCAGAGGCTTTTTTTACCCCAGTAACCAAAAAGCCGTATTTCTATCCTAAATGTGACAGTCACTTATGCTTGTCTAATCCCAGATGTGCAGTATATTACAGGGTTTTTTCACCCTAACCAAAAAGCTGTATTTCTGTCCTAAATGTGACAGTCACTTATGCTTGTCTAATCCCAGATGTGCAGTATATTAGAGGTTTTTTTCACCCTAGTTACCAAAAAGCCATATTTCTGTCCTAAATGTGACAGTCACTTATGTACGTGTAATCCAAGATGTGCAGTATATGAGAGGCTTTTTTCACCCCAGTATGCCAAAGCCATATTTATGGCCTAAATGTGACAGTCACTTATGCACGTGTAATCCCAGATGTGCAGTATATTATAGGGTTTTTTCACCCTAACCAAAAAGCTGTATTTCTGCCCTAAATGTGACAGTCACTTATGCTTGTCTAATTCCAAATGTGCAGTATATTAGAGGGTTTTTTCACCCTAACCAAAAAGCTGTATCTCTGTCCTAAATGTGACAGTCACTTATGCACATGTAATCCCAGATGTGCAGTATATCAGAGGCTTTTTTCACCCCAGTATGCCAAAGCTGTATTTCTGGACTTGCAGACATGCAGATAGCCTGTGCTGGTGCACTATCGTTGCATAAAATGGCTGCCGATCATGTATTGATATTGACTAACTGAAGAAAAAAATTTTAGTTTTCAGTAGTAGCTGGCTCAGGGCAGGCTTAAAACACTTTTTCTGTAGATCACTGAGTACATAAACCAGTTCTTGATAAGATTGCTCCCTGATCTCTCCCTCACAGCAGCTGCAGTCTATCCCTACACTAATCCGAGCAGAGTGACGGGCGGCGCTACGTGACTCCAGCTTAAATAGAAGCTGGGTTACATGCTGCAGTTGGCCAATCACAGCCATGCCAATAGTAAGCATGACTGTGATGGCCTTTTGATGCAAGTAGTATGACGCTTGTTGATTAGCTGCTGTGCAGCCTTTCAAAAAGCGCCAAGAAAGCGCCGAACACCGAACCTTTACATAAATGTTCGGGTCCAGGTGCCGAAAAACCGAAAGTTCGGTTCGAACCCGAACTTTACAGTTCAGGTTCGCTCAACTCTGCTGGTGACATAACATCAAGGTCTGCTGCTCTAAGGCCTACTGGTAGATCTGTTACTTGTCTATAACTGTACTATGGACTACCAGGTAGGCTGCTACATAACTTTTTCTAAGAAGGTTGTGCAATATACTATACATCCATTTCATGCTCCAATAACTTAGAGGTAGCTCATGTACTGTGGCAAAGCATTACTTCTTCCATTTTTCAGGCTACGTGATGGATCCATTACTATTCACGTTTTTTTTTACCCCCCTTGACTCTTAATTGGTTTGTTAGGTAATCATTTTATTGAGGATGACATACCACAGAATGATCTGCTCTTCTGAACTAAAAGCAAGAAAGCAGAGGGAAACAACTAATATAAGTGTGAACAGAGACTAGGGAGTAGTAATCGTCCTAAGCATGGCAGTGGAAGGCACGACAACATACCCATGAGCTACAGATGTGGCCGAGCTAAACACGACCCTGATAACACATGGCACAGTGTTATCTTGGTTACCTTGTGACAAAAGCCATTGAAAAGTTAGTTATATTTTACTTGACATTCTCTACTTAACGTGTTAACCATCAAGTTTAGCTCGGCTGCATCTGTACTGTAGATAAAGGGAAAATAATTGTATAATGTTCAGAAAAATGCTTTATTAATAGGGCTATCCCACGATAAGTATTACTGTGCAATAAACAGGTCATTTCAAATGAAGTATTATAGCAATGTGCAAACAGTAAAAAATGCTTTTTATGTACATTACATTTTCCTCTCTGGTAGTGCTCCCTGCTGTATATCCTTCTACGGACCGCAGGGGAAAACACGTGATGGGTGCAATAGTTGTTTGTACTCACGGTTAGCAGATGCCTCCCTGGGCTGGCGTACAGTGGATGGGAGACATCACAAGATCTTCCGGGGCACTCTCTGTTGCAGGGAACACCAGCCAGATGTTGGTTGAGGTGCCCTTGATAGTGGTGATGTTTAGGGTGCTTGTGGCTGGTCCCCTGTGTCCATGACGCCAGCACCTTTAGGTGCAAATGTTAAGAGTAGTAGTAGTAAGAAAGATATGGAATAAAGAGACTCGAATTTTAAATAAACTCCTGGTATTTTACTGAAGCTGATCCACAGGTTATCAATGTATGAAAAGTCATTTACATCAGAGCAGCTTTTACAACTATTCCCATTAGTTCTCAGAAGTTGCATGAGGAATAGTCCTTATTATTATTGTACTGTATAATCCTATACTTCAGTTTCCTTTTATAGGAATACTATATCCAGACAAATGATCCTTTTGTCTTTAAGTATGGTGGGTAGCTGATAGCTTGAGATCTCTCCACCTAATGCAAAGGAGGCTGGAGTCACATACACGACAGTTACCTTCCTTTGTCAATATCTTCATCACCTCTCTGAGTTGTCTGGAGATACTGTAATCTTTTCCCTTCTATGGGCTGGTACATAAAATTAACTATGGAGGTTTTGTTACCCTCCAAGATGGCTGCTGAGGTGCAGGTTGTCCTCAGGCATCACACACCGACCTTCTTCTTTCTGCACTCACTACACACACAGTGTAGGGCGGAGTTAGCCCTGGGAGGCTTGTTAGAACCCCCCCTCCTCCCTATGCAACTTTATGAGAACATCTTTACAAGGACAGTTTGCATGACACACAATCACAACATTAAGCAGTGTGCAGCCAGCCAGAACCGCAGGGGCGACATGTGAGGTGTACGGTGTGCCGATGGGAGAAATAATAGTACAGTTCATCGGTTTACTCACGGTTAGCAGAACGCCTTCCTGGGCCGGCAGCACAGTGTTGAGGAAGACAGCACTAAATCCTCCGGGGCACGCTCTGTGGTAGTGAAGCACCAGCCTAGATGGTGGTTGAGGTGCCCTTGATGGCAGTGGTGTTTAGGGTGATTGTGGCGGCTGGGTCTCTTGGTGGTATTTGTCGTGACGCCAGTACCGTTAATGGTGGTACAACCAGTTGTAGTTGAATTGAAGTATGAAGTAGACAGTGGTAGGATACAACTCACAACTTTTACTAAAGTTGGTTCCAGTTGCGGCATATACTTCCAGACAGAATACAGTCTTTTGTTCTTTAGAGGAATTCTGTTGATCCACTGTTAATAGGTTTGGCTGGGTTTTGTATTTCTGGTAGGTGACTTTTGCTTCAGGTCCCTTGTCAGCTAGAGTAATTTGGTGAGGTTGCCTTCAATACTTATTGGTATGTTTAGTCCTATTATTTCTGTATCTTCCAAGCCATTGAACAGGTAGCTAATCTGTATTCTTCAATGTATGGTGAGGCTGCCTGTAGCTAGATTGTCCTCCACCATGTGCAAAGGTGGCCATTAAGCCTTAGATAGTGGCTGTTATCACCGATGTCTCTCTTTTAGCTTGGGTTTCTTCCAGGGACGCAAACACTATCGTCTGGTTGTAGGATGTAGGAACTAAGAGGATCACAGGAGGAAAACGCTCTCCTGTGCCTCATACATTGGCTCTACCTCATTGCTGCATCAGGCTTCCCCCACTACTCTGGGGTGTGTAGCCTCAGCTTAACAACTCACTCTACTCTTCACTAACCTAACCTCCTCCCACTAGGCCTGACCTAGTTATTTATATGAATTAAGTGTTATCCCCATCTAGTGGTGGGATGTATAAATTACACCTAACCAGCCTATGAACAGGGATACAACAGGTGTTGTAATACAAAATGACATGCAATATGATAATGCCGTTTCACAGTAATTTTGCAGTTCCCACATGTCCTGAGTGGGACGATGCAAGTGTGTTTCAGGACACTGCACAACCCAAACACCTTTCCTTCATTCCTACATCTAAATTCAAAGAAATATATAGCTATATCTCTACATATAATGGAGAAGGACATTGAGGGGGCTTGACATACCATATGTGTCGCTGGGCTATACAGGTGGCTGAATGGTTATTTTCTATGCAGGGGAGGAAGGGGTTGACAGGAGTTAATTGCAATGAATACTGGGAGATGCAGGTGTTTTATGAGCTGCTGCCCACCCACAGAAAGTAAAGAAATTCCTCTAAAAACAGATGACTCTAAAACTGTTTTAAATTTTTGGAATAACCCCTTTAATAATGTAAATCTGTTCGTGAAGATGACTGAAAAGGGATAGTTCTGTAAAATGAAAAACATTTATTTTCTAATTGAAGCTGAACGTGATTCAGAATTTTAGAGTTAAAGGGAATTTGGCGGACTTAAATACTGATGACTAATTCTTGAGATAGGTCATCAGTTTCAGCTTAGAAAGGGACTGCTTCCCCCACCATCTGTAAGCCGTGTACCGGGGTGTGCTCCCCAGGATACAGCGAAGTCACGAACAAGGAAAACGACTCTGACACCAGCTCTTGTAAAACAGACTTAGTTTTACTGTTACGGGATATCAAACACACTCCTAAATGCAGTAAACATAAAATCAGATTACATACACTCAGCCCGGAGGCTGAGAACCCTGTGTCGCACAGCACGGCACCCTCCGATGGTAGCCGGAAAACACTTGGACAATTTAACTACTGCGAGCAGAGCTGGCTCTGTCTCGTCATACCTGTTATTACCCTGAAGAACAGGAACAATCGTGTGTGTATGAGATACAGGCTAGCCCACGGTGCGACACAGCAGCTTACAATCTTACCATACTATACAGTAATATCCCCCTCCCTTTTCCCAAACTAAAATGTGGCGCGTGCCTAATATATATCACTCCCGATAAACATGCTGGGGTAACTGGAGATTATGGTGAAGTCCTCTCTGTTCTCCGGAGTGAACCAAAGCTTTAACTGATAAGTCCTTGTGATAAACAAGCAGCAATACTTGGTAGCCTGCCACTCAGCAACACTAACTAAATACCGGCAGGTTTGATCTCGGTCTCTAGTATTTAGGCGCCAATGTTATATTGAGGTGCATGCACACTCTGTCTTAAGGACCCGGGTCTGCTCTGCCTCAGCTGGTGACTGCGAACTGAACAAAGGCTGATCCAACACACGTGCGTTACCGCAGGGTCCATTGTTTTGCTCTTTAGCTCTCATCAGCAATCCTGGCAGCTGTACTCCTGGTCAAGATCCGGGTCCTTGACACAATCAGCTTCACTTGGCTGCAGTCCTGGTCGCAAAAAGGTGATTCCATGCTTGGATGTTACTGGATCACTTCTCTCACACACTTTTCCAGTCTGCAACGAAGATGGACGTAAGCTTCCTTCCTCTAGACACACAGCTCCACCTCCTATGAATATTTAAATCTGAGCAGTCTGTTTAGCTATGTGGGGAAACAGCGGCCCCTTGTGGCCAGCTATTAGTAAAATAACAGTGTTCATGCAATAAGAGCTGTTTCACAATCTCACACATCCGCACCCATCAGCTGATAGAAGGAGGCACAGCACATCCAAGCTAGCACAACTGAAGGGAATAGGACTAAGATTGCAATACATTTCCTGGCCATTACATAGTGTGGGTAGCTATACTAGTTTCAATGCGCTTAAGTTCCTTCTGTCCTTGAGCGGCACCGTGGGCATTGGACCCCTACCAATCTGATATTGATGATGTATCATTATAATAAGTTAGCAGTATTTAAAGAGGTTATGCCATGATTGATGGAAAAAATGGATAATAAAACATCATATAGTACATGACAATACCATTCTAGCAAAGCTAGAACCAGCCCTGTACCTCACATAGATCCAGAGATCACCACATACATTTCTCTAATTGTTTTCCTCGATTTTCTTCAGCCTGGCAGCTCAGGGGGAGGGGGGGGGGGGTTCATTTCTGCTGCAGCTCTCTCCCTAAAACTGGCATAGCTTGTTACAGAGCTTATGTCGGATGGCAGTTGAAGATTTAAACTGAGCATGTTCAACCAGCTCAGTGAGAAGGACAGAAGGACAAAAAACGAGGAAAAGAACAAACAGCAGGTAGAGCTATACAGATATATATATTTTTTTATTCCATGCAATTACAAAGGTATTCCGATCCAGGAGCTGGTTTTAAAAATGTAGAATATGTTCCGTGACGCAACCCCTTTAAGTTTTGGAAAACCCCTTTGTTTCTAAAATACCTAATTCCATCAGCTTCAAATAGAAAATATAGATAATGTATTTTTACTGAATTACATAATCTATCTGCCATAAATGTCTTGAGTCCTACCTACAGTAAAAATAATAATCCTATTCTAATGAACTGAAATGCCAAGCAATCAAATGGTTCTGTGAACTAATTCTGAGACACGTTGGTTATAATCGGCGTTCTAGTGGCATTCTGCCTATTAGACTGAATATATGATAATTAATGGATAGTGGATTTATATGACTTAAGACATCTGCTTATCCTCTCCTAATTTCACGGTTTTGACATCTCGTGTTAATTATACATAGCACTCACATGGGAAATGCTAATTTACAGCTGAATGTTTAAATCTCTATTTTATCACTGGGGAAATGGAGCAGAAAACGAAATCCAAAATACATTGTAACTTGGGGGTGTAGGTTCAGATATTATGCATTGAATAGGTTTCAGTAAGAGGATTTTTTATAATTTCAGTCAGAGGGCTGGGGTGTTCTAGCATGGCACTTTATTTTGTGTTCACCATTTGTGGACTTTTTCAAGTTTATATATCATGGATTATTGGGTTATTGGGTAAGCCTGCCGAGTGCTCTATAGTGTATGCAGATGTTAAAAGGAACCATAGCAAAGCTTCATATGGGCCCCCCTAGAACATCAAATTCCCGGTACGTGTGCGTCGAACACTCCTAGGCAATGCAGAACTCAAAGTACAACAATCTAGATTTCTGACAAATTCACAATCGTTTTCTTTAACCACCTCAGCCCCCATAGCTTAAACACCCTTAATGACCAGGCCACTTTTTACACTTCTGACCTACACTACTTTCACCGTTTATTGCTCGGTCATGCAACTTACCACCCAAATGAATTTTACCTCCTTTTCTTCTCACTAATAGAGCTTTCATTTGGTGGTATTTCATTGCTGCTGACATTTTTACTTTTTTTGTTATTAATCAAAATTTAACGATTTTTTTGCAAAAAAATGACATTTTTCACTTTCAGGTGTAAAATTTTGCAAAAAAAACAACATCCATATATAAATTTTTCTCTAAATTTATTGTTCTACATGTCTTTGAAAAAAAAAAAATGTTTGGGTAAAAAAAAAAATGGTTTGGGTAAAAGTTATAGCGTTTACAAACTATGGTACAAAAATGTGAATTTCCGCTTTTTGAAGCAGCTCTGACTTTCTGAGCACCTGTCATGTTTCCTGAGGTTCTACAATGCCCAGACAGTACAAACACCCCACAAATGACCCCATTTCGGAAAGTACACACCCTAAGGTATTCATTGATGGGCATAGTGAGTTCATAGAACTTTTTATTTTTTGTCACAAGTTAGCGGAAAATGATGATTTATTTTTTTTTTTTTCTTACAAAGTCTCATATTCCACTAACTTGTGACAAAAAATAAAAACTTCCATGAACTCACTATGCCCATCAGCGAATACCTTGGGGTGTCTTCTTTCCAAAATGGGGTCACTTGTGGGGTAGTTATACTGCCCTGGCATTTTAGGGGCCCAAATGTGTGGTAAGTAGTTTGAAATCAAAATCTGTAAAAAATGGCCGGTGAAATCCGAAAGGTGCTCTTTGGAATGTGGGCCCCTTTGCCCACCTAGGCTGCAAAAAAGTGTCACACATCTGGTATCTCCGTACTCAGGATAAGTTGGGCAATGTGTTTTTGGGTGTCATTTTACATATACCCATGCTGGGTGAGATAAATATCTTGGTCAAATGCCAACTTTGTATAAAAAAAATGGGAAAAGTTGTCTTTTGCCAAGATATTTCTCTCACCCAGCATGGGTATATGTAAAATGACACCCCAAAACACATTGGCCAACTTCTCCTGAGTACGGAGATACCAGATGTGTGACACTTTTTTGCGGCCTAGGTGGGCAAAGGGGCCCACATTCCAAAGAGCACCTTTCGGATTTCATCGGCAAACGTATCTTTTACTGCAGAGGAGAAATCTCGTCTTGCAGCGTCGCAATGCTTCTGTCAGAATGCACATCAGTGCTGCAGCTAGTCGATCGGTTGGTCCACCTGGAAGGTAAAAAAAACAAAACAAAAAAGAAAAAACCAGGCCGCAGCGCAATAAATTTTATTAACTTTATAATAACTTTTGAACAGAACATATAAACTTTTTTTTTACTTTTTGAACTGAAGTTAACTTTTTTGCTTACTGGTGTTTTTTTTTTTTTTACCTTTTATAGGACAAACCTCTCCTTCCCCATGGGACAATGTGCAAAGCGCAAATCGCCCAAAGATGTGGCGAAGTACATTATGCACTTTATCCCAGGTGAAAGGAGAGGTTTGCAGCAGCTGTGAGTAAAAGGGCCCTAATAGCCCTGTGTGCCTGTCCTGGTGAGATGTGATCCCTATGCTAAGTGTACCTGTGTGTGGTACTTCCGGAAACACTCTCCAAAGCATAGGGCAGGGTGGTCAGGACAGTCAGGACAGAAATAGCGGGTGTCACGCCTTATTCCACTCCTGCTACAGACACAACATCTTTTTCGGGGTGACGGTTGGGTTGAGGTACCAGGAACAACACTGGGGAAATGTCGCTCGTGTAGACGGCTAACTACACTGGTGGATGGGGCCACGGAACCTTCTGGATACAGGAGGTTCTCGATGATCTCTTCCTGAAATTTGAGGAAGGATCGTGTTCTCCCAGCCTTACTGTAGAGAACAAAACTATTGTACATCGCCAATTGAATTAAATATACAGACACCTTCTTATACCAGCATCTGGTGCGTCGGGAAACTAAATATGGAGACAACATCTGGTCATTGAAGTCCACCCCTCCCATGAGCAAATTATAGTCGTGGACACAGAGGGGCTTTTCAATGACATGGGTTGCTCGCTCAATTTGTATGGTCGTGTCTGCGTGAATGGAGGAGAGCATGTAAACGTCACGCTTGTCTCTCCATTTCACCGCGAGCAGTTCTTCGTTACACAAGGCAGCCCTCCCTTTTCTTGCAAGACGGGTGGTAACGAGCCGTTGGGGGAAGCCCACGCGACTAGTTCGCGCGGTGCCACAGCAGCCAATCTGTTCTAGGAACAAATGCCTGAAGAGAGCCACACTTGTGTAGAAATTGTCCACATAAAGATGGTACCCCTTGCCAAATAAGGGTGACACCAAGTCCCAGACTGTCTTCCCACTGCTCCCCAGGTAGTCAGGGCAACCGACCGGCTCCAGGGTCTGATCTTTTCCCTCATAGATCCGAAATTTGTGGGTATAGCCTGTGGCCCTTTCACAGAGCTTATTAGGAAACATTCTTTCCTGTATATTTACTTGTATATAAAGTGCAAGTGCTGCCAAAAATGACAAGGAGGAGGCACTCCGATACAACCTGTATATCACATAAAGGAGGGCCTCATTCACATTGTGGTACAATTGTTCAGGTAGTGGAACTCCTACACTCATAAAGCCTATGCACTAAGGGAAAGGGCTGCCAAAAATTACAAGGAACCAGCACTCCAATACACCCTTTTATTGCACATAAAGGAGGGCTTCATACACACCCTTGAAAAATTATGATTGATGGCCTGGTGATCCTCAAACATTAGGAGCAAGGGCCTGCTGGTGACCCTCTAAAACATTAGGAGCGATGGCCTGCTGCTGATCTGACCATCTAAAACAATAGGGGTGAGGGCCTGCTGCTAAGCATCTAAAAAAATTTGTGGGCGAGGGCCTGCTGCCGAGCTGACCATTTAAAAAAAATTGTGGACGAGGGCCTCCTGCCGAGCTCACCATCTAAAATTTTTTGTGGGCGAGGGCCTGCTGCCGAGCTGAACATCTAAAAATTTAGGGGTGAGGGTCTGCTGCTGAGCTGACCCTCTAAATCATCATGGTTGAGGGCCTGCTGGTGACCCTCAAAAACATTATGGGTGAGGGCCCACTGCTGAGCTGACCCTCTAAAACATTAGGAGTGAGGACAGCCTAATAAGCATGTTGATATGATGGAGGAGGAGGACAAGAAAAGGGAGATTGAACCATATACCCTTTTTAGTGGTGGAAGGGGTGCATAGGAATACAGTGTATTTAATACACCATAAAAGCCACATTTAGAGTGCCTTTATGTTCAGCCGCTTTCCTCTGGTGGAGTAGAGAAGTCAGGGGCAAGAGTTAACCGGTCAGCATTTTCAGTTGACAGGCGAATGCGCTTATTAGTTATTATGCCCCCAGCAGCACTCTGACAAAACGCTGGTGGCGGGGCAGGCCAACACCTCCAAGGCTTAGAGTGACAGTTTGTGCCACGTGTCCAGCTTGCACACAGGGATCACTGAGGACGCTGACACGGTCTGCTACGTACTCCCTCACCATCTTCCAAAATGTTTCCCTTCTTGTGGCACTAGGCTGCACATCAGGTTGAGGGTGCTGGCGGGGTGTCATAAAACTGTCCCAGGCCTTGGAGAGTGTTGCCCTGCCTCTGTTGGAACTGCTGTCTGTTCCCCTCGTCTCACCTCCTCGGTTGGCCAAGGAACTATGTACTCTGCAGCCAGCGTTGTCAGATGGAAATTTTTGGAGCAATTTTTCCACAAGGACCTTTTGGTATTGCACCATTTTTCTCATCCTCCCCACCACAGGAATGAGAGATGAGGAGTTCTCTTTGTAGCAGGGGTAGAGAAGGGTAAACAACCAGTAATCGGTGTTGGCCAAAATGCGTACAATGCGAGGGTCACGGGAAAGGCAGCCTAACATAAAGTCAGCCATGTGTGCCAGAGTCCCAACAGAAAAGACTTCGCTGTCCTCATCAGGAGGATGACTCTCAATCTCCTCATCCTCTTCCTCCTCTTCTACCCATCCACGCTGAACAGATGGAATAAAACTTCCATGGGTACTACCCTCTGTAGCGGAGGCAACTGTCTCCTGCTCCTCCTCCTCATCATCTAATTTGTGCTGAGAAGACGAAATGAGGGCGGTCTGGCTATTACCCTGTGTACTGTCTTTCCCCATTTCCACCTCTTCCACATGCAATTTGTCCGTCTTAATTGTGAGCAGCGAGCGTTTGAGTAGACACAGAAGTGGGATGGTTACGCTGATAATAGCGTTATCGCCGCTCACCATCTGTGTTGATTCCTCAAAGTTGCATAAAACCTCACAGAGGTCAGACATCAATGCCCACTCGTTGCTTGTGAAGAGCGGAAGCTGACTGGAAAGGCGACGACCATGTTGCAGAGCTGACTGGAAAGGCGACGACCATGTTGCAGCTGGTATTCTACTACTGCCCTCTGCTGCTCACAAAGCCTGGCCAACATGTGGAACGTAGAGTTCTAGCGCATGCTTTACGTCGCACAACAGTCGGTGAGCTGGCAAGGGCAATTGCAATTGCAAGCGTTGCTGCAGCGTTGCCAGACCAGTGGAACCAGTGACTTGCGGAAATGGGCACACACGCGGCGCACCTTCACCAGTAGCTCAGGCAAATTGGGGTAGGTTTTGAGAAACCGCTGAACCACTAGATTGAACACGTGGGCTAGGTATGGTATGTATGTGAGCTTGCCGAACTCCAAAGCCGCCACCCTGGGAATCATCAAAGATTTGGATATTTTTTTTATAAATTAACCATGACTTTTACTTCTCAACAACATTGTCCCTCACTTGTTTGGAGAGTTCCTTGCTCTTCATGGCAGTGTTTGGTTAGTGATGCCTCTTGCTTAGGTGTTGCAGCCTCTGGGGCCTTTCAAAAAAGGGGTGTATATGTAATGACAGATCATGTGACACTTAGATTGCACACAGGTGGACATCATTTCACTAATTATGTGACTTCTGAAGATAATTGGTTGCACCAGAGCTTTTTATTGGCTTCCTAACAAAGGGGGAGAATACATACGCACATGCCAAATTTCTGTTTTCTATTTCTAAACAATAGTTTTATTTATATATTTTTCTCATTTCACTTCACCAACTTAGACTATTGTGTTCTGATCCATCACATAAAATTCAGATTAACAAAACATTGAACTTAAGGCTGCAATGTAAAAAAATACGAAAAAAGTTAAGGGGGGTGAATACTTTTGCAAGGCACTGTAAATGGAAAAATTTCCAGGGCTGGCAACTTAGACTATTGTGTTCTGATCCATCACATAAAATTCAGATTAACAAAACATTTAACTTAAGGCTGCAATGTAAAAAAATACGAAAAAAGTTAAGGGGGGTGAATACTTTTGCAAGGCACTGTAAATGTCAAAATTTCCAGGGCTGGCAATTTGGAAAGTGTGCATTTAGTGCTATGGTCTGTGGGTGGATGGGTAGCTGTGTATTTGCGCTTTCGTTCAAAGGCCTGGGGTATAGACATCTGTACGCTGCGCTGGGACACAGAAGTGGATGTTCTAGCTGATGGTGCTTGCGAAGGTCCAGGTGCAGGGCGGGAGGCATCCAGGCCTGCTTCTTAGATAGGGGATTGGCCAGCACGTAACACAGGGGAAGAGGAGGCAGTGGTGTGACCCGCTGACAATGGTTGTGGACCCAGGCATTCGGCCCACCTATTAGGGTGCTTTGATGCCATGTGGAGGATCATGCTGGTGGTTGTGAGGTTGCTAGTGTTCACGCCCCTGCTCATTTTGGTACAGCACAGGTTGCAAATGACAATTCTTTTATCTTCCACACTTTCCTCAAAAAAGTGCCAGACTGCGGAACACCTACCCCTTGGCAAGGGAGATTGCCACAAGGGGGTGCTCCGGGGAACAGTTGCGGGCCTGTTTGGTGTGGCCCGCCTTCTCCCTTTTGCCACCCTACTGCCTCTTCCAGCCTGTTGCGGTGCTGCGGTCACCTCCCCCTCTGTACTGCTGTCCTCGCTCGGGTGAGGATTCTGTTGACCAGACTCTTGGCCACTGAGACTGGACTTTGTGGAAGACAGGGTGGTGCTTAACCGACTGGAAGCATTATCTGCTGCAATCCAACCGACCACCTGGTCGCACTGGTCTGACTTCCTGCAAACTGGGACATGAAGCTAGGTATCGTGGATGAGTGTGTTTCTTGTGCTCTGACAGCAGGCACAGTTTTACCGCACCCAGGGCCACGACCTCTGCGTGCACCATCAGCATCACGGCCACTTCCCTGTCTCTTACTGCTCGCTTTGCGCATATTAAATGGTATATATGCTTGCAAGTATGTCACACGTTCAGTAGCGCAGGTTTTGTAAGTGAATGCGCAGATAAAGTACACAGAAAGTCACAGATATTTTTAGGATGCACACACGTTAAACAGGAGGTATAGCATAAGTAATGTCGCTGTCACCACCGCCTAATAAAAAATTACACTGAATGAATGTCACTGATATTTAGGATGCACAAACGTAATGGCAGTACTTACCCGCACGTTTATTGGCTGCGTAGCAGCCAACAAACGTGCGGGGAGGAGACTCGAGCATCGCGCTCGAGCACACGCGGTATTTGGCCGAACACCGCGATGTGCTGAGCATTGCGATGCTCAAGTAAAATCAGTGTTCGGCCGAACATGCTCGCCCAACACTAATGGTCACTATATGTGAAGTATATTATATTACACAATCTCAAAGAAGTTCATGTCCTCAAGTGGAATTAAAATAATAAGTAAAAAAAAAAATTCAAGAAAAAAAAAAACACTAAAAAGTTATCCCCAAGGGCTCTATTATGTTAAAACATAAAAAGAAAGAATTGCTGCATCCATAAAGACCCAAATTATAAAAAATATAAAGTTATTTAACCCACACAGTGAATGCTGCAAAAAATGAAATTGCCTCTCGAACAATGGAATATAAGGCAACCATTTGCAGAATTCTGGTCTATCTATAGCTCAGTCCCATTCAAGTAAATGAAATTGCGCTTCAGTACTAAGCAGACTACAATGTGCAGCCCCTTCAAATAGCTGATCAGAGAGTGCTGGGGGTTGGACTCCCACTAGTTAGCTATTGATAACCTATACTGAGGACAGGTTCTTAATATTTAATTTCTGGTAAACCCAACCCATTTAAAGATGTTTTCTAGTCCTCTTATTTTGATGGCCTATCCTCAGAATAGGGCATCAATATTTGGTCTGAGCCCCATCAATCAGCTGTTCTACAGTAGCTCCAAAGCCGGAAGTCAGCGCAGAATTCCATCCATTGTGTTTGATAAATGGAGCCGGATATTGTTGTGCTGCTCTTGTCCACTACAAGCAAGTTACAACATTGACTTCTGGTGCTGGAGGTACTGCAGAACAGCTAGTTGGAGGGAGTGGGGGATGTAGCCCTGCTGATCAGATATTGATGGCCTACCCTGGGGATTGGTCATCAACATAAATGGACCAGAAAACCCTTTTACTGTCCAAAATGAGGGTTAATAGGGGTTAAGCGGATTCATTGTTTCCTTCCAGCGTCAGACAGAAGTCCCTTGGGCCCACCAGAAGAAATCACTCTGAGGGCCCACCCTGTATATAGGACATTAAGGGCCCTGCTTTATTAGGGGTCCATTATTGTCAGAGCTTAGATCTACCGGAGGATCCTCTAGTGGGCCAGTCTGACCCTGTTTATTTCTAAATAAATAAAAAACAGAACAGGTGGAAATCTTTCCCTAGCTTCACTTCCGGTTTTGGCTGAAAATCATCAATAGAGTTGAGCGAACACCTGGATGTTCGGGTTCGACGAGTTCGGCCGAACTTTCGAAAAATGTTCGGGTTCGGGATCCGAACTCGACCCGAACTTCATCCCGAACCCGAACCCCATAGAAGTCAATGGGGACCCGAACTTTTGGGCACTAAAAAGGCTGTAAAACACACCCGGAAAGGGCTAGAGGGCTGCAAAAGGCAGCAAAATGTAGTTAAATCCCCTGCAAACAAATGTAGATAGGGAAATGATGAGTTAACATAAAATAAATAAAAATTAAACAATATTAATTGGAGTGAGGTCCCATAGCACAGAATCAGGCTTCAAGTCACCCACCAATGGAGAAGGTCACTTACTATTATTTTGACCACAGCACCCAGACAAAGGAGAGAGGTCCCACAGCAGAGAACCAGGCATCATATCACCCACCACAGGAGTAGGCCACCATTTAGTTACTTTGACCCCTACACCCAGACGGAGGAGAGAGGTTACACAGCAGAGAATCTGGCATTTAGATCACCCACCACAGGAGTAGGCCACCATTGAATCAGACCCCGGCAACCATGTCAGATGGCACAAGCATAAGCTTTATATCAATCAGCACAGGAGAAGGCGACTTTGACAGACTTTGACCCCTACACCCGGACGGAGGAGAGAGGTTTCAAAGCAGAGAATCAGGCATTTAGATCACCCACCACAGGAGTAGGCCCCAATTTAATGGGACCCCGGCAACCATGTCAGATGGCACAACCATCAGCTTCATATCAATCAGCACAGGAGAAGGCGACTTTGAAAGACTTTGACCCCTACACCCAGACGGAGGAGAGAGGTTTCACAGCAGAGAATCATGCATTTAGATCACCCACCACAGGAGTAGGCCCCCATTGAATCAGACCCTGGCAACCATGTCAGATGGCAAAACCATCAGCTTTATATCAATCAGCACAGGAGAAGGCGACTTTGAAAGACTTTGACCCCTACACCCAGATGGAGGAGAGAGGTTTCACAGCAGAGAATCAGGCATCATATCAACCACCACAGGAGAAGCCACCATTGAGTTACTTTGACCCCCGCACCCAGGAAGAGGAGAGAGGCACCACAGCACATATTATGGCATCATATCAGCCACGACAGGAGAAGCCACCATTGAGTTACTTTGACCCCCGCACCCAGGAAGAGGAGAGAGGCACCACAGCACATATTCTGGCATCATATCAGCCACCACAGGAGAAGCCACCATTGAGTTACTTTGACCCCTGCACCCAGGAAGAGGAGAGAGGCCCCACAGCACATATTCTGGCATCATACTAACCACCACAGGAGAAGCCACCATTGAGTTACTTTGACCCCTGCACCCAGGAAGAGGAGAGAGGCCCCACAGCACATATTCTGGCATCATATCAGCCACCACAGGAGAAGCCACCATTGAGTTACTTTGACCCCCGCACCCAGGAAGAGGAGAGAGGCACCACAGCACATATTCTGGCATCATATCAGCCACCACAGGAGAAGCCACCATTGAGTTACTTTGACCCCTGCACCCAGGAAGAGGAGAGAGGCCCCACAGCACATATTCTGGCATCATATCAGCCACCACAGGAGAAGCCACCATTGAGTTACTTTGACCCCCGCACCCAGGAAGAGGAGAGAGGCACCACAGCACATATTCTGGCATCATATCAGCCACCACAGGAGAAGCCACCATTGAGTTACTTTGACCCCTGCACCCAGGAAGAGGAGAGAGGCCCCACAGCACATATTATGGCATCATATCAGCCACCACAGGAGAAGCCACCATTGAGTTACTTTGACCCCTGCACCCAGGAAGAGGAGAGAGGCCCCACAGCACATATTCTGGCATCATACTAACCACCACAGGAGAAGCCACCATTGAGTTACTTTGACCCCTGCACCCAGGAAGAGGAGAGAGGCCCCACAGCACATATTCTGGCATCATATCAGCCACCACAGGAGAAGCCACCATTGAATTACTTTGACCCCCGCACCCAGGAAGAGGAGAGAGGCACCACAGCACATATTCTGGCATCATATCAGCCACCACAGGAGAAGCCACCATTGAGTTACTTTGACCCCTGCACCCAGGAAGAGGAGAGAGGCCCCACAGCACATATTCTGGCATCATACTAACCACCACAGGAGAAGCCACCATTGAGTTACTTTGACCCCTGCACCCAGGAAGAGGAGAGAGGCCCCACAGCACATATTCTGGCATCATATCAGCCACCACAGGAGAAGCCACCATTGAGTTACTTTGACCCCCGCACCCAGGAAGAGGAGAGAGGCACCACAGCACATATTCTGGCATCATATCAGCCACCACAGGAGAAGCCACCATTGAGTTACTTTGACCCCCGCACCCAGGAAGAGGAGAGAGGCACCACAGCACATATTCAGGCATCATATCACACTCCACAGGAGAAGGCCTCTTTCAGTGATTTAGGCCTTTGGACCCAGACAGAGGAGAGAGGCACCACAGCACATATTCTGGCATCATATCAGCCACCACAGGAGAAGCCACCATTGAGTTACTTTGACCCCTGCACCCAGGAAGAGGAGAGAGGCCCCACAGCACATATTCTGGCATCATATCAGCCACCACAGGAGAAGCCACCATTTAGTTACTTTGACCCCTGCACCCAGGAAGAGGAGAGAGGCACCACAGCACATATTCTGGCATCATATCAGCCACCACAGGAGAAGCCACCATTTAGTTACTTTGACCCCTTCACCCAAACAGAGGAGAGAGGTTCCACATCAGAGAATCAGGCATCATATCAACCACCACAGGAGTAGGCCACAATTTAGTTTATTTGACCCCTGCACCCAGGAAGAGGAGAGAGGCCCCACAGCACATATTCTGGCATCATATCACACACCACAGGAGAAGGCCTCTTTCAGTGATTTAGGCCTTTGGACCCAGACAGAGGAGAGAGGTCAGAGATTAGCTTCATATCCCCCAGCACAGCAGAAGACCGCTTTATTTGACTTAGGCCTCAGCACCCAGACAGAAGACAGAGGTAGCATGGCAGAGGTTATGGCTTCATGTCACCCGTTAGTTTAACCGGCCACTTTCATCTGGTTAGGCCCCGGCGCCCAGACAGAGAAGAGTTTCATTCAACTGTGGGTTTCATAAAATTTGTATCAAATAAAGAAGTGGCCCGTAGCACAACAAGACATGTTTTAGGCAGTTAATAAGGACTACTCTGCACAAGGGAGGGACAGGTCCTGTGGGATCCATGCCTGGTTCATCTTTATGAAGGTCAGCTTGTCCACGTTGGCTGTGGACAGGCGGCTGCGCTTGTCAGTAATGACGCCCCCTGCCGTGCTGAATACGCGTTCAGATAAAACGCTGGCCGCCGGGCAGGAAAGCACCTCCAAGGCATAACATGCTAACTCTGGCCTTGTGGACAATTTCGAAACCCAGTAGTTGAATGGGGCCGAACCATCCGTCAGGATGTGGAGGGGTGTGCAGACATACTGTTCAACCATGTTAGTGAAATGCTGCCTCCTGCTAACACGTTCCGTATCAGGTGTCGGTGCAGATAGCTGTGGCGTGGAGACAAAACTTTTCCACATTTCTGCCATGCTAACCCTGCCCTCAGATGAGCTGGCCGTGACACAGCTGCGTTGGCGACCTCTTGCCACTCCTCTGCCTTCACCTTCCACCTGTTCCCCTGTGACATGTGGGAATGCTCTCAAGAGCGCCTCTATCAGCGTGCGCTTGTACTCGCGCATCTTACGGTCGCGCTCCAGTTCAGGAATTAAAGTGGGCACATTGTCTTTATACCGGGGATCCAGCAGGGTGGCCACCCAGTAGTCTGCACACGTTAAAACGTGGGCAACTCTGCTGTCGTTGCGCAGGCATTGGAGCATATATTCGCTCATGTGGGCCAGGCTACCCATGGGTAAGGACAAGCTGTCCTCTGTGGGAGGCGTATCGTCATCGTCCACCGTATCCCCCCAGCCACGCACCAGTGATGGGCCTGGGCTGCCACCCCGCTGTGAACTTGCGTCATCCTCGTCCCCCTCCACCTCCTCCTCCTCATCCTCCTCGTCCTCCAGTACAGTGCCTTGGCTGGCGACTTGTGAACCTGTCCTCTGCTGCTTAAACAAACCTCCCTCTGAGCCACTTCGAACAGACTGGCCCGAAAGTGTTAGAAACGAGCCCTCATCCTCCTCCTCCTCCTCCACCTGGGCCACCTCCTCTAACATCATTGCCCTAAGTGTTTTCTCAAGGAGACATAGAAGTGGTATTGTAACGCTGATAACAGTGTCATCGCCACTGGCCATGTTGGTGGAGTACTCGAAACAGCGCAGCAGGGCACACAGGTCTCGCATGGAGGCCCAATCATTGGTGGTGAAGTGGTGCTGTTCGGCAGTACGACTGACGCGAGCGTGCTGCAGCTGAAACTCCACTATGGCCTGCTGCTGCTCGCACAGTCTCTCCAGCATGTGCAAGGTGGAGTTCCACCGGGTGGGCACGTCGCATATGAGGCGGTGAGCGGGAAGGCCGAAGTTCCGCTGTAGCGCAGACAGGCGAGCAGCGGCAGGATGTGAACGGCGGAAGCGCGCACAGACGGCCCGCACTTTATGCAGCAGCTCTGACATGTTGGGGTAGTGGTGAATGAACCTCTGCACCACTACGTTCAGCACATGCGCCAGGCAAGGGATGTGCGTCAAACCGGCTAGTCCCAGAGCTGCCACGAGATTTCGCCCATTATCGCATACCACCAGGCCTGGCTTGAGGCCCACCGGCAGAAACCACTCGTCGGTCTGTTGTTCAATACCCCGCCACAACTCCTTTGCGCTGTGGGGCCTGTCCCCCAAACATATGAGTTTCAGAATGGCCTGCTGACGTTTACCCCGGGCTGTGCTGAAGTTGGTGGTGAAGGTGTGTGGCTGACCGGATGAGCTGGTGGAAGCAGTGGAGGAGGAAGCCGAGTAGGAGGAGGAGGCTACAGGAGGCAGAGAATGATGCCCTGCGATCCTAGGGGGCGGAAGGACGTGCGCCAAGGAACTGTCCGCCGGGGGCCCAGCCGCCACTACATTCATCCAGTGTGCAGTTAGTGAGATATAGCGTCCCTGGCCGTGCTTACTGGTCCACGTATCTGTGGTTAGGTGGACCTTGCCACAAATGGCGTTGCGCAGTGCACACTTGATTTTATCGGACACTTGCATGTGCAGGGAAGGCACGGCTGTCTTGGAGAAGTAGTGGCGGCTGGGAACCACATACTGCGGGACAGCCATGGCCATCAGCTGTTTGAAGCTGTCTGTGTCCACCAGCCGGAATGACAGCATTTCAAAGGCCAGCAGTTTAGAAATGCTGGCGTTCAGGCCAAGGGCTCGAGGGTGACTCGGGGGGAATTTGCGCTTCCTCTCTAAGGTTTGAGATATTGAGAGCTGAACGCTGCTGTGTGATATAGTGGAGACGCTAGTTGACGGTGGCGGTGGTGGTGGTGTCGGTGGCACATCCTCTGTTTGCTGCTCGGCAGGTGGCAACATTCCTCTCGAGGCGGAAGCCGAGGCAGCAGCGGTAGAGGGAGCAGGGGGAGCCTCAGCGAGTGCCTGGTTTTTAAGGTGTGTACCCCACTGCAGTTCATGCTTTGCATGTAGATGCCTGGTCATGCAGGTTGTGCTGAGGTTCAGAACGTTAATGCCTCGCCTCAGGCTCTGATGGCAGAGCGTGCAAGTCACTCGGGTCTTGTCGGTAGGACATTGTTTAAAGAAGTGCCATGCCAGGGAACTCTTTGAAGCTGCCTTTGTGGGGCTGGGTCCCTGTTGGCGATGTCCAGTAGCAGGCGAACTCTGGGGGCGGCGGCTCGTCTGCTTTGGCCCCCTGCTCCCTCTTTGGCTTCGCTGTTGTCTCGGTCTCACCACTACCTCTTCCTCTGAACTGTGAAAGTCATCGCCACGACCTTCAGTCCATGTGGGGTCTAAGACCTCATCGTCCTCTGCATCGTCTTCCACCCAGTCTCCCTCCCTGACCTCCTCCTGTTCAGTCTGCACACTGCAAAAAGACGCGGCAGTGGGCACCTGTGTTTCGTCATCATCAGAGAGTCGGTGACTCTGCTGTGGTGGTATTCCCATGTCCTCTTCATCTGGAGACATAAGTGGTTGTGCGTCAGTGCATGGTATGTCTTCCTCCACTGGGGAAGGGCTAGGTGGACGCCCCTGGGAAACCCTGGAAGCAGAGTCTTCAAACAGAGAAGAAGAAGAGACTGCTGCATAACTTGTGGCTCAGACCGTTTCCCTGATATGCTTGGGGGTGATGTGACAGACTGATGGGCTTGGTTTTCAGGTGCCACCTGTGCGCTTTCCGCAGAAGACTGGGTGGAAGACCATGTGGTGAACGTGCTGGAAGCACTGTCGGCCACCCAATCGATTAATGCCTGTACCTGCTCAGGCCTTACCATCCTAAGAGCGGCATTGGGCCCCACGAGATATTGCGGTACATTCTGCCGGCTAGTTGAGGGAGTTCGTTCCCTACTGTGTGCGCCTGGGGCCGAACGGCCACGTCCTCTACCAGCAACAGAGGCTCCACGGACACCACCACGACCGCGTCCTCGTCCCTTAATAGTATTTTTCTTCATTGTTGCGATTCAACTTGCACCACAATGAAATATGTTATTTTTTATAAGCAAAATCCCCTCACTGGAATACTTTCAGTCTTTTGACTGTATGGATTACAGATGGAATGACTGTTATATGTGAGTACTGCTTTCTTTGACAGATTCTAGTATGGTTACATATATGTTTTCCCAACCCCAGCACATTAGTTTGCTAATTCCAGATGTATGAAACGCAGGCCTAACTGTATCTAGTATATTGAACGCCAGATAAACTAACTTGGCCTTTTTTAAATAAAAAAAATCCCCTCACTGGAATACTTTCAGTCTTTTGACTGTATGGATTACAGATGGAATGACTGTTATATGTGAGTACCGCTTTCTTTGACAGATTCTAGTATGGGTACATATATGTTTTCCCAACCCCAGCACATTAGTTTGCTAATTCCAGATGTATGAAACGCAGGCCTAACTGTATCTAGTATATTGAACGCCAGATAAACTAACTTGGCCTTTTTTAAATAAAAAAAATCCCCTCACTGGAATACTTTCAGTCTTTTGACTGTATGGATTACAGATGGAATGACTGTTATATGTGAGTACCGCTTTCTTTGACAGATTCTAGTATGGGTACATATATGTTTTCCCAACCCCAGCACATTAGTTTGCTAATTCCAGATGTATGAAACGCAGGCCTAACTGTATCTAGTATATTGAACGCCAGATAAACTAACTTGGCCTTTTTTAAATAAAAAAAAAATTCCCTCACTGGAATACTTTCAGTCTTTTGACTGTATGGATTACAGATGGAATGACTGTTATATGTGAGTACCGCTTTCTTTGACAGATTCTAGTATGGGTACATATATGTTTTCCCAACCCCAGCACATTAGTTTGCTAATTCCAGATGTATGAAACGCAGGCCTAACTGTATCTAGTATATTGAACGCCAGATAAACTAACTTGGCCTTTTTTAAATAAAAAAAATTCCCTCACTGGAATACTTTCAGTCTTTTGACTGTATGGATTACAGATGGAATGACTGTTATATGTGAGTACCGCTTTCTTTGACAGATTCTAGTATGGGTACATATATG
Source organism: Bufo bufo (assembly GCF_905171765.1). Taxonomy (NCBI): domain Eukaryota; kingdom Metazoa; phylum Chordata; class Amphibia; order Anura; family Bufonidae; genus Bufo; species Bufo bufo. Next base: position 170,106,001 of record NC_053397.1, read on the forward strand.
TTTTCCCAACCCCAGCACATTAGTTTGCTAATTCCAGATGTATGAAACGCAGGCCTAACTGTATCTAGTATATTGAACGCCAGATAAACTAACTTGGCCTTTTTTAAATAAAAAAAATCCCCTCACTGGAATACTTTCAGTCTTTTGACTGTATGGATTACAGATGGAATGACTGTTATATGTGAGTACCGCTTTCTTTGACAGATTCTAGTATGGGTACATATATGTTTTCCCAACCCCAGCACATTAGTTTGCTAATTCCAGATGTATGAAACGCAGGCCTAACTGTATCTAGTATATTGAACGCCAGATAAACTAACTTGGCCTTTTTTAAATAAAAAAAAAATTCCCTCACTGGAATACTTTCAGTCTTTTGACTGTATGGATTACAGATGGAATGACTGTTATATGTGAGTACCGCTTTCTTTGACAGATTCTAGTATGGGTACATATATGTTTTCCCAACCCCAGCACATTAGTTTGCTAATTCCAGATGTATGAAACGCAGGCCTAACTGTATCTAGTATATTGAACGCCAGATAAACTAACTTGGCCTTTTTTAAATAAAAAAAATTCCCTCACTGGAATACTTTCAGTCTTTTGACTGTATGGATTACAGATGGAATGACTGTTATATGTGAGTACCGCTTTCTTTGACAGATTCTAGTATGGGTACATATATGTTTTCCCAACCCCAGCACATTAGTTTGCTAATTCCAGATGTATGAAACGCAGGCCTAACTGTATCTAGTATATTGAACGCCAGATAAACTAACTTGGCCTTTTTTAAATAAAAAAAAAATTCCCTCACTGGAATACTTTATGGCTTTTCACTGTATGGATTACAGGTGGACTGGTATTAGTAGGGGTGACACAAGCACACCCAAGTCCCTGATGTAGGATTTCTATGGCACAGACCACTATTACAAGTGATTAATGGACGTTGGGAGAGATTGTGCTGCAGCACTAGTCCCAAGATGGCCGCCGCCTATCAGCCCAGTAACATGTGCCACAAAATGGTCTGCACAACCTTTAAAAAAAATAGCCTTGGACTGTGCTGCTAAATCGCTATTGGTCTGAATCCCAGGTGTAGATGTCTGACTTGTTTGGAGCTTTGGAATGCACACTGTGGCAGCTTCTGCTGCAGCACTACAAGTCGCAAAATGGCGGCCGGCGGTCAGCCCAGGTACATGTGGATGGAAAAATCACTCTGGCCACTCTAAAAATAGCCAATCCCTATCAAAAAAGCAGCTCAGCTGCAGTTGTTCAGATGAATCACAGGTGGAGGAGAGAAATTTGCTTCCAGTTATTCAATTATCCCTGCCTATTCTCGCCCTAGCATCAGCTGCGTCTATCCCTGTTCTATTCACATCGGGAGTGAGCACGTCCCGACGTGCGCACAAGCTTATAAAGAGGCTGAGTCACATGCTGCACTTGGCCAATCACAGCCTTGCCAATAGTAGGCATGGCTGCGATGGCATCTTAGGGCAAGTAGTATGATGCATGTTGATTGGCTGCTTTGCAGCCTTTCAAAATGCGCCAAAATACATGCCGAACGACGAACCCGAACCCGAACTTTTACGAAAAAGTTCGGGTTCGGGTCTGTGTCACGAACACCCCAAAATTCGGTACGGACCCGAACTATGCTCGAACTGTTCGCTCAACACTAATCATCAATAAAAACCTTTGACCAAATACTGACCAAATCACTGAAGTGTGGACAAGGACTTACAGTACAGTTCTCAGAGCCCTGTGACATAATGAGCCATGTACCTGTGTGTCTATCATGCGAACATGAGAGACTTTTATATCCACTGGCAGTAAACAAGAAAAGGTTCCTACTGATTGACAGCAAAGCAAAGATGTTGAGAACTTTGACAAATTGATTCAAAAATTTTATTGGAAAACACTTTTCATAGAACAATGAAATACTTTTATTTGGTGAAAACTCCTTTTATGTATCGGTGATGTCTCTGGGTGTACAGTAAATATGTCATGGATTAAGAATCCGAGCTGTAGCAGGGTAAAATACATTCTCAATGTCCTCTTTATATCGCCGGCATGGAGAAAGGATTCAGGAAAGCAAGCTGTGAAAAAACAGAAGAAGAAGACTAATGATGCTGTTGAGAAGAATAGATAATGATCTTGTTCTGGGTTGAGCAAAGACAATGTCTGAATGTAAACACACTAAAGAGCCTCAATTCCTAATAAATAATACAACCAGCCTGCTGCCGATCCCGATCACGTACAGTGTATGATCACAATGTCCTTGCATCACTTTCTTTTATTTATCCGGTTTTGTGCCTACTTGCATTCCATGTATTATCCGAATGCTCTATTCTCCATTTTGCTCTTTTTTTGTAAGCTTTGTTTTTCTTTTCTTTGTATATGCAGAGTCTGTGAAGTATCTGGAGTGCTCAGCTCTTACGCAGCGTGGTCTAAAGACAGTGTTTGATGAGGCTATTCGAGCAGTGCTATATCCACCGCCCTCCAGACCTAAGAAACACGGATGCAACTTGCTGTGAAGGTGAGCTAAAATCCTGTCATTTAATATCACATATTTGACCTCATTATGCTTTTGCCATCCCGCAGGAATTATTATGCTAAGGATTGCACAGTCTTGCCCCAGGGCAGGATGATAAGGGAGACACAAGATGCACATGCCACAAGGCCTTCACCTCTTTGTGAACCTAGGAGCATACCCTCCCTCAGCCGCCATGTCATGCATAGGACCTTCAAGTGGACAGCCAAAAAATTTGCCTAACAATGAGGAATGGATTATAAAAAATATAGATATAACAAAGGTTATATTAGTAAGTGCCATGTAGTCATCTTATGTACACCTTCGTTAACAATGGCCAAAAACACATCAACCTTTTTTAGGGTTGCACTGGGTATCCAATTATCTATACCCAATCGATACTTTTGTACCCCGAACGATTCGATACCGGGATTAGCCATTTACCGATATTAGGCTGCGCAGTAGTAGCAGTAGAGATCATGGCGCGGCGCACGCTGCTCTCAGTGCGCACCATGTTCTCCTCAGCAGCACAGTGGAGAAGGAGAGAGTCCCTCCCTCCCCACTGTGCCGCTGCTGCCACCAATGAGAGGAGAGAGGGGAGGAGCTGTGGCCACTGCGCCACCAATGAAGATAACTAACGTTTAATACAAATATACGCGGCAGGTGCCGGCAGCAGAATCACATACCCGGCACCCAACCTCAATGACAGGGTGCTGCGATCCACGGCAATTAACTCCTCAGGTGCCACTGGTTATGTTATTCTGCCGCCGGCACCCGCCACCTATATTTGTATTAAACGTTAGTTATCTTCATTGGTGGCGCAGTGGCCACAGCTCCTCCCCTCCCCCCCCCAACACCCCTAGTATTAGAGTCATTGGTGGCAGTGGCCACAGGGTCCTCTCCCATCCTCTTCATTGGTGGCAGTTGCAGTTCCGATCGGAGCCCCAGCAGTGTAATCCGGTGGCTCCGATTGGTTACCATGGCAGCCAGGGTGCTACTGAAGCCTTGGCTGCCATTGTAAGCTCTCTGCTGCTGTGTGCACAAAGTACAGGGCACCAGGGAGAGTGTGAAATCCTATTCACCCTAATAAAGCTATATTAGGGTAAATAGGACAAAGGATTAAAAGATCCCAGGTTCTAGCCCCTAAGGGGGCTAATAGTTAATAAAATTAAATAAAAACTATAAATAAAAAGTAAATTTTTTTTAATTAAGTATAAATCACCCCCTTTCCCAATTTTACATGTAAAATATATAAACAATAAATAAACATATTACATATCGCCACATCTGAAAACTATTAAAATATTTAAAAAATATCTCCTATGAGTTGAATGCTGTAAAAGAAAAAAGAAAAGCGTGATTCACCATTTTTTAGTCACTTTGTCCCCCCAAAAAATAGGATAGGACTGTTCTATTATGGGCCGGACGTTCCATAAAATGCAAAATGCACGCGTCTTTTTTGGTGTTTTATCTTTTTCATGTGGTATTGAATGTTATCGAGTATCACAATACTTTTTTATGGTATTGAAATCAAATCCAAATTTTGGTATTGTGACCCCTTTAAGGTCCAAGGGAACGCTGGCTCTGTTATTTTTAGTTAACAGAGAATTTCTTAAACTGATACATTGTCACAAATGTTCACCTTTATTTCAGTACTACTCTGCAAAATAACCACTGAATAATATTCAGCCTCTTACATTGATGTGGCTTAATTTGCAAGGGAAGGAAACATTCCTTCTGCAGACTAGCTTCTCTAAACCCGGGACCTCTTGGGACAACCTGGCAGGACATTTCACCTGTAGTAGCAGCTGTATGTAGTAATATACACTCACCTAAAGAATTATTAGGAACACCTGTTCTATTTCTCATTAATGCAATTATCTAGTCAACCAATCACATGGCAGTTGCTTCAATGCATTTAGGGGGGTGGTCCTGGTCAAGACAATCTCCTGAACTCCAAACTGAATGTCAGAATGGGAAAGAAAGGTGATTTAAGCAATTTTGAGCGTGGCATGGCTGTTGGTGCCAGACGGGCCGGCCTGAGTATTTCACAATCTGCTCAGTTACTGGGATTTTCACGCACAACCATTTCTAGGGTTTACAAAGAATGGTGTGAAAAGGGAAAAACATCCAGTATGCGGCAGTCCTGTGGGCAAAAATGCCTTGTGGATGCTAGAGGTCAAAGGAGAATGGGCCGACTGATTCAAGCTGATAGAAGAGCAACGTTGACTGAAATAACCACTCGTTACAACCGAGGTATGCAGCAAAGCATTTGTGAAGCCACAACACGCACAACCTTGAGGCGGATGGGCTACAACAGCAGAAGACCCCACCGGGTACCACTCATCTCCACTACAAATAGGAAAAAGAGGTTACAATTTGCACGAGCTCACCAAAATTGGACTGTTGAAGACTGGAAAAATGTTGCCTGGTCTGATGAGTCTCGATTTCTGTTGAGACATTCAAATGGTAGAGTCCGAATTTGGCGTAAACAGAATGAGAACATGTATCCATCCTCTGATGTCTACTTCCAGCAGGATAATGCACCATGTCACAAAGCTCCTTTCTTGAACATGACAATGAGTTCACTATACTAAAATGGCCCCCACAGTCACCAGATCTCAGAGCATCTTTGGGATGTGGTGGAACGGGAGCTTCGTGCCCTGGATGTGCATCTCTCAAATCTCCATCAACTGCAAGATGCTATCCTATCAATGTGGGCCAACATTTCTAAAGAATGCTATAAGCACCTTGTTGAATCAATGCCACGTAGAATTAAGGCAGTTCTGAAGGCAAAAGGGGGTCCAACACCGTATTAGTATGGTGTTCCTAATAATTCTTTAGGTGAGTGTATTTTGACCACATAAAGGAATAGCTAACCATGCAACACGCTGATGATGGGCTGGGGCCACTATCTTTGTGAACAGGTTTCCGTCCCTCTGGCTCACTCTAGTAATAATCTCTATATAGGGGGTGGAGTGACCCCTTTAGACAAACTAGCTGCCATGTTTGAGCTGTGTCTAACTTGTTTTCCCAGTTCACCACAAGTTTGACTCAAGGTGCAAGCAACTGTTATGGTATTGTTTTGATATACCTGGGTCTGCCATGAGGTGAAGGTCCAAGTGCCCAAAAAATGTAAGAAGAAACCACAATAAGCCACATCTCTAATCTCGTCCAATCGTCTTTGTGCCCCCTTAGTGCCCTAACACAATAAGAATGTTCCCTTAGTGCCACCTCATAATAGTTATGCCTAGTGGCGTACATAGAAAGGTAAGGGCCCCGTAGCAAGGATCAAACCAGCCCCCCCCCCCCCCCCCCCCCCACCACACACACACACACACACACAGGACAGAAGGGTTTCCACCTAAACCCTTTTCAATGACCATTGGGCTATTTATTCCACTGCCTCATTTGCTAAAAGTTGTTCCTTTAGAGCAGTGTTTCCCAACCAGTGTGCCTCCAGCTGTTGCAAAACTACAACTCCCAGCATGCCCGCACAGCCTAAGGCTGTCCGGGCAGTCTGGGAGTTGTAGTTTTGCAACAGCTGGAGGCACACTGGTTGGGAAACACTGCTTTAGAGGATAGAGTCCTGACCATATTTTCTCCTCCAGTAGAAGAGGAGATAATCCCAACTAAGACTGGGCCCCCTCTTGCCCTGGGCCCCATAGTAGTCGCATGGTCTGCCTCTGCACATCAAACAGTATGATGCCCCTTTAGTGTCTCTCAACACAGTAGTACGCCTCAGGTAGTATGATGCTCCTAAGTGTCCAACTCACAGTAAGATGATACATTAAGTGCCCCACACACAGTATGATGTACCCACACAATGACGCTCCCTTAAGTGCCTCCTCAACCAAGTGACATCCAGAGTGATGTTCCCTTAAAGGGGTTGTCTCATCATGGACAATGGGGGCATATCGCTAGGGACATATAGCCCTCAAGGTGGTGGCTGGAGGACTCCGGTACGGCCACCACCAAGCCGGCTCCCCATAGAAGTGAATGGGAGCGTACCACGCACGCGCGGCCCCCGCTCCCATTCATTTCTATGGGACCAACGGAAATAGCCGAGGCTATTTTCGCCGGCCCCATAGAAAATGAATGGAGGGCGCCTGCACATGCGCAGTGTGCCCTCCTTCACTTGCGGGGCTCCGTTCTTGATATAGGTGGCTGGGACCCGCACCTCTAAGACAATGGGGGCGTATCCTAGAGATATGCCCCCATTGTCCATGATGAGACAACCCCTTTAAGTGTCTCTCATACAGTAAGGCCACCTTAAGTGCCTTCTTAACAAAATGATGCCCCTTTAAGTGACCCCCCCACCCAGAGTGATGTCCCCTTAAGTAGCTCCCACATGCGGTACACATCCTGGATTCGGACCATGATCTGCCAGCGGTCCCAGTACACATAAGGTTTACATCTTATTTTGCATTGGTTCTGGTAGCTGTCCTCAACCAAGTGTTAGGTTGCCCACCTGCTCAATCTAAGACGGTGTAGGGGAAGTACAGCTATGGGCACCATAATAGGAGGTAGGCCCAGTAGAGCATCCGAATGCATAGGAGTAGGGACATTGCATTGCTCCCTTGGATGGAGCAATTAGTCTTTAAAAGTGGCTGCTCTTCCCAAACACAAGAGAGAGAATTTATACCTGTTACCGGTAGTGAATGAGTGTCCCTATGTAAGGTAGATGAAGAGCGTGCTACCTGGGTGATCATGGTAGCAGCTGGAGAAAGGGTTTCCCAGCGGAAACAGAGACAGAAGGAGTATGGAAGCAGGTGGAAGTAGGAAACTTCCTGCAACAAGCAGCATGAGATCTAGGGCCAAGTGGAAGTGCAGGATTGTGGAGTGGTCATGCCAGACATGTCAAGAATGTTCCCCTTGCATCAGTGAAGATGCATATGCAGTTTATCATGGGCATGGAAAATGCTATTGCAGTGAGCCCCTGAGGAGCCAGTGCAGAGGATGGGAGTGATAGTGGCCCTGATGATGTGTTGTTGTGTCACGGTCTCCTACCTCAGGCCATTTCTCCTTGGTGTTTCATGCAGTGAAAAAGATAATGATGTGAAGGAAACAGGTAGAAATTTTGGAACAACGAACGTCTTACTTTACTGTGTGCAAAAAACAAGGAGCAGCACTTACAGCAGCAGTTTGTACAACGTGCAGTTGTGATGATGTGGTATCGTTGCTGGCAATGTGGCAGCAGATGACACTCAGAAATTTGCTAGATTATGTTGTCGCTCTCTAGATTTCTTTCCCTCTGGCATCTGTAGCTGTAGGTGTCCACTATATGATGCAGGCTTCTAGCTATGCTTGTCCTGAACTGCGGTGATGGTGTCTTGACGTGTTTCCAACCACCTTGCAGCTAAGTTCTGATAGCTTGGGTGCTTGATCACTCTGCTGACACAAATACACCATAGTTTACAAATCCTCTATAGTCTAGGACTCTGTAATCTCCTTGCACAATGATGTCTTTCTAGATGAGCTGCCCTGTGGTCCACATAGCCCGGAGGAGTCGGACATGCATCACTGCAGTGAAAAAAGATCATGATGTGAAGGAACCAGGGAGAGATTTTGGAACAAAGAAAGTCTTTCTTTACTCAATGCAAAAAATAAGGAGCAGCACTTCCAGTATCAGTTTTTTACAACATGCAATTGCCCTTCTCCCAGATGCTGGGGTATTGTGGCTAGCAATGTGGCAGCAGATGACATTGACATTTTCTAGCTGATGTTGTCAGTCTCTGGATTCCCTTCCCTATGGCGTTACTCTGGCATCTGTATCTGTAGGTGTCCACTTTATAATGCAGGCCTCTAGATATGTCTGTCCTGAATGGGGTGATGGTGTCTTGACGTGTTTTCCACCACCTTGCAGCAGAGTCATGATAACTTGGGTACTTGATCATTTTGCTCACACAAATACACCGTAGTTTACAAATCTTCTATAGTCTAAGGCTCTGAAGTCTCTCTGGACAATGATGTCTTACTAGATGAGCTTCCTCTGTGGTCCACATAGCCTGGAGGAGCGGGAGATGGATTGCATGCTCCCTCACTCCTCACTTTCCTCTCTAAATTCCAAAGTGACTCTCCCTCCGCTCTATCCCTCCCTTGGCAGGAAGTCGGACCAGCCCAATACCCACTACAAAGAGGGAACAAACGGAATGGTAAGTTCCATTCCTGAAAGAGGAAAATGTAATAATGAATAACGGTGGGGCACTCTCTATAGCAATGGAAGCAGTGGATAGTGGTACATACAATTTATTAATATATCTAAAATGAGTCGTTCACAGTAGGTAATTTAAATATTCACAGTTGTGTATCGCAGTAATAAATAAAGCAGCATAAATAATGGTATTGAGCCTGCTAAAACGACATATGAATAAATAAATATATGAGGTAAAAAATTTTCCCCAGTCACTCTGGTGTGGCATATTCTCTTTATATTCAAGTTCCATTCCTGTTGCCAAACACTGCCAACCATACTTCATCTGCTAGTGAACAAGTGTATTGCATGAAGGGTGACATAACATTAATATTACAAAGCATTACATTACTAACCAATTGTAGTCCCCCCCCCCCCCCCAGGTCTGGGGTACTACACTATTAAAAAAGTTAACATTAAAAATAATATGTACCATAGATTTTTTAAACTTTTATGACGTGTCCATCTTCTCAGAGAAGACTGTGCATTTTCCTTTAGAGGAATTAAGGTGACTGTGCCCATGACTTATGCCATTAAGTAAGCTCTCTGTATACACTGCGTGCAGAATTATTAGGCAAATGAGTATTTTGACCACATCATCCTCTTTATGCATGTTGTCTTACTCCAAGCTGTATAGGCTCGAAAGCCTACTACCAATTAAGCATATTAGGTGATGTGCATCTCTGTAATGAGAAGGGGTGTGGTCTAATGACCAACACCCTATATCAGGTGTGCATAATTATTAGGCAACTTCCTTTCCTTTGGCAAAATGGGTCAAAAGGACTTGACAGGCTCAGAAAAGTCAAAAATAGTGAGATATCTTGCAGAGGGATGCAGCACTCTTAAAATTGCAAAGCTTCTGAAGCGTGATCATCGAACAATCAAGCGTTTCATTCAAAATAGTCAACAGGGTCGCAAGAAGTGTGTGGAAAAACCAAGGCGCAAAATAAGTGCCCATGAACTGAGAAAAGTCAAGCGTGCAGCTGCCAAGATGCCACTTGCCACCAGTTTGGCCATATTTCAGAGCTGCAACATCACTGGAGTGCCCAAAAGCACAAGGTGTGCAATACTCAGAGACATGGCCAAGGTAAGAAAGGCTGAAAGACGACCACCACTGAACAAGACACACAAGCTGAAACGTCAAGACTGGGCCAAGAAATATCTCAAGACTGATTTTTCTAAGGTTTTATGGACTGATGAAATGAGAGTGAGTCTTGATGGGCCAGATGGATGGGCCCGTGGCTGGATTGGTAAAGGGCAGAGAGCTCCAGTCCGACTCAGACGCCAGCAAGGTGGAGGTGGAGTACTGGTTTGGGCTGGTATTATCAAAGATGAGCTTGTGGGGCCTTTTCGGGTTGAGGATGGAGTCAAGCTCAACTCCCAGTCCTACTGCCAGTTTCTGGAAGACACCTTCTTCAAGCAGTGGTACAGGAAGAAGTCTGCATCCTTCAAGAAAAACATGATTTTCATGCAGAACAATGCTCCATCACACGCGTCCAAGTACTCCACAGCGTGGCTGGCAAGAAAGGGTATAAAAGAAGAAAATCTAATGACATGGCCTCCTTGTTCACCTGATCTGAACCCCATTGAGAACCTGTGGTCCATCATCAAATGTGAGATTTACAAGGAGGGAAAACAGTACACCTCTCTGAACAGTGTCTGGGAGGCTGTGGTTGCTGCTGCACGCAATGTTGATGGTGAACAGATCAAAACACTGACAGAATCCATGGATGGCAGGCTTTTGAGTGTCCTTGCAAAGAAAGGTGGCTATATTGGTCACTGATTTTTGTTTTGTTTTTGAATGTCAGAAATGTATATTTGTGAATGTTGAGATGTTATATTGGTTTCACTGGTAAAAATAAATAATTGAAATGGGTATATATTTGTTTTTTGTTAAGTTGCCTAATAATTATGCACAGTAATAGTCACCTGCACACACAGATATCCCCCTAAAATAGCTAAAACTAAAAACAAACTAAAAACTACTTCCAAAAATATTCAGCTTTGATATTAATGAGTTTTTTTGGGTTCATTGAGAACATGGTTGTTGTTCAATAATAAAATGAATCCTCAAAAATACAACTTGCCTAATAATTCTGCACTCCCTGTACAACTGTGGTATATCTCTCAAATACGAAAAAAAATAAAAAATAAAATACGATATATAAATCAGTTTACCTATTTTAAACAAAAGTTACTTTGGGGAATTGCAGTAATTCCCTATTATACATATATTACATGAATCGTTACTACCAAAGAGCAAAAAGTAGGAGAGACCAAATTCAATTCATTCCAATTCATTCTGGTGTTCTATGTCAATAGAGAGCACATCACAGCGGTCAATGGATTCTCTCTCTTGACATAAGACAGGTGTCTGTATTCTCTTTGCAGCGCCAGGAGAGTAGTCGCAGCGAATTTGATCTCCCGCAGCGGTTCTTCCAATTACTCGAAATGCTCACGCTCGTAAAGGCAGTGGTTTTGGTAAAAATGTATTACTGAAATACTGATTATGCAGATCCTTTATATACCTTCAAAAGGTTCACTAGAATTAAACGTTGAAGGAAAGCTGTGACCAGGACATCTAGTAGGAGGGAATGGAAGCGACAACCTCTCTTATCTTTTAGTGCTCCTAGCCAGCATCAAACTGGAGCTCCTATGCCCACCAGAGCAAATACTGAGGACCCGTCGTCCATCCATTTTATACAAAACTCCAACTGGTCAGTGGTTAATTTCCTCATAATCTTTGCTGTTATCATCGCACATGCATAGACCTAGACGCTACAATGTGTCTTCAAAGGTAAAGGACTTTTTCCAACCAGCACCTGGATCTGAATACTTTTGTAATTGCATGTCATTAAAAATGTAGTATGGCCACTGAGCTATTCAATAAAATGCATGTGTATGGTGCCACCTGCTGTTTGTTCTTTTCCTTATTTCTTGTCCACCTCAACTGAGCTGGTCGAATGTGCTCAGTTTAAATCTTCAGCTGTCACCAGCCATATCTTCTATTAGAAGCTTTGGCAGTTACAGGAAGAGACCTACAGCAGAAAGGACACCCTCAGCCTGAAATAAATCTAGCAGAACAATTGGAGCAATAAATGTGAAGATCTCTGCATCCCTGTGAGGTACAGGGTTGGTTCTAGCCTTGTTAGAAAGGTATTATCATTTATAATATGATGTCATTTTTTACATCAATCATGGCATAACCCCTTTAACTGCAAACTGGGTTCTTCAGGACCATTGGGGTCCATGGTTTTACCAAAGTTAGGGACTACGGGAGTTTCCTTTTCCCCCTACCTAGTTACGTATTACTATGTCTTGCGAGTAACATTCTTGCTGCAGACCAGGATTACGGAATTTTGCATGTAAGTAGAAGGACACTTTAAAGGTTAAATGTGACATTAGACAATGTGAAGCTGTTACCTGGTTACTGGTTCATTTAAAGCTGATGTATAATGTGGTGCCCGCTGTGTGAGTACATGCTTCTTGCTGTCTCTGTGCAGTTGTGTCTGTCTGTAGATAAGCTTATGTGAATACATCATGGGGAGGGGGAGGATTTACTAATCAAAACTGCGTCAAAATGATGGTGCAAAGTAACATAGTAACATAGTACATAAGGCCAAAAAAGACATTTGTCCATCCAGTTCGGCCTGTCCCTCCAGTTGAAAGCCACCTAATAAGTAGTATAAACTTAGGCCCCTTTCACACGGGCGAGAATTCCGTGCGGGTGCGATGCGTGAGGTGAACGCATTGCACTCGCACTGAATCCGGATCCATTCACTTCAATGGGGCTGTTCAGATGAGCGGTGATTTTTACGCATCACTTGTGCGTTGCGTGAAAATCGCAGCATGTTCTATATTCTGAGTTTTTCACGCAACGCAGGCCCCATAGAAATGAACGGGGTTGCGTGAAAATCGCAAGCAAGTGCAGATGCAATGCGATTTTCACGAATGGTTGCTAAGGAGACGAGGGATGAGTTACCCGGGACCCCATTTACTTTATTATTCATTATAACATGGTTATAATGGAAAATAATAGCATTCTTTAATTCAGAATGCTAAGTAAAAGGTCCATTGTGGGGTTAAAAATAATAAAAAATGTAACTCACCTCATCCACTTGTTCGCGCAGTCGGCATCTTCTTCTTTCTTCTTCTTTCAGGACCTGGCTGGAAAAGGACCTTCGGTGACGTCATCGCGCTCACCACGTGGTGAGTGCGGTGACGTCAGCGCAGGTCCTGCTGAATGAAGATAGAAGGTTCTTTAATCTTCATTCAGCAGGACCTGCACTGACGTGACCATGCTCACCATGTGGTGAGCGCAATTACATCACCGAAGGTCCTTTTTCCAGCCAGGTCCTGCATGAAGAAGAAGAAAGAAGACCAGCCCAGCTGCGCGATCAAGTGGATGAGGTGAGTTACGTTTTTTGTTTTTTTAACCCCTCAATGGACCATTTACTTAGCATTCTGAATTAAAGAATGCTATTATTTTCCATTATAACCATGTTATAATGGAAAATAATAAAATATACAGAACACCTAACCCAAACCCCAACTTCATCCGGACACGCTCTTCTGCAAGGGGCCTAAGACTAGACAGTCTAAGGGTATGGCCACATGGTCAGGTTTCCTGATACAGTTTTGGAAGTTAAATCAGTTGTAGAGCATAAAATGAGAGAAAGTAGAAATCACAGTTTGACTTTTACTCCTTTTTACTTCACTCCTGGTTTTGCTTTCCAAAACTGCATCCGGAAACCTGACTACGTGGCTCATAACCTTAAAAATGCACCAAAATAATCACCCAGTATCAGGCACTTTGATTCATCTGGTGCATCTTTAGGTTCCATTTAGCCTGCAGAATTTGCTGTCCTAATTTTGGCACAGGCACTGCACTAAAATTTGGGCAGTGGCCATGTGGTATCCATCTTGGATTACTTTCAATGGGAGGGACCACTGCAGTTCGCCAAAGTTGTGTATGACATTCTGGGGTCTACGTGTAACTGTAAGCTTGACAGTGTTTTGTGCCGTCAGAGCCATTTACAGGTGTGTCAACCCTTACCTTTCTTGAATTTGGTAAGGACCCCACTTTCTCATGATGCAAACTCCATATATCATCATGATCCGTTAGCATAATCCTTGACAGGCTGCAATACACATCACAGCCAGTGGGTGGCTACACATCGACCTACATAGGATAGACATCCCATGACATAGTGCCACTAAATCTTAGAAAATAAAAAGCTGGTAATTTCTTGCCACAAATCTCAGGATATTTTGAGCCTCGAGCAAAGGTAAAGAAGAACACATGTGTATGTCCCTTTTAAGTTCCTCTGAAAATCAATACACTCTCTGTACAGCAAATGGATGTGTCAAGTACTCCAGAGCAAGACCTGCTGTTCGTAATGGCTCTTCATGGAGGATAACAGATGGTTGTCCCAATCCGATAATAGTTCAGAATGAAATAATATGGCATTTAGGGAGGAACTTACTGGATCTATTTCATCCACAGCAGTTGGATCATGGAACTGCAACAGTAGCTGTATCCATAAATAATATTTTTATAGGAATCTCTCTTTACAACTGCAATGATTCAGTAATAACTCTGCATTGCAGACCTCGGCCCTGCAGATGTCAGTGGAATAACAGGCTCCACGTCATGAGTCTACCAATATGCTGCTGACAGAGGCTGTCATGATGTTCTGGTAGACATCCCATGCTATCAAAACCTGTAGACACCCTTCAGCTTTACAGGTGTGATGAAGCGGACCGGTCTCCGTCCTTATGACTCAATTTCCATTCTCTAATATACTGATAAGCTCTGATTTCTATACTGCTGGAGAAATAAAGCTGATTATTGGTTGCTTCCTAGATGTATCTGCTGATACTTCCCTTATTATTCAGATATGCAAGTGCATGCTATCAAAATGCTAATGATCACGACTGCCTGTCACTGGCATCATATTTCATGTGACATAAGGTTAGGAGGGCACTGTGTATCCTGTATCCTCTCCCTTCTTCTCATTGCTTCAGCCACGCTGCCTCTAATTGTTTTTCTTTTGTCTCCTCGCACAGGATTGCAGAAGAGGATTCCCCAGCTTGTCTCAGAAGACAATGACGTAGCCTTTATGCCGAACACTTGCTTGTCCCTTCTATTGCCTATGTCCCCCCACCTTCCAGACCAAACACTGGTGTAGTTCTACCTTCTGTCCAACACATTGGTTCAATATGAACTGTTCTTCTTTCACGGTTTTTCTACTTGAATTTTTCCTTCTGTACGTTTGGGATGGAAATAAATAGGTCTTACTGGGTTGGCTTTCTATCTACCTGTACATGTGATGCTTCAGATGAATGACTTTTAAGGAGGCATGTCTTGTAATAAAGTCTGCTTACACGATTCTGGGACCATTTCTATTATTTTGCTGACGAGCAGGCGATAATATACGTGGGGATATGCCTCTGCAGTCCACAGAGATGTCTGATACGATGTGTGTGATATGGGTGCATTGGTATGCGAGTCTCGGCGCGCAAGGGTTAGCAGAGGAGAGGGAACGAGTGGGGTACGATGGATGCATGCGGAAAAATGAATGAGGCAGAGAGGGGGAGAATGAGTGCGTGGAATGACGCAGTTAAAGGGGGGGAGGTCACTGTATCACTCTCAATAACCCATTGCTTACCACTTAATAAAAAGCACTCCAGAAGACATATAACGCTGTAGATTAAGAAATCCCCGGCGCATAAAGGGTGGCAGGCATGGGATCTTTTTTTTTTTTTTTTTGCACTTGCCTTTGTCTTTTGCTGCATGCCTGCAAATATCATGTCTACTGTGGCTGAGAAAGGGGTTAATGTCTTTCTCCTGTAGCCTTCTTCATGATTTCTTTTTCAATTCTCACTCTTTCTATCTGTCCATCCCTCTCTACCCTTATGTATTTATAGCTCTCCCTCTCCCTGACTCCCACTCACTCCTCCTCTCTCCACCTTCTCCGCCCCTGATTGGTTTGCAACCTGTGTGCCACTGACAGACAAATTCTTGATACGGAGAGATAGAGATAGAAAGGATAGGGAAACCGAACAGGTTAAAAGAAGAAAGAGGGGGGGTGAAAGGAGTATGAATGGTAACGGAGAAAATAGAGGCAGCAGCAGAAGAGATCCGCACCTGTACCTGTGAGGCTGACCCAACCAAGTCCCCCTCAGGCAGCAAGCAACACCTACATCTACTCCACCTGGCGAGACCTACAAGTGGCTCCCTGTAGGTTATGTCCTAGAGCTGAAAAGACCAGGTAGGTACTTTATCAAGCAGACAAGACCTGCTTCACCTGGTGGTTATGCTGAATGTAAGAGATTTACCTGTCTGCCCCGGGAAACACCTAAGAATAACGTAACTACGCCAAATAATTCTATGAGGAACTCTATTATTCCTGCACACAATCTCTCCACCGCAGTATATGCCGTAGGATATGTATATAGGTATGGGACTATTATTGCCTACCCTCTATACATCGGCATTGAAACGCCAAGGGCTAGCTGTGACATACAGTACACGTCCCTCTGTTGCTGGTTTTTCCCCTTTGCAACTTGTATCATTGCTTCTCATGGTCGTGTCATTCAGTATATTGGGCAGACTAGACGGGCTAAATGGTTCTTATCTGCCGACACGTTCTATGTTTCTATGGGTTCCAGTTATGTGTTAATTGTTTGTACATATACAGTATATGGAAACTTGATATCTGCAGCCGTCACCTTCATGTCATAATCGTGTAACCGTGTAGAAAAGACTGTCAACGGACTTACGTCTTATCACTGTGTGGATGATGAAGTTTGTATTACTATTATGTCTTTTATGTCTTTCACTGGTTCGTTATGTGTTACTTTGTTCCTTCCCATAGACGGCTCCGTTTTGCCTGCGTCACCAAGTACCCTAACTCTCTTAGTCACTGTCTTTGAATTATTATTTTTTTTGTACCGTATATAAATATAGTCTCTTTTTGTGCATCTATCTTTTGCCTGTCTGTACGCATTTGCCTGTGACAGTTTATAGGACATTGCACATCATTCTCTGGGTCTCTGCCTCCATGTCCTTGCCAGTAGATCATGGACATTCGGTTCTCCAGCGTCAAGTCCAGAAGAGTTAATACAAGTCAGGAAGTTAATTATCAGTGTCCGGTCACACAGTGGTACAAACCATAGGACACGGCAATACGCGTGAACTTACTGATAACGAATAAGATAGGATTAACCCCTTCAGCACTGCAACACAGCAATATGACTCTCTCTTCTGAAAACTGTAAAACATGATAATAAAACTATCATTATGGGGTTACAGGAAATCATTTTATATAATTGCACATTTTTTGAGGTTTTAATGGGGGGAAAGCAGATTGTTTTAACCCAAATGTGTCGACTTGTGAAGCCGCAACCTTATGCCGGAATAGGAAACAGCAGTAAGTAAATTTCTTAGGCTACTTTCGCATCTGCGTTTTTTTTGCTGGATCCAGATTTTGCTGACCGCATCCAGAGAATAATACAACTGCCTGCATCAGTTCAGAACGGATCCGCTTGTATTATCTCCAAAATGAACAAGACGGACCCAACACTAAAACCATTGTAAGTCAACTGGTGCCGGAACCGTTTTTTAGTTTTTATTTGTGTTAAAAAAAAAAAAAAATGGATCCAGCACCATTTATTTAGATTGTATTTGACGCCGGATCCATCTTGATCAATATCCCATGACGCACACAAAAATGCTGCTTGCAGGAGTTTTGTTTCCGGGATGGGAACGCAGCAAAATGGAACGGATCTGGTGCAATCCATTCCGATTTGATCAGTTTTGTCCCCATTGAGAATCTGCCGGATCTCGAAACTGGAAAGAAAAACGCAGGTGTGAAAGTAGCCTTAGATGAGAGTTGTTTTTACTAAAAGCAAATTCTATATCTACAGTAGCAAAAATCCTTTAATCCAGCATCAATGGGATTTGGGAGTTGGAAAAAGTACAAGAAGAGCTTCTGGAGTTGTAAAGTTCCCCATTATTTTGGAACTAAGCCCAGGATTATAAGATTATGCACGCTCTCCAATGCCAGATTAGAAGAATTTCACAAGTTTGGGTTTTATGATAATTTTACTCCAATTTTGCTTTATAAAAGGCAAGAACACTTACATTAGACTCCTTCTATATGGGATATCCTCTTTCCCTTCCCTTTAAATTAAAAGGAGAATGGGATTGCACCATAAAGGAGATGAAGAATATTGTCTATGGAAATGTTAGGAAATATCTGATGGCCACATGTGATATATACAAAGGCAGCCGTATCCTTTAGAACAGTGATGCCCAACCTACGGCGGCCCGCGGGCCACATCCGGCCCGTGCAGCAGAGGTCGCGATTTTACTCCCTGTAAAAAGTCTGTGAATGGCGCAGGCAGTGAATGGCGCGGGCAGTGCAGCGATGCTGCCTGTGCTTGAAATAACCAATAGCAAAGCTCCTCACAGCAAGAAGCTTTGTTATTGGTTATTTTGGGCGGGCGCTGGAGAGATACATGTTCTACAGGAGGGGAAGACGGCGGGAGCTGGAAGGAGTAGGGGCCGGCTCCAGGGGGTGGCTGCAGCAAAGAGTGACGGGCGCGATGCAACCATGGCCCAGTTTGGTGCTCAGCATAACATGCTGTGACCTGAAAAAGAAGATAATGCCACCCTACTCTGAGATAAGATCCTGGAAGCAAGCAGAGCAGCGGATGACGCCCAAGTTACCAGGTAACAGTGTCTCCTTCCACCCACCGCAGCATCCAAGTTTGTTCAGAAACAGTTTGTGCCATTCAAATCAGTTGGAAGAGAAGCAATAGCAGCACTGGTCCAGAAAAGATCAGCGCCATCTCAATAAATGGGTAAATAAATGGGTAAAGGTTTGATTTAATCCTGGCTCCTTTCATATTCTAGTAATAACCTATAATGGACCTAAGTAACCCATTCCCTCTCCAACAACATTCTGTGTTATGGTTTCATTAAATCTAACAGCATCCATAAACCTAACATCTCACTCATACCGCTCCAATCTCCTGATCATGACCTTAACCACACACTGATGTGTATAGTGCAGTGTGGAGTGCCACGTGATAAAGTACAGGGAAGATCCGCCATATTGCACGGGACTTTATCACTTGGCTATAATTGTCTTCTGTTATTCAGATCAGTATTTGTCCCCCACATAAATACTCCCCTCTTTGCCCCGTTCACACCACTGCTATTTATTTATGTTGTTCTGCTCAGTTACCTGAGCAGAAAAACTAAAATAACGGAAGTGCTGGATGTGCCCCTTTACAGTGGTAATGCCCAGATGTGCCCCCTTCACAGTGGTAATGCACAGATGTGCCCCTTTACAGAAGTAATGCCCAGATGTGCCCTCTTCACAGGGGTAATGCTCACATGTGCCCCTTCACAGTGGTAATGCCCAGATGTGCCCCCTTCACAGTGCTAATGCCCAGATGTGCCCCCTTCCCAGTGGTAATGCCCAGATGTGCCCCCTTCACAAGGGTAATGCCCAGATGTGCCCCTTTCACAGTGCTAATGCCCAGATGTGCCCCCTTCACAGTGCTAATGCCCAGATGTGCCCCCTTCACAGTGGTAATGCCCAGATGTGCCCCCTTCACAGGGGTAATTCCCAGATGTGCCCCCTTCACAGGGGGTAATGCCAGATCTGCCCCCTTCACAGGGGTAATGCCCAGATCTGCCCCCTTCACAGTGGTAATGCTCACATGTGCCCCCTTCACAGTGGTAATGCTCACATGTGCCCCCTTCACAGTAAAAATGCCCAGATGTGTCCCTTCACAGAAAA
The DNA here is from genome assembly GCF_905171765.1 of Bufo bufo. Classification (NCBI taxonomy): domain Eukaryota; kingdom Metazoa; phylum Chordata; class Amphibia; order Anura; family Bufonidae; genus Bufo; species Bufo bufo. The sequence continues at coordinate 170,125,532 of NC_053397.1, forward strand.
AATGCCCAGATATTTGCCCCTTCTCAATAGTAATGCTTGCACGTGCCCCCTCACAGTAAAAATGCCCAGATATTTGCCCCTTCGCAGTGGTAATGCTCACATATGCCCCCTTTACAGTGGTAATACCATGATGTGCCCCCCTTACAGGGGTAATGCCCAGATGTGCCCCCGTCACAGTGCTAATGCCCAGATGTGCCCCCTTCACAGTGGTAATGCCCAGATGTGCCCCTTCACAAGGGTAATGCCCAGATGTGCCCCCTTCACAGGGGGTAATGCCAGATGTTCCAGCTTCACATGGGTAATGCCCAGATGTGCCCCGTTCACAGTGCTAATACCCAGATGTGCCCCCTTCACAGTGGTAATGCCCAGATGTGCCCCCTTCACAGGGGTAATGCCCAGATGTGCCCCCTTCACAGGGGGTAATTCCCAGATGTGCCCCCTTCACAGGGGGTAATGCCAGATCTGCCCCCTTCACAGGGGTAATGCCCAGATCTGCCCCCTTCAGAGTGGTAATACTCACATGTGCCCCCTTCACAGTAAAAATGCCCAGATGTGTCCCTTCACAGAAAAAATGCCCAGATATTTGCCCCTTCACAATAGAAATGCTCGCACGTGCCCCCTCACAGTAAAAATGCCCAGATATTTGCCCCTTTGCAGTGGTAATGCTCACATATGCCCCCTTTACAGTGGTAATACCCAGATGTGCCCCCCTTACAGGGGTAATGCCCAGATGTGCCCCCGTCACAGTGCTAATGCCCAGATGTGCCCCCTTCACAGTGGTAATGCCCAGTTGTGCCCCTTCACAAGGGTAAAGCCCAGATGTGCCCCCTTCACAGGGGGTAATGCCAGATGTGCCAGCTTCACAGGGGTAATGCCCAGATCTGCCCCCTACACAGTGGTAATGCTCACATGTGCCCCCTTCACAGTGGTAATGCTCACACGTGTCCCCTTCACAGTGGTAATGCTCACATGTGCCCCCTTCACAGTAAAAATGCCCAGATGTGTCCCTTCACAGAAAAAATGCCCAGATGTTTTCCCCTTCACAATATAAATGCTCGCACGTGCCCCCTCACAGTAAAAATGCCCAGATATTTGCCCCTTCACAGTGGTAATGCTCACAAGTGCCCCCTTCACAGTAGTAATACCCAGATGTGTCCCCCTTACAGGGATAATGCCCAGGTGTGCCCCATTCACAGGGGTAATGCCCAGATATACCCCCTTCACAGGGGTAATGCCCAGATGTGCCCCCTTCACAGTGGTAATGCTCACATGTGCCCCCTTCACAGTAAAAATGCCCAGATGTGTCCCTTCACAGAAAAAATGCCCAGATATTTGCCCCTTCACAATAGTAATGCTTGCATGTGCCCCCTCACAGTAAAAATGCCCAGATATTTGCCCCTTCACAGTGGTAATGCTCACATGTGCCCCCTTTACAGTGGTAATACCCAGATGTTCCCCCCTTACAAGGGTAATGCCCAGATGTGCCCCCTTAACAGTGGTAAAGACCAGATGTGCCCCCTTCACAGTGCTAATGCCCAGATGTGCCCCCTTCACAGTGGTAATGCCCAGATGTGCCCCTTCACAGGGGTAATGCCCAGATGTGCCCCCTTCACAGGGGGTAATGCCAGATGTGCCTGCTTCACAGGAGTAATGACCAGATCTGCCCCCTTCACAGTGGTAATGCTCACATGTGCCCCCTTCACAGTGGTAATGCTCACACGTGTCCCATTCACAGTAAAAATGCCCAGATGTGCCCCCTTCACAATAGAAATGCTCGCACGTGCCCCCTCACAGTAAAAATGCCCAGATATTTGCCTCTTTACAGTGGTAATGCTCACATGTGCCCCCTTTACAGTGGTAATACCCAGATGTGCCCCCCTTACAGGAGTAATGCCCAGATGTGCCCCCTTCACAGGGGTAATGCCCAGATATACCCCCTTCACAGGGGTAATGCCCAGATGTGCCCCTTCACAGGAGTAATCCCCAGATGTGCCCCCTTCACAGGAGTAATGCCCAGATGTGCCCCCTTCACAGTAAAAATGCCCAGATGTGTCCCTTCACAGAAAAAATGCCCAGATATTTGCCCCTTCACAATAGTAATGCTTGCACGTGCCCCCTCACAGTAAAAATGCCCAGATATTTGCCCCTTCACAGTGGTAATGCTCACATGTGCCCCCTTTACAGTTGTAATACCCAGATGTTCCCCCCTTACAGGGGTAATGCCCAGATGTGCCCCCTTCACAGTGGTAATGCCCAGATGTGCCCCCTTCACAGTGCTAATGCCCAGATGTGCCCCCTTCCCAGTGGTAATGCCCAGATGTGGCCCTTCACAGGGGTAATGCCCAGATCTGCCCCCTTTACAGTGGTAATGCTCACATGTGCCCCCTTCACAGTGGTATTGCTCACACGTGTCCCCTTAACAGTGGTAATGCTCACACGTGTCCCTTTCACAGTGGTAATGCTCACATGTGCCCCCTTCACAGTAAAAATGCCCACATGTGTCCCTTCATAGAAAAAATGCCCAGATATTTGCCCCTTCACAATAGAAATGCTCGCACGTGCCCCCTCACAGTAAAAATGCCCAGATATTTGCCCCTTCACAGTGGTAATGCTCACATGTGCCACCTTTACAGTGGTAATACCCAGATGTGCCCCCCTTACAGGGGTAATGCCCAGATGTGCCCCCTTCACAGGGGTAATGCCCAGATATACCCCCTTCACAGGGGTAATGCCCATATGTGCCCCCCTCACAGGAGTAATGCCCAGATGTGCCCCCCTTCACAGTGGTAATGCTCACATGTGCCCCCTTCACAGTAAAAATGCCCAGATGTGTCCCTTCACAGAAAAAATGCCCAGATATTTGCCCCTTCACAATAGTAATGCTTGCACGTGCCCCCTCACATAAAAATGCCCAGATATTTGCCCCTTCACAGTGGTAATGCTCACCTGTGCCCCCTTTACAGTGGTAATACCCAGATGTTCCCCCCTTACAGGGGTAATGCCCAGATGTGCCCCCTTCGCAGTGGTAATGCCCAGATGTGCCCCCTTCACAGTGCTAATGCCCAGATGTGCCCCCTTCACAGTGGTAATGCCCAGATGTGCCCCCTTCACAGTGGTAATGCCCAGATGTGCCCCCTTCACAGTGCTAATGCCCAGATGTGCCCCCTTCACAGTGGTAATGCCCAGATGTGCCCCCTTCACAGTGCTAATGCCCAGATGTGCCCCCTTCACAGTGGTAATGCCCAGATGTGCCTCTTCACAGTGGTAATGCTCACATGTGCCCCCTTCACAGTGGTAATGCTCACACGTGTCCCATTCACAGTGGTAATGCTCACATGTGCCCCCTTCACAGTAAAAATGCCCAAATATTTGCCCCTTCACAATAGAAATGCTCGCACGTGCCCCCTCACAGTAAAAATGCCCAGATATTTGCCCCTTCACAGTGGTAATGCTCACATGTGCCCCCTTTACAGTGGTAATACCCAGATGTGCCCCCCTTACAGGGGTAATGCCCAGAAGTTCCCCCATCACAGGGGTAATGCCCAGATATACCCCCTTCACTGGGGTAATGCTCAGATATACCCCATTCACAGGGGTAATGCCCAGATGTGCCCCCTTCACAGGAGTAATGCCCAGATGTGCCCCCTTCACAGTGGTAATGCTCACATGTGCCCCCTTCACAGTAAAAATGCCCAGATGTGTCCCTTAACAGAAAAAAATGCCCAGATATTTGCCCCTTCACAATAGAAATGCTCGCACGTGCCCCCTCACAGTAAAAATGCCCAGGTATTTGCCCCTTTACAGTGGTAATGCTCACATGTGCCCCCTTTACAGTGGTAATACCCAGATGTTCCCCCCTTACAGGGGTAATGCCCAGATGTGTCCCCTTCACAGTGGTAATGCCCAGATGTGCCCCCTTCACAGTGCTAATGCCTAGATGTGCCCCCTTCACAGTGGTAATGCCCAGATGTGCCCCTTCACAGGAGTAATGCCCAGATATGCCCCCTTTACAGTGTTATTGCTCACATGTGCCCCCTTCACAGTAGTAATGTCCAGATGTGCCCCCTTTACAGTGGTAATGCTCACATGTGCCCCCTTTACAGTGGTAATACCCAGATGTTCCCCCCTTACAAGGGTAATGCCCAGATGTGCCCCCTTAACAGTGGTAAAGACCAGTTGTGCCCCCTTCACAGTGCTAATGCCCAGATGTGCCCCCTTCACAGTGGTAATGCCCAGAAGTGCCCCTTTACAGGGGTAATGCCCAGATGTGCCCCCTTCACAGGGGGTAATGCCAGATGTTCCCGCTTCACAGGAGTAATGCCCAGATCTGCCCCCTTCACAGTGGTAATGCTCACATGTGCCCCCTTCACAGTGTTAATGCTCACACGTGTCCCATTCACAGTAAAAATGCCCAGATGTGTCCCTTCACAGAAAAAATGCCCAGATATTTGCCCCCTTCACAATAGAAATGCTCGCACGTGCCCCCTCACAGTAAAAATGCCCAGATATTTGCCCCTTTACAGTGGTAATGCTCACATGTGCCCCCTTTACAGTGGTAATACCCAGATGTGCCCCCCTTACAGGGGTAATGCCCAGATGTGCCCCCTTCACAGGGGTAATGCCCAGATATACCCCCTTCACAGGAGTAATGCTCAGATGTGCCCCCTTCACAGGAGTAATCCCCAGATGTGCCCCCTTCACAGGAGTAATGCCCAGATGTGCCCCCTTCACAGTAAAAATGCCCAGATGTGTCCCTTCACAGAAAAAATGCCCAGATATTTGCCCCTTCACAATAGTAATGCTTGCACGTGCCCCCTCACAGTAAAAATGCCCAGATATTTTCCCCTTCACAGTGGTAATGCTCACATGTGCCCCCTTTACAGTTGTAATACCCAGATGTTCCCCCCTTACAGGGGTAATGCAAATGTGCCCCCTTCACAGTGGTAATGCCCAGATGTGCCCCCTTCACAGTGCCAATGCCCAGATGTGCCCCCTTCACAGTGGTAATGCCCAGATGTGACCCTTCACAGGGGTAATGCCCAGATCTGCCCCCTTTACAGTGGTAATGCTCACATGTGCCCCCTTCACAGTGGTAATGCTCACACGTGTCCCCTTCACAGTGGTAATGCTCACACGTGTCCCCTTCACAGTGGTAATGTTCACATGTGCCCCCTTCACAGTAAAAATGCCCACATGTGTCCCTTCATAGAAAAAATGCCCAGATATTTGCCCCTTCACAATAGAAATGCTCGCACGTGCCCCCTCACAGTAAAAATGCCCAGATATTTGCCCCTTCACAGTGGTAATGCTCACATGTGCCCCCTTTACAGTGGTAATACCCAGATGTGCTCCCCTTACAGGGGTAATGCCCAGATGTGCCCCCTTCACAGGGGTAATGCCCAGATATACCCCCTTCACAGGGGTAATGCCCAGATGTGCCCCCTTCACAGGAGTAATGCCCAGATGTGCCTTCTTCACAGTGGTAATGCTCACATGAGCCCCCTTCACAGTAAAAATGCCCAGATGTGTCCCTTCACAGAAAAAAAGCCCAGATATTTGCCCCTTCACAATAGTAATGCTTGCACGTGCCCCCTCACATAAAAATGCCCAGATATTTGCCCCTTCACAGTGGTAATGCTCACATGTGCCCCCTTTACAGTGGTAATACCCAGATGTTCCCCCCTTACAGGGGTAATGCCCAGATGTGCCCCCATCACAGTGGTAAAGCCCAGATGTGACCCCTTCACAGTGCTAATGCCCAGATGTGCCCCCTTCACAGTGGTAATGCCCAGATGTGCCCCCTTCACAGTGCTAATGCCCAGATGTGCCCCCTTCACAGTGGTAATGCCCAGATGTGCCCCTTCACAGTGGTAATGCTCACATGTGCCCCCTTCACAGTAAAAATGCCCAGATATTTGCCCCTTCTCAATAGAAATGCTCGCACGTGCCCCCTCACAGTAAAAATGCCCAGATATTTGCCCCTTCACAGTGGTAATGCTCACATGTGCCCCCTTTACAGTGGTAATACTTAGATGTGCCCCCCTTACAGGGGTAATGCCCAGAAGTTCCCCCTTCAGAGGGGTAATGCCCAGATATACCCCCTTCACAGGGGTAATGCCCAGATATACCCCATTCACAGGGGTAATGCCCAGATGTGCCCCCTTCACAGGAGTAATGCCCAGATGTGCCCCCTTCACAGTGGTAATGCTCACATGTGCCCCCTTCACAGTAAAAATGCCCAGATGTGTCCCTTCACAGAAAAAAATGCCCAGATATTTGCCCCTTCACAATAGAAATGCTCGCACGTGCCCCCTCACAGTAAAAATGCCCAGATATTTGCCCCATCACAGTGGTAATGCTCACATGTGCCCCCTTTACAGTGGTAATACCCAGATGTTCCCCCCTTACAGGGGTTATGCCCAGATGTGTCCTTTTCACAGTGGTAATGCCCAGATGTGCCCCCTTCACAGTGCTAATGCCTAGATGTGCCCCCTTCACAGTGGTAATGCCCAGATGTGCCCCTTCACAGTGGTAATGCCCAGATCTGCCCCCTTTACAGTGGTAATGCTCACATGTGCCCCCTTCACAGTGGTAATGTCCAGATGTGCCCCCTTCACAGTGGTAATGTCCAGATGTGCCCCCTTTACAGTGGTAATGCCCAGATGTGCCCCTTCACAGTGGTAATGCTCACATGTGCCCCTTCACAGTAGTAATGCTCACACGTGTCCCATTCACAGTGGTAATGCTCACATGTGTCCCCTTCACAGTGGTAATGCTCACATGTGCCCCCTTCACAGTGGTAATGTCCAGATGTGCCCCCTTCACAGTGGTAATGGCCAGATGTGCCCCTTCACAGTGGTAATGCTCACATGTGCCCCCTTCACAGTGGTAATGTTCACACGTGTCCCCTTCACAGTGGTAATGCTCACACGTGTCCCATTCACAGTGGTAATGCTCACATGTGCCCCCTTCACAGTAAAAATGCCCAGATGTGTCCCTTAACAGAAAAAAATGCCCAGATATTTGCCCCTTCACAATAGAAATGCTCGCACGTGCCCCCTCACAGTAAAAATTCCCAGATATTTGCCCCTTCACAGTGGTAATGCTCACATGTGCCCCCTTTACAGTGGTAATACCCAGATGTGCCCCCCTTACAGGGGTAATGCCCAGAAGTTCCCCCTTCACTGGGGTAATGCCCAGATATACCCCTTTCACAGGGGTAATGCCCAGATGTGCCCCCTTCACAGGAGTAATGCCCAGATGTGCCCTCTTCACAGTGGTAATGCTCACATGTGCCCCCTTCACAGTTAAAATGCCCAGATGTGTCCCTTCACAGAAAAAATGCCCAGATATTTGCCCCTTCACAATAGTAATGCTTGCACGTGCCCCCTCACAGTAAAAATGCCCAGATATTTGCCCCTTCACAGTGGTAATGCTCACATGTGCCCCCTTTACAGTGGTAATACCCAGATGTTCCCCCCTTACAGGGGTAATGCCCAGATGTGCCCCCTTCACAGTGGTAATGCCCAGATGTGCCCCCTTCACAGTGCTAATGCCCAGATGTGCCCCCTTCACAGTGGTAATGCCCAGATGTGCCCCTTCACAGGAGTAATGCCCAGATCTGCCCCCTTTACAGTGGTAATGCTCACATGTGCCCCCTTCACAGTGGTAATGCTCACACGTGTCCCCTTCACAGTGGTAATGCTCACACGTGTCCCCTTCACAGTGGTAATGCTCACATGTGCCCCCTTCACAGTAAAAATGCCCACATGTGTCCCTTCATAGAAAAAATGCCCAGATATTTGCCCCTTCACAATAGAAATGCTCTCACGTGCCCCCTCACAGTAAAAATGCCCAGATATTTGCCCCTTCACGGTGGTAATGCTCACATGTGCCCCCTTTACAGTGGTAATACCCAGATGTGCCCCCCTTACAGGGGTAATGCCCAGATGTGCCCCCTTCACAGGGGTAATGCCCAGATATACCCCCTTCACAGGGGTAATGCCCAGATGTGCCCCCTTCACAGTGGTAATGCTCACATGTGCCCCCTTCACAGTAAAAATGCCCAGATGTGTCCCTTCACAGAAAAAAAGCCCAGATATTTGCCCCTTCACAATAGTAATGCTTGCACGTGCCCCCTCACATAAAAATGCCCAGATATTTGCCCCTTCACAGTGGTAATGCTCACATGTGCCCCCTTTATAGTGGTAATACCCAGATGTTCCCCCCTTACAGGGGTAATGCCCAGATGTGCCCCCTTCACAGTGGTAATGCCCAGATGTGCCCCCTTCACAGTGCTAATGCCCAGATATGCCCCCTTCACAGTGGTAATGCCCAGATGTGCCCCCTTCACAGTGCTAATGCCCAGATGTGCCCCCTTCACAGTGGTAATGCCCAGATGTGCCCCTTCACAGTGGTAATGCTCACATGTGCCCCCTTCACAGTGGTAATGCTCACATGTGCCCCCTTCACAGTAAAAATGCCCAGATGTGTCCCTTCACAGTAAAAATGCCCAGATATTTGCCCCTTCACAATAGAAATGCTCGCACGTGCCCCCTCACAGTAAAAATGCCCAGATATTTGCCCCTTCACAGTGGTAATGCTCACATGTGCCCCCTTTACAGTGGTAATACCCAGATGTTCCCCCCTTACAGGGGTAATGCCCAGATGTGTCCTTTTCACAGTGGTAATGCCCAGATGTGCCCCCTTCACAGTGCTAATGCCTAGATGTGCCCCCATCACAGTGGTAATGCCCAGATGTGCCCCTTCACAGGAGTAATGCCCAGATCTGCCCCCTTTACAGTGGTAATGCTCACATGTGCCCCCTTCACGGTGGTAATGTCCAGATGTGCCCCCTTCACAGTGGTAATGCCCAGATGTGCCCCTTCACAGTGGTAATGCTCACATGTGCCCCTTCACAGTGGTAATGCTCACACGTGTCCCATTCACAGTGGTAATGCTCACATGTGTCCCCTTCACAGTGGTAATGCTCACATGTGCCCCCTTCACAGTGGTAATGTCCAGATGTGCCCCCTTCACAGTGGTAATGCCCAGATGTGCCCCTTCACAGTGGTAATGCTCACATGTGCCCCCTTCACAGTGGTAATGTTCACACGTGTCCCCTTCACAGTGGTAATGCTCACACGTGTCCCATTCACAGTGGTAATGCTCACATGTGCCCCCTTCACAGTAAAAATGCCCAGATGTGTCCCTTCACAGAAAAAATGCCCAGATATTTGCCCCTTCACAATAGAAATGCTCTCACGTGCCCCCTCACAGTAAAAATGCCCAGATATTTGCCCCTTCACGGTGGTAATGCTCACATGTGCCCCCTTTACAGTGGTAATACCCAGATGTGCCCCCCTTACAGGGGTAATGCCCAGATGTGCCCCCTTCACAGGGGTAATGCCCAGATATACCCCCTTCACAGGGGTAATGCCCAGATGTGCCCCCTTCACAGGAGTAATGCCCAGATGTGCCCCCTTCACAGTAAAAATGCCCAGATGTGTCCCTTCACAGAAAAAAAGCCCAGATATTTGCCCCTTCACAATAGTAATGCTTGCACGTGCCCCCTCACATAAAAATGCCCAGATATTTGCCCCTTCACAGTGGTAATGCTCACATGTGCCCCCTTTATAGTGGTAATACCCAGATGTTCCCCCCTTACAGGGGTAATGCCCAGATGTGCCCCCTTCACAGTGGTAATGCCCAGATGTGCCCCCTTCACAGTGCTAATGCCCAGATGTGCCCCCTTCACAGTGGTAATGCCCAGATGTGCCCCCTTCACAGTGCTAATGCCCAGATGTGCCCCCTTCACAGTGGTAATGCCCAGATGTGCCCCTTCACAGTGGTAATGCTCACATGTGCCCCCTTCACAGTGGTAATGCTCACATGTGCCCCCTTCACAGTAAAAATGCCCAGATGTGTCCCTTCACAGTAAAAATGCCCAGATATTTGCCCCTTCACAATAGAAATGCTCGCACGTGCCCCCTCACAGTAAAAATGCCCAGATATTTGCCCCTTCACAGTGGTAATGCTCACATGTGCCCCCTTTACAGTGGTAATACCCAGATGTTCCCCCCTTACAGGGGTAATGCCCAGATGTGTCCTTTTCACAGTGGTAATGCCCAGATGTGCCCCCTTCACAGTGCTAATGCCTAGATGTGCCCCCTTCACAGTGGTAATGCCCAGATGTGCCCCTTCACAGGAGTAATGCCCAGATCTGCCCCCTTTACAGTGGTAATGCTCACATGTGCCCCCTTCACGGTGGTAATGTCCAGATGTGCCCCCTTCACAGTGGTAATGCCCAGATGTGCCCCTTCACAGTGGTAATGCTCACATGTGCCCCTTCACAGTGGTAATGCTCACACGTGTCCCATTCACAGTGGTAATGCTCACATGTGTCCCCTTCACAGTGGTAATGCTCACATGTGCCCCCTTCACAGTGGTAATGTCCAGATGTGCCCCCTTCACAGTGGTAATGCCCAGATGTGCCCCTTCACAGTGGTAATGCTCACATGTGCCCCCTTCACAGTGGTAATGTTCACACGTGTCCCCTTCACAGTGGTAATGCTCACACGTGTCCCATTCACAGTGGTAATGCTCACATGTGCCCCCTTCACAGTAAAAATGCCCAGATGTGTCCCTTCACAGAAAAAATGCCCAGATATTTGCCCCTTCACAATAGAAATGCTCGCACGTGCCCCCTCACAGTAAAAATGCCCAGATATTTGCCCCTTCACAGTGGTAATGCTCACATGTGCCCCCTTTACAGTGTAATACCCAGATGTGCCCCCCTTTCAGGGGTAATGCCCAGAAGTTCCCCCTTCACTGGGGTAATGCCCAGATGTGCCCCCTTCACAGGGGTAATGCCCAGATGTGCCCCCTTCACAGGGGTAATGCCCAGATATACCCCCTTCACAGGGGTAATGCCCAGATGTGCCCCCTTCACAGGAGTAATGCCCAGATGTGCCCTCTTTACAGTGGTAATGCTCACATGTGCCCCCTTCACAGTAAAAATGCCCAGATGTGTCCCTTCACAGAAAAAATGCCCAGATATTTGCCCCTTCACAATAGTAATGCTTGCACGTGCCCCCTCACAGTAAAAATGCCCAGATATTTGCCCCTTCACAGTGGTAATGCTCACATGTGCCCCCTTTACAGTGGTAATACCCAGATGTTCCCCCCTTACAGGGGTAATGCCCAGATGTGCCCCCTTCACAGTGGTAATACCCAGATGTGCCCCCTTCACAGTGTTAATGCCCAGATGTGCCCCCTTCACAGTGGTAATGCCCAGATGTGCCCCTTCACAGGAGTAATACCCAGATCTGCCCCCTTTACCGTGGTAATGCTCACATGTGCCCCCTTCACAGTGGTAATGTTCACACGTGTCCCCTTCACAGTGGTAATGCTCACATGTGTCCCCTTCACAGTGGTAATGCTCACATGTGCCCCCTTCACAGTAAAAATGCCCAGATGTGTCCCTTCACAGAAAAAATGCCCAGATATTTGCCCTTTCACAATAGAAATGCTCGCACGTGCCCCCTCACAGTAAAAATGACCAGATATTTGCTTCTTCACAATGGTAATGCTCACATGTGCCCCCTTTACAGTGGTAATACCCAGATGTGCCCCCCTTACAGGGGTAATGCCCAGATGTGCCCCCTTCACAGGGGTAATGCCCAGATATACCCCCTTCACAGGGGTAATGCCCAGATGTGCCCCCTTCACAGGAGTAATGCCCAGATGTGCCCCCTTCACAGTGGTAATGCTCACATGTGCCCCCTTCACAGTAAAAATGCCCAGATGTGTCCCTTCACAGAAAAAATGCCCAGATATTTGCCCCTTCACAATAGTAATGCTTGCACGTGCCCCCTCACATAAAAATGCCCAGATATTTGCCCCTTCAGAGTGGTAATGCTCACATGTGCCCCCTTTACAGTGGTAATTCCCAGATGTTCCCCCCTTACAGGGGTAATGCCCAGATGTGCCCCCTTCACAGTGGTAATTCCCAGATGTGCCCCCTTCACAGTGCTAATGCCCAGATGTGCCCCCTTCACAGTGGTAATGCCCAGATGTGCCCCTTCACAGGGGTAATGCCCAGATGTGCCCCCTTCACAGTGGTAATGCTCACATGTGCCCCCTTCACAGTGGTAATGCTCACATGTGTCCCATTCACAGTAAAAATGCCCAGATGTGTCTCTTCGCAGAAAAAATGCCCAGATATTTGCCCCTTCACAATATAAATGCCCGCACGTGCCCCCTCACAGTAAAAATGCCCAGATATTTGCCCCTTCCCAGTGGTAATGCTCACATGCGCCCCCTTTACAGTGGTAATACCCAGATGTGCCCCCCTTACAGGGGTAATGCCCAGATGTGCCCCCTTCACAGTGGTAATTCCCAGATGTGCCCCCTTCACAGTGCTAATGCCCAGATGTGCCCCCTTCACAGTGGTAATGCCCAGATGTGCCCCTTCACAGGGGTAATGCCCAGATGTGCCCCCTTCACAGTGGTAATGCTCACATGTGCCCCCTTCACAGTGGTAATGCTCACATGTGTCCCATTCACAGTGGTAATGCTCACATGTACCCCCTTCACAGTAAAAATGCCCAGAAGTGTCTCTGCGCAGAAAAAATGCCCAGATATTTGCCCCTTCACAATAGAAATGCCCGCACGTGCCCCCTCACAGTAAAAATGCCCAGATATTTGCCCCTTCACAGTGGTAATGCTCACATGCGCCCCCTTTACAGTGGTAATACCCAGATGTGCCCCCCTTACAGGGGTAATGCCCAGATGTGCCCCCTTCACAGTGGTAATTCCCAGATGTGCCCCCTTCACAGTGCTAATGCCCAGATGTGCCCCCTTCACAGTGCTAATGCCCAGATGTGCCCCCTTCACAGTGGTAATGCCCAGATGTGCCCCTTCACAGGGGTAATGCCCAGATGTGCCCCCTTCACAGTGGTAATGCTCACATGTGCCCCCTTCACAGTGGTAATGCTCACATGTGTCCCATTCACAGTGGTAATGCTCACATGTGCCCCCTTCACAGTAAAAATGCCCAGATGTGTCTCTTCGCAGAAAAAATGCCCAGATATTTGCCCCTTCACAATAGAAATGCCCGCACGTGCCCCCTCACAGTAAAAATGCCCAGATATTTGCCCCTTCACAGTGGTAATGCTCACATGCGCCCCCTTTACAGTGGTAATACCCAGATGTGCCCCCCTTACAGGAGTAATGCCCAGATGTGCCCCCTTCACATGGGTAATGCCCAGATATATCCCCTTCACAGGGGTAATGCCCAGATGTGCCCCCTTCACAGGAGTAATGCCCAGATGTGCTCCCTTCACAGTGGTAATGCTCACATGTGCCCCCTTCACAGTAAAAATGCCCAGATGTGTCCCTTCACAGAAAAAATGCCCAGATATTTGCCCCTTCACAATAGTAATGCTCTCATGTGTTTGCATTTCTTTCTGGCAAAGCTACCTGGTTCCAGCCCGCAAAATTTATACATGTCTAGTGCGACCCTCAGACGAGAAATGGTTGGGCACCACTGCTTTAGAAGACTATGCTTTCTTTTTAATTATTTACCAGTAAAATTCACAAGTCCTTGATTCCGCTGCTAACACTGTCTCTATAGCAACCAACATAACCCAAGAGGACAGCCATATTTGAGGTGTCAAAGTTTTGTCCACTGAGCTTTCAAATGACATTTGATGGATGGGCAGCTTATTTGGTGTTAACTCTTTCTTGAAACAATAACATAAAACCTTTGCCTCTTTCTACATGTAAATTAGAGATGATTTTACCGCAAAGTATTTTTTTGTATAGATGTGAAATGTAATACCATCCCCCACAGTAGAGGACCTAAGACGTGACATTAGCCCTATCAATGTAACGGTAGCTGGTCTTCAAGGGTCCTGAACATCTGGCAGCTACATTCCAACTTAAAGGGATTTTGTCACTTCAGCACAAGGCGCTTACTAATGTACTGTGATTGTCCATATTGCCTCCTTTGCTGGCTGGATTAATTTTTCCATCATATTATACGCTGCTTGTTTCCATGGTCACATCCACCCTGCAATCCAGCAGTGGTGGTCATGTTTGTACACTATAGGAAAAAATGACGGGCCATGTGCGCTCCCTCGGTTTCGATCACCAGAAAGGCCAGCAATTTTTCCTATAGTGTGCAGGCACGACCACCACTGCTGGATTACAGGATGGTCGTAACCATGGAAAATGAGCGGTGTATAATGTGATGGAAAAATGTATCCAGCCAGCGAAGGAAGCAATATGGATAATCACAATACATTAGTAAGTGCCTTGTATTAACTTTCTCTACATAATAAATGGCATTTACTGAAGTAACACAACCCCTTTATAGGGAACATGTCACCATGAAATGCAGTGCAATCTGCAGGCAGGATGTTATAGAGCAGGAAGAGCTGAGCAGGTATATATTTAGCTTTGTGGGAAAAGATTCAGTAAAACTTGTAACTTATACATTCAAAGGGATTCTGTCACCAAGTTTTGGGCTATAGAGATGCGGACATGCACGGCTAGATCGCCGCTAGCATGTCCGCAATATACTGGTCCTATATGGCTGTGTGCTTTTATTTTCTTTAAAAAAGGATTTTATAGCTATGTAAATGAGTCTTGAATGTGTCCAAGGGGCTGTACGAACCTTCCTTGTGCCCAGCCACGCCCGCCTGTGAAGGAGCTCAGCACCGCCTATGTCCTCCGAATCTCCTCCTCACATCAACGATAGATTGCAGTAATCTCGCGATGCGCGAGCTCGCGCATGCGCAGTTCTTTCCCTGAGGCTGATGCCAGCACAGGGAAGGAACACTATACCAGCACTGCGCATGCGCGATCTCGCGCATCGTGAGACTACGGCAATCTATCGTTGATGTGAGGAGGAGATTCGGAGGACATAGGCGGTGCTGGGCTCCTTCACAGGCGGGCGTGGCTGGGCTCCAGGAAGGTTCGTACAGCCCCTTGGACACATGCAAGACTAATTTACATATCTCTAAAATCCTTTTTTAAAGAAAATAAAAGCACACAGCCCCAGGGCCGGCTCCAGGTTCATGTGGGCCCTTGGGCGATAAATCCCAGTGGGCCCCCATGAGGCATTTTTTTACATTGACATGTCCCCCTGTGGCTCCTACACGGTATAATGACCCCCAGTGGCCCCTATACAGTATAATGACTACTAGTGGCCCTTCACACAGTATAATGAACCCCCAATTCCCCCCCCCACTGTATAATGACCACCTGTGGCCCTGCATTCAGAATAATAACCCCCAGTCGCCCCCATTTAGAATAATGACCCCCAGTAGCCCCCACACTGGGGGAATACTGTATGGAGGGGGCTCTGGGGGTCATTATACTGAATGGAGGGTCATTGGTGATCATTACTAAATGGGGGACACTGGGGGTCATTATACTATGTAAAGGGCCCTCACAGTATAATGACCCCACAGTGGCCCTCCATTCAGAATAATGACCCCCAGTCGCCCCCACACTGGGGGTTATACTGTATGGAGGGGGCACGAGGGGTTATTATATTTAATGGGGGCTCTGGTGGTCATTATGCTAAATGGAGGGGCAATGGGGATCATTATACTAAATGGGGGGCACTGGGAGTCATTATACTGTGTAAGGGACCCTCACAGTGTGATGAATGACCCCCCAGTGGCCCCCTCACATACCTATCATTGCAGGGGAGCTGGTGGTCCTGTCATTCACTAACCGCAGCTCCCAGCTCCCCACATGAACCTGGAGCCGGCCCTGAATGACCCCCAGTAGCCCCCACACGGGGGGAATACTGTATGGAGGGGGCTCTGGGGGTCATTATACTGAATGGAGGGTCATTGGTGATCATTATACTAAATGGGGGACACTGGGGGTCATTATACTATGTAAAGGGCCCTCACAGTATAATGACCCCACAGTGGCCCTCCATTCAGAATAATGACCCCCAGTCACCCCCACACTGGGGGTTATACTGTATGGAGGGGGCACGAGGGGTTATTATATTTAATGGGTGATCTGGTGGTCATTATGCTAAATGGAGGGTCAATGGGGATCATTATACTAAATGGGGGGCACTGGGAGTCATTATACTGTGTAAGGGGCCCTCACAGTGTGATGAATGACCCCCCAGTGGCCCCCTCACATACCTATCATTGCAGGGGAGCTGGTGGTCCTGTCATTCACTAACCGCAGCTCCCAGCTCCCCACATGAACCTGGAGCCGGCCCTGAATGACCCCCCCCAGTAGCCCCCACACGGGGGGAATACTGTATGGAGGGGGCTCTGGGGGTCATTATACTGAATGGAGGGTCATTGGTGATCATTATACTAAATGGGGTACACTGGGGGTCATTATACTATGTAAAGGGCCCTCACAGTATAATGACCCCACAGTGACCCTCCATTCAGAATAATGACCCCCAGTCGCCCCCACACTGGGGGTTATACTGTATGGAGGGGGCACGAGGGGTTATTATATTTAATGGGGGATCTGGTGGTCATTATGCTAAATGGAGGGTCAATGGGGATCATTATACTAAATGGGGGGCACTGGGAGTCATTATACTGTGTAAGGGACCCTCACAGTGTGATGAATGACCCCCATGTGGCCCCCTCACATACCTATCATTGCAGGGGAGCTGGTGGTCCTGTCATTCACTAACCGCAGCTCCCTGCGCTCCTTCTCTCCTCCGGCCCGCTGCAGCAGTGAGCCAGGCCTGGAGGAGAGAAGGAGATGTGCAGTGATGTAGCTAGAACTGACTGGGCCCCACAGCGAAATTTAGTACGCCCCCCTCCCCCCCAATGTGTGTTCACATTACGTTTTTCCTATCGGTTTGATGTATACACATGTGCAGCACTCCACGTTTTTGTATCCTGCAGAGTCAAGTAAAAAATGCATACGTTAACGTATATCAACGTATATGTTTTTTTACCATGGAACTGTATGGTGAACGGAAGTCACTGTACGGCATCAGTCTGAGGCATCTGTCAATGCATACATTTTCAGTATGCATTAAATGGATGGCAAAAATGGGATGTGAACCCAGCCCTAGTGTCAGAATAAGCCCCAGTACACAGCGGAGCAGCATGGCGGAGAGGGGAGGCCGCCATGTACTGACAGAGCGCTACCTGGTCCTGGTGGTCTGGGGTGAGGACTGTGCTTCCCAAGGATCATTTTCTACTGGAAAATACAGGGCACAGTATAATACACTAGAATCTATATAATATAAAGATATTAGCCCCACCCCCCGAATAATCATACGATTAGGTGATCATTTATTATATAGAAATACGTCTATATTAGGCGTATTTCTGACACAGATGTGGCGCAAAGGTCCTTAGCACCGCAATCTGTATCTTTTCCCGCTCATGCCAGGTCTAAAAAAAGTGGTGTGGGCAGAAAGGGATACAGTTATGGCCATCCAGTTATTGGATACCACCGCCATATAGTGATAACACCGCCATATAGTGATAACACCGCCATATAGTGATAACACCGCCATACAAGGATAAAACCACCGTACAGTGACCGGATAAAAGGTATAAGAGGGCATAGTACAGGGAATGACTATGGGCACTGCACAGAGTGTGGTAAGAGGGCACAATGCAGGGTATAAAGGGGCACAGTACGGGGTGGGGGGCACAGTCACATGACCCTGTGATGTTAGAAGGTCCTTATGGTGAATGCGGTTCAGATGCCACCATAATGAGAGGCAGAGGAGTGAGACAGGGGCCCGGGGCCCTGGATGGACAGGAGGGGTGGACACAGCAAGTAGGTTGAAGGGGCTCTGAGGGGGATTCATACAAGTAGTGGCAGGAGGTCTGTGCAGGGCAGCAATAGGAGATAGGATGGTGGGACAGGAGCCCTGGATACATGAGGGAGGAATGGAGACAGCAGGGGCTCCATAAGGGTGATATAGGACAGGATATGGGGGGGGGGCAGGTGTCATGGAGGCAATCAGCTTAATAAAACAGTAACACAACTAAATAGAATGAAGCAGCAGTGTCCCCCCTTTCCTTCTGTCCCACAGAGAAGAGACAGTCACAGTGCAGACTCACTCACAGACTGTGTTCACACTTCTCTGCTCCAGCTCCAGCCGTGCGGTCTCTCTCCAGTCTCCTCAGGCAGCACGTGTCCTGTGTAGAGGGGGCGTGTCCTGTGTAGAGGGGGCGTGTCCTGAGTCTCTGCAGCTCAGGGGGCCCACCAGAGAGGTACTGCGTATGTGAAATGACAGCAGTGAGAGCTCCCATCTGTATTGATGGAAGTGCTCATAGCAGCTCAGTGGGCCCCCCCAGGAGCATTGGGTCCCGGCACTTGCCCGGGGATGCCGGGTTATGACGCCGGCCCTGCACAGCCCTATAGGACCAGTATATTGCGGACATGCTAGCGGCGATCTAGCCGTGCATATCCGCAGCTCTATAGCCCAAAACTTGATGACAGAATCCCTTTAAATCTGTGCTTTTTCTGACTTCACTTGTAAATGGGGGAGGTGTTGGCTGATAGCATTCCCTGTGTAAGTGTGTATACATGGATAGCTGTCCGTCACTGCTAACACCTGTCCGTTGAAGAATGAAATTGGAAATAGCAGAGAAATAAATGTATAAATAACAGGTTTTACCGAATCTTTTCCCATAAAACTATATATCAATCTGCTCAGCTCCTCCTCCTCTATAACATGCACGTTATTTTTAACAATTCCCAAGGTAAGGACGAGTAAGAAAAGAGATCTAAAGGCAACTCAACCAAAAATACTAAACCCTGGCTGTCCCATATGCCAGGGTTGACCCCCTGTGTGCTGGAGTGAGAGGTGGCGTTATTATATTAGGGGCATCTCTGTCTCTACGTGTGCTCGAAACTCAAATCAATATAGTAAATCCGGTGGGCCACCATAGGTTCCACATCCTCCTGCTGATCCCCACCCCCTTTTCTGTTGAGAAACTCAAAACATTGCAAATTATGGCATATACACTGAACAAAAATATAAACGCAACACTTTTGGTTTTGCTCCTATATTGCATGAGATCTGAAACATTTTCAAAGATCTGAAACATTTTCTACCTACACATGCACGCTCCCTCAAACATTGCGACATCTGTGGCATTGTGCTGTGTGATCAAACTGCACATTTCAGAGTGGCTTTTTATTGTGGGCAGTGTAAGGCACAGCTGTGCAATATTCATGCTATCTAATCAGCACCTTGATATGCCACACCTGTGAGGTGGGAAGGATTATCTCGGCAAAGGAGAAGTGCTCACTAACACAGAATTAGACAGATTTGTGAACAATATTTGAGAGTAATAGGTCTTTTGTGTATGTAGAAAATGTTTCAGATCTTTGAGTTCAGCTCATGCAAAATGGGAGCAAAACCGAAAGTGTTGTGTTTATATTTTTGTTCAGTGTGCAAACTTCTTGATGGAAGTAGTATAAAAAAAAAGTATAACTCTCCCCCACAGTTCTTCGATTGCATGAAGTCTGTCCATCAGGGCTTTTTTTCTGGCGGAACGCACCGGAACGGCGTTCCGCCACCTTTTGACATCGCAGCCTGCCATGCTCCAGCATCGCAGGCTGGATGTATCAGCGGGGAGGGACTGGGAGGAGGAGCTGGGGGCCGGTGCGTTCACTGTGCTCCGGCCCCCAGCTTCAGTACAGTTATAGAATGTGTAAAATTAATAATGATTCTATTCATGAGGCCCCCTCTGTAGTAGAACATTCAATATATCCATCCTACTCACAGGGCTGCTATCGTAATCCAGGCCGGCCGAGCAGACGAGCGGCAGCGTCACTGACTGACGTCACATGCCCGGCCTACTTTATGAATGAAGCAGGCGGCGCAGGCAGGTGACGTCAGTCAGTGACGCTGCCGCTCGTCTGCCCGGCCGGCCTGGATTACGATAGCAGCCCTGTGAGTAGGATGGATATATTGAATGTTCTACTACAGAGGGGGCCTCATAAATAGAATCATTATTCATTTTACACATTCTATAACTGTACTGGAACGGCAATGGGGTGGTCTGTGGATGGCACTGTTGTGGGGTGGGGGGGGGTCTGTGGATGGCACTGTTATGGGGTGGGGGGTCTGTGGATGGCACTGTTAAGGGGGGGGTCTGTGGATGGCACTGTTATGGGGTGGGGGGGTCTGTGGATAGCACTGTTAAGGGGGGGTCTGTGGATGGCACTGTTATGGGGTGAGGAGGTGTCTGTGGATGGCACTGTTATGGGGTGGGGGGTCTGTGGATGGCACTGTTAAGGGGGGGTCTGTGGATGGCACTGTTAAGGGGTGAGGGGGTGTCTGTGGATGGCACTGTTATGAGGTGGGGGGGTCTGTGGATGGCACTGTTATGGGGTTGGGGGGGTCTGTGGATAGCACTGTTAAGGGGGGGTCTGTGGAAGGCACTGTTAAGGGGGGGGTCTGTGGATGGCACTGTTATGGGGTGGGGGGGTCTGTGGATGGCACTGTTATGGGGTGGGGGGGTCTGTGGATGGCACTGTTATGGGGTGGGGGGTCTGTGGATGGCACTGTTATAGGATGGGGGGTCTGTGGATGGCACTGTTATAGGATGGGGGGGTCTGTGGATTGCACTGTTATAGGATGGGGGGGTCTGTGGATGGCACTGTTATAGGATGGGGGGGTCTGTGGATGGCACTGTTATAGGATGGGGGATCTGCGGATGCCATCCCCAGATCCCCCATTAACAGTGCCATCCCCAGATCCCCCATTAACCACCTCAGCCCCCAGTGCTTAAACACCCTGAAAGACCAGGCCAGTTTTTACACTTCTGACCTACACTACTTTCACCATTTATTGCTCGGTCATGCAACTTACCACCCAAATGAATTTTACCTCCTTTTCTTCTCACTAATAGAGCTTTCATTTGGTGGTATTTCATTGCTGCTGACATTTTTACTTTTTTTGTTATTAATCGAAATTTAACGATTTTTTTGCAAAAAAATGACATTTTTCACTTTCAGTTGTAAAATTTTGCAAAAAAAACGACATCCATATATAAATTTAGCTCTAAATTTATTGTTCTACATGTCTTTGATAAAAAAAAAATGTTTGGGTAAAAAAAAAATGCTTTGGGTAAAAGTTATAGCGTTTACAAACTATGTTACAAAAATGTGAATTTCCGCTTTTTGAAGCAGCTCTGACTTTCTGAGCACCTGTCATGTTTCCTGAGGTTCTACAATGCCCAGACAGTACAAACACCCCACAAATGACCCCATTTCGGAAAGTACACACCCTAAGGTATTCGCTGATGGGCATAGTGAGTTCATAGAACTTTTTATTTTTTGTCACAAGTTAGCGGAAAATGATGATTTTTTTTTTTGATTTTTTTTTCTTACAAAGTCTCATATTCCACTAACTTGTGACAAAAAATAAAAACTTCCATGAACTCACTATGCCCATCACGAAATACCTTGGGGTCTCTTCTTTCCAAAATGGGGTCACTTGTGGGGTAGTTATACTGCCCTGGCATTCTGGGGGCCCAAATGTGTGGTAAGGAGTTTGAAATCAAATTCTGTAAAAAATGACGAGTGAAATCCGAAAGGTGCTCTTTGGAATGTGGGCCCCTTTGCCCACCTAGGCTGCAAAAAAGTGTCACACATCTGGTATCTCCGTATTCAGTAGAAGTTGGGGAATGTGTTTTGGGGTGTCATTTTACATATACCCATGCTGGGTGAGATAAATATCTTGGTCAAATGCCAACTTTGTATAAAAAAATGGGAAAAGTTGTCTTTTGCCAAGATATTTCTCTCACCCAGCATGGGTATATGTAAAATGACACCCCAAAACACATTCCCCACCTTCTCCTGAATACGGAGATACCAGATGTGTGACACTTTTTTGCAGCCTAGGTGGGCAAAGGGGCCCATATTCCAAAGAGCACCTTTCGGATTTCACTCGTCATTTTTTACAGAATTTGATTTCAAACTCCTTACCACACATTTGGGCCCCTAGAATGCCAGGGCAGTATAACTACCCCACAAGTGACCCCATTTTGGAAAGAAGAGACCCCAAGGTATTCGCTGATGGGCATAGTGAGTTCATGGAAGTTTTTATTTTTTGTCACAAGTTAGTGGAATATGAGACTTTGTATGAAAAAAAAAAAAAAAATCATCATTTTCCACTAACTTGTGACAAAAAATAAAAAATTCTAGGAACTCGCCATGCCGCTCACGGAATACCTTGGGGTGTCTTCTTTCCAAAATGGGGTCACTTGTGGGGTAGTTATACTGCCCTGGCATTTTCCAGGGGCCCTAATGTGTGGTAAGTAGGTAAATGACCAGTGAAATCCGAAAGGTGCTCTTTGGAATATGGGCCCCTTTGCCCACCTAGGCTGCAAAAAAGTGTCACACATCTGGTATCTCCGTACTCGGGAGAAGTTGGGGAATGTGTTTTGGGGTGTCTTTTTACATATACCCATGCTGGGTGAGAGAAATATCTTGGCAAAAGACAACTTTTCCCATTTTTTTATACAAAGTTGGCATTTGACCAAGATATTTATCTCACCCAGCATGGGTATATGTAAAATGACACCCCAAAACACATTCCCCACCTTCTCCTGAGTACGGAGATACCAGATGTGTGACACTTTTTTGCAGCCTAGGTGGGCAAAGGGGCCCATATTCCAAAGAGCACCTTTCGGATTTCACTCGTCATTTTTTACAGAATTTGATTTCAAACTCCTTACCACACATTTGGGCCCCTAAAATACCAGGGCATTATACCTACCCCACAAGTGACCCCATTTTGGAAAGAATAGACCCCAAGGTATTCGCTGATGGGCATAGTGAGTTCATGGAAGTTTTTATTTTTTGTCACAAGTTAGTGGAATATGAGACTTTGTATGAAAAAAAAAAAAAAAAAAAAAAAATCATCATTTTCCACTAACTTGTGACAAAAAATAAAAAATTCTAGGAACTCGCCATGCCCCTCACGGAATACCTTGGGGTGTCTTCTTTCCAAAATGGGGTCACTTGTGGGGTAGTTATACTGCCCTGGCATTTTCCAGGGGCCCTAATGTGTGGTAAGTAGGTAAATGACCAGTGAAATCCGAAAGGTGCTCTTTGGAATATGGGCCCCTTTGCCCACCTAGGCTGCAAAAAAGTGTCACACATCTGGTATCTCCGTACTCGGGAGAAGTTGGGGAATGTGTTTTGGGGTGTCTTTTTACATATACCCATGCTGGGTGAGAGAAATATCTTGGCAAAAGACAACTTTTCCCATTTTCTTATACAAAGTTGGCATTTGACCAAGATATTTATCTCACCCAGCATGGGTATATGTAAAATGACACCCCAAAACACATTCCCCACCTTCTCCTGAGTACGGAGATACCAGATGTGTGACACTTTTTTGCAGCCTAGGTGGGCAAAGGGGCCCATATTCCAAAGAGCACCTTTCGGATTTCACTCGTCATTTTTTACAGAATTTGATTTCAAACTCCTTACCACACATTTGGGCCCCTAAAATACCAGGGCATTATACCTACCCCACAAGTGACCCCATTTTGGAAAGAATAGACCCCAAGGTATTCGCTGATGGGCATAGTGAGTTCATGGAAGTTTTTATTTTTTGTCACAAGTTAGTGGAATATGAGACTTTGTATGAAAAAAAAAAAAAAAAAAAAAAAATCATCATTTTCCACTAACTTGTGACAAAAAATAAAAAATTCTAGGAACTCGCCATGCCCCTCACGGAATACCTTGGGGTGTCTTCTTTCCAAAATGGGGTCACTTGTGGGGTAGTTATACTGCCCTGGCATTTTCCAGGGGCCCTAATGTGTGGTAAGTAGGTAAATGACCAGTGAAATCCGAAAGGTGCTCTTTGGAATATGGGCCCCTTTGCCCACCTAGGCTGCAAAAAAGTGTCACACATGTGGTATCTCCGTACTCGGGAGAAGTTGGGGAATGTGTTTTGGGGTGTCTTTTTACATATACCCATGCTGGGTGAGAGAAATATCTTGGCAAAAGACAACTTTTCCCATTTTTTTTATACAAAGTTGGCATTTGACCAAGATATTTATCTCACCCAGCATGGGTATATGTAAAATGACACCCCAAAACACATTCCCCAACTTCTCCTGAGTACGGCGATACCAGATGTGTGACACTTTTTTGCAGCCTAGATGCGCAAAGGGGCCCAAATTCCTTTTAGGAGGGCATTTTTAGACATTTGGATACCAGACTTCTTCTCACGCTTTGGGGCCCCTAGAATGCCAGGGCAGTATAAATACCCCACATGTGACCCCATTTTGGAAAGAAGACACCCCAAGGTATTCAATGAGGGGCATGGCGAGTTCATAGAAATTTTTTTTTTTTGGCACAAGTTAGCGGAAATTGATATTTTTTATTTTTTTCTCACAAAGTCTCCCGTTCCGCTAACTTGGGACAAAAATTTCAATCTTTCATGGACTCAATATGCCCCTCACGGAATACCTGGGGGTGTCTTCTTTCCGAAATGGGGTCACATGTGGGGTATTTATACTGCCCTGGCATTCTAGGGGCCCTAAAGCGTGAGAAGAAGTCTGGAATATAAATGTCTAAAAAATTTTACGCATTTGGATTCCGTGAGGGGTATGGTGAGTTCATGTGAGATTTAATTTTTTGTCACAAGTTAGTGGAATATGAGACTTTGTAAGAAAAAAAAATAATAATTCCGCTAACTTGGGCCAAAAAAATGTCTGAATGGATCAATGACAGGGGGGTGATCAATGACAGGGGGGTTGATCAATGACAGGGGGTTGATCAATGACAGGGGGGTGATCAATGACAGGGGGGGTGATCAATGACAGGGGGGTGATCAATGACAGGGGGGTGATCAATGACAGGGGGGGTGATCAATGACAGGGGGGGTGATCAATGACAGGGGGGGTGATCAATGACAGGGGGGGTGATCAATGACAGGGGGGTAATCAATGACAGGGGGGTGATCAGAGAGTCTATATGGGGTGATCACCACAGTCATTGATCATGCCCCTGTAAGGCTTCATTCAGACGTCCGGATGCGTTTTGCGGATCCGATCCATCTATCAGTGGATCCGTAAAAATCATGCGGACGTCTGAATGGAGCTTTACAGGGGGGTAATCAATGACAGGGGGGTGATCAATGACAGGGGGGTGATCAGGGAGTCTATATGGGGTGATAACCACAGTCATTGATCATGCCCCTGTAAGGCTTCATTCAGACGTCCGGATGCGTTTTGCGGATCCGATCCATCTATCAGTGGATCCGTAAAAATCATGCGGACATCTGAATGGAGCTTTACAGGGGGGTGATCAGGGAGTCTATATGGGGTGATCACCACAGTCATTGATCATGCCCCTGTAAGGCTTCATTCAGACGTCCGGATGCGTTTTGCGGATCCGATCCATCTATCAGTGGATCCGTAAAAATCATGCGGACGTCTGAATGGAGCTTTACAGGGGGGTAATCAATGACAGGGGGGTGATCAATGACAGGGGGGTGATCAGGGAGTCTATATGGGGTGATAACCACAGTCATTGATCATGCCCCTGTAAGGCTTCATTCAGACGTCCGGATGCGTTTTGCGGATCCGATCCATCTATCAGTGGATCCGTAAAAATCATGCGGACATCTGAATGGAGCTTTACAGGGGGGTGATCAGGGAGTCTATATGGGGTGATCACCACAGTCATTGATCATGCCCCTGTAAGGCTTCATTCAGACGTCCGGATGCGTTTTGCGGATCCGATCCATCTATCAGTGGATCCGTAAAAATCATGCGGACATCTGAATGGAGCTTTACAGGGGGTTGATCAATGACAGGGGGGTAATCAATGACAGGGGGGTGATCAGGGAGTCTATATGGGGTGATCAGGGGTGATTAGGGGTGATCAGGGGCTAATAAGGGGTTAATAAGTGACGGGGGGGGGGGGTGTAGTGTAGTGTAGTGGTGCTTGGTGGGACTTTACTGAGCTACCTGTGTCCTCTGGTGGTCGATCCAAACAAAGGGGACCACCAGAGGACCAGGTAGCAGGTATATTAGACGCTGTTATCAAAACAGCGTCTAATATACCTGTTAGGGGTTAAAAAAAACACATCTCCAGCCTGCCAGCGAACGATCGCCGCTGGCAGGCTGGAGATCAACTCTCTTACCTTCCGTTCCTGTGAGCGCGCGCGCCTGTGTGCGCGCGTTCACAGGAAATCTCGCGTCTCGCGAGATGACGCGTATATGCGTCCACTCGGAATGAATCAACCACCTCCAGGACGCGTCTGTGCGTACAGCGGTCCGGAGGTGGTTAACAGTGCCATCCCCAGATCCCCCATTAACAGTGCCATCCCCATCTGGGGGGTTTCTTTGCTGGGCTGGACTTTTATAGCCCCATCAGGGCTTTTTTTCTGGCGGAACGCACCGGAACGGCGTTCCGCCACCTTTTAACATCGCAGCCTGCCATGCTCCAGCATCGCAGGCTGGATGTATCAGCGGGGAGGGACTGGGAGGAGGAGCTGGGGGCCGGTGCGTTCACTGTGCTCCGGCCCCCAGCTCCAGTACAGTTATAGAATGTGTAAAATTAATAATGATTCTATTCATGAGGCCCCCTCTGTAGTAGAACATTCAATATATCCATCCTACTCACAGGGCTGCTATCGTAATCCAGGCCGGCCGAGCAGACGAGCGGCAGCGTCACTGACTGACGTCACGTGCCCGGCCTACTTTATGAATGAAGCAGGCGGCGCAGGCAGGTGACGTCAGTCAGTGACGCTGCCGCTCGTCTGCCCGGCCGGCCTGGATTACGATAGCAGCCCTGTGAGTAGGATGGATATATTGAATGTTCTACTACAGAGGGGGCCTCATAAATAGAATCATTATTCATTTTACACATTCTATAACTGTACTGGAACGGCAATGGGGTGGTCTGTGGATGGCACTGTTGTGGGGTGGGGGGGGGTCTGTGGATGGCACTGTTATGGGGTGGGGGGTCTGTGGATGGCACTGTTAAGGGGGGGGGTCTGTGGATGGCACTGTTATGGGGTGGGGGGGTCTGTGGATAGCACTGTTAAGGGGGGGTCTGTGGATGGCACTGTTATGGGGTGAGGGGGTGTCTGTGGATGGCACTGTTATGGGGTGGGGGGTCTGTGGATGGCACTGTTAAGGGGGGGTCTGTGGATGGCACTGTTAAGGGGTGAGGGGGTGTCTGTGGATGGCACTGTTATGAGGTGGGGGGGTGTCTGTGGATGGCACTGTTATGGGGTGGGGGGTCTGTGGATGGCACTGTTAAGGGGGGGTCTGTCGATGGCACTGTTATGGGGTGGGGGGGTCTGTGGATGGCACTGTTATGGGGTGGGGGGGTCTGTGGATGGCACTGTTATGGGGTGGGGGGTCTGTGGATGGCACTGTTATAGGATGGGGGGTCTGTGGATGGCACTGTTATAGGATGGGGGGGTCTGTGGATTGCACTGTTATAGGATGGGGGGTCTGTGGATGGCACTGTTATAGGATGGGGGGGTCTGTGGATGGCACTGTTATAGGATGGGGGATCTGCGGATGCCATCCCCAGATCCCCCATTAACAGTGCCATCCCCAGATCCCCCATTAACAGTGCCATCCCCAGATCCCCCATTAACAGTGCCATCCCCATCTGGGGGGTTTCTTTGCTGGGCTGGACTTTTATAGCCCCCCCAAATTTTACTTGCATCCCTGTTCTCTAAAGGGGCGGTTTTAGGGGGCGGTCCTAGCGGTGGGTAGGGGGGTGGCCAGGGGAGGGGGGCTGAGTTCCACCACCTTTTTATCTTAGAAAAAAAGCCCTGCTGTCCATGGTTTACCTGGTAACATGGCAATAGCTCTGTCCCTGTTAGTGGCCTGGTACCATCTCATCTGTACAAATGTAAGTTGAAAGGGGAGCTATACGCTGTGCTACGATTCGACATGTATGACATAAATGTATGCCAAAAAGTAACATGACCTATGACCCTCATCTATTCCTAATCATAGACATGTTACAGCAACATTAAACTTGGTATTATTTGTGATTAAGATCTCTGAGGGGGATTCTTAAGGTGGCACTACATATGAGATTAATGTTGGCTGAACCTGGTGATGGAACCAACAAACCAGCTAATGTATATGGAGGCCTCTCCACTCTCCTACAAGAGCAAATGTTGGGGAGGTATTGGCCAATTTGATTTCAACATGCCTGAACCATCTGGTCTTAAAGGGTTTGACTCATGAACAACATAATCACCAATCACAAGAACTAGGGTCTCTAAAAGTCTTGTGTGAATGAAAAGACCATTGCTCCTTTCACTTCTATGAGACTGCTAGAGATAACCGAATGCTGTACTCAACAGTCCCATAGTGGTCATGTATGTGCACTACTGCTCCATTCACAAAGGGGATCCCTGTTCTCCTGACTTCAACCCTAGGAATCATACATTTATCACCTATCCTGTAGACTTGCCATCAGCTAATTAATATGTGTGGCCAGGTTTTGTTATGGAAGTTTCCAACAAGTACCAAAATGTAATGTACAGTAATGTAATATAATTGTTTTACCAAATATTGCAAGAACTTTCATCTAAAAATTAAGATTTCTATTGACAGGGCCCCACCCGTGTTATCTTCCTGACATTGTTAATGTGACATAGCAAAAGATGGATTTGGAATACTCCACTCAAAACATTTATGTAACGTAAAGGGGTTGTCCCTTCTTTCATATTTATGGCACATCCGCAAGCTACATAGATGTGGGACCCACATTTGAGACTTGCTCCTATCTCCAGAATGGAGCCCCATAGCGTCCGGCAGGAATATAGAGGTGGTTGTGCCTGTGTGGCTCACTCTCATTCATTTCAAATTCAGTCATTTTCAGAAGTGCTATTGAGAATAATTTTTGGGGGAAATCTGCACATGTTCAACTACCTCTTCGGTCCAAGTTAAGCATGACGGGGTCCCTTTCTGGAGGCGGTACCCCCACTTGTCAGACATTTATGGCATTGATTGTGCCTGTGCCACAAATGTCTTAGATGGGAATACCCTTTGGAACACCAAAACAACAGTTTGGCTCTGTTCACATCTGCATTGTTCAGATGACTATGTATAATGGAGTCTGTTGGGTTTCTGTCATGGTGTCCAATATTTTACTGTACAAAATAACGCTTCATGCTGCACTTTATTCTGCAGCATTTTTTTTACTGAATCTGTGATGGAGCCTTAAACACAGTGAACATAGCTTTTTAGTTTCTAGGTGGAATGAATTGTTTTGAATTCACATTCAGTGTGTATATTTTGAACTATAAGACCACATGCTGGACCAGTATCAGAACCAGCCTCCGGTTTATAAGGCCTACAGAGCTTGGAAGGCTAAAAGTATCCGGCAGGCTTCTCCAGCAGATTAACAGCATGCTGGAGTTTAAGAGATCTGGCCTAGCTGGATACCTCCGTTCAATGCCGAGCCTATTGACTATAATTGGATGCATGCACAAGTTTTTAGCTATGCCGGACACTGTGAACTCCGGCAGGCCATTCCTCTGATAGAACTGCCTGCTGTTTAGCTTTACCGCAGGTGTGAAAGTAGTCAAAACCTACTTAATACTTGTATTCTGAGGATTAATCTATTGCCTAAGCGCTCACTCACACCTGGGACTGGTCTTGACCACATATGTCAAATGTTATTCCTAATACAGAATGTGGAAGTTCTGTGAAGTATTTTACTAGATTATATTTTTTATTCATTTATTTATCACACAATTCTTTGTTGAGGAGCTAACATTTGGAGAAGCATTTTTAAATTAATAATATTTTTGTTTTTTTCAGAGCCTAGATTTCCTAGTGAAAGAATTTGGTCCTGAGAAAGAGACAGCTATTGAAATGTGACCTGAATGAGGAAATGTATTCAATATAATACGGGACGACCTTCAAATTAAAAACAACCCCTATCTTTTTCTATCAAATAAAATAATTTATTCAACCACCAAGGGAACAAATGTCAGCCAATGCAACTTTAAGTAAGGGATACAGGAGTAACATAAGACACCTAATCCCAACCAAACAGGCAAATGCTTTACAATACAAAAATACATCTAAAGAAGATAAGTAAGACAACTACTGGGAGCCTTTTCTAATCTCAAAATATTTTTTACTCAAAATATTTTTTTTTGAAAATATGAAGTGGCACCTGGCCTAACTATTTCTCAAAGATTAGAAGAAATATTGAATTGCCCATAAAATGCAAAGAGAATCACTAAAAAGAACCATGTTCTGATCTCCCTGCAAGATGACGCCAACTTCTCCTACAAGTTTCTTTTCAAGTTCTTATCTTGACATTAATGCAACACTGTATGCCAATGTCTCTTCTACACCAAATGTGGCTACTCCTGGACTGCTTATCCCTTTAGTCTACTTAGTTGTATGTGCAGTAGGGTTGTGGGGTAACACCTTAGTGATATACCTGGCATGGAAAAGTCCTGCTGGACAGAATTCAGTCACTGCTCTTTATATCTTAAATTTGGCATTGGCTGATGATCTTTTTATGTTGGGCCTACCTTTTCTAGCTGCCCAAAGTGCCCTGTCCTACTGGCCCTTTGGTTCACCTGTTTGTACGATAGTAATGACTCTGGATGCTGTAAACCAGTTTACAAGCATATTCTGCTTAACAGTGCTCAGCATGGACAGATACTTAGCCGTTGTTCGGCCCATACAGTCATCCAAGTGGCGAAGACCTAGAGTGGCAAAAATTGTTAACATCACAGTATGGATTCTCTCCTTTTTGGTTGTGCTCCCAGTAGTTTTCTTCGCTGGCGTTCCAAAGGAATCTGGTATGTGCCACATTGCTTGGCCTGAGCCACAACAAGCATGGAGGACTGGTTTTATTTTGTACACTGCTGCACTTGGATTTTTCTGCCCATTGCTTGTTATCTGTATCTGCCACATACTAATTGTGGCCCAGCTAAGATTATCTGGCAATCGAGTTAGAGTAGCTCCAGCTCGACGCCAGGGACCTGAACGTAAAGTTACCAAGATGGTCGCCCTTGCAGTGACCGCCT
The DNA here is from genome assembly GCF_905171765.1 of Bufo bufo. NCBI lineage: Eukaryota > Metazoa > Chordata > Amphibia > Anura > Bufonidae > Bufo > Bufo bufo. The sequence goes on from NC_053397.1 coordinate 170,156,571, forward strand.
TCATTCTATGTTGGCTACCATTTTACGCTTTAAACATTAGCAATCTTCTGTGGCCTCTGCCTGCAGGTCCAAGACTGTATGGACTTTACTCTTTTGTTGTAGCTCTGTCATATGCAAACAGCTGTCTGAATCCCATTATATATGCCCTACTTGCTCGTCCATTCCAGCGTGGTTTGCGACGTGTCCTCTGCAGGACCTCTGTGAGGGTAGCAGATGGAGTTTTGAATGGAGGAGACAACAGAGCACATGGAGAGCTGAGTAGAGTAAGTGGCATCTCTGAAGAAAGGAAAAGTCCAAAAGTGGTTGGAGTAAGTGAGAATGGCCAGATAGCTGCAAATGAAGAACCACTACAGCAAGATGTTGGTCCTTCCTCACAAAATGCTCTCCCGGAGGAATTAGGCGCTTCTGAAAAAGAAAACATGTTAGGCATAAGTTATTTGTAAAAATCCACTCTGGGTGACCAATATTTCTAAGAAACTGAGGTGTAAAAAACAAGTTCTATGACCCTCATATATAATATGACCTTTTGTACAAGTTACAATCACATGGGATTATGTGTCTTTCTGCAAACATTAATTTTAAATCAGGACATCAGAAAGAACATTTAGAATTATACATGGGTTATTTTATCAGCAAAAGTTGTAAAATTCAATTTGGGATTAATTTCCAAACTTTAGTTTTAAATTCCAGACTGGTTTTTGCAAACCTCCTTGAAATATAATCCCTATTATCTTATTCTTCAGCATTTGACAGAACGTTCAAGTATTTGAACTGAAGAGATGAAAAGGATTGAGAAGCCTACAAAATGAAAAGATTACGTTTTCAAATTTCTTGAGCCAAATAAAATTTATAGTCTTAGATTGTTACCTCTGCGGGCCAGAGATGTAAAAGAGCCAAAGAACTTTCACATATGCTGTACTATTGTATTATTCTTATCTACAACAAGCATCAGAATTTCTACTTGGAGTGGCTAGCAACCAAGATCAATGATGCCAAAATATGACTTTCTGTATTTCATGCTGCATCTATAAAAGTAATGAGCCAAAAATAATAATAATAATAATTAGTGTTGATCGAGCACCAAAGTGCTTGGGTGCTTTGGCCGAACACATTGGGATGCTCAGGTGCTCTACCGAACACCCGAGCACAATGGGAGAACCCAAGCATTAAACCAGGCACCCCCTGCTCTGAGGAGGAGAGGGTGTCTGGTTTACAGAAAAAGGTTAGAAATTGATGAAAACCCCACCAAAATGGTTTGGAAACAGAATGGGGAGGATATCTGGATGCATCTTGGACTCCTATTACCTATGACATACAATAGACAACCACAGAAAGGCTATATGCCAAAAGCCGGGTATGTGCAAGTCAACAATTTATCCATGATACAGATAGAGTCAGCACACCTTACAATGGCAGCCTTGTGAACTATGAGACATTCAAAACCAGCTCTTATCTGACTGAGCCTCAAACTTGCTTCAGATCTGTTGGATGGCTTGGGTAGACCTGCGCACCTAAATCATAATCATTAGGGTGGCAAAAAGTTTTCTGGTTGTCCTAACATTATATTCAATAACCTTTCTATACAGTTTTGTCACGTGAACTCATTTGCATACACATGGGCATATGGGAAAGACATGCATTTGCATGGAAAATTTGCGATAAAAATTTGTGGTTAGAATATTCGCGATCCACACTACTCATGAACAGCGCCATTTATTGGATTCATAGTCTTATGAAATAGACTATGAATACAATAGATGGCGCTGTTCATGACTCATGAACAGCGCCATCTATTGGATTCATAGTCTTTTCATAAGACTATGAAAGCAATAGATGGCGCTGTTCCTGAGTAGTGTTGATCACAAATATTCTAACTGCAAATTATGCAAATGAGTTTACATGACAAAACTGTATATAAAGGTTATTTAATATTATGTTAGGGCAATCAGAAAACTTTTTGTCACCCTAATGAAAATGATCTAAGTGCGCAGGTCCACCCAAGCCATCCAAGTGTTATGAAGCAACTTTGAGGCTTACTGGCTCTCAGTCAGATGAGAGCTGGTTTTGAATGTCTCAGTGCACAAGGCTGCCATTGTAAGGTATGCTGACTGTATCTGTCTCACGGATAGATTGTTGGCTTGCACATACCCGGCTTTTGGCATATAGCCTTTGTTCAACATAGTATATAAGTTGTGGTTGTCTATTGTATTTCATAGGTAATGGGAGTCCAAGATGCATCCAGACATCCTTCCCATGCTGTTTTCAAACCATTTCAGTGGTGTTTTCCTCAATTTCTAACCTTTTTCTGTGAACCAGACAGCATCTCTTCTTCAGATCAGATGGTGCCTGGTTTAATGCTCGGGTCTCCTATTAATTTTCATTGATCTGGAGCATACACAGTATTCGGCCGAACACTGCAATGTACCAAGCATAGCAATGCTCGAGCCGAACTGCTGTTTGGCAGAGCATGTTCGCTCAACACTAATAATAATATGTGTTGAATTTATGCTAGAGAAGGTGCCAGAAAAATGAGTGTTTATTAGCAGAAAGCTCCAGTTCCATTCACACAGAGTCACATCATGTTCTTTTATCCTGTATTTTTTCCATTTGCAATTTCACACTGTCAGTAAAATATTTTGAACAATGAAATCCACTGTAAAAACCAGAATGCTGTCATTAATTAAAAAGTTTGCCAAGCAATGACATGAATGCATTTTTCTCACATTGATGGACAGGAGTTGGAAAGATCGATAATTATTTTGCACTCGTCAAACAATATTCTGCTCCTATTTTTATCCACCACAGAACATGTGGCTAAAATCTATGCGTTAGCCGCAAAACAGAACATAATTTCTGTGGCGCAAAATGTAATTTGTCAATATAAGGACCTGTGACATTTCGCTTTGGCCTTGAGCAGCCAGTTTTCTGTCTTGTGCCTGGAAAAGTAAATATGGCTTGTAAAGCCCAGACAAATAGTTTATTGTGTCCTAATCAGATTTCACTAATTATTACACTGCATTCTATAGACAAGCAAATGAGAGCTTATTAAAATTTCCCGGTTTGTTCAGATCCTTTTGAATGCAGTTGACCATTGATGCATTAAAAATGCAAATATTGAAAAAAAACAAAGCAAAGGACAGAGGCTAAGGAGACCTTGAAGGGTAAGGTCACATTTTCTGTTTTCTATGCATTTTTTAAAGCCAAAACCAGGTGAGGAATTGTGGATAATAAAAGCAGAAAAATTATTAAAGCGGTTGGCCACTTTCTGGTTACTGTTGACCAATCTGTTTATAAGATGATTACATAGAACTTAATAATATAGCCTATGTTGGAATTCTGCTCCATTTTCTATATTTCGTAAGGTATGCTCCCTTGTTTGCCAGGTCTTTTATGCTTTCCACAAAGAGGTCCTGTCCATAAAATGGATATATAAAAAAGGTCTCGTCTGCACTGGATTCGTGCGGCGAGCCGATGGACTTAAGGCGCAAATCACAACCCGAGCTTGGATACGAGATTTCTTTATTTTGAAAAGACGACGCGTTTCGGGGTACTCAGGACCCCTTTATCAAGTCTGTATCCTCGGCACCGTGAGCCCGCTGGTGCACTCTCCTGGAGGGTCCCTTTCAGAAGGAATACTAGTCAGCGCTGGTAATTGATGCTGGAGAGTGTCCTGTTGTAGCGGCGCTGCTGTGCTTGCTGCACGTGCGGTGTGCAGCAAGCACAGCAGCGCCGCTACAACAGGACACTCTCCAGCATCAATTACCAGCGCTGACTAGTATTCCTCGTATCCAAGCTCGGGTTGTGATTTGCGCCTTAAGTCCATCGGCTCGCCGCACGAATCCAGTGCAGACGAGACCTTTTTTATATATCCAAATATCCACCCAAGTGGCGGTTTGGCCCCCGCCCAGGGTCGTCTCGGACACCATCCGGCAGCACCAACCCAGACAACCTCCACCATTCAAACCTCCCTCCACTAAGGTTGCACCACAATCAGTGCAAACCAAACCAGGTGAGTAACTTCACTCATCCTGGGTAGGGGGAAGGGACATCAATTTGTTTACCCTCACCTATGAGCACCTTCTCTCCTCTCTTGGCCATTTGATTACTGTCCATAAAATGGCTGCTGATGGAGCATCATGTGACCAGACAAATCAACTCCATGTGATGCCTCCTCCATTCTAATACAGTGTGTTTGAATGGAGGAGGCTGAATGGTGTCTGGTCACATGACCCTCCATCAGTGGTCATCTTATGGACAGGACCTCAATGCAGACAGCACTGAAGATTTGTCTAAAAAGGGGGGCATGGATGGCACAGAATATCAACAAAGGCTATTTTAGTAAGTGCCTATATATTTTTCTTAGATACACATTGTTTACAAGTAGCCAGAAAGTGGCCAACCCCTTTAAGGACAACTACTTCTCCTCCCATTTATTAAATCCACTTTTGGCTTTTGCTTCAAAACTGGATCAAAACTCCAGAACATGTGGCTGTACATTTAGAGGAAGAAAAATGGAGCCGTAGAATGGGTGTGATATGGAAACAAGAAAAAGACAAAAACACAGCGCCTCATGTGCAGTACCGCCTTATTAATAATACAATTGTATGGTGCGTATTGTGCTTACCGTATGAGGAGTCACAACAGCTGTATATGCTTTAGCTGGTATCTGTCCCCACCAGCATCAAGGGATGCCGTGCTGCTGCCTGGGACTCTTCCTGTCTCAATTCCAAGAGTTCCAGGAGAAAGGTTAGCAGAGAAAATCGTGAAAAGTGTGAGACCACTTGTTTGGCGTGCTGGCATATGGATGAGTCCTCAGGATTAATAAATATTCTTTTATTGAATTCAAGTCAACGCGTTTCAAGGGCGGAGTGCCCCCTTCGTCAGGACAATTTACAGATTCTGTAAATTGTCCTGACAAAGGGGGAGCTCCGCCCTTGAAACGCGTTGACTTGAATTCAATTAAAAGAATATTTATTAATCCTGAGGACTCATCCATATGCCAGCAGCGCCAAACAAGTAGTCTCACACTTTTTACGATTTTCTCTGTGATATGGAAACAGCAGAATTGACTGGCCTAGTAGAGATCAATGAATCGGTCAAAATTTGATTCAGCTCTAATTCAGCTGTATTGGTCAACTGATATGATTTGGGTCCAAATCGATTCAATCCAGGAGTGTAGCTAAAGGCTCATGGGCCCTGGTGCAAGAGTTCAGCTTGGGCCCCCTTCCCTCAGTGCTTTATGGCAAGGGGCAGGGGAGCACATAAACTTCCTGCTACCTGAGACAAAAACTTGAAACGGCACCCCCTTCATGCAAAATTCTTGACCTAACCCCTTCCCTCCAGGGAGAAGTGTAACTTAGAGATTCTGGGCCACAGTGCAAACTCTATGACAGAGCCTCTCAGGCTCCTGGGCCTGATAGCGACTGCTGCCTCTCCACCCCCTATAGCTACGCCTTTGATTCAACCCCAATTGAAAGTGCTCCATCGGACATAAAAAATTATCGAATTTTTAGTTTTGGAGTGTAAAAGAATTGCTCATCTCTAGTAGGATAGTATAGATCTGCCCAAATACTAATAGACATGCTAAAACACTGGTGGAGTTATATCAATCTCACTGCACCTAGAAAGTCTTATTTTGCGACAGAATGTGTAGCTCTCACTTGGTATACCAAATACAGTATATGAAGTGTATGCATCACAATTTTGGTTAATTTCCACCAACTTTTTGTCTAGGCCTACTTTGTGCCTTGTTTTGTTGTTTTGTTGTGCCATCTTTTGGCCCAAAACGATACCAACTCCATGATGATCTAAAAAGAGATATAACATTCTGATAATATGAAGTCCTATGCTGCATTATGTCATAAGTTAGATTTTTGTAATGCATTGTGTTGTTACAACATTACAGCTTTAACAATCCAAATACGTAATCTCAGCTCACTGTGTTCTGTCCATATCTTGTGTAGGGTTTCGCTCTGATAGACAGGATTAGTGGACGCAGTATAGAGACAACAACAAGTTCTTTGGATCAAACAGTTCAGTGTTTTATTCACACTTTAGGCAAATAACAAAACAAGGGTTGATAAAAAAAAAATTCCTGCATATACATATAAGCAGTAAAGCTGAGAAATGGGGATCATTCTAAATTCAAGTGGTATTATACCTACTATAAATGGATCAATGGAAGCTCTTAGCGCACATTTTGATCAAACTTGTGTCGGGCCCATCTACCAAGCTTCAAGGTGGCTTCCGCAGACGGGTCCCTATCACTAATATACCGCCTCTCTGGGACTTATCCAAGTCCACATTTTCAGGGCAGTGTAGGAATAATCAAACAAAAAGTCACCTTGCGGTGTTGGTGTTAATTCACACCACGCGGCAATTCTGCCTCAAAGAGTCCTTGCTGATAGCAGCACCAAACTGTTTTCAAGCCAAACAGGTAGCAAGCCTTCATCCAGACACAAGGCTCCCAGATCCCGACACAGAGACATGGCTTCTGAGCCCAGCTGCCTATTTAAGGACAGCCAGGTGCTGCCAAAACCCGGACCGGCATTTAAAATCCGGTCCGGTATTTGACCTCACCTGGCTGTAAATCAGCCCAGCAGCACATGCTGGAAGGAAAATACCTGCCTTGCCAGACAAAACCTCTCACTGTGTGACACTTGTCATAGAGCTACTAATCTGCAATACTAGACATTGCCGTTGAACAAGGGTGGTACTATTTCGGGAAAAAAGGTAGGCCATTGTTTCATAACTTCCATTGTGACACGTATGAGTTGATTGTCCAGTGCTGTAGCAGTCTATTGCTAACAGATCAGATGGCATTGCCTACATTTTCCCTGATACTGCTCTGTCCTACCAATCATTCATTTAAAATGTGTCCTACACCTTGGAGAAAAGGGAACAAAATGGCAAAGAAAACCATTATCCACAATTTATACCTAATGCACAAGACCCAGCAATTAAATATTTAATTGTTAACCTAATGAATAATTAGCATCTCCAATTTTCATGTCACTCTGTGTTAATGCCTTCTTCCCGCCGCAGAGGCTGGCACATGTGCTCACACTCCCATCGGGGATCTCTGCTCAGAGGATACATGTATTTTATAATAATTGACAGAATGTGAGCACAGCTGTCATCCTGTGTGAATGGACGCTCCTTCAAAAGACCAGTATATGTCATATACTCAGGTCTGTGATATCATATATTTTGAACTTATCTTTATTCAATACATGGGTAATATTATTCTGCAATATAGAAATAATCATATGCTTGTAACAAGTTATATGCTTGTATGAATTCATATATTATTTTGCCTTATTTTTTTAATTAATTTTCTCATATGAAAGAACAGGAATTATACTTTTCGCTTATGGGTGACATTCAAAAGCATGCAATAGAACAACCATCAATGATGCAAAATTGAAAACTGGACAACCAGGGGTGCAGAGGTAGCAGTTGTTACCAGGCCCAGGAGCCTGAGGGGTCCCAAAGACCAGTGCTAGAGAAGAAGACACCAGTATTATAGCAAGTGCATGCTGGTCAAGTTACACCTCTGGCTGAGGGGGAAGGGGTTAAGTCAAGAATTTAGCATGGGTGGTAGGTGTTGCCGTTTAAATTTTTGCCCCATGAGCCTTTAGCTATGCCCCTGCGAACTACCCACCATTACCCATTATTCTTGGCCAAACAGAAGGCTTGGCTAGACATTTTTTTCCTTGTACATTTCCTTGGTTTGTTCAGCTTTGCTGTTTCCATCTGGACATCTGCAGTGATCGATCAGATCTCCCTGGGATGCAGCCGACATCTGTTGCTGCATAGGCTATAAAGTAGCTAAGACTAGGTGTTACTGTCCTTACGGAGAGATGAATGTACCCTCATAAGTAATGGAGCAGCAAAGACGTGTATCTCTAATTCCTGTGGAGGTATCTGCAAAAAGACATATAAAATCAAGATTCATATTTTCAGTAAATATTCATCAGTTTTTCTCATAGGGCAACTTCTACATTTGCTCCACAGATAACCATTTCACAGAAAATTAATTATCTCACTTGCAAGCAACAAATTCAAAATGACGCAACTCTGCATATAGTCATTTTACCGTACAAATCTTCTACAATTTTTTGTATATAGCTCCTATGCAAATATAGTCAGCAGATTTGTACCTATGAAGCTGGCTGACCTGTTACATGTGCGCTTGGCAGCTGAAGGCATCTATGTTGGTCCCATGTACCATATAATCGAGATTGTGGATCAAAACATCTAACAGTGTGCTCTACAACGCAACAACGGAACACTATTAATACACTACTGAATGCACTATAATAAGCGCATATGAAATCCTCTGGGAATTTTATGGAATAATTTTATCGAATTTTAAATCCATAAATAATCAACTCCTTTATCAAATATAGTAATGCATGTAATAATCTCTATAAACTTTTAGAAATATAGACAGACTACAGTATGATGAATATAATATACTGATTGTTTTATAGTAATTGTTATTATGTCCTATTGAATTGCATTGTCCATAGATATATTGTATTGATTGATTTTGAATAAATGTGTTGTATCTATAACGCAGTGTACCTGATGTGTAGCACCAGATATTGAGTGCCCACTATAGACTATATATTTCTGTAATCCATGTACATATGTGCCCACATTGCTCAGTTATTTTTTTTATATATATGCAAATGAGCCTCTAGGAGCAACTGGGGTGTTACTGCTACACCTAGAGGCTCTGTTCTCTCTGCACTTTGATTAATAAGGTCAGGTGTAATGTTTTCACTGCCTGGCCCTGTCAATGAAAGTGCAGAGGGCGCAGCAGTTACAGAGAGAGCAGAACCTCTAGGTGTAATGGCAAAACCCCCGTTGCTCCTGGAGGTTTATTTGCATATATTAAAACTTTATTTTTCTCTACAATGCAGACACATATGAACATGGGACCAACACAGATGCCTTCAACTGCCAAGTGCACATGTAACAGGTCAGCCAGTGTCATAGGTACAAATAAGACGTAGTTTAACACAATTATATAATGTAAACTTTTGTAGACTATTTTTGTTGCTCCAGTGCAATTGTCTCCACGGTTACAGACTACAAACCCTGTGTGTAGTCTGATCCTGCAGTTAATGAATGTGTTACTCCACTTCCTCTGCCCAACAAATGTCTGTAAATCGTCAAATGTAAATGTATAAATCCTTCTTCATTTTAGCTACATCATAGGATGTGTACTACATTACATTTACATTATTTCGCTGGCAACTATGTCAATATATTTAAAAGTCCAAAACAGTAAAGAATATTTCTCATCTTAACTGACTAGTAAATTTATAAAGGTGAAAGTATGCTTGTATCGTGTGCATCTATACCTTTTTTTTTTTTTATTCATCTGATGCCCTTACTATTTTGCAGCATAAGTTGCTACAATTCACCTTATAATTCACTAGTTCTTTTCTATCTGTACATCCTTTCTCTGATCTTATCTAAAGTTTTTAATCATTTTGAAGTTCTAGTAATTGTCCATCTTTAACACAATGTAATTTATAGAAGTTGCTGATGTTTATCTCTGTGAAAGTTACAAATCAACTGAATATACTGTACATGTGGAAAAAAAAAATTAAGAAATGTTTAATTATGGCCTTTTTGCAGAGTTACTTCATTTCAAATATCGGATGCAAAACCAAAAAAAGGTTCAAAATATAGTCATTAGCCTTTAATGATGCACTCCATGTTACAAAGCGAATGTGGATCCACTGTGTCACTTGATCAGATTTGGCTTGGGGCTTTATCTAAGTGGCCACATTGGTCTTTAATATTTAAAACCTGTACATGGATCTGGACTCCACTACAGGGGACCCACAAGCTCTTGTAGTAGTCTCTGTTAAGATGACAGGGGTCAAGATACTCTGATGCAGATAACATAGGGTCCAGGCTTTGTGCAATTCAATAAACAGTCAAAGGTCAGGCAGGGCAGCTTACAGTAAGAACAGAGATCAGGAAAATGTCAGGTAGTGAAGGTTCAAATCTTGGAAACAAGCAGAAGTTGGTACAACGGCAGACAGATGTAGACAGCACACTTTTTCAGGACACTAGCAAACTAGAACTTATTTCCCAGACACCTTCGCCCAGGGAAAGGTGCCGTAAGTATCCCAAGGTGGCCAGCCATTGAATGAGGAATATTATGGGTGGGTGGAGCCTGCCGGCGTCTCCTTCTCCCAGGCTGGAGTGCTGGCCAATCGCAGCGCTCAGCTCATAGCCTGAGAGAAAAAAAAAACTCTCAGGCTATGAGCGGAGCGCTGCGATTGGCCAGCGCTACAGCCTGGGAAAAGGAGACGCCAGCAGGTTCCACCCAGTTGAGCCGAACATATGAAGATACCGGAGCCTATACCGGGAGAACAGAGCGGCGCCCAGGGATAATAGTAAGTGCATGGAGATCCCTGGGCGCCGCTCTCCATGTCTGTATACTTAGTTTAGATTTTTTATTCTAGTGAAAGGTCCTCTTTAAAAGGTAGCCTGATGTTTATCTAACAATATAAAGCAAAAAGCTGGCAGCACTAGATCCAAGATAAAATTAACAAAATAGGTGGACTAGACAATTGCCCAGTATACAAAATAGCAAAAAGGCAGCACTCCAAAATCAATGAAAATGAAAAATATTCACCCATGTGGATACCAGACGTTTACGCTCAACCCTAGAGCCTTTCTCAAGCAGTTAAGAATGGCTCTAAGGTTGAGCCAAAAAATTGCATATCTACATGAGTGAATAAACATTTTCATTGATTTTGGAGTGCTGCCTTTTTGCTATTCTGATGTTTATCTACATATATAGAGGTGATATGAAGTTCCACATCGGAAAAATAAAGCTCCAACCGCTACAATGATTAATCAGCACTATATTTTGGACCAATTTCAGTTAAATATTGGATTGGCTTGGGAAAAGATTTCCTCTATATGCTACATACCGTATAAAGTTATCTCCCAGGGTAGACAAAGAAACCTAAAAAATCCATGAACCTTACCACTACTTCACATACAGATAGGTCCATATATATTTGGACACAGACAACATTTATCTAATTTTTGTTCTGTACATTACCACAATGGATTTTCTACAAAACAATTCAGATGCAGTTGAAGTTCAGACTTTCAGCTTTAATTCAGTGGGTTGAACAAAATGATTGAATAACAATGTGAGGAAAAAAAGCATTTTTTAAACTCAATCCCTTCATTTCAGGGGCTCAAAAGTAATTGGACAAATTAAATAATTGTAAATAAAATGTTAATGTTAACTTGGTTGAAAAACCTTTGTTGGCAATGACTGCTTGAAGATTTGAACTCATGGACATCACCAGACGCTGTGTTTCCTCCTTTTTAATGCTTGCCAGGCCTTTACTGCAGCTTTCCAGTTGCTGTTTGTTTATAGAACTTTTTGTCCGAAGTTTAGTCTATAACAAGTGAAATGCATGCTCTATTGGGTTCAGATCAGGTGACAGACTTGGCTATTCAAGAATATTCCACTTCTTTGTTTTAATAAACTCCTGGGTTGCTTTAGCTTTATGTTTTGGGTAATTGTCCATCTGTATTATGAATCAGTTTTGCTGCATTTGGCTGTATTTGTCACACAGTAATTATGGACGAACATCGACCAGGACGATTCACGAATGCAATCGCGTGAACGCAACCAAATGTTTGCGAACCACAAGTTCGCGAACCACAAGTTCGCGGAGGGCCCTATTCACTTTAATGGCAGGTGAACCTGAAAAACCCTCAGGTCATATTTGCACCCACCAAATACTTACTAGAAGTGCACAAATCTGCCCACAACATGGACAGTGACATACCAGAGGGAGATCAATGGCAAAAATTCCCACAAAAAATATGTATTTTAACCACCTCCGGACCGCCTAACGCAGGATCGCGTTCCGGAGGTGGCAGCGCTGCGCAGAGTCACGCATATACGCGTCATCTCGCGAGACGCGAGATTTCGCTCAAAGCCGGCCCGCGCATGCGCATCGCGGGCTGGCAAAAGTTAAAGAACAAGTTCGTCACCAGCCTGCCAGCAACGATCATTGGCTGGCAGGCTGGCGATTTTCAAAAAATCCAATCACAAGCCATATAACAGATCATATTAGTAAATATGATCTGTTATATGGCTTCTCTGCTCCTCTGCTGGTCCTTTTCGTCGGTTGGATCCAGCAGAGGAGCAGACTGAACTGTGAGTACACCAAACACTTCACTGTAGCCCCAGATCACCCCCCTGCACCCCAATTAACCCTTTGATCACCCCTTTGATCGCCCCTGTCAATCACTAGTGAAAGACAAAAAGTGATCAGTGTAAACTGTCACTTTTTTTTTTCACTAGTATTGGCTGTTAGGTTTTAGGGATAGTTTAGGCCCCTTGGTTAGGTAGTTAGCGTCAGTTAGCGCCCACCCCACCGCACCGCAGTCACTTTTATTCGCTGATTAGCGTATCGCTAATCAGCATTTGTACTTTTATAGTATCTGTAAGTGATCAAAACTGATCACGGTCAGATCTATAATTGTATTAGTGTCACCTTAGCTCGCCCTCCACTCAAAACGCATTGTTTGCCCGATCAGGCCTGATCGGTCGCCCACACGTGCGTTCACCCACGCCCGCCCCACCGCAGTGACAAAAAAATATTTTTTTTTGATCACTGCACATTCACTTTACACGCACTGCGGCGATAAAAAAATCAGTTTTGATATTTTTTATCAACCGCAGCGGCCTCCGTTACTTCGCTAGCCTCCCCTTTGTAAGACAGGCTTGCTTTTTTTCTTGGGTAGTCTCAGGGAATACCCCTAAATTTAGTAGTCCAAAATGTCAAACAGGGGGTATTCTTCTGAAGAGGCCTACAGGATTCTGACCCAGTCGGATGAGGAGTGGGAACCCTCATCTGACGAATCTAGCGGGTCAGAATATGAACCTGTGGAAAGCAGTGGCTCTCTGACCCAAAGTTCAGACGAGGAGGTGGAGGTCCCTGGCAGCACCAGGCGTACCCGGCCCCGTGTCGCTAGACCACAGGTTGCGCAGGATCCGCTTCAAGAGCAGCAGAGTGGGGCTGTCGCTGCCGGATCACGTGGTGAGGCATACACCAGCAGCGCAGCCCTTCCTGGACCTAGTACCAGCACTGCCATACAACCTGGTGAAGTAGCGAGCACCAGAAGGGCAGTTGAAGCTGGTACGGTGGCACGTGCAATAGTTACCCCGTCGCAGCCACCGCACAGACAGGCCCGTAGAGCCCCTAGAATCCCTGAGGTGCTGGCAAACCCTGATTGGCAGTCACCAACTTCAGCCGCACCAGTAGTTCCCCCTTTCACCGCCCAGTCTGGAGTTCGGGTTGAGACGGCTCAAATCGGTTCGGCCCTGGGATTTTTTGAGCTGTTCTTGACTGCGGAGCTCTTGGACTTAGTCGTGGCAGAGACAAACCGGTATGCCACACAATTTATAACCGCAAACCCGGGAAGCTATTATGCCCAGCCTTTCCGGTGGAAACCAGTCCAAGTTTCCGAACTTAAAATTTTTCTGGGCCTTCTCCTCAACATGGGCCTGACAAAAAAGCATGAATTGCGGTCATATTGGTCCACGCACCCGATTCATCACATGTCCATGTTCTCTGCTGCTATGTCCAGGACACGATTTGAGACCATCCTGCGTTTTCTGCATTTTAGCGACAACACCACCTCCCGTCCCAGAGGCCACCCTGCTTTTGACCGGCTCCACAAAATTCGGCCCCTCATAGACCATTTCAACCAGAAATTTGCAGATTTGTATACCCCTGAGCAAAACATCTGCGTAGACAAGTCCCTAATACATTTTACCGGGCGCCTTGGCTTCAAACAATACATCCCAAGCAAGCGTGCCCGGTATGGGGTCAAATTGTATAAGCTCTGTAAAAGGGCCACAGGCTATACCCACAAATTTCGGATCTATGAGGGAAAAGATCAGACCCTGGAGCCGGTCGGTTGCCCTGACTACCTGGGGAGCAGTGGGAAGACAGTCTGGGACTTGGTGTCACCCTTATTTGGCAAGGGGTACCATCTTTATGTGGACAATTTCTACACAAGTGTGGCCCTCTTTAGGCATTTGTTTCTAGAACGGATTTGCGCCTGTGGCACCGCGCGAACTAGTCGCGTGGGCTTCCCCCAACGGCTTGTAACCACCCGTCTTGCAAGGGGGGAGAGGGCTGCCTTGTGTAACGAAGAACTGCTCGTGGTGAAATGGAGAGACAAGCGTGACGTTTACATGCTCTCCTCCATTCACGCAGACACGACAATCCAAATTGAGCGAGCAACCCATGTCATTGAAAAGCCCCTCTGTGTCCACGACTATAATGCGCTCATGGGAGGGGTGGACTTCAATGACCAGATGTTGTCTCCGTATTTAGTTTCCCGCAGAACCAGACGCTGGTATAAGAAGGTGTCTGTATATTCAATTCAATTGGCGCTGTACAATAGTTTTGTTCTCTACAGTAAGGCTGGGAGAACGGGATCTTTCCTCAAATTCCAGGAAGAGATCATCGAGAACCTCCTTTACCCAGGAGGTTCCGTGGCCCCATCCACCAGTGCAGTTAGCCGTCTACACGAGCGACATTTCCCCAGTGTCGTTCCTGGTACCTCAACCCAACCGTCACCCCGAAAAAGATGTCGTGTCTGTAGCAGGAGTGGAATAAGGCGTGACACCCGCTATTTCTGTCCTGACTGTGCTGACCACCCTGCCCTATGCTATGGAGAGTGTTTCCGGAAGTACCACACACAGGTACACTTAACATAGGGATTGCATCTCACAGGACAGGCACACAGGGCTATTAGGGCCCTTTTACTCACAGCTGCTGCAAACCTCTCCTTTCACCTGGGATAAAGTGCAAAACGTACTTTGCCACATCTTTGGGCGATTTGCGCTTTGCACATTGTCCCATGGGGAAGGAGAGGTTTGTTCTATAAAGGTAAAAAAAACTAAACAAAAAAAAAATTACCGGTGAGTAAAAAAGTTAAAAAAGTTAAAAAAAAGTTAATATGTTCTGTTCTAAAGTTAATAAAGTTATTGCTTTGCGGCCTGGTTTTTTCTTTTTTGTTTTGTTTTTTTTTACCTTCCAGGTGGACCAACCGATCGACTAGCTGCAGCACTGATGTGCATTCGGACAGAAGCATTGCGCTGCTGTCAGATTACACGCAAGTCGGTGTATGCGGCGCTGCAAGACGAGATTTCTCCTCTGCAGTAAAAGATACGTTTGCCGAGGCATATGAGCTGAGGAGGTAGCGGTGTTCATATACTTTGGCAAACACTTTGTATATATAAAAAAAAAAATCCCGGCAATGATTTATTCATCCACATCGATTGATGTGAATGGAGAAATCTGGTTTGCCAGGGCATACGAGCTAAGTGGGTATGGATGTTGGGCGGAGCTCCTATGTCCTGGCAGACGCCTTTCCCCTCCTTTTTCTTTTTTTGGAAGAGATTTTTTCATCCACATTGATCGATGCGAATGAATAAATCTGTGCCGTTCATTTTTTTCTTTCAGCCCAAAGGCTGAACGGAAAAAAAAAATCTCATTACCTGTATGCTCAATATAAGGAGAATAGCAGAAACTCCTAATGCTGGGCATACATGTAATGATTGCGGAGACCCTCAAATGCCAGGGCAGTACAAACACCCCACAAATAACACCATTTTGGAAAGAAGACACCCCAAGGTATTCGCTGAGGGGCATATTGAGTCCATGAAAGATTGAAATTTTTGTCCCAAGTTAGCGGAAAGGGAGACTTTGTGAGAACAAAATCAAAAAAATCAATTTCCGCTAACTTGTGCCCAAAAATTTTTTTTCTATGAACTCGCCATGCCCCTCATTGAATACCTTGGGGTGTCTTCTTTCCAAAATGGGGTCACATGTGGGGTATTTATACTGCCCTGGCATTTTAGGGGCCCCAAAGCGTGAGAAGAAGTCTGGTATCCAAATGTCTAAAAATGCCCTCCTAAAAGGAATTTGGGCACCTTTGCCCACCTAGGCTGCAAAAAAGTGTCACACATGTGGTATCTCCGTATTCAGGAGAAGTTGGGGAATGTGTTTTGGGGTGTCATTTTACATATACCCATGCTGGGTGAGATAAATATCTTGGTCAAATGCCAACTTTGTATAAAAAAATGGGAAAAGTTGTCTTTTGCCAAGATATTTCTCTCACCCAGCATGGGTATATGTAAAATGACACCACAAAACACATTCCCCACCCTCTCCTGAATACGGCGATACCACATGTGTGACACTTTTTTGCAGCCTAGGTGGGCAAAGGGGCCCACATTCCAAAGAGCACCTTTCGGATTTCACAGGTCATTTACCTACTTACCACACATTAGGGCCCCTAGAAAATGCCAGGGCAGTATAACTACCCCACAAGTGACCCCATTTTGGAAAGAAGACACCCCAACTCACTATGCCCATCAGCGAATATCTTGGGGTCTCTTCTTTCCAAAATGGGGTCACTTGTGGGGTAGTTATACTGCCCTGGCATTCTAGGGGCCCAAATGTGTGGTAAGGAGTTTGAAATCAAATTCTGTAAAAAATGACCAGTGAAATCCGAAAGGTGCTCTTTGGATTATGGGCCCCTTTGCCCACCTAGGCTGCAAAAAAGTGTCACACATCTGGTATCTCTGTATTCAGGAGAAGTTGAGGAATGTGTTTTGGGGTGTCATTTTACATATACCCATGCTGGGTGAGAGAAATATCTTGGCAAAAGACAACTTTTCCCATTTTTTTATACAAAGTTGGCATTTGACCAAGATATTTATCTCACCCAGCATGGGTATATGTAAAAAGACACCCCAAAACACATTCCTCAACTTCTCCTGAATACAGAGATACCAGATGTGTGACACTTTTTTGCAGCCTAGGTGGGCAAAGGGGCCCATATTCCAAAGAGCACCTTTCGGATTTCACTAATCATTTTTTACAGAATTTGATTTCAAACTCCTTACCACACATTTGGGCCCCTAGAATGCCAGGGCAGTATAACTACCCCACAAGTGACCCCATTTTGGAAATAAGACCCCCCAAGGTATTCCGTGAGGGGCATGGCGAGTTCCTAGAATTTTTTATTTTTTGTCACAAGTTAGTGGAAAATTATGATTTTTTTTTTTTTTTTTTTCATACAAAGTCTCATATTCCACTAACTTGTGACAAAAAATAAAAACTTCCATGAACTCACTATGCCCATCAGCGAATACCTTGGGGTCTCTTCTTTCCAAAATGGGGTCACTTGTGGGGTAGTTATACTGCCCTGGCATTCTAGGGGCCCAAATGTGTGGTAAGGAGTTTGAAATCAAATTCTGTAAAAACTGACCAGTGAAATCCGAAAGGTGCTCTTTGGAATATGGGCCCCTTTGCCCACCTAGGCTGCAAAAAAGTGTCACACATCTGGTATCTCCGTACTCAGGAGAAGTTGGGGAATGTGTTTTGGGGTGTCATTTTACATATACCCATGCTGGGTGAGAGAAATATCTTGGCAAAAGACAACTTTTCCCATTTTTTTATACAAAGTTGGCATTTGACCAAGATATTTATCTCACCCAGCATGGGTATATGTAAAAAGACACCCCAAAACACATTCCTCAACTTCTCCTGAATACAGAGATACCAGATGTGTGACACTTTTTTGCAGCCTAGGTGGGCAAAGGGGCCCATATTCCAAAGAGCACCTTTCGGATTTCACTGGTCATTTTTTACAGAATTTGATTTCAAACTCCTTACCACACATTTGGGCCCCTAGAATGCCAGGGCAGTATAACTACCCCACAAGTGACCCCATTTTGGAAATAAGACACCCCAAGGTATTCCGTGAGGGGCATGGCGAGTTCCTAGAATTTTTTATTTTTTGTCACAAGTTAGTGGAAAATTATGATTTTTTTTTTTTTTTTTTCATACAAAGTCTCATATTCCACTAACTTGCGACAAAAAATAAAAACTTCCATGAACTCACTATGCCCATCAGCGAATACCTTGGGGTCTCTTCTTTCCAAAATGGGGTCACTTGTGGGGTAGTTATACTGCCCTGGCAAATGCCAACTTTGTATAAAAAAATTGGAAAAGTTGTCTTTTGCCAAGATATTTCTCTCACCCAGCATGGGTATATGTAAATCATCATTTTCCGCTAACTTGTGACAAAAAATAAAAAGTTCTATGAACTCACTATGCCCATCAGCGAATACCTTAGGGTGTGTACTTTCCGAAATGGGGTCATTTGTGGGGTGTTTGTACTGTCTGGGCATTGTAGAACCTCAGGAAACATGACAGGTGCTCAGAAAGTCAGAGCTGCTTCAAAAAGCGGAAATTCACATTTTTGTACCATAGTTTGTAAACGCTATAACTTTTACCCAAACCATTTTTTTTTTTTACCCAAACATTTTTTTTTTATCAAAGACATGTAGAACAATAAATTTAGAGCAAAATTTATATATGGATCTCGTTTTTTTTGCAAAATTTTACAACTGAAAGTGAAAAATGTCATTTTTTTGCAAAAAAATCGTTAAATTTCGATTAATAACAAAACAAAAAAAGTAAAAATGTCAGCAGCAATGAAATACCACCAAATGAAAGCTCTATTAGTGAGAAGAAAAGGAGGTAAAATTCATTTGGGTGGTAAGTTGCATGACCGAGCAATAAACGGTGAAAGTAGTGTAGGTCAGAAGTGTAAAAAGTGGCCTGGTCTTTCAGGGTGTTTAAGCACTGGGGGCTGCGGTGGTTAATCAGGGGCCATTTTTATGCATCTTAAAGGAAAACTGTCAAAAATGTGCCCTGCTGGAGCCTAGAACATTTTTATTTTAGACCACGGGAGTACAGGCCCCAAACATTAGGCATTCACTGGACAGAAAAAAAAGGGATTATGCGGCTGGAGGTATATTAGAAGGTCATTGGATATCAATTTTACTGCAGGCCAGTGGACTACAGGCCCCAAACATTCATTCACCGTACAGAAAAGGACAATTGATAATGTGGCTGGAGGTACATTAGGCGGTCACCGTATAACAATTTTGCTGTCGGACAGTTAGATTACAGGCCCCAAAAATTATGCATTCAACGTACATAAAAGATCAAGTCATTATGTGGCTGGAGGTATATTAGACGGTCATTGGATATCAATTTTACTGCAGGCCAGTACAAATACATGCCAAATATATATGTTTAAAAGAACTAAAAATATAAAATTGGATTAAAAACATGGCTAACGAAATCCCCCCTCTTGAAAAAACCCCAAATGATAATAGTTGAAATTCGATAACACGTGGTCGTCACAGGTGTTGAATTCCTCCATGAAGACAGGGACCATTCTTTGTTCTGTGTGGTGGTGGATATGTGTGGGCTGGCATGAGGAAATTCAATTAAACGTCATCACAGGTGTTGAATTCCTCTGAGATCCATGCCTCGTTAATTTTTATAAATGTGAGGTAGTCCACACTGTCGTGAGCCAGGCGAATGCACTTATCGGCCACGACCCCCTCTGCTGCGCTGAACATCCTTTCGGACAGGACACTCGACGAGGGGCAACCCAGGAGTTCCATGGCAAATTGTGCCAGCTCTGGCCACAGGTTATGCCTGCACACCCAGTAGTCAAGGGGTTCCTCGCTTCTCAGAGCGTCCACATTCCGGGGACCATCCAGTGCGGATGGTCCCCGGAATGGCCTCCGAGTCCACCAGTTTATATGGCAACAGTTGGCGGGCTGGCAGTTCTGACAAGCCGGCGGTTAGCCGTTGGGCAAGAGGGTTATCCGGCGTCAACTTTTTACGTTCGAACATTTGGGCCACGGAAGCCTGCCTTTTGCCAGATGAACGTGACGGCGGCACCGTGGAAGGTGGCCTGGAGGACAAATGGGAGGAGAGAGGAGAAGGAGAAGAGGCAGGACGTGGAGAGCCGGGAGTGTGGCTTTGTGAGTTCTGACGGTTTTGCTACCACTGGGATCAGTGATGGAAGGCCAGGTGCCTTCTTAAGGCAGTCGTCCCTAGATGAGTGTTGCGCTTACCGCGACTTATGCGTTGACAGCACAGTCTGCAGATGGCAACACTATTGTCAGCAGCTAACACGCTTAAAAATAGCCCACACTGCAGAGCCATGTGCCGGCATCCTGGGAGCGCCAGATGTGACCGTGCATGGTGGATGGCTAGCTCCAGATACATTTGCGTTTTGCTTTTTGCCTCCTGTGCACTGCGAGTTCTGCCTGCTTCTCCTCCTTCTCCTCCCTATCTACTGCTCCGTCTCTCCCTCTGAACTCCCCTCCTCTTCCTCTGTTGTGGGCCCCCACGTGACATCCATCTACACGTCCTAATCGTCACCTCCACCACTGACATTAGAGATCTCAGAGTAGGCAGCAACAGCGGGGACCACCCCCCTTGGGCTGATCTGGGTACTGTCGCCAGACCGCTGGGTGGCGGCCGTTGCTGCCTCCTCTACCTCCTCCGATGCCAAGAATGGCTGCGCATCGGTAAGGTCTGGGAATGGATGGGAAAATAATTCCTCTTACTCGAGTGGAGGGGCTATGGTGGTGTTGGTGGTGGTGGTGTCTTTCAGGGTGCACACAGCAGAGAGTGAGGAGGGTGCTGATACAGAGGATGAAGATGGTGCAGAAGCGGAAGGCTGCAACTCTGGTGCGTCCTTTGACGTAATCGCACGCACCTTCTCCAACTTCCCACTTAGGCTCCGGTCTGGTGCACCTGACCAACCCCTACCACCCCTGCGGAATCGCTTGCCTCTTCCTCTGCCTGTCATTTTCAAAATGACCCTGTGACAAAGTCCCTGTAGAAGAGCAGCATTTGTGGAAGCAGGTGTATTGCAGGCCTCAATCAATATTTGGTGGAAGCCGGTATATCAATACCCTGTATAAGTATTTTGTGGGAACAGGTATATAGAACCCAATAATGAGTATTTGCTGGAAGCCGGCAAATCAAACCCCTTAATCGATATTTGGTGGAAGCTGGTGTATCGCAGGCTTCAATCAATATTTGGTGGAAGCCGGTATATCAATACCCTGTATCAGTATTTTGTGAAAACAGGTATATAGAACCCAATAATGAGTATTTGCTGGAAGCTGATATATCTAACCCCTTAATCAATATTTGGTGGAAGCTGGTGTATCACAGGCCTCAATTTATATTTGGTGTAAGCCAGTGTACCACACCCCTCAATCAATATTTTGTGGAAGCAAGGATATCACACCCCTTTAATCTGTGTTTTTGGGGGCAACAGGTATATCATACCAGTTGCAATTAGTTATTCGAATAGTGTTTGTCTCTCTATATAGCTGCAGTATCTCAGCAGAACCAGACACAACTGCTGCACAATACAAATGCACCATAATATACTTTCTATGTTAGAAGTTATATTATACAGTAGGTATATCATACCCTTCTATCAGATTTTTTTGGGGGGGCAACAGGTATATCACACCTGTTGCAATTACTTATTTCAATAGCGTTTGTCCCTCTATCTAGCTACAGTATCGCAGCAGAACCGCACACAACTGCTGCACAATACAAATGCACTATAATATACTTTCTATGTTAGAAAGTACACTGCTCAAAAAAATAAAGGGAACACTTAAGCAACACAATGTAACTCCAAGTCAATCACACTTCTGTGAAATCAAACTGTCCACTTAGGAAGCAACACTGAGTGACAATCAATGTCACATGCTGTTGTGCAAATGGGATAGACAACAGGTGGAAATTATAGGCAATTAGCAAGACACCCCCAATAAAGGAGTGGTTCTGCAGGTGGTGACCACAGACCACTTCTCAGTTCCTATGCTTCCTGGCTGATGTTTTGGTCACTTTTGAATGCTGTCGGTGCTTTCACTCTAGTGGTAGCATGAGACAGAGTCTACAACCCACACAAGTGGCTCAGGTAGTGCAGCTTATCCAGGATGGCACATCAATGCGAGCTGTGGCAAGAAGGTTTGCTGTGTCTGTCAGCGTAGTGTCCAGAGCATGGAGGCGCTACCAGGAGACAGGCCAGTACATCAGGAGACGTGGAGGAGGCCGTAGGAGGGCAACAACCCAGCAGCAGGACCGCTACCTCCGCCTTTGTGCAAGGAGGAACAGAAGGAGCACTGCCAGAGCCGTGCAAAATGACCTCCAGCAGGCCACAAATGTGCATGTGTCTGCTCAAACGGTCAGAAACAGACTCCATGAGGGTGATATGAGGGCCCGACGTCCACAGGTGGGGGTTGTGCTTACAGCCCAACACCGTGCAGGACGTTTGGCATTTGCCAGAGAACACCAAGATTGGCAAATTCGCCACTGGCGCCCTGTGCTCTTCACAGATGAAAGCAGATTCACACTGAGCACATGTGACAGACGTGACAGAGTCTGGAGACGCCGTGGAGAACATTCTGCTGCCTGCAACATCCTCCAGCATGACCGGTTTGGCATTGGGTCAGTAATGGTGTGGGGTGGCATTTCTTTGGAGGGCCGCACAGCCCTCCATGTGCTCGCCAGAGGTAGCCTGACTGCCATTAGGTACCGAGATGAGATCCTCAGACCCCTTGTGAGACCATATGCTGGTGCGGTTGGCCCTGGGTTCCTCCTAATGCAAGACAATGCTAGACCTCATGTGGCTGGAGTGTGTCAGCAGTTCCTGCAAGACGAAGGCATTGGTGCTATGGACTGGCCCGCCCGTTCCACAGACCTGAATCCAATTGAGCACATCTGGGACATCATGTCTCGCTCTATCCACCAACGTCACGTTGCACCACAGACTGTCCAGGAGTTGGCAGATGCTTTAGTCCAGGTCTGGGAGGAGATCTCTCAGGAGACCGTCCGCCACCTCATCAGGAGCATGCACAGGCGTTTTAGGGAGGTCATACAGGCACATGGAGGCCACACACACCACTGAGCCTCATTTTGACTTGTTTTAAGGACATTACATCAAAGTTGGATCAGCCTGTAGTGTGTTTTTCCACTTTAATTTTGAATGTGACTCCAAATCCAGACCTCCATGGGTTGAAAAATTTGATTTCCTTTTTTAAATTTTTGTGTGATTTTGTTGTCAGCACATTCAACTATGTAAAGAACAAAGTATTTCAGAAGAATATTTAATTAACTCAGATCTAGGATGTGTTATTTTTGTGTTCCCTTTTTTTTTTGAGCAGTGTATATTATAAGTATATCACACCCCTCTGTATTTCACACCTATCGATAGCACACCAATACCAGTGCTTAAAATGACTTTTGTGGCCCTATTAGCTAGCATTTAGTGTCCCTAACAGTCTGTCCCTGCTCCATACAGCAACCTCTCCCTACACTGGCAAAAGACTGAATGTAAAATGGCGGCCAGATCAGGTTTATTTATAGGGTAGGGGGTATGTCCATGTACTGAAACGTCTCAATTGGCTGTCCTGTCCCACCTGATGGATGTGCCAAAGTTTTTCACAATGGTAAGAATATGGTGCCGGCGAACATTGCCATATGTTCACCTGTTTGGCGAACCACGAACGAGCAGAGTTCGCTGCGAAACGACCGCCGGGCGAACCGCAAGGCCATCTCTAGCACACAGTATGTCTCTAAAAACTCCAGAATTCATCCGGCTGCTTCTGTCCTGTGCCACATCATCAATAAGCACTAGGGACCCAGTGCCACTGGCAGCCATGCATGCCCAAGCCATCACACTGCCTCCACCATGTTTTACAGATGATGTGGTATGCTTTGGATCATGAGCTGTACCGTGCCTTCGCCATACTTTTTCCTTTCCATCATTCTGGTAGAGGTTGATCTTGGTTTCATCTGTCCAAAGAATGTTCTTCCAGAAGTGTGCTGGTTTCTTAAGATGTTTTTTTAGCAAAGTTCAATCTAGCCTTTTTATTTTTGAGGCTTATGAGTGGCTTGCACCGTGCAGTGAACCCTCTGTATTTACTTTCATGCAGTCTTCTCTTTATGGTAGATTTGGATATTGATACGCCTACAGGGAGTGCAGAATTATTAGGCAAGTTGTATTTTTGAGGATTAATTTTATTATTGAACAACAACCATGTTCTCAATGAACCCAAAAAACTCATTAATATCAAAGCTGAATATTTTTGGAAGTAGTTTTTAGTTTGTTTTTAGTTTTAGCTATTTTAGGGGGATATCTGTGTGTGCAGGTGACTATTACTGTGCATAATTATTAGGCAACTTAACAAAAAACAAATATATACCCATTTAAATTATTTATTTTTACCAGTGAAACCAATATAACATCTCAACATTCACAAATATACATTTCTGACATTCAAAAACAAAACAAAAACAAATCAGTGACCAATATAGCCACCTTTCTTTGCAAGGACACTCAAAAGCCTGCCATCCATGGATTCTGTCAGTGTTTTGATCTGTTCACCATCAACATTGCGTGCAGCAGCAACCACAGCCTCCCAGACACTGTTCAGAGAGGTGTACTGTTTTCCCTCCTTGTAAATCTCACATTTGATGATGGACCACAGGTTCTCAATGGGGTTCAGATCAGGTGAACAAGGAGGCCATGTCATTAGATTTTCTTCTTTTATACCCCTACTTGCCAGCCACGCTGTGGAGTACTTGGACGCGTGTGATGGAGCATTGTCCTGCATGAAAATCATGTTTTTCTTGAAGGATACAGACTTCTTCCTGTACCACTGCTTGAAGAAGGTGTCTTCCAGAAACTGGCAGTAGGACTGGGAGTTGAGCTTGACTCCATCCTCAACCCGAAAAGGCCCCACAAGCTCATCTTTGATGATACCAGCCCAAACCAGTACTCCACCTCCACCTTGCTGGCGTCTGAGTCGGACTGGAGCTCTCTGCCCTTTACCAATCCAGCCACGGGCCCATCCATCTGGCCCATCAAGACTCACTCTCATTTCATCAGTCCATAAAACCTTAGAAAAATCAGTCTTGAGATATTTCTTGGCCCAGTCTTGACGTTTCAGCTTGTGTGTCTTGTTCAGTGGTGGTCGTCTTTCAGCCTTTCTTACCTTGGCCATGTCTCTGAGTATTGCACACCTTGTGCTTTTGGGCACTCCAGTGATGTTGCAGCTCTGAAATATGGCCAAACTGGTGGCAAGTGGCATCTTGGCAGCTGCACGCTTGACTTTTCTCAGTTCATGGGCAGTTATTTTGCGCCTTGGTTTTTCCACACGCTTCTTGCGACCCTGTTGACTATTTTGAATGAAACGCTTGATTGTTCGATGATCACGCTTCAGAAGCTTTGCAATTTTAAGAGTGCTGCATCCCTCTGCAAGATATCTCACTATTTTTGACTTTTCTGAGCCTGTCAAGTCCTTCTTTTGACCCATTTTGCCAAAGGAAAGGAAGTTGCCTAATAATTATGCACACCTAATATAGGGTGTTGATGTCATTAGACCACACCCCTTCTCATTACAGAGATGCACATCACCTAATATGCTTAATTGGTAGTAGGCTTTCGAGCCTATACAGCTTGGAGTAAGACAACATGCATAAAGAGGATGATGTGGTCAAAATACTAATTTGCCTAATAATTCTGCACTCCCTGTATATCCTAGAGAGTGTTGTTCACTTGGCTAGCTGTTGTGAAGGGGTTTCTCTTCACCATGGTAATTATTCTGCGATCATCCACCACTGATGTCTTCCGTGGGCGTCCAGGTCTTTTTGCATTGTTGAGGTCATCAGTGCTTTCTTACTTTCTCAAGATGTACCAAACTGTAGATTTTGCCACTCCTAATAGTGTATAAATTTTTTGGATGTTTTTTTTTCTGTTTTCGCAGATGAAGGATAGCTTGTTTAACCTGCATGGAGAGCTCCATTGACCGCATGTTTACTTCTCAGCACATTCTTCAAAATGCAAGCACCACACCTCAAATAAACTCCAGGCCTTTTATGTGCTTAATTGAGAATTAAATAATTAAGGAATTGCCCACACATGCCCATGAGACAGCCTTTGTGTCAATTGTCCAATTACTTTGGGTCCCTTTAAAAACAGGGTGCCATATGTAAAGGAGCTGAAACTCCTAAACCCTTCATCAAAGTTTAATGTGGATACCCTCGAATGAAAGCTAAAAGTCTGGACTTTATGTCCATTATAAAACTATAACTTGAATATGTTTTAAATAAAAATAAACAGGTAAAAAAATTGTGTCAGTGTCCAAATATATATGGACCTAACTGTATTTGGGTATTGTAGTTTACCACCTCCATATTACTGGCATGATTTGATATGAAGATGCATCTGTCCAGCAGCAAAGTATCCAAGTAAATTACATTAGAATGTTTGGCAACTATAAATATTACTATCATTTAACAGCTGCCCTTGCCTGGTGACACAATTATTCCGCACTACTTGTGTTGCTGTGTACACACAGTTGATTGCATTAGCACTGCTGTGTCAATAAGTGGCTTTTAGCGGCTGGTATTTATTACCACACTGTAAAGTAATTCAGGTACCAACCCTAAACAGCATTACAGGATCAAGATTGTTAAATATACTTCCAAGTGATATGAGGTATATAAGCCCTGTGACATCAGAAACGTAAATTTACACATAACATCCTGGTACATTGTATTTGTATGGAAACCAGCGTAATATTCACATTAGTAGTAAACATTGATTATCTAGGTAGATAAAAAAACACAGTTCTATTGATTTCCATGCATATGAGTAGGCCCCAGCATCGAGTAGGCCCAGCCATCTGTAATGCCTCCCACATCTACTCTGCCATTTACAGTACCACGGTCTTATCATGTCCTTTTTGGATAATTCAGCCAAAAACCTAAACCAAAAGCATGGTAAGCCAAAATTTTTACAGACATATTGGAAAAATAAAAATTATTGATAAACATGAGAGATGAGCGATTCGGGTTCCATTTGGCCGAAATGGTCGACTAATCAGATTCAGGTTCAAATCGATTCTACCTGAATCAGAAGTGTTTCAGTTAGCCTGAAAGTTTTTGTCTGACACTCTGAGATCTCCTAGGGTTTGGCACTCTAACAGACCACCCATCCACCATGGTAAATTAGCAAATTCTTGCCAAATCTCACCAAACAGGTTCTGGGTTGGACTGCCAAATCTGGCTCGCTTTGCAATTGCTGTGACACCCATTCCGCATATTCAACATGGCAATCGAGATCGCCGTCATTGAGATGGTGCAGAAACTGGATCTTGTACAGGTGTCACAGGTGCTATGATGTGGACTCTTGTTGAAGGATGCCAGGACGGTCGTTGTTACATTGTCTGAGGCAGTTTGGTTCCAAGGTCGCAGGTTTCAAAATGGCCGCTGTGTTAGACACTGCCCTTTACAGATTTACCCCCTTCTCCTTAGCAACATACCACACACAGGATGGCATTCCTAACTACCGTTTTCTATTTACTTAGGAGTCTCCATACTTTTGAACCACCCTGTATGACTAACTGTAGAAAATCCTTTCTTGTACTGTCTAAATCACTTTTTCTTCACATGTAATGTCCCCTGGTCCTTTATACTGTTCTTGGAGTAAATAACTCATGTGCGAGCTCTTTGTATTGACCACACACGTATTTACACATGTAAGATCACCTCTAAGGTGTATTTTTACAAGGTTAACAACCTAAATTTTTGTAACTTTTCATATTAAAAGAGATATTTTACATCCATTTAATAACCTGGTTGCCCTCTATAGTACTCTCTCTAGCTTTCCTATAACGTTTTTAGTATGTGGAGCCCAAAACTGAATCCTGTATTTTAGATGTGGACTTACTAGGGATTTGTAGTGGGGTAATATTACATTTGGATAACAGGTATTTATCTCTGTATGAGGGTTCTCTCTTAGAAAGTGAAGACATACACCTCACCAACATAACCAAACTGATTTGAAGCAGATGTGGATCCGCTGTTTCACTCTGACATACTGTATTAGTCTTGGGGCATTATTTAGGTGACCTCCCTGGTCTTCATCCTTTTACCCTGATACAGAGATCTGGTTTCCACTGCCGGGACACCACCAGGATGCTACCTGGAGTAGTCTCTGTTCAAGTGACAGCTGACACACGGGGGCCAAGAGACACCAAGGGATCAAGAAAAACCATAGTCAGGGATAGACCAAGGTCAGGGCAGGCAGATCAGGGTCAGAATTGAGTTCAGGCAAAGCCCAGGCAGCAAGGAGTGAAGTCTGGGACATAGACAAAAGTCGGTACAGGGTAGATGAACAGAGACATCTCACCTTTGTAGGGCACTAGCGAACTACAACCAACTGCTTAGGCATCTTCCCACAGGTGGCCAGACATTGGCTGGTGAAGATTAGGGTGCACAAGCTGACCCCGTAAAAAGACAGAGGGATCGCACATGCCCTACAGACAGAGCAGGAGCAGGCCTATCCTACATGAAGGAAACTAATGACAAGAAGAAGAAGCGGGCCACAGCCTGTGAGAAAGAATTGGAGCTATTCTGGCGTCGCAGCAGGAGAGATGCCGGCATGTTCAAGTCACCAGGACTGGAGACAAGGAGCATGTAAGCAGTGTGGCGACAGCCATGGGACACCGCTATAACACAATTTTAATTTATCATGGATGAATTTTTCATGGGTAGCACCCAAAGTGTAAGCATGAGGACTGAAGATGGATTTTTCATACTCAAGCTTTCTCTTGTGTAGAGCTCTACATCTTTGTGAACAGGACTAGGTCAGTACATCTGGATGTAAAAATTAATGTTTTTATTTGCTGAGAACAGGCAGAAATCTTGGAAATGATAAAGGAATAATAAAAAATACTATACTAGAAAAAGTGCATCCATGTCCAAATTCCACATAGTGTCTTCTTGACTAATACATTACACAACATGGATCCCACGTGACAGGTATTTATAAAAAGACATTCATTTTGGGAAAGGAAAACTATTAAACAACATAATAAAAACCAACCTGAACAGCAACCTAAGAGACAACAGAATTATATAATAGATATAGAAAATAATTTAATAAACCTCTTTATGTTTTTTCACAGATGCATCAATTATCTTTTATTGCAATTTCAGTGTATTAGATATTAAAACAAGCAATCCTCTGTGGACGTCTGGTTTCCTTTTAGACACAATACTTCATAGAAAAATTACTTTACAGGATAATGATTCATTAAATAACTAAATCCAACAATATTGTTTGTCTGCAATAAAGCTATTTGTAGAGAGCAGCATGTGCCAGAGAATTATATTCAGATCATAAAACCTACATACAATATTATCCAGGGATAGTTAATAGATGAATGAGGGAAAAAGTCTATACAGTATGAACGTGTTTCAAATGTTATCTATAAGTCACTTATCTCAAAAGGTGCAAACACTGTATCTATAGGATTATGGAAGGACAATGCCCTGGCAGAAAAAGAAAAGTCTGGTGGTCAAAATTCTAAAGTGGTGAATGGTAATATGGCTGTAATTTACACAGGGTCATAGCTAGAAGGGTTGCAGATGTAGCAGTTGTATACTGGCCACTTTGCTCAACGGGGACCAAAGGCCATTCTGCCATATAACAAACACCAGTATTATAAAAAAGCACATTGTAGGTGGGGGGCCCTGTTATAGATTTTACATTCTGTGTTCACAGACTGGTGAAATGTATCAGTCAGAGTGCGGACACAGCTAGAGCAGAGTCCAGCTGGTTAGGGTCAAGCTGAGTCTATGGCAGGTAATCTATCAGAGAAATAAAGAAACAGCAGGAAAATTGTAGAATCATGGGACTGCAGAGAACAGAGAAGAACCTGAAACCACATAAATAAAATAACATAAAACACCTACACACAGGGACGGTGCAAGGATTTTTGCCAACACAAGCAAAGCTACATTTTGGCGCCCCCCCCCCCCCCCCCCCCCCGCACCACCACCACCAGACCACCAGAACTCATGGGGGTGATGTAAAAAGGAGGGGGTGATGTAACATGGAGGGGGTGATGTGACATGGAGGGGGAGAAAAGTGACATGGAGGGGGAGAAAATTGACATGGAGGGGGACGAAATGTGACATGGGGGGAGAAATGTGACATGGGGGGGAGAAATGTGACATGGGGGGAGAAATGTGACATGGGGGGATGATGTGCCATGGGGGGGAGAAAAATGACAACAAAGGGGGTGATGTAAAAAGGAGGGGGTGATGTGACATGGAGGGGGAGAAATGTGACATTGAGGGGGAGAAATGTGACATGGAGGGGGAGAAATGTAGAAATGTGACATTTCTCCCCCCCCCATGTCAAATTTTTCGCCCCATGTCAAATTTCTCTCCCTCCATGTCATATTTCCCCCCCTCCATGTCACATTTCTCCCCCCTCCATGTCACATTTCTCCCCCTCCATGTCACATTTCTCTCCCTCCATGTCACATTTCACCCCCTCCATGTCACATTTCACCCCCTCCATGTCACATTTCTCCCCCTCCATGTCACATTTCTCCCCCTCCATGGCATATTTCCCTCCCATGCCACCCCCCTCCTCTATTAATGTTGTGTAAAAAACATTATGCTCACCTGGCCCTGGTCCCATCTGCAGCAGCTCCCCTTCTCCTCTGTGTGGTCCTGGTATCTTCTCTCTGGACTCTCGACAAGTTTGAGGACCTTTCCCACTCAGCCAATCAGTGGCCGCAGCTGTGTCACGTGTCAGGCCAGTGATTGGCTCAGTGGGAAATCACTGGCCTGACAAGTGACACAGCTACGGCCACTGATTAGCTGAGTGGGAAAGGTCCTCAAAACTTTTTGGGAGTCCATAGAGAAGATACCAGGACCACACAGAGAATAGCCACGGGCACGCAAGTGATTTTTAAAAAAAAGTTAAATTTATCCGCGCCCCCATTGGCTCGGCGTCTCTGCGCACTAAGGCAGCCACTTGGTCTGCCTTATTATAGCGTCGGGCCTGCCTACACATTTGCATCCCCATGACTGTATGTATATAATAAAGTATATATATATAATAAAGTATATATATATATATATATATATATATATAGTGACACAGTGAGAGGTTTCGTCTGAGAAAACAGGTATTTTCCTCCCAGCATATGCTGCTGGGCCCACTCCACCAACACCGCAAGGTGACTTTTTGTTTGAATATGACTGCATGTTTTGTCACTTGCCTGACGTGTGAATAAAACACTGAACGGTTTGATCCAAAGAACTTGTTGTTGCCTCTACACTGCGTCCACTAATCCTGTCTACCCCACAATATATATATATATACAGGGAGTGCAGAATTATTAGGCAAGTTGTATTTTTGAGGATTAATTTTATTATTGAACAACAACCATGTTCTCAATGAACCCAAAAAACTCATTAATATCAAAGCTGAATATTTTTGGAAGTAGTTTTTAGTTTGTTTTTAGTTTTAGCTATTTTAGGGGGATATCTGTGTGTGCAGGTGACTATTACTGTGCATAATTATTAGGCAACTTAACAAAAAACAAATATATACCCATTTCAATTATTTATTTTTACCAGTGAAACCAATATAACATCTCAACATTCACAAATATACATTTCTGACATTCAAAAACAAAACAAAAACAAATCAGTGACCAATATAGCCACCTTTCTTTGCAAGGACACTCAAAAGCCTGCCATCCATGGATTCTGTCAGTGTTTTGATCTGTTCACCATCAACATTGCGTGCAGCAGCAACCACAGCCTCCCAGACACTGTTCAGAGAGGTGTACTGTTTTCCCTCCTTGTAAATCTCACATTTGATGATGGACCACAGGTTCTCAATGGGGTTCAGATCAGGTGAACAAGGAGGCCATGTCATTAGATTTTCTTCTTTTATACCCTTTCTTGCCAGCCACGCTGTGGAGTACTTGGACGCGTGTGATGGAGCATTGTCCTGCCTGAAAATCATGCTTTTCTTGAAGGATGCAGACTTCTTCCTGTACCACTGCTTGAAGAAGGTGTCTTCCAGAAACTGGCAGTAGGACTGGGAGTTGAGCTTGACTCCATCCTCAACCCGAAAAGGCCCCACAAGCTCATCTTTGATGATACCAGCCCAAACCAGTACTCCACCTCCACCTTGCTGGCGTCTGAGTCGGACTGGAGCTCTCTGCCCTTTACCAATCCAGCCACGGGCCCATCCATCTGGCCCATCAAGACTCACTCTCATTTCATCAGTCCATAAAACCTTAGAAAAAATTGTCTTGAGATATTTCTTGGCCCAGTCTTGACGTTTCAGCTTGTGTGTCTTGTTCAGTGGTGGTCGTCTTTCAGCCTTTCTTACCTTGGCCATGTCTCTGAGTATTGCACACCTTGTGCTTTTGGGCACTCCAGTGATGTTGCAGCTCTGAAATATGGCCAAACTGGTGGCAAGTGGCATCTTGGCAGCTGCACGCTTGACTTTTCTCAGTTCATGGGCAGTTATTTTGCGCCTTGGTTTTTCCACACGCTTCTTGCGACCCTGTTGACTATTTTGAATGAAACGCTTGATTGTTCGATGATCACGCTTCAGAAGCTTTGCAATTTTAAGAGTGCTGCATCCCTCTGCAAGATATCTCACTATTTTTGACTTTTCTGAGCCTGTCAAGTCCTTCTTTTGACCCATTTTGCCAAAGGAAAGGAAGTTGCCTAATAATTATGCACACCTGATATAGGGTGTTGATGTCATTAGACCACACCCCTTCTCCTTACAGAGATGCACATTACCTAATATGCTTAATTGGTAGTAGGCTTTCGAGCCTATACAGCTTGGAGTAAGACAACATGCATAAAGAGGATGATGTGGTCAAAATACTCATTTGCCTAATAATTCTGCACGCAGTGTATATATATATATATATATTGTAACAGGATTAGCTCACGGGACCGCCATCTCCTGGAATAGACGGGCGCTATAGGCACATAAAACACAGTCCAGTCCAAGCAAGTATGGTGCAACTGGCCCCAGCCAGTTTTATTGACTTTTGCAGAAAAATAAATATTAAACAAAACAGTTCAAAACAAATGAAATACCTGGCCGCCTGGCCACTACGTCTAAACAGGCAGTAGTCCTTAACTACATGAAACTGAGCCTTGTGCCCAACTCCATCAACAAAACACACTGTTGTTTTTCACTCACACAGGGTTCTTCCCAGGAGTAGAGAGAGATCAGCTAGTGAGCTGCTTGCCCTTTTATAGCACACTCAGGTTCCAAGGTGATTAGCCACAGTTACCCTGAATACCTGGAGTGGCTAATTGGAGCAGGGACCTACCCAACTCTCCCTGCTCCAAGCAGCAAGGCCCTTCTAACCATTTTTTTTTTTTAACAAGACCCTTGCAAAGAGAAAACTTAGTTTTCCTTGCTGTCAATTCCCTGGCTGCTTTTTTAGAACGTATAGGACAGGAACCTAGGTGAAATGCAGACTCCTTCTACCACATTCCCTCTGGACCTTTCACAATATATATATATATGTTGTGGGGACTCACTTTGATATTCAGAACCAGAGGACATAGTATAGAGGCAAAGACCAGTTTATAACTCAAAACGTCAGTGTTTATTCACACTTGTTGCAAGTACACAGTACAACAGTTCATTTGCAGTATTGGTGTTAGTTCACACCCAGATAGCTAAAAAAAAAGCAAAAAAGTCACCTTTGTTCCTGAGTGTTAATCCACACCCGACCGGCATAGTTCAGAACAGAGCAGTCCTCCCGGTTTCAGGCCTCCAGCCTGGCACAAGGCTCAGATCCTGGTACAGAGATTGCCAGAGCTTCAATGTCAGAGAGAAAGATACAATTCCCACACCTGACACTGCTGGCTGTTTTTAATAGGCCTGACAAAACCCGGGTGGGGAGTAGTCACCCACCCAGCACTTTGACTACTCCCAGTAAGAGCCGCACAGCATTGTGGGAGAAGCAACAATAAATAAGGAAGGTAAAATTACCACAATAGCAACACCTGGAGGCAAGAGGTGTGGCCATTGCCAGAAACAACACAGACGCCTATTGATCCACAAGGAAACCTGTCAGATCAAACCACGTGTTGCCAGTCTCACAGATCTCCTGCCACTTACTGTCGTCGGGACGTCCATATGTCTCGGTACGTCCATGACACTATGCTTGATTCTGAAAATGCAGACTATATACTGCAGTAGACAGCATGTATTCTGCTGACAGATTACCGCATTCACCAGGACACTATACAATGGAAGTAAAAACACGGACACAAAGATGTAAGGGAGGGGGCAAAAAACATTTTATGTCTAGTTATAGAAGGTTGGATTTTTATGAGGGGGAATTTTAGGGCTGAGTTGAACCAGATGAAGGTGAAAACCCCATAAGAGGAAAGAGGCAATTGTCCTCATGTACTGTATGGGGGGAAAAAATTCCTTCCCGACCCCAAATATGATGATCAGAATAAATCAGAGGATCAGAACCGTTAACTATCCGATCTGATTTCCATAGATATGATAGTAATATGAATTTTTCTTTTATAAATCTATTTTATTCCTATTTACTGTTTATTTATATGTAATATGTATTAAACTAAACCTATTTATAGACTGTTGATCCAGTGAAAAGCAAAACCCTGTTGAGTAATATGCCAATTGTCCTCAAGGGGAAAAATTCCTTCCTGAGCCCAAATATGGCAATCAGAAAAAATCCCAGGATCAAAAGTCACTACCTAACCTGCCTAGTATAAAGAAACAAATATTTTGTCTAAAACAGGCAAACAAAATGATAAATGAGAGGGGCCTGCTGGCCACACCACGGCCTCTTTTTTAGACCTTGCGTGAGCGGGGAAAACTGGCGTATATCTGATAGTAAATGAACCCCTGTGTGTCTATACCTCTATCTACGTGTCTATACTTGTACCTACATGTCTATACATGTCTCTATGTATCTATACTTGACAAAGGCCTCATTGAGTGGGCTGAAACGTTGCCTGGGAATAAATTGGGTCATATACTTGCATCTATCAATATGTGTGAAGCTTGGTGTGTGTTACTTACCAGGCCCGTGCATAGGTGTTATAAGAAATGGTTCAGGGATAACAGCCGCTCTGGTAAGATCATGCTTATCAGCCCCAGGACTACAATATGTACCACTATAGATCCTAGAATAATCTAACAGGAACACTCAAAATGTATAAATGCCTTCAAGAAGAATGAGTGAAAACTATTTCCTAATATACTAATCAATTTTTATTAATCATGATTAAAAAAACTAATCAAATGCAACATAATAGTAGGGAATCCGATAGCATAGCACCGCATGACAACACACATAATTCATATGGCGAATTATGTAGGATTAGATGCAGTGTTTTTTTTTTTGCCCTTCTGCTTAGTATCATCCATTTATCCCATTATTCACACGTGAATTACGTAATTCTGAATGTAGGTTTTTTGGCTTTTGGACGGTTGTATATTTCGCTGTACCTATACAAGACGGTTATGTGTTGTCATGCGGTGCTATTTTATCGGATTCCTACTATTATGTTGTATTTGATTTGTTTTTTTAATCATGATTAATAAAAATTTATTAGTATATTAGGAAATAGTTTTCACTCATTCTTTTTGAAGGTGGCAGGAGTACAATATGCAGCTATTTTTCCTGAACTCACCGGATGCCAGATGGAATCAAGCACAGGCCACTCTTGGGGAGTAGAGGGTCTCCAGGAGGTAGTGATGTCTGATGCCGGCCAGATATTGGAGGATGCCGAGTCAAGGTCCAGGGCAACAACATGATGGAAAATGAGCACCATAAAGATGGTAGTAAGAGGATACTGTAGTCAGTTCTGCTTTACACCAGTTGCATAAATCTACCCCATATTTTGGTAGTTTTGCTGAAATTTACACTGTAAGTCAATCCATGCTCTGCATTTGTCTTAGTCTGACCTGTCATATCCCCATTTATTTTCCATCCTTCAGTCACTTTCTTTTCAGTATTTTCCTCTCTGTCTCCTGGTCTTTTACACATCTTACAATGTTGGTTCGCCCGGCGGTTGTTTCGCGGTGAACTTTGCATGTTCGCGATTCGCTTAACATGCGAACATATGGAGATATTCGCGACCGCCATATTCTTTTACATTGTGAAGAACTTTGACCCATGACACATACATCAGGTGGTACAGGACAGCCAATTGAGACGTTGAAGCACATGGACATACCCCCTACCTTATAAATAAACCTGATCTGGCCGCCATTTTACATTCAGTCTTTTGCCAGTGTAGGGAGAGGTTGCTGTGTGGAGCAGGGACAGACTGTTAGGGACACCAAATGCTAGCTAATAGGGCCACAAAACTCCTTTTTGTGTGCCATCGATAGGTGTGATACACAGAGGGGTGCGATATACTTGTAATATAATTTTATAATGAGTCAAAAACACATAGATCTATATAGTGATCACCTGGAAGTCAGGGGCCTAGGGGCTAGGGGCTTACTAGGGCCATTTTTATATAGGGTAAGGTTCCGGACTGGGTCACTCTGATCAGGGCCAGAATAGCACCCCCCTGTAGGGCAATAACAGGGACAGTTCTTTGCCCACCCTGTCCTTCAATACCACATCATCATCTAGCCCAGGGATGGATGTTTTTTGCTTTCCCTCCGGGATTCATGGATGTGCACTGGAACCCCCCGGATTGTGGTAGGACATATGGTTTCTGATTTGGTGCCGCCGAGCACCTGATTTAGTGCCGCCGAGCACTTGTTATTGCCTACCACATCTATGCTTTTTGCTTAACTTTAATAATTTAATTTATTTTCATTTTGAGGGATATCTTTTCCATTCACACGTCCGCAAAATGGGTCAGCATCCGTTCCGCAATTTTGTGGAACGGGTGCAGACCCATTAATTTTCAATGGGGCCGGAATGTGCTGTCCGCATCCGCATTTGCGGATCCGCTTCTGCATTTGCGGATCCGCACTTCCGCATCCGTGCCTCCGTTTCCCCCAAAAAATAGAACATGTCCTATTCTTGTCCGCAATTGCAGAAAAGATTTGTCATTTTCTATTATAGTGCCGGCGATGTGCGGTCCGCAAATTGTGGAATGTACATTGCCGGTGTCCGTGTTTTGCGGATCCGCAAAACACTTACGGACGTGTGAATGGACCCTCATAGTAACATTATTTAAGGTTAGGTTTAACTTTATGTATAATCTAATGAATTGCCTTCCTTGTACAATGTTATAATATACTTTCTATGTTAGAAAGTATATTATAGTGCATTTGTATTGTGCGGTTCTGCTGCGGTACTGCAGGTATATAGAGGGACAAGCATTATTGGAACAAATAATTTATACTGGTGTGATATACCAGTCGCCCCCCCCAAAAACTGATTGAATCAGGGGTGTTATATACAAATATATTTTGTTTGTGGTCCTGGCTACGGTTGTAATCAGAGTAGATAAAACCAGGTTAGGACAAGTGACCTGAACTATCAACTATCAATGGCTGAGGTGTGCCGGAAGCCATGGCCGTGTCCGAGCTGAATAAGGGGCAAAAATCAATCGGGTAGGAAACAACTTTATTGCTGGATTCAGAGGGCTAAACTAGTAAAGGCTTTGGCAATTTCGACCTGCGGATTTGGAACATAGTGCGTGAAACAGGATGATTGCCATCTGCGAAACGAATGTCCCGAAATGGCCTTGGAATTAAAACCCAATCCGGAAGTCAAGATCCTGATGTGACGAACGAACTGTGATGCTGTGAGATGCTTGGAATTGAAAGGAAGAAGAGGGCTGCCTGCTGGCGTGGAGTTTTTTAATGCGTGGAATAACTGTTCGAGCACAGCAACTGGGCACCAATCTTTGAAGGTCTGGAAATAGAGGATTTTTACTGGCGGTCACACCTGAGAGGTTTTGGTGGAGTGAAGGAGTAGGGTGCAATGTGTCTGATGCCAGGCTAACTGATCTATGGTGGGACCCGCGCGTCCAGGAGAGCTGGTAAATTCCCCGGGCCGCAAAAACCCATAAAAACTGAGGTACATGGCTGCTTTGATCACTATGCTTTTGTATGGCCCGAAAGGATCATTGTCTAGGGAGGTGGAAAAGACCCTGAACATTGCCCCGGTGACTGGCTTTCTGCTGGATTCTGGCTTATTGCTGTTCTTTTGAATTCCTCTCAGAGTGGATTTTATGGCTTGAGAAGAAAATATGGACTGACTGCCTGGATGATCTAACGAGAAAAAATGTTGTACCCCTGCCAAGTACAACTTGATGGTGTTAAAAGATAGCCGAAGTTCTGTGTGACAGAAAGCCAGGAATGCCACGACGTAAGTGGTTCTATCCAATTCCTCTTGTGGATGCCTGAGGGAGAATTGCCTAAAGGTTTCCCACCCTGTTTATAATTCCTGGCTGTATTGAGGGACAAGGAATTATGGATGAGTGACTTTGCTGTTCTGACGTGCTTGCTTAGTCCATTATCAGTGTCTCGAGGGTGGGTGGAGGGACCCCTGATGGATCTGCGTCTGGCATTACCTGAAAGAAAACAGGGAAGTTGAAACGAGATAGGGCATCAGCAGCCGTGTTTGCTGAACCCTGTATGAATCTGCACGAAAAATGAAAATTGAACTGCAATGCAAGGCACACTAGTCTGCGGACAAAAGGCATAATTTGCGGAGAAGAGGAACGGCCTTTGTTGAGGATTTCTACCACTGCCTGATTATCTGTGACAAAAATGACTGGCTTGTTCCTCCAAAGGTTCACCCCAGACCTGTGCAGCTGCGACAATAGGATAGATTTCTAGGAGTGGAGAGGATTTGATGGAACTCTGAACTGAAGAAATCTGAAGCGACCAAGGACCTGCGAACCAGTGTTTGTTGAAAATGGCTGAAAACCCTTTTGAAGCTGCTGCGTCGGAAAAGACCGTGGGTGAATTGCGGTCCCAAGAAGGGACGAAGAGGGAGATGCCATTCCAATTTGAAAGGAAATGGTGCCACATGTGTAAGTCAGCGGTCGCTGCGGTGTCGAGATGGATCAAGGCATCCTGATCCGAGGCAGCAGGTAAAAGTTGCAGCAGTCTGGAAATGAAAGCTCGGCCCTGAGGCATGATCTTTGAGGCGAAGTTTAACATTCCCAGAAGTGACTGAAGTTCGACTTTGGCGAGGGTCCTGGCCGTGACTGATTTCCTGATGGAATCTTGGATTTTTTGGAGTTTCTCGTCAGGGAGTCTGGCTTCCATCTTACCAGTGTCCAAGATGATGCCTAGGAAAGTTATGATTAGACATGGGCCTTCAATTTTTGCCGGGGCAACCGGTACGTTCAATTTTGAAAATAAGTCGAGGAGTACCTGGAGCTGATTGGGTGCTTGATCTGAGGCTTCGATCAGCAGGAAGTCATCCAGGTAGTGAATGACCCTGGAACACCCGCCATGATTGACCAAAACCCAGTGGAGAGCTTGGGCGAATTGATCAAACAGCCAAGGGCTGCTTTTGGATCCGAATGTCAATCTATCTGAAAAATAATACAGGTCCCTCCATTTGATGCCATAAAACTTCCATAATTGAGGTGAAACTGGAAGTAATTTGAAGACATCTGCAATATCTGCCTTGGAAAGCCAAGCGCCTGGACCCAGCTGGAGAATCAACTGAATGGCTTCGTCCAAGGAAGAGTACTGCATGGAAAAGTCTTCCGAGGGAATTAAAGAATTTAAACTGGGTGTGCTGGAAGCATGAGGAGCGGGGAGGTCAAAAATCAGCCTTTTTTTATTCGAATTTTTTTTTTTTAACCAAACCAATGGGGTTGACCCTCCAAATGTCAAAGGGGGGGACAGTGAATAGGCCTAGGAGAAAACCCTTGTTAATTCCGGAGTGGATGAGAGAGTCAACTGACTCCGGATCTGCCAAGGCGGAACGGAGATTGGAGCCTTCCCATGTGGCCAGCCGGGAGGAAACCAGCCCTGTGTGGAAACCCTGCGAACATCCAGACACCAAAAATTGCACAAAGTTGGTGTCGTGATGATGCTGGAAGAGCGCAGCTAGTAACTCGGTATTGACCCCGGCTAGTCATGAATTTTTGGTTGATCTTTGCGTACAAGAAGACTGAAGAAAAAAAGCAGTCTGACCAATTGAAATTATTGCAGACCTGACTCCTGCCCAGAAAGACTATGGCCTACCCCACTTGTCAACATTCTGCCCTGAATTTGAGGACCCGGAAGGAATGGCAGAGGGCCTACCTTGAACCAGAGATCCTGAATTGGGACACCAGTCGGAGGAATGCGAGATGGATTGGCAGGTGGCACAGGTGGGCGCTTTAAGACCCGCGAAATGCCTGCAGAACAGCTCCATGTCTAGTGTGGACCAATCCGTGACGTGCTGAAACTGGGACAGAGCCGCAGCAGCTTTGGCAGAGAAGGAGCGATGATAGTCGTAAAAGGCATGTCCTCCATACTTGTGGCCCAAATCAGTTACTCTGTACAGGTAGGTATCTAGCTCTTCCCTGCGGTGTGGTTGGGCAGAGCATAAAATGTCCCGGAATAAACTGAAAGCCAGCACAAATTCTGGAATGGAGAGTTTTTTGTGCAAGCGGGCATCTTTGGACTTGAGAACCACTGACACGTCTCCACATGCAATGGTCTTATTTTCATTGGAGTCGTGAGTGGAAATGAGGATAGAAGCCAGGTTTACGTCTTTATGAGCCAAAATATCCTTCCGGATGTTGTCCGGAATGAAGTGTGACGGGGCAATGGTAAAGGAGCTGGGAGCCCTACCTGGGGTTGGAGCATAAACGGTGGAGGTGCCTGGGACAGGAGAGGTAGGTAGATCCGGCATTGATGGCCTGGTCTCCACAACCAGCAGCCTGGTCTGGATGTCGGAGACTGAACTAGAAAGACTGTTGATAGTTGAGTGAAGCTGGGCCAGCGATGTCTGGCTCAACAGGTAGAAGCCTGTACAAATCTGCTTTGCGAGCAGAGGCAGGATAACGAATGCCTCTCCTATTTAATTCAGTCATTAGCTTTGGAATGGTCCACTGCCTGAAAGAAAGATTACTTCCGTGGGCCGAACCGTGGGATTCCGGAATAGAGCGAGTGGCTGTAAAAAAAAAGACGTGAAAATGAAAATAGGGAGTGAGGAGGGTGGTAGAGCAAACCTGACGCCCTCGAGTGAACCTGCGGAACCCTTTGGACACAAAACACCGAAGCGTGACAGAGAAAGCCACCACCAAGAAAGAGGGCAAGAGGGCTGACCCACCTGGCGAGCTGGCCTAGATAACCTAAAAGAAAGGCGATATACATGATTCCGGAAATTATCCCGAAATGACGAAGTAGTGAAAACACCAAAACTTACCTGGACTTATGATACCGTGGAACTGGAATGATCAGGATGGCCAGGGACCTAAGACTAATACCACTTAAACAAAACCCGAACCGGACAGACCTCTTCGATGACCCTGGAAAACATGGGGTGAGGCTTGAGAGATGCTGAAGACAACGTAGAACCCAACGTGGATCAGGGAGCTGGAAGCCCGAGGGCGTAGAGGAAACGAACCGTACCTGATACATGTGAGGCAAGTGAGCGTTCACCTGGAGTCAGAAAATGAAATGACCTGATGCGTGTCAGGCAGGACAAGAAAACACATGTACCGGCTGCGTGGCCAGTGGCAAACTGCACCTGATGCGTATCAGGGCAAAAACCGACAGATAATGAAATAAAACTGAATGAGCATATACCTGATGCGTGTCAGGCGACCTGATGGACCTGACATGTGTCAGGCAAAAATATAACATGTACCTGCTGCGTGGCCGGCCAGTGACAAAAATGCGCCAGATGCGTATCAGGCAAAATTCCTATAGATAGTGAAAGAAACCTAAATAAGCATGTACCTGATGCGTGTCAGGCGACCCGATGGACCTGATGCGTGTCAGGCCAGATAAATGACAAGTACCTGCTGCGTGGCAGGGCAGTGACGAAAACACCTGATGCGTGTCAGGCAAAATAACAAATAAAAGAAAAAAGAAGAAAAACCTGCTGAAAAACAAGCATGTACCTGATGTGTGTCGGGCCGTTGAATGAACCTGATGTGTGTCAGGCAAAATAAAATACAATGAATCTGCTGCTTGGCAGACAAGTGACTGGATGGACCTGATGCGTGTCAGGCAAAGAAAGACATGGACCTGATGCATGTCAGGAAATGAAGCAACTTGTACCTGAAGCGTGCCTGGTCAGTGACCACTTGAATCTGATGCGTATCAGAACATAAACATGTACCAGTTTTTTTTTTTTTTTTTTTTTTTTCAAAACAAGTAACGTGATTCTGATGCGTGTCAGGAAATAGAACAAAACATGTACCTGATGTGTGTCAGGCAAACTCAGAATAGACGTAATGCATATGGCAAAAGCTGAGTTGCGCTCATGGTGTAAGGTATGGATTAAATGGAACTGCGAGGTGATAGCGAGTGGGTGTGAATTGTGCGGACCCGGTAGTTGTGAACAAACTCAGCTCAACTATGCAGGAACTATGTTTAAATGGCTTCCCTGTTGCAGACGTCACAAGGTAATGAGTATGCAACAAGCTCCTAATCTGTAGGAATTTTTATTTTTTTATTTTTTTTGCATATCCCCAGGGATTAATGAAGCGTTTTACCTAGGGGTTGGGGCTACTACTGGAGACGTCAGCAGTGGCTTACTGTGTCTGAATTAGCAGTGGAAATAAGATTTATCCCCTGCAACCATCTCTGCCTTTCTTATTCATGAGATATGCTGTACTATGCCACCTCTAATTAACTGTTTGTGCAATGGTTAACAGTCTCTGCTGCCGATCTACCTTATGTGCCGGATGACGCGCCCGGCGTTGCTCAGGAGACCAGTGCGGGAAGGCCGGGGCCCAATCTCACGGGAGGATGAGCGCCAAGGGCTGAGCGAAGCTGGAGGAGCAAGAGGAACGGGCGCCGAGGCTCCCAGAACGGGGAGCAGCTCAAGGCGCCGCGAGCTTACCGGATGGGTGGGAGGACCGATGTTCGGAGCGGTGGCGAGTTCGGAGCGGCGGCGCACCTGACCCAGAAGTAGATGGGACGTCAGGTAAGTGTTGCGCATCCACGAAAATGAACGGGGCGGCGTAAAATAAGCCTCCTTCGCCCCTCCCTAGGAAGTATTACTTTACTGAGAGAGTAGTGGATGCATGGAATAGCCTTCCTGCAGAAGTGGTAGCTGCAAATACAGTGAAGGGGTTTAAGCATGCATGGGATAGGCATAAGGCTATCCTTCATATAAGATAGGGCCAGGGACTATTCATAGTATTTAGTATATTGGGCAGACTAGATGGGCCAAATGGTTCTTATCTGCCGACACATTCTATGTTTCTATGTTTCTATGTTTCTATGTTTCTCCCACAAACGCAGGCTGAGATTCAGCCTTATCTACTTATAGTGCATTTGGGTACTGTATAGTGCATTTGCGCATGCGGGTACGCGAAAATTATATTGCCGATAATTTGCATTGGAAAAAATTATGAATGGAGATCGCAAATTCGAACAATACATCTGGTATGTCACTGTCCATGTTGTTCGACTATTTGTGCACTTCTAGTAATTATTTCTTGGCTACAAATGTGAGCTGAAGGTTTTTCAGGTTCGCCTGTCATTAAAATTAATGGGACCCGCCGCGAACTTGCGGTTCGCGAACATTTGATCGTGTTCGCGCGATCGCATTCGCGAACAATCCCGGCAGATGTTCGTCCATCACTAATGTTGATGTCCAAGTAGCTGCACAGGCTGCCGCCGGACAGATACTCGATGATGAAGTAGGCTCTCTCCTGAGACTGATGTGCGGCATGGAGGTGGCACAGGGACGGGCAGTCTCGGGCTGCCAAGACTGTCCACCACTCTCTCATTAAAGTAACTGCCTTGTCCCCTCTTTTGTTGATAATCTTGATGGCCATGTAGGTGTTTTGGTGGGAGACTGATGCCAGGAACACCTGAGGAAAACAAATAGAAGTTCTCACAGGGAAATTCTTCTACATTTATTACATGGGGGATTTATCTATTCAGCTGACAAAGCATGCATTACAGCCCAAGATTTTGTAGCGATGACGATTGAATGGTTTGCGAGTCATTAGCGATTGAATTTAGTATTATTAGACATCACAATTGTCTTTAGATACGACCGGAATAAAATCACTGTGTACTCATTTACTTTCTATGTCAGATGATTGCTCATGGAGGTATGCTAAACTCAAAAGTTTCAAACCGTATCTCCCTTGCAGTTGTTAATGAGCGGCAAATGAATTATTAGAAGTGCAGATATGTATGCGATGAGTAATATTTTTTTAACATGCTGAAAGATCACCGAGAAAGTTCAATTCTACAATTGTTTAAAACTATTAGATGTAACGATTATCACTTGATTCCAAATGATATAATTAATGTTTGTACCCTTGTCTCCTGGTGTAACAGGTCCTTTAATAAAAGGGAAGTGGTCGTCAGTCAGATAACATCCAGACCCTATACCTATGTAAAGGTAAGGATCACAAAAAAAAAACTAAAAAGGTCCATACCGGTATTGGTTACCAATTATAGGACTCTGCTGTTACACTACAATAATAGAATTATAAAGGGGAAACCATATATTTTTAACCTACTGTACATTTTAATATTTCATCCAATAAAAATGATGTACCCCAAACTTATACCACAGAAATCAAGCCCCCACAAAGCTCTGTAGAAAGAAAAATTTTAAAATTATGGGTCTTGGGATGCGACAATGCAAATGTTATGTTATTTATGCCACAAAACGTAAAAACTCATTGCCAATATTGTTGTTTTTTCCCATCTCCATCCCAGAGAGTTAATAAAAGTTAAATCGGTAAGTTATGTGTACCCCAATATAGAACCATTAAAAACTACAACTTGTCCTGCAATAAACAAGTCCTCATACAGCTACATAGACAAAATGTAAAAGTTATATCTCTTGGAAGGCGACCACGAAAAAAAAAAAAAGCTTGGTCAGTACTGGTCATTGTAGGGTTAAAAAAGCAAATAAAAGTGATGTCTTAAATATGCACATTTAGAGGCAAGTGCA
Source organism: Bufo bufo (assembly GCF_905171765.1). Lineage (NCBI taxonomy): Eukaryota > Metazoa > Chordata > Amphibia > Anura > Bufonidae > Bufo > Bufo bufo. Next base: position 170,201,485 of record NC_053397.1, read on the forward strand.
AGTAATTGGCTATTTGTAGTCAGTGACTAATTGTAAATAATCAGCTCTCAGAAGCCTGACCCTGTTCATCACAAAGGGGTAGGAGACAGAGTGAAGGAACAAAGGTGCACCAAGGAATAGGTCCTGCCCTTGTCTCTGCTACCTTACACTACACTTAGTTTAAAGGGTTTCTCCGGGATTTAAGAAAATAAAAATACTTAAATATTACTTTATTATAAATATTTTCCCAAATACCTTTCATTAGTTTAATGGCTTGTTTTGTCTGAGGAGCAATCATCGGGGAAAATAAAATGGCCACTGTCCTATTAGTACATACAAAACACACAGCAGGACAAGTTACTTCACAACACTGAGATAAAGAGCTGCCTCATCCTCCTCTCTGCCCTACTTGACAGGGATTGTGATCTGCATACAATTTAATAAGATCTTCAGCTGAATCTCTGTAGGATTGGAGTTCATGAGGAGACATGAAATACAGAGAGGAGGGTAAGGATGTGGTTGATGAGCAGCATCACTTGTTTACAGTCTCCATTACCACAAACCCACATTACCACAGTCTGTTCTGTCTGTCCTCTCTGTACTTCATGTCTCCTCATGAACGCCATTCCTACAGAGACTTAACTAAAGTTCTTATCAGCTGTGTTCAGAATTATAATCCCTGACAAGTAGAGCAGAGAGGAGGATGAGGCAGCTTTTTAGCTCAGTGCTGTGAAGTAACTTGTCCTCCTGTGTGGACAGGTTTTGTGTGTACCAAATAAACATTTAGAAGAATAGGTGCACTACTGTGGTGGATGCAATCAACAAAATATGACTAAACCCTCACACTGATGCTAAAATGAGACTTTAGCCAATATGTCCTTATATGAAGGACATACCGGAGCCTGTGCACCACGTCAAGGTATCTCAGGTGGCACGGGACCTAACGCAAACCTGTGCCATATGGGCATTGATTGTGTATGAATAGAAAGAGATTAAATCCAGAGGATCAGAACAAACTAGAGGTGCCAATAGATAGGGAGCTGTTGAAAGGGATAGTATGCAGTAGGATGAAAAGGTGAAAAGGCTGCTAGTGGGTTACCATGCGGATACAATCAGCATGTACTGTAGATACAAATAGAGACAAGAACAAGATGGTTGAGGTCAGAGGGATTGGGGAATTAACCTGCTGGCTACAACCTGTTCACGCCCACTATGAAGCGCCAAGTCACTGATAACTAATAAAAGATAGTGATAGTGGGACCCTTAGTGGGAAGTGTCCTCAATAGAAATCAATGCATAAGGTATGTAGAAAAACATATATTAAGGAGTATAGAAATGTTATAGTTGCCTCCAGTGTGAAACCACACAAGCAATGGGAGGAGGGAGGAGGCTGTGAAGTCCCACCCAGAAGCTGACTGATATGATGTAAGCCTCACAGGTGCACCGATGCTGCCTATAGATGAAAATCAGGCACATCAAATTTGGAGTTTATACACCTCCAAACATACATATACAAATTACATAATATAACGTGGTCTAAAAAAGCTGGAAATGCTCAACCCCCATATGCAGTTGTGCATTATAACCGGGGGAGCAAATCCTGCACATGTGGTCTATTGCTAATGGCGATCCCCGGCAAGAAATGCCGTACAATGGAGGATACCTGCAGCGGACCACAAGTGCAACATAGACATCCTACACCAGATAGAAAAATGTGTGGATGTAATTGACTAAATCAAATAAACATTTAGAAGAATAGGTGAACTACTGTGGTGGATGCAATCAACAAAATCTGACTAAACCCTTACACTGATGTTAAAATGAGACTTTAGCCAATATAGCCTTATATGAAGGATATACCGGAGTCCGTGCACCACGTCAAGGTATCTCAGGTGGCATGGCACCTAACACTAACCTACCTGTGCCATTATGGGCAGTACCAGGGGCAGTGGGCGAATTACAGAAGCGTAAGGTCCGACTCACAGCAAACAGCTCCCAGTTGCCTCCATTGTGAAACCACACATGCAATGGGAGAAGGCTGTGAGTCCCACCCAGAGCTGACTGATATGATGCAGGCCTCACAGGTGCATAATTTGTACAGGTTTTGTGTGTACTAATATAAGACGGCAGCCATTTTATTTTTCCTAGCCAAAACGAGGCATTATAGCAAATGAAAAGTATTTGGGAATATATTTATAATAAAGTAATATACAATTTTTTTTCATTTTCTTAATTCCCAGAGAACCCCTTTTAATAAGCCAAAAGAAGGCGACAGAGCTGCACATATCCACTGCCACATTTCATTAATTCTCCTTCTTAACCAAGTGTCCAGTGACCACCTGACTAGTAGGGTCAGAGACCCACAATCTACGCCTAGAGGTGGGTTACATAGATGGGTCCTGCATTAATCATATACTGTATTTATAGCAGATACACTATTAATGTCTACATTGGAATACTTTTAATATATATAATTTTTTGGACTATAAGACGCAACTGGCCATAAGATGCACCTCAGGTTAAGACAATAAAAAAAAAAATTCTACTTTTAGTGAAGTGGATGGGTCAAGGTCACCAACCTTCAGGTGTGTATCATAGAGAGAGTTAATAGTTTTGGATCAGGGCCCCTTAACCTTAGTGTGTGATTTGCGGAAACATTGAAACAAACATCAATGGCGCACGTGGTCACATGATTAAATGTACCTATGTGCTTCCTGTCATAGCTCTATAGTGTCCTATTATTTTTTATTTGTTTTTTTCACTCTCCATGATCATGACATTATAAAAATACTTACATAGCCCTGCAGTACAAACATACACAGCAGTTCAGTACGCATGTTATATACACACAAAGCTCTGCAGCACACACATAATACATACACACAAAAGCTTTATATACACACAGCCCTGCTGCATGCACAGCTCACACATACACACAGCACTGCTGCAGGTATAGCAGAGTTAGAGTTACAACAGGGGTTTTCCGAGGGTTAAATGCTGATGAAGACCGAGGCACTTGCAGTAACACAATGTCCATCCTCTACCAAGCTTTGCTTGAACTTGATGGACATTATACATATGGATCAATTTGATAGTATGGAATGAGATTATCTCTGGAAGGTTCTAGGGAAATTCAGCCAGAGTAGTCAATTTATTTCATGAGTGTACTAATATGAAAGGTGTGACGGAAGATGTGAGATATGCACTCTATAAAATGGCCTATGCAATAAACTTCATGTGTTATGTGTTTTCACTGGAGGGCATGAATAGTTGGAGGCAGAAGGTTCTTACCGGACTATGACACGATCTGGAAAATAACACATTTAGGGTCGGACCGGCCCTACAGAGTACCAGAGGATCTTCCAGTAGACCCAAGCTCTGATGTAATAGTGGGCCCCAAAGGTCCAGAAAAAAAAAACATTTGGAGCTGCCTTTGGAGGTGATTATTGGCCACTAGGGTTTATTTATTTATTTGATTCAAAACCTATTAAACTTTTATTGATTATGATAACAGTGCTTGGGCCCCAAGAATAATTTCCTCTGGTGGATCCAAGGAGCCCTAGCCCAACACTGCAAATTTATTCTCACCTGTAGTCATCATTCGACTACAGCAGATTTATTTGTAGTGCTCTGTTACCATGGAGACACATCAATCTCCATAACAGCTGTAGACACAAAACCTTGGGTTCTAGTGAGGCATTTGGAGAGATTGAAATACAACATAACTCATCCCAATATTAAAGGGGCTGTACAGTACAAAGACATAGTGACCTATCGTCCGGTATAGGTAACCAATATCAAATGACTGGAGGTCAACTACCGCCCCCCCGCCAATCATCTTTTTCAAGAGGTAGTGGTGCTAGTGTGAGACTTGCGGCTGCTTCAAAATATTGTACCTGTGGGTCATTTCATTTGCAGCAGCGGACAATGTAGTTACACTTAATATAATTACATTGCGCAGTCTCTAGAGGCCAGACGATGTGCGGGTCATTTGGAGCATTCTGACAAGTGCAGCAACCCTTTCATACAGCTGATCGGCGGGGGGGGGGGGGAGGGAGGGCTGGAAGTCTAACCCTCGGTGAGCTGATATTGAGGATAGGTCTTCAATATATTTTCACTGCACAGTCCCTTTAATATATTCAATATAAACTAATGATAGAAATAAGACCATATTTCTAGGCTTGTAGCTGCAGACATATTACCCATGTAGTCTGAGAAATGGAGGTAATAACAGTAAGTGCACAGTATTAAATAATAGATTAGTGAGTGAAGCTGTAAACATCAGTTTATTCAACACGACTACAAGATGATGGAAGGAGCAAACAAGACTCAATGAAATAAAGATAGAAAACTGTAATTAGATAGCATTGAGGCTGCACAAGACACAATTACAGAGGTTGGAAGTCTCAATTATTACATGATTATCCATAATTATTCACATTGGAGTGTCTTGTTTCCTTCTTTAGCTGACACCTTGAGTAGCAGTACTGATGATGTCTAGCAGATAAAACTACCTTTAGGAATCATTTAGAGAAAAAAGGACATTGGCAAGGGGAAGCCAAGCACATACCTGTTTGTAGGGTACATACACAAGGTGGGATGAAGTGTAGGCGAAGGTAGGCATTTGCCTAGGGGCCCACCTTGCCAACCATCTGAGGCAAGCACCATTTTATTGTAGGAAAAAAATTGTAAACTCCTTAGTCTTGGCTCATTTCTGAAAGAGGCAACGGGAGTGATGAGCATAGCATGGATGCTGTATTATCGTGACAGTGTAATGCTCGTCGGTACGCACTATGACCTGACGTTTTGCAATGTAAGGTAATAGTGCATTGTGGACATCTGAGGCGGAGCACAGTGAAGCAGGACTGGTGGCACCCAGAGCACATGAGGGAGAGGTGAGTAATTTTTTATATTTTTTATGTTTGTCTGGTCTGAGGTCTGCTTTAGGGATAGGGGTGTGAGATTGGTTTAGGTGGGTACCAATTATTAAATCTTTTTGATAATGAAATCTTACTGTACAAATACCCACACAAAAAATCATATAAAAGTAACTAAAAGGATATAAGCACTGCAGTAAACCATTATCATTTTTAGGCTCCATTCACATGTCCGCAAAATGGGTCCGCATCCTTTCCGCAATTTTGCGGAATGGGTGCGGACCCATTCATTCTCTATGGGGACGGAATGGATGCGGACAGCACACAGTGTGCTGTCTGCAGACGCAATTGCGGAGCGCGGCCCTGATTTTGGGTCCGCAGCTCCGCAAAAAGATAGAGCATGTCCTATTCTTGTCCCGCAGCTTGCGGACAAGAATAGGCATTTCTATGGGGGGTGACGGGCTGGTGTGTTGCGGACCCGCAATTTGCGGGTCCGCAACACTTCACGGACGTGTGAATGTAGCCTTAGTATATATTATTTTGACAAATCCAATGAGAATGATCAAGTAGGTAGCATTTCACTATTAGATAAAGAATCACTGCCTATTGAGAATGCTAAAATGAAAATAACAAATACTTTACAACTTTACATGGGCTCAACTGGCATACTAGAAATTAGAGGTGGGACGAATCCAAATTTTTACGAATCCGAAAAGGTTCTCGAATATATCGAATCTTTCGAATCTCGAATCCTGCGAATCTTGTACATAAGAATTGTGTGAATGGTGTAAGAAACAAAGTGTTCCAAACACTGCTATGGGGGGGGGGGGGATCTGTGGATGGCACTGTTATGGGGGATCTGTGGATGGCACTGTTATGGGGGGAACTTGTGGATGGCACTGTTATGGGGGATCTGTGGATGGCACTGTTCTAGGGGATCTGTGGATGGCACTGTTATGGGGGATCTGTGGATGACACTGTTATGGGGGATCTGTGGATGGCACTGTTATGGGGGGATCTGTGGATGGCACTGTTATGGGGGATCTGTAGATGGCACTGTTATGGGGGATCTGTGGATGGCACTGTTATGGGGGATCTGTGGATGGCAGGGTTATGGGGATCTCTGGATGGTACTGTGATGGGGGGGATCTGTAAATTACACATATAAAGCATCTTATGCTATGTGCCATCCACAGATCCCCCTCATAACAATGTCCCTGCAGTGTAAATGACCCCCAATACAGGGGCTAGGGGCCGTCATCTGGATTAGGAATGACAGTGGGGACTCGTGCAGTCCCTGTATTCTACCGCTCACTGTTGTATAATCTTATCTAACCTGTAGACATTGTTAAAATATAATAATCATTTGTAATCCAGCTGTATTACTTACAACTAAGTTCCATAGCAGAGAGGAGGGAGGAGGCAGGCAGGAGGCAGGCAGGAGGCAGGCCGGGAGGACGGGCGGGCAACACATCAATCACTACATCACGCGCCCGCACCGCCTGCTTCATTCATAAAGTGGGCAGCGCAGGTACATGACGTAGTAAGTGATGCGCCACCGGACCGCCCTCCCGGCCTGCCTCCTCCCTCCTCCGGAACTTAGTTGCAAGCAATACAGCTGGATTACAAATGATTATTATATCTTAACAATGCCTACAGGTTAGATAAGATTATACAACCAGTGAGCGGGGCCGGTAAATACAGGACTTGCACCGGTCCCCGCTGTCATTCCTAATCCAGATGCCGGCCCCCAGCTCCTCCTCCCTCTGTTGATACACCCGCCCACCGTGCTGTGCGGCATGGCGGCGGGCGTGTATCATTAGGTAAACTAACGCAGCATTTTTGGGTCGGCCGAATCGCCATATCGCGTCGTGGGATTCGTCGGATTCGAATTTTACTAAATTGCGTCGGGATTTGAGTCCACGAATCCAACAAGATTTGAGGGATTCGTGGATTTGACGGATTTGCCGTCCCACCTCTACTAGAAATGTTTTACAGAGCAACAATCTAGATTACGATGTATAGTCTGTATGCATATCTTATGCACTCCATGCAAAGACCCCGATATCCTAAGGACATAGTTCTTGACTAGAGTTGAGTGGACACCTGGATGTTTGGGTTCGGCTGAACTTCACAAAAAAGTTTGAGTTCAGGACCCGAACTTGACCCCGAACCCCATTAACCACTTCAGCCCCCTTAGCTTAAACACCATTAATGACCAGGCCACTTTTTACACTTCTGCACTACACTACTTTCACCGTTTATTGCTCGGTCATGCAACTTACCACCCAAATTAATTTTACCTCCTTTTCTTCTCACTAATAGAGCTTTCATTTGGTGGTATTTCATTGCTGCTGACATTTTTACTTTTTTTTTGTTATTAATCGAAATTTAACGATTTTTTTTGCAAAAAAATGACATTTTTCACTTTCAGTTGTAAAATTTTGCAAAAAAAACAACATCCATATATAAAGTTTTCTCAAAATTTATTGTTCTACATGTCTTTGATGAAAAAAAAAATGTTTGGGTAAAAAAAAAATGGTTTGGGTAAAAGTTATAGCGTTTACAAACTATGGTACAAAAATGTTAATTTCCGCTTTTTGAAGCAGCTCTGACTTTCTGAGCACCTGTCATGTTTCCTGAGGTTCTACAATGGCCAGACAGTACAAACACCCCACAAATGACCCCATTTCGGAAAGTACACACCCTAAGGTATTCGCTGATGGGCATAGTGAGTTCATAGAACTTTTTATTTTTTGTCACAAGTTAGCGAAAAATGATGATTTTTCCCATTTTTAATTTTTCCACAGATATTTATCTCACCCAGCATGGGTATATGTAAAATGACACCCCAAAACACATTGCCCAACTTCTCCTGAGTACGGCAATACCACATGTGTGACACTTTTTTGCAGCCTAGGTGGGCAAAGGGGCCCACATTCCAAAGAGCACCTTTAGGATTTCACAGGTCATTTTTTACACATTTTGATTTCAAACTACTTACCACACATTAGGGCCCCTAGAATGCCAGGGCAGTATAACTACCCCACAAGTGACCCCATTTTGGAAAGAAGACACCCCAAGATATTCCGTGAGGGGCATGGCGAGTTCCTAGAATTTTTTATTTTTTGTCACAAGTTAGCGGAAAATTATGATTTTTTTTTTTTTTTTTCTTACAAAGTCTCATATTCCACTAACTTGTGACAAAAAATAAAAACTTCCATGAACTCACTATGCCCATCACGAAATACCTGGGGGTGTCTTCTTTCCAAAATGGGGGTCACTTGTGGGGTAGTTATACTGCCCCTGAAATTTTAGGGGCCCGAATGCGTGAGAAGTAGTTTGAAATCAAAATCAGTAAAAAATGGCCGGTGAAATCTGAAAGGTGCTCTTTGGAATGTGGGCCCCTTTGCCCACCTAGCCTGCAAAAAAGTGTCACACATCTGGTATTGCCGTATTTAGGAGAAGTTGAGCAATGTGTTTTGGGGTGTCATTTTACATATACCATGCTAGGTGAGATAAATATCTCGGTCAAATGCAACTTTGTATAAAAAAAAATGGGAAAAAGTTGTCTTTTGCCAAGATATTTCTCTCACCCAGCATGGGTATATGTAAAAAGACACCCCAAAACACATTGCCAACTTCTCCTGAGTACGGTGATACCAGATGTGTGGACACTTTTTTGCAGCCTAGGTGGGCAAAGGGGCCCACATTCCAAAGAGCACCTTTCGGATTTCACCGGCCATTTTTTACAGATTTTGATTTCAAACCACTTCTCACGCATTCGGGCCCCTAAAATGCCAGGGCAATATAACTACCCCACAAGTAACCCATTTGGAAAGGAAGACACCAAGGTATTCGTGATGGGCATAATGAGTTCATGGAAGTTTTTTTTTTGTCACAAGTTAGTGGAATATGAGACTTTGTAAGAAAAAATTTTTTAAATAAATAAATCATCATTTTCCGCTAACTTGTGACAAAAAATAAAAAAATCTAGGAACTCGCCATGCCCCTCACGGAATACCTTGGGGTGTCTTCTTTCCAAAATGGGGGACACATGTGGGGTATTTATACTGCCTGGCATTTTAGGGGCCCTAAAGCGTGAGAAGAAGTCTGGGATCCAATGTCTGAAAATTCCCTCCTAAAAGGAATTTGGGCCCCTTTGCGCATCTAGGCTGCAAAAAGTGTCACACATGTGGTATCGCCGTACTCAGGAGAAGTTGGGCAATGTGTTTTGGGGTGTCTTTTTACATATACTCATGCTGGGTGAGAGAAATATCTCGGCAAAAGACAACTTTTCCCATTTTTTATACAAAGTTGGCATTTGACCAAGATATTTATCTCACCCAGCATGGGTATATGTAAAATGACACCCAACAACACATTGCACACTTCTCCTGAGTACGGCAATACCACATGTGTGACACTTTTTTTGCAGCCTAGATGCGCACATTCCTTTTATGAGGGCATTTTTAGACATTCGAATCCCAGACTTCTTCTCACGCTTCAGGGCCCTAAAATGCCAGGGCAGTATAAATACCCCACATGTGACCCCATTTTGGAAAGAAGACACCCCAAGGTATTCAATGAGGGCATGGCGAGTTCATAGAAATTTTTTTTTTTGCACAAGTTAGCGGAATTTGATTTTTTATTTTTTTTTTCTCACAAAGTCTCCCTTTCCGCTAACTTGGGACAAAAATTTCAATCTTTCATGGACTCAATATACGGAATACCTTGGGGTGTCTTCTTTCCGAAATGGGGTCCCATGTGGGGTATTTATACTGCCTGGCATTTTAGGGGCCCCTAAAGTGTGAGAAGAAGTCTGGAATATAAATGTCTCAAAAATTTTACGCATTTGGATTCCGTGAGGGGTATGGTGAGTTCAGGTGAGATTTTTATTTTTTGACACAAGTTAGTGGAATATGAGACCTTTGTAAGAAAAAAAAAAAAAAAAATCCGCTAACTTGGGCCAAAAAAAAATGTCTGAATGGAGCCTTACAGGGGGGTGATCAATGACAGGGGGGGTGATCATGTCAGGGGGGTGACAGGGAGTCTATATGGGGTGATCACCCCCTGTCATTGAATCACCCCCCTGTAAGGCTCCATTCAGACGTCCGTATGTTTTTTACAGATCCACGGATACATGGATCGGATCCGCAAAACACTACGGACGTCTGAATGGAGCCTGAAAGGGGGGTGATCAATGACAGGGGGGTGAGATCAATGACAGGGGGGTGATCACAGAGTCTATATGGGTGATCACCCCCCTGTCATTGATCACCCCCCTATACGGCTCCATCAGATGTCCGTATGTGTTTTGCGGTTCCGATCCATGTATCCGTGGATCCGTAAAAAACATATGGACGTCGGAAATGGAGCCTTACAGGGGGGGGTGACCAATGACAGGGTGGTGAATCAGGAGTCTATATGGGGTGATCACCCCCCTGTAAGGCCTCCATTCCGATGTCCGTATGTTTTTTACGGATCCACGGATACATGGAATCGGATCCGCAAAACACATACGGACATCTGAATGGAGCCCTTACAGGGGGGGTGATCAATGACAGGGGGGGTGATCAATGACAGGGGGGTGATCACGGAGTCTATATGGGGTGATCACCCCCTATAAGGCTCCATTCAGATGTCCGTATGTGTTTGCGGATCCGATTCATGTATCCGTGGATCCGTAAAAAAACATACGGACGTTAGGGGGGCGGAGCCTGCACCGGAGCTGTATGGCAGCATGAAGTGAAGCTCTGCTGGTATAAGTATCCCTCACAGCCTTATTCAGGGCACTTAAAACCTCTAAAATGGTCAAAATCGGCGGCCCCAGACCCACTGAGGCACAAGGTCTGCCAGAACACAGACAAATAGCGAATCCAAGGAGAAATTTATCAAGAAAGTCGCTCAGACACTGTGGCCAGAGAAACCAAGATGGCGCCCGGAACACCGAAAGCCTCAGGGAGCGCTCCAAAAGGCAGTCCAGCTGCTGAGAGGTAAGAGAGGTCTCTCCGGGACGATACCCTGCCTATCTCACGGTCATTCCTAAAAGACGCGCTATTAGAAGCTCTGGAACCCTCAGGTCAGATTCACCCTCCATTAAAGAGGACGTGCGCCATATTGGAAGACGGGTTAGAGACGCTAGAAGAAATCAATCAGCGATTATAACTCACCAGAGCGATGTATCCTCCACCCTGTCCTGCACCAGTCGCACCTGAACTCCTTATATACGCTCTAGAAGACCAGGAGAACAGGAGTAGACGCAATAACTTGCGCTTCAGGGTATACCCGAATCCATAGCCCTGCTGACATACCGGAAGGCTGTAATGAACATTTGCTTGCATATACTTGGCCCTGATTCGGCCCATGAAATCATCATAGAGAGGGCACATAGGCTCTGAGACCCAAACCCCAACCTGCTGAACCCCAAGAGACGTTATTTGTACGTTTCTTCACTTTCCAGTTAAAGATGCAATCCTTAATAAAGCAAGAAACCTCTCTCAACTATCTTTGGAAGACAGTCCCTATTACAATATTTCAGGATCTAGCCCAATCAAACTCTGAAAAAAAGAAGAGCATTGAAACCACTTACTGACTGGCTCGCAGTAAGAAAATCTTATATAAATGGCTATTCCCTTTCGGTTATCTTTCCTAACATGAGGGACGGACGCTTATCCATCTCCTCTTATACAGATTTACCCAAAATATATGATGCCTTACAAATTAATCAGCTTCCATTGAGAACTGGGACTATATCAAAGTAATAATCCGCTACCAGACCTCCATCCGCTGATCCTTGGGAGACACCTCGTCCTGGCAAGCCACAAACAACAGAAGAGGACGTCAATCAACACCAAGACGGCTCCCACTTTCTGATTTTTGAATAGATTAGGACTAAACATAAGTTGCTTGTGTCCCCAATAGGGTTCCTGTGATCCCTATAAATATTGGATACTCATAAGTCCTGCTATGTTTTCTCTCTTTTTATATTTTGCAGGTCAAGAATTGACAATTCTTTCCTAAGTGCATACAAGCTTCTTATCTTGAGGGTACTACAATAAGTCACACTACAATGTGTATTGTATTTCCCCCTACTCACTTTTGGAGCAATTTCGCTCTTATGTTCTTCATATATGATCAATGTTATTGTTTGTTCTTAATGTTACTTTTATTTTATCTTTGGTTCCCTGACAGGTCCCACAAAGCATCAAACTTACTCACCAGGGTGGGAAGGAGACTCTGTGTAGCCTCGTTGCTCCGCCTTGGACGGCTAAGTACTATCTAAGTGCACTCACACACATTTTGCTAAAAACTTTTAGCGTTACCACACCTCAGTCATTTCAATAACAAATGGCTGACTTGTGTATGCTACCTTTAACGTTAAGGGTTTTAATGCCCCTTCGAAACGTAGCCAAATATTCTCTCATATTAAAAAAGAGAAATGTTCGATCCTGATGATACAGGAGACACATTTAAATTTAATAATACCCAGATATGTCCCGCACGACCTTTCCACAATGGTATCATTGTGGTTCAAATTCTGCTGCATCCAGAGGCGTGAGCATAGGGATCAGAGGAGTTTGCCTTTACCTACATTGCACACATTCAAGATGTAGATGGCAGATATATACTGCTGAAAGGTAAAATAGCCAACCAAATCTATACCTTTGCCAACGTATATGCTCCAAATTTAAACCAGACCTCATGGCTGATTGAGATAATTACCATTTTAGATACATTCAAAGAGGGAGTGGTAGTGTTGGGGGTGACTTAAACGTAGTGAAAATCCCTACTAGATTCTTCATCTCATAAGTCAGCAATATCGGCTAAAGCACTTAGACACCTTAAAAATAAGCTATACACTGGTGCTCTCTATGATACCCTGGCGTCTACATAATCCTTCAAAGCAGGATTACACCTTTTTTTCCCACCCTCACAACTCGTATCAAAGGCCTCGACTATTTATATATGTCAAAAGAACACCTGCAACTTTGTACCCATGCCTATATAGGCAATATATTATTATCCGACCACGCACCAGTGTTTATCAAAATTAAAACCCCCTCACTAGAACCTAGAGCCTTCAGGTGGAGACTTAATGAACAGCTAATTTCCACGGAGGAAAACAAAAAACATACTCAAGAAATTTTAAGGAATTTTTCTCTATTAACTCATGTCCAGAAATATCTCCCCATATACTGTGGGATACACATAAGGCCTACATGACAGGTCAGTTTATAAGTCTGGGGTCTAAAATCAAAAAGGAAAGAAAAAAAAAAGTAGACCAACCTTTTAGCCCAAATTCATCGATTGAAGCTGTTCATAAAAACTCCTTACTGGACTCTCACCTGAAAGAGCTCACAGAAATAAAAAACACCTTAAAAACCCTGCTTGATACAGCTTCAGCTAAGTATTATCTCCATGCGCAGTACAAACATTACGCACATGGAGATAAAGCTTCTAAATTCATGATGCAGCGTATTAAGCAGAGGAAATCCCATAACTACATTCATAGGAATAGAACCCCAAATGGGGACGAGGTCTCTTCTACTTCAGAAATTGCCAAACAATTCCAAATATTCTATCATTCATTATATAACATAGGTGATGTCTCTTCCCTACACCCCCCTAAGGACTCAGTGTCCTCATTTCTCAATTCTCTCGCAATGCCAACACTAACAGACTCCCAAGCTCAGACTTTACAAGCCCCCTTTACGATGGAGGAACTTATATTTGCAATTAAACAACTCCCTAACGGGAAGAGCCCTGGGCCTGATGGCTATCCAGCCCTGTATTATCGCAATTTTTATAAAACTTTAGGGCCATATCTTCTTTCTATATTTAATAGTTCCCTGTCTGGTGCCCCGCCTGTCCACAGACATGGACAAGGACCCACACTGATCCCGAAGGAGGGGAAAGACAGCTCCCAATGTTCTAATTATCGCCCAATATCCCTGTTAAATTTAGATTTGAAGCTATTAGCTAAGATGCTGGCCACACGTCTATCCTCCTTCCTCCCATCCCTAATCAAAGAAGATCAGGTAGGCTTTGTCCGTGGTAGGGAGGGCAGAGATAATACCGCCAAAGTGCTAAATGCCATCTACTTTGCAAAGAAACTCAAGCGGCCTCTGGTCCTCCTTAGCACGGACGCTGAAAAGGCCTTCGACAGGGTGAGTTGGGGATTATATGAAAGAAGTCCTTAAAATAATTAAATTCCCTGACCCATTTATTAATGCCATTTTCTCCCTATATACTCACGCCTCGGCATCTATCATTATCAACGATACTCTGTCACCCTCCTTCGGCATCAGGAATGGCACCAGGCAGGATTGCCCATTGTCACCTCTATTATTTGTTTTGGTAATGGAGACGTTACTACAGGCTATTAGGCTAGAAAAAGGGATAATGGGCATCAAGATAGACCAAAGAGAACATAAGGTCGCTGCCTTTGCCGACGATTTACTAATATTGAACACTACCCAGCCAAAGCCCTACCATTAATTTATAAGATACTTCAGCAGTTCAGCATATACTCAAATTTTAAAATTAACATGGGCAAATCCCATATTATCAGCATATACCTCCCTACCTCAATTACGAACACATTAAAAGCAAATTCCCCCTTTAATTGGGACACCCCATATATTACATATTTGGGAGTTAAAATTGGCCCTGACCCATCCTCTCTTTTTAGACTAAATTACATCCCTCTCCTTCAATCGATGTCTGATCAGCTAGCTGGTTTAAGGAACCCGATGCTATCATGGTTCGGTAGAAAAAATATAGCTACCTCATTAGTCCTACCAAGACTGACTTATTTGCAACAAGTACTACCAATCCCAGTCCCAAAAACGTTCTACGCTAAAGTGAAAAGTCAATTTAGCTCATTTATTTGGGCCGGGAAAAAAGCTCGACTAGCTCGTGCTGTACTATGTAGACCAAAGATTAATGGGGGAATAGGTTTACCTGACCCAGAATTGTATGGGAGAGCAGTTTTGATGTCAAGATTGATAGAATGATTCAAACATCCAAATAAAAAGCCCTGGTCTCCATAGAACAGAATGAGCTTGGTTCGTTCCCTTCAGGCCTTCTAGTGGGGGTGAAGAATTACCCAGCCCAAGACAGACCTATCAACCCAATTGTAAAATCGACATTAGATACATGGAAATGGTTCCAACAAACACAACATGCCATCCCACTACCCTCGCCATTGGTACAAGTGAAAGATATACTGGCCTATGCCCCACCCAGTTTGAGAGAATGTCCTTCCAAACCCAGTTAGGAACTCCACACTACCTCTTAGATCACTTTTGATGATAAAGGTGAAGTTCTAAAAGAGGAATATCTACTAGATATACTCCTGGAAAGTAAGAAAATCCCTTATTTGCTATCTTTTTTACGTACCTTCATTGTAAAAAAATATCCATCTGAAAGATTTATCACGTCCCCTGACCTGGTTTGAGAACTTGATATCAGACCATTCCAGACATACTAAATTGATCTCTCAAATCTATAAAAAGTACTATCACCAGTGTCCTTGATTAAACCGACGTTTATAAGGTTATGGGAAAGAGACCTGGGTGCTGACTTCTCACAGGAAACTTACCAAAAATCCTACTCACGCCACATAAAATTTCTAGGTGCGTCCGCATCCAAGAAAATGGATATAAAATAATGACAAGGTGGTACAGGACCCCGGACATTACCTGCCTTTATAGTCCGAATATGTGGACACATGCTGGCGCTGTAAGAAGGAGAGAGGTTCATTCTTCCATATTTGGTGGGAATGCCCTCTTCTACAGAAATGGTGGAAGGATATTTTCACTTATACTATAAAATATGTGGGATGAATTTTCCAATTTCCCACAAATAGCATTATTAAGTTGGTTTCCCAAAGTAACAAAAAAATCACCAATTAAGCTATTTCATACCATGTTAAGTGCTGCACGCTTTTTAATCCCAAAATTCTGGCTCTCTGAAGAAATACCTTCCATTTTCCAATGGATGGGGAAAATAGATCAATTATGCAGATTTGAAGAGTTAGCGGCTTGGGGAAGCCGTAGGATGGTTTTTATACAGAAACTTGAATACCCCATCCATTGATTCTCCATCTACCTCTCATCTTTGAGGCTTGTCTATCACTAAAAGAATTTAATAAAACCCTTATAAATATGCTAAATGTTACTAGAACGGCGTTATCCGCACTGGCCATGTTGGTGGAGTACTCGAAACAGCGCAACAAGGAACACAGGTTTTGCATGAAGGCCCAGTCATTGGTGGTGAAGTGGTGCTGTTCCGCAGAGCGACTGCAGTATTTTAAGCTTGTATTTAACAATGACAGATGCAGCTAAACGCCGCAAATTTAGTATTTTGCCCAAAAAGGGTGTTTTGTAAAACCCAGAAAATAATTGCTGTATTTCAAGCTTGAATTGCACACTGACAAATGCGGCATAGACCCCAGATGAAAGGTATTGCCAAAAATGGGTGTTTTTTAAAACCTAGAGAATTATTGCTGTATTTCAAGCTTAAATTGCACACTGACAAAACCTGCATAGGCCTCAGATGAGGGTATTCGCCAAAAAGGGGTGCTTTTTTAAACCCAGAAAATTATTGCAGTATTTTAAGCTTGTATTTAACAATGACAGATGCAGCAAACGCCGCAAATTTTGTATTTTGCCCAAAAAGGGTGTTTTGTAAAACCCAGAAAATGATTGCTGTATTTCAAGCTTGAATTGCACACTGACAAATGCGGCATAGACCCCAGATGAAGGGTATTGCCAAAAATGGGTGTTTTTAAAACCTAGAAAATTATTGCTGTATTTCAGCTTAAATTGCACACTGACAAACCCTGCATAGGCCCCAGATGGAGGGTATTGCCAAAAACTGGTGCTTTTTTAAACCCAGAAAAATTATTGCTGTATTTCAAGCTTGTATTTAACAATGAGAGATGCAGCAAGGGATGTAAAATGTTGTATTTTACCCCAAAAAGGGAGTTTTTTAAAACCCAGAAAATTAATGCTGTATTTCAAGCTTAAATTGCACACTGACAAATATGGCATAGGCCCCAGATGGAGGGTATTGCCAAAAAATTGTGTTTTTTTAAAACCCAAGAAAATTATTGCAGTATTCAAGCTTCTATTTTACTGTCACAAATGCACTAAAAAAGTTCGGGTTCAGGTCCGGGGTCCAAAAATCCTAAGTTCGGTACGAACCCGAACTTTGCAGTTCGGGTTGCTCAACCCTATTCTTGACCCAAGTGTTCATATGTTTGAAGCCAGGAATCCCAATCTTTGTACCCCAAGAGCCACATTATACACATCGAGATGGTCATGAGCAGAGATTAACATATCAATTGTAAAATAATTAAATTCGCCTTTAATTTCCCAAAATTTCAAGTTTCCAGCCATACCCAAATCTTCTGGTGATTTAGGCCTCATGCACACGACCGTTGTGTGCATCCGCGTCCATCTCCGTCATTTTTCACAGTTTAGCGGAGGTCCCATTCATTTCTATGGAGCTGTGAAAAAAAAACTGATAGTCCTCCATCTCAGAACACCCACAGGGCAGAACGTGACAGTGGGTTGCCAGCACCGGGGCAAGCCAAGTATTTTGCCCCACCCCCCCGCATGTGACACGCCCCCTTTTTTACAAATAATGCAGTAGATGTTACCTGCAGTCCTACATAACACCACAGATAACACAGTGCTAACTCTCTGAGTACAGATAATGTAGTAGATGGGTGTGAGACCCCAAATTCAGACATACCCAGTGTGACCTGAAGTATGGGGCCAGGCTTCGGCAGTGTGGCCCAAATTCTCTATATCCATTCCACCCAAAAGATATTTGGATGGACATAACATACATTGCTATGAAATATACAGGAGAATACAGCACCATACCTGTTACATCCAGTGACATATCCTGTGATGTAGACTTTCCTCAGCGTCTTTATTCTGAGATAGAACTGTAATACTTTTTTTTCAGCCGCATCTCGTCTCTGCAGAGTTTCACAGATTTTTTTTTAGATTCCTCACTTTACTATCATTCTCAGATAAAAAACAAAAACAACCATGGGTGTCAATTGCCGAATAAATATACACTACAATGGTGCGGCTATATGAACAGACTTCCCAACATTTATATGTAACTGGACAAGCTTAATAGATATAGGAAAAAACAAGAGAACTGAAGCTCATAAACGTCCAATAACGAAAAATAGTATACTTATTAGTTACAAAATCAATTAATAATAAATACCATAAAAAATGGGATAATGAGCGAGAACACCATCCCCAGCAATACAGAATCTGATATACACTCACCTAAAAGAATTATTAGAACACCTGTTCTAATTTCTCATTAATGCAATTATCTAGTCAACCAATCACATGGCAGTTGCTTCAATGCATTAGGGGTGTGGTCCTGGTCAAGACAATCTCCTGAACTCCAAACTGATGTCAGAATGGGAAAGAAAGTGATTTAAGCAATTTTGAGCGTGGCAATGGTTGTTGGTGCCAGACGGGCCGGTCGAGTATTTCACAATCTGCTCAGTTACTGGGATTTTCACGCACAACCATTTCTAGGGGTTTACAAAGAATGGTCTGAAAAGGGAAAAACATCCAGTATGCGGCAGTCCCTGTGGGCAAAAATGCCTTGTGGATGCTAGAGGTCAGAGGAGAATGGGCAACTGATTCAAGCTGATAGAAGAGCAATGTTGACTGAAATAACCACTCGATACAACCGAGGTATGCAGCAAGCATTTGTGAAGCCACAACAACGCACAAACCTTGAGGCAGATGGGCTACAACAGAATGAAGACCCCACCGGGTACCACTCATCTCCACTACAAATAGGAAAAAGAGGCTACAATTTGCACGAGCTCACCAAAATTGGACTGTTGAAGACTGGAAAAATGTTGCCTGGTCTGATGAGTCTCCATTTTGTTGAGACATTCAAATGGTAGAGTCCGAATTTAGCGTAACAGAATGAGAACATGTATCCATCCTCTGATGGCTACTTCCAGCAAGTAATGCACCATGTCACAAAGCTCGAATCCATTTCAAATGGTTTCTTGAATATGACAATGAGTTCACAGTAATAAAAATGGCCCCACAGTCACCTGATCTCAACCCAATAGAGCATATTTGGGATGTGGTGGAACGGGAGCTTCGTGCCCTGGATGTGCATCCCTCAAATCTCCATCAACTGCAAGATGCTATCCTATCAATATGGGCCAACATTTCTAAAGAATGCTATCAGCACCTTGTTGAATCAATGCATGTAGAATTAAGGCAGTTCTGAAGGAAAAAGGGCGTCCAACACCGTATTAGTATGGTGTTCCTAATAATTCTTTAGGTGAGTGTATAAACGTCACACTGACATACACAATGATTTGATAGAAGCGAGTCCTAGTGTACAAACATCATAGCTCGAATTGCCAAACAATATAGCTATAGCAGGTAGTAGGTAGTAACCCCAAGAGATGTTATACAATATAACGCAGCAAAAAGCTGCTGTGTATGCCCACTAAAGCCATGTCCTAACTATCTGTGACAGGCCATGAGTATGAAAGGAAATAGCACAGACTAACCAAACAAGTAGAAGAGACCTGAATGCCTGGATGGCGTTACCCCGAAGCGCGTTTTGGCGTACCTTCGTCAGGGGGTAACGCCATCACTGTGGGGATTGCTATTTAAACTGCCCATAGCCAATCCACGCTTTGATAATGATTTCCCTTACCTGAGCATTCGTGGGCGCGCCAAGCATGACGGCCGAAGCTCCGTAATCCCGCTCCTGGGAGTCACGCCATGGCGCGGCGGGCCACATGACCAAATTAAGTGACACGCCCGGCCGGCATAAAGACGCCATGGGGCAGGACACAGAGCGCGGCCCCGCGACACCGCGTGCACCATGTCAGATGGGGCGGTCTGCTCGGCGTGGGCAGCAAAGGAGACAGGCTGCACAGACAGGAGGAGAAAAACTGTGCAGGCCCAGAGGCGCAGAGCGTGAAGAAGCGGGGATCGATCAGCACGTGGCAGGAGTCATACACATGCACCTGTCTGGAGCATATAGCGACACCCAGGGATCCACAGCAACGCATGCAGATAGGCTTTCAACGTCTGCGATGCCTGTCCGGGATGAGACGCCAGCTACTTCTAGGAGCACAATGCCAGGATTCCGGGACCAGCAGGAGATAGGACTGCGGCAGTGGTAGTCACAGCACCCGCGGTGCCTGGTGAGACATCATGGGGTCCCATATTAGCGCAAGTTTGCTCCCCGGGTGGTGGGTTGGTCCCTGGGGAATTGGAGCGGGGTTAGGTCTGATTTTAGGGGGTTTAGCGGGTGGTTGTCTAGTTTGGGGACGTCCCCGTTGCCGGCTTGGGTGGGTAACCGGGGGCCGGGGTTGGGACTGGGGCCGGTTGGTGGCGGTTTTGGCGTCAGTTTCAGTGGAGAAGCAAGTGGGGCGGGGAGGAAGACAGGTCGAGGTTGGATGATAGGGCACGGGTGGAAGTATATGTGTGCTTTGAAGGCCCACTGGGGGCTCACTTGAAGCAAGAGCTGAAAGAAAAAATTTGGAAAGGGGAGTACGTGGAAATATTTTCGCTGCTCCCCTTACATAGTAACATAGTAACATAGTACATAAGGCCGAAAAAAGACATTTGTCCATCCAGAACTATTTAATTTGGATAGGAGTAGAAAGGAAGACGGTAAAAAGGAGGAGGAGGAGAAACGTCGCCAACTGGTTACAGGCGTTTTCTATTCTGGCAAGTGTTTTTGGCGAAAAGTCGCCGGAATGTTGCTCCACGTTATTTTGCTATCAAGATGCCATAGGGGATGCGTATCGGACTTATGGGGGAGTGGGGTGGCTTCGATACGACGAACAATTTCGTCAGCGTAAGGCGGTTAGGCCCGATATCCGGTGGGATCACAAGGATATTGGTCTTTGGTTGAGGGTCACAGCACCGATCCGGTCGACGCAGCCCTTTTGGGGGGAAGTTGGGGGGGGAAGTACGGGGGGGGGCCATGGCATTGGCCTCGGCAAAAGGATTATGCTTCCTTTTCAATGAAGGAAGCTGCAGGTTCGGGGGGAAGTGCAAGTTCAAGCACAAATGTTCTTCGTGTGGGGGCACTCACGGCCCCAATAGGTGTTTTCGGGGAGGAAAGCTGAGAAGTGGGGACTCATCTGGAAAAGGGCCAGACGCCGGTACGGGTGGAAAGGATGCAGGACTTGCTAGATAGGTACCCGAATCGGGAGGCAGCAAAGCTGTTGGGTGATGGTTTCCGTTTTGGTTTCCGGATCCCGTCAGTTATAACGGCGGGGCCGTTGGTGCATAAGAACTTACGGTCCGCGCTTGAACACCCAGGGATAGTCTCGAAAAAATTGGGGAAGGAGGTAGAGTTGGAGCGGATGGCAGGCCCGTTTAGTAAGCTGCCGTTAAACGATTTCCGGATTTCACCGCTGGAGTTGGTGCCCAAAAAGGAGCCGAACAAGTTTCGGTTAATACACCACTTATCATTCCCAAAAGGGGCATCAGTTAATGATGGCATAGATCCCGAAGTATGTTCGGTAATATATACGTCGTTCGATGCGGCGGTGGGCTGGGTGATGCGTTTGGGGCGGGGCACGTTATTAGCCAAAATTGATATTGAGGCGGCGTTTCGCTTGTTACCGGTTCACGTTGACAGTATGCGGTTGCTAGGTTATTTTTGGGAGGGGGGTTATTTTGTGGACAGATGTTTGCCCATGGGATGTTCGGTTCTTTTTTGGAATGGGTGGTAGTTGAGGTATCTGGTTTTTCGTCGGTTATCCACTATCCCGATGATTTTTTATGCCTGGGGCCCACGGGGTCCAGAGTTTGTTCGTTGTTATTACATACCTTGCGGTCTGTTTTTGCGAATTTTGGGGTCTCTTTAGCGGAAGAAAAGACGGTGGGCCCGGTGACTGAGTTATGTTTTTTGGGCATTGTAATAGATACAGTTCGAATGGAATGTCGGTTGCCCAAAGAAAAAATTGCAGTATTAAGGGAAGACGTGAATAGGGTCAAAAAGCGAGAAAAAATCACGTTGCGAGACCTACAGTCCTTGCTGGGTAAGCTGAATTTTGCATGTCGTATCTTGCCAATGGGTAGAATATATTTTGCAGACATTTGGCGGCAGCTACAGCGGGGGTTACGGCCACCATCATTTTTTGCGGCTGGGAAAAGAGTTAAAGGGTGACCTGAGGGTGTGGGCCGAATTCTTGGCCAGTTATAATGGTAGGTCGATGGTCATGGGGGAGGCATGGGACAATGTAGATTTTGACTTGTATACTGACGCAGCAGGGGGGGGTTTCGGGGCTTACTGTCAAGGGCAATGGTGCGCTGGTCGGTGGCCGGAGAGTTGGGTGACTAGAGGTTGGGTCAGGAATAGGGATGAGCGAACCCGAACTGTATTTTGGGGTGTCCGTGACACGGACCCAAACCCGAACATTTTCGTAAAAGTCCGGGTTCGGGTTCGGTGCAAAGCAGCCAATCAACAAGCGTCATACTACTTGCCCCAAGAGGCCATCACAGCCATGCCTACTATTGGCATGGCTGTGATTGGCCAGTGCAGCATGTGACCCAGCCTCTATTTAAGCTGGAGTCACGTAGCGCCGCACGTCACTCTGCTATGATCAGTTTAGGGAGAGGATGCTGCTGCTGTTAGGGAGAGATTAGGCAGGGATTTACTGAGCAAAAACACTTAATTCAGTGATCGATCTACAGCTGTGTATCATTGAACTGCTGCTATTTAATTGCTCACTGTTTTTAGGCTGCCCAGAGCGTTTTTATGTTACTTTTTTCTTGGGTGATCGGCAGCCATCTTGTGTCTTGTGGTGCGCCAGCACAAGCTGCCACCAAGTCCATTTAACCATCAATAGTGTGGTTATTTTTTTGCTATATCCTACATCAGGGGCTTGGCTGTGCTTGCTATTTTATTGAGGGGTAAAATACAATTGGCCAAAATAGCAGTACCCTAAATCTGGTGTTTCAGCTGTGGCTAGCCAATTGTAATACTGTCTGCTGTCTGCCGAAGCACAGTTTTTGTTCTGGGTTTAATACAATTCCCAATTTAGCAATCCCCTAAATATTTTTTTTCTGCTGTATCAGGCCAAGTTTAAATTGATCCATAAAAGGGTATATTAGATTGAAGGTGCGGATAGTGTCATCCTCAATAACTTCACACGCTACCATGCATTTCCAAGTTTAAATAATTGTGTCCGTAAACGTATACCTGTCACCCAGCGCCTAAATAATAGGCCTCAAATTTATATTCAGCTAAATCTATGTTTATTGCTGAGGCTGGTCAATTTATTTAGTGTCTGCCAAAGCACAGTTTTTGTTCTGGGTTGAATACAATCCCAACTTAGCAATTCCCTAAATATATTTTTTTCTGCTGTATCAGGCCAAGTTTAAATTGATCCATAAAAGGGTATATTAGATTGAAGGTGCAGATAGGGTCATTCTCAATAACTTCACACACACGCTACCGTGCATTTCCAAGTCTAATTCTGTCCGTAAACGTATACCTGTCACCCAGCGCCTAAATAATAGGCCTCAAATTTATATTCAGCTAAATCTATGTTTATTGCTGAGGCTGGTCAATTTATTTAGTGTCCGCCAAAGCACAGTTTTTGTTCTGGGTTGAATACAATTCCCAACTTAGCAATTCCCTAAATATATTTTTTTCTGCTGTATCAGGCCAAGTTTAAATTGATCCATAAAAGGGTATATTAGATTGAAGGTGCAGATAGTGTCATCCTCAATAACTTCACATGCTACCGTGCATTTCCAAGTTTAAATAATTCTGTCCGTAAACGTATATCTGTCACCCAGCGCCTAAATACTAGGCCTACAATTTATATTCAGCTAAATCTGTCGTTACTGTTGTGCCTGTATTAGTGTAATACGGTACCTAAATAGATAGCCAGATAGTGTTAGGTGCCTGTAAAAAAAGGCCTTGAATTCAATACATTGGGCCAAATAATTTTTTTCTTATTGTGGTGAACGGTAACAATGAGGAAAACATCTAGTAAGGGACGCGGACACGGACATGGTCGTGGTGGTGTTAGTGGACACTCTGGTGCTGGGAGAGGACGTGGCCGTGGCCAGAATTTACAGCAATATTTGGTGGGGGCCAATGCCGTTCTAACGATGGTAAGGCCTGAGCAGGTACAGGCATTAGTCAATTGGGTGGCCGACAGTGGATCCAGCACGTTCACATTATCTCCCACCCAGTCTTCTGCAGAAAGCGCACAGATGGCGCCTGAAAACCAAGCCCATCAGTCTGTGACATCACCCCCATGCATATCAGGGAAACTGTCTGAGCCTCAAGTTATGCAGCAGTCTCTTATTCTGTTTGAAGACTCTGCTGGCAGGGTTTCCCAAGGGCATCCACCTAGCCCTTCCCCAGGGGTGTAAGAGATAGAATGCACTAATGCACAACCAGTTATGTTTCCTAATGATGAGGACATGGGAATACCACCTCAGCACGTCTCTGATGATGACGAAACACAGGTGCCAACTGCTGCGTCTTTCTGCAGTGTGCAGACTGAACAGGGGGTCAGGGAGGAAGACTGGGTGGAAGACGATGCAAGGGACGATGAGGTCCTAGACCCCACATGGAATGAAGGTCGTGCCACTGACCTTTCAGAATTCGGAGGAAGAGGCAGTGGTGAGACCGAGCCAACAGCGTAGCAAAAGAGGGAGCAGTGGGCAAAAGCAGAACACCCGCCGCCAAGAGAGTCCGTCTGCTACTGGCCACCGCCATCTGGGACCCAGCACCCCAAAGGCAGCTTCAAGGAGTTCCCTGGCGTGGCAGTTCTTCAAACAATGTGCTGACGACAAGACCCGAGTGGTTTGCACGCTGTGCAATCAGAGCCTGAAGCGAGGCATTAACTTTCTGAACCTTAGCACAACCTGCATGACCAGGCACCTGCATGCAAAGCATGAACTGCAGTGGAGTAAACACCTTAAAAACAAGGAAGTCACTCAGGCTCCCCCTGCTACCTCTTCTGCTGTTTGCCGCCTCGGCCTCTTCCTCCGCCTCTGGAGGAACGTTGGCACCTGCCGCCCAGCAAACAGAGGATGTACCACCAACACCACCACCACCTCCGTCACCAAGCATCTCAACCATGTCACACGGCAGCGTTCAGCTCTCCATCTCACAAACATTTGAGAGAAAGCGTAAATTCCCACCTAGCCACCCTCGATCCCTGGCCCTGAATGCCAGCATTTCTAAACTACTGGCCTATGAAATGCTGTCATTTAGGCTGGTAGACACAGACAGCTTCAAACAGCTCATGTCGCTTGCTGTCCCACAGTATGTTGTTCCCAGCCGCCACTACTTCTCCAAGAGAGCCGTGCCTTCCCTGCACAACCAAGTATCTGATAAAATCAAGTGTGCACTGCGCAACGCATCTGTGGCAAGTTCCACCTAACCACAGATACGTGGACCAGTAAGCACGGCCAGGGACGCTATATCTCCCTAGCTGCACACTGGGTAAATGTAGTGGCGGCTGGGCCCCAGGCGAAGAGCTGTTTGGCGCACGTCGTTCCGCCGCCAAGGATCGCAGGGCAACATTCTTTGCCTCCCTTTTGCCTCCTCCTCCTACTCGGCTTCCTCCTCCTCTTCTCCCACCTGCTCACCCAGTCAGCCACACACCTTCACCACCAACTTCAGCACAGGTCGGGGTAAATGTCAGCAGGCCATTCTGAAACTCATATGTTTGGGGGACAGGCCCCACACCGCGCAGGAGTTGTGGCGGGGTATAGAACAACAGAACGACGAGTGGTTGCTGCCGGTGAGCCTCAAGCCCACCCTGGTGGTGTGCGATAATGGGCGAAATCTCGTTGCAGCTCTGGGACTAGCCGGTTTGACTCACATCCCTTGCCGGGAGCATGTGCTGAATTTGGTGGTGCAGAAGTTCATTCACAACTACCCCGACATGTCAGAGCTGCTGCATAAAGTGTGGGCCGTCTGTGCGCGCTTCTGGCGTTCTCATCCTGCCGCTGCTCGCCTGTCTGTGCTACAGCGTAACTTCGGCCTTCCCGCTCACCGCCTCATATGCGACGTGCCCACCAGGTGGAACTCCACCTTGCACATGCTGGAAGTGACTCAGAGGGAGGTTTTTTGCAACAGCAGAGGCCAGGTACAAATGTGGCCAGGCAGGGCCCACTAGAGGAGGACGAGGAGGAGGAGGAGGTGGAGGAGGATGAGGATGAAGCATGTTCACAGCGGGGTGGCACCCAACGCAGCTCGGGCCCATCACTGGTGCGTGGCTGGGGGGAAACGCAGGACGATGACGATACGCCTCCCACAGAGGACAGCTTGTCCTTACCTCTGGGCAGCCTGGCACACATGAGCGACTACATGCTGCAGTGCCTGCGCAACGACTGCAGAGTTGCCCACATTTTAACGTGTGCTGACTACTGGGTTGCCACCCTGCTGGATCCACGGTACAAAGACAATGTGCCCACCTTACTTCCTGCACTGGAGCGTGATAGGAAGATGCGCGAGTACAAGCGCACATTGGTAGACGCGCTACTGAGAGCATTCCCAAATGTCACAGGGGAACAAGTGGAAGCCCAAGGCGAAGGCAGAGGAGGAGCAAGAGGTCGCCAACGCAGCTGTGTCACGGCCAGCTCCTCTGAGGGCAGGGTTAGCATGGCAGAGATGTGGAAAAGTTTTGTCAACACGCCACAGCTAACTGCACCACCACCTGATACGGAACGTGTTAGCAGGAGGAAACATTTCACTAACATGGTGGAACAGTACGTGTGCACACCCCTCCACGTACTGACTGATGGTTCGGCCCCATTCAACTTCTGGGTCTCCAAATTGTCCACGTGGCCAGAGCTAGCCTTTTATGCCTTGGAGGTGCTGGCCTGCCCGGGGGCCAGCGTTTTGTCTGAACGTGTATTCAGCACGGCAGGGGGCGTCATTACAGACAAACGCAGCCGCCTGTCTACAGCCAATGTGGACAAGCTGACATTCATAAAAATGAACCAGGCATGGATCCCACAGGACCTGTCCATCCCTTGTGCAGATTAGACATTAACTACCTCCCATATATTATTGTACTCCAGGGCACTTCCTCATTCAATCCTATTTTTATTTTCATTTTACCATTATATTGCGGGGCAACCCAAAGTTGAATGAACCTCTCCTCTGTCTGGGTGCCGGGGCCTAAAAATATCTGACAGTGGCCTGTTCCAGTGTTGGGTGACGTGAAGTATGATTCTCTGCTATGACATGAAGACTGATTCTCTGCTGAGTCGCTGACATGAAGCCTGAATCTCTGTTATGGGACCTCTCTCCTCTGTCTGGGTGCCGTGGCCTAAATTATATGACAACGGACTGTTCCAATGTTGGGTGACGTGAAGCATGATTCTCTGCTATGACATGAAGACTGATTCTCTGCTGACATGAAGCCTGAATCTCTGTTATGGGACCTCTCTCCTCTGCCTGGGTGCCGGGGCCTAAATATCTGACAATGGACTGTTCCAGTGTTGGGTGACGTGAAGCCTGATTCTCTGCTATGACATGAAGACTGATTCTCTGCTGACATGAAGCCAGATTCTCTGCTATGGGACCTCTCTCCTCTGCCTGGGTGCCTGGGCCTAAATATCTGACAATGGACTGTTCCAATGGTGGGTGACGTGAAGCATGATTCTCTGCTATGACATGAAGACTGATTCTCTGCTGACATGAAGCCAGATTCTATGTTATGGGACCTCTCTCCTCTGCCTGGGTGCCGGGGCCTAAATATCTGACAATGGACTGTTACAGTGGTGGGTGACGTGAAGCCTGATTCTCTGCTATGACATGAAGACTGATTCTCTGCTGACATGAAGCCAGATTCTATGTTATGGGACCTCTCTCCTCTGCCTGGGTGCCGGGGCCTAAATATCTGACAATGGACTGTTACAGTGGTGGGTGACGTGAAGCCTGATTCTCTGCTATGACATGAAGACTGATTCTCTGCTGACATGAAGCCACATTCTCTGCTATGGGACATCTCTCCAATTGATATTGGTTAATTTTTATTTATTTTATTTTTATTTTAATTTATTTGCCTATCCACATTTGTTTGTAGGGGATTTAACTAAATTTTGCTGCCTTTTGCAGCCCTCTAGCCCTTTCCTGGGCTGTTTTACAGCCTTTTCAGTGCCGAAAAGTTTGGGTCCCCATTGACTTCAATGGACTTCGGGACGAAGTTCGGGTCGGGTTCGGATCCCGAACCCGAACATTTCCGGGAAGTTCGGCCGAACTTCTCGAACCCGAACATCCAGGTGTTCGCTCAACTCTAGTCAGGAATCTGGCACTTTTAGAATTGTTCCACATTGTCATGGCGGTGGTGTTGTGGGGTGAACGTTTCGGAAACAGGAAGGTGCGATTCTATTGCGATAATCTAGGGGTAGTTCAGGCTATTAATAGCTTATCAGCATCTTCCCCGCCAGTAGTTAAACTATTGTGCTGTTTGTCGCTTAACACTTGGGTGGTTGCGGTACATGTGGTGGGGGTGACTAATTCACTGCGGATGCTCTTTCTCGATCACAGTTGGAGCGGTTCCGGCTTCTGGCGGAAGAACGGGGTATGGACTGTCCAGTATGGGCCTGTTGCGGGGGTCGTTGAGTCCTGGGACCTGGTCGGCATATGGCAAGTCGTGGGAACGATGGGCGCAGTGGAAGACTCAGCTGAGCATGGGGGGTGATGAAGGGGAGATAGGGTTATTGTTGCTGTTAGGGCACCTTTGGGAGGAAGGGTGAATGGTCCCGCAGTTGAACAGGTTCATGGCCGGGTTGGCTTTTGGTTTTCGCATGAGGGGAGCGACTGATGTTACTAAGTCTTTCTTGGTCCGACAAGTGGTGAAGGTTTGGCGTAAGGGATACAAAGTGGCGGACAGAGGAAGGCCGGTGTCGTTCCAGTTACTTCTGGGGTTGGGAGACAAGTTTGGGGTGATTTGTAGTTCGGCATGGGAAGTTAACCCGTTCAGGGCGGCGTTCGCTTTGGCATTTTTTGGGGGGTTTAGGTTGGGGGAACTGGTGTGTGGCAGTATGACCAAGGCAGGAGGTATTAGGAATGAAGATGTAGAGTGGCGAGTTGACAGGGTGTCTGTTTGGATTCGGAGGTCAAAGACGGATCATGAGGGCAGAGGCAAACAGTTGGTTTTGTTTGCGGTTCCAGGTTGTGCCATGTGTCCGGTTCGTAGTGTAGAGTCTTATATGGGTGTGGGGGGTTGTGGTACTTCCCCTTTTTTACAGCACGAGGACGGGTCTTACCTATCACGTTTTCAGTTTCTAGCGGTGTTTAAAAAATGTTTGCAGGCAATGGGGGTATGTAATAAGGGATATTCGGGTCATTCCTTTCGGATTGGGGCTGCTACTGAGACTGCCAGATTGGGTCTAAGCGATGAGGTGATAATGCGTATTGGGCGGTGGGAATCGGTGCGTTTTAGGTCATATGTTAGACTGGGGTTGTTGTGAGTGATGTGTCACCTTTTTCTAGGTAGTTAATTTTATCTTTTGCTTGGTTACAGGTTCTTCGGCTGCTCTTGTATGGATCATGGGGCACTCTTATGTGTTTTGGGGGGCCCAGAGAGCAGAGGTTAGGCCTAATAAGAGGCAGTTGGGTTTTCGGGAGGATGTGGCGGTGCTTCAGTGGTTAGGGTTAGGGGCATGTTGTGGGGGGGCGTTATGAGGGAAGTGCACCGTTTTGTCAGGCTTGATCGGCCTCCTGATATTTTGGTGTTTCATGTCCGGGGTAACGATTTGGGTGGGCGCCCCTTTAGAGAATTGATCAGGGACGTCAAGTTTGATCTGCTGAGATTGTGGTCTTTATTACCAGGGCTGATTACAGTGTGGTCGGACATTGTCCCGAGGCAGTCTTGGAGGGGGGCCAGGTCAGTGGAACGAATTAATAAGGCCCGGATAAAGGTGAACAGGGCGATAGGGAGGTTCATGGCGAGAAATGGGGCAGTGGCGGTTCGGCATGAGGAACTAGAGAGGGGGACAGGGAATTTTTGGAGGGCTGATGGAGTCCACCTGAATGCAGTGGGGACTGACTTGTGGTCTCTTGGGATTCAGGGGGGGTGGAGATTGCACTACGGACACGCAGGCTTAAGGAAGTCAAGCTGCGCGTTTGTGGAGGTGGGGGAGGTCCTCGAAGTTGGATATAATATACTGATACGTGAGGATGGGAGGGCCCCGTGGGAGGGGATGGACTCTCATAGAGGATCGGGATTGGAGGAATTTAAGGCATCCATCAAGGTTGCCTCCGAGCTGGGTTTAACGGCTGGGGGTAAGATGGAGTCGCCGGATGGTTGTGGTTTGCTGGTTATGGTTATTTGGGGCTTCTAGGACCTCCCTCGCCAGGGGTTAATTACGGTTTTGTGTTATTTAACTGTTATGTGGTTACTTATTTATGTATTTAATTAAAAAAAATGGCTGCTGTGGCTGTTTTAAATCCGAACCGTGGTTGTTGTGGTTATTTGGTTGGGATAAGGAGTAGAGAGTTCATTGGAAGGGATTCAAGAAAAAGGTAAGCTCGAGTGAAGGTATAGCTAATACCATGGTCATGAAGCAGCAGCCATCTTCTTTACATACGCCTCTGCCTGCGGTGCAGACACCAGGCGGCATAAAACTTCTACAATAGATCTGCACAGCCTGGGGCACAATCTTACCCATTCAATTCTACATAGAAGCAACTCATTTTTGGAAAAGTTGCTAAAATATTCAAAATGGCGTTAAAGTTGCATGAGGGTCATATAGGCTGCATCCGGAAGTCAAGCAGAGCAAGCTTATTTTTGAACAAGGTTTAAGTTCCCCCCTCCCACAACATTAACCAGTCATATTCCAGCTGGCATTTCTCAGGGATATGACTTGACGCCATAGCTCAACGCCGCCATCTTTCTTGTCTCGCTATAAGGCGCTAAGGCTTTTGCAGTCACACAGAGGTTTCTCCAGCTACAGAAACCAGCGCGAGTGCGGGGCTGTATATACACGCACAGAACTGACTCTAAAAGGGAGATTTCATGCAGCATGAATAGCGGTGGAGAGCCGAGCAGTGATGTTATTGAGCAGAAAGTTATTTTTGCTCCACAGTGTCTGGAAGGTGGACGGAGCCTTTATCAGTGTGTACTGCCATGCGCTCCCTGGTGATTCATCAGGGCGCGCACTCCTTCGGCTGGAAGTTTACCGCTCCTTGCTCACTCTGCACAGTGCTAGGGAAAGTGCTAAAAAAAACGATTTACAAGTGCAGGGGAAGATTATTCAAGGTGTAGGGAAAGGATAGGGGGGAATCATTCCACAGCTTTTATGTTGAAAAGGGTTCAGTTGGGGAGGTTACAGCCTGGGTAATAGGAACATTCATATTACACCTTACAACACTGACTGGGGATCCAACTTGCCATTATACAGCTCTGTAATTCCAGAAAACCATTCTTATTAGGGTGCAAGTGCTGATAGATACAGGCATTAACAGGGTTTATTACAAGGCAATATTTCTACGTCGTATTTGCCCTTGTGCGGTGCAGTTGTAGTGTACGGGAACTGTAATACCCGTCACTACCAAAGTGTCACTTGGTGTGCTGTCGTCCCTCCTAATTATGGGGAAGTTGTTATATGTCAGTTTTATAAAATGTCATGTAATGCAATGCTATGTGTTTCCCTGTTACTATGACACTTGCATGTACAGGCCTGCTAGGGGTGTCATTCCAGCTTCTAGTCATTAGAGGGAGCTAGGGAGCCCTAGTTTATATAAGGCCCAGTCAGGGAAGTAGAAGGCAGACGGAGTCTAGTGTCTGTAATCTACAGTTGGAGATTAGACAATGTCCGAGACAAGTCCAGGCCTGAAGCCTGCTGTCCAGGAGAAGATTCCCTCCTGAATTCCCATATGCAGAAACAGGAATATGTTAGCTCAAGAGCCTGAGGAAGTTTCCAGAAGCTGAGAGAGACAGAGGAAAAGATCAGGAAAGCAAGAGGTACTCAGAAAGACAGAGGAGGTACTTATTAAAGCTATAGCCAAGGATATAAAGCCAGAACTAGGTTAATGGGCCTTGGTGAAGATATGCTATATTCCAGGATCAGACAGAATTAGAGTGCAAGCTCCTGTGCTGCAAGTCCTGTGTTCAACACTCTGTAATTACCCTGCTGTAACTGAATTGCCTGCATCGACTGAATTGCAAAATCGACTGTATGCTAAGGAACTGCATTTCCATTATTGTCTCTGCTTGGAAAACTACTAAAGTTGGAGTTCTGTTTTAATACTACGTTTCCTCAATTTATTCCTGCTATCCGCAAACGGCGTGCCACCGTTTACTTGGCACTGGCGTCACGAACTATTTCTACCTATACCTGCTCTTGCAGAGAGTCAGCTGTACCAGGTTAGTGTATATTGCACTACATCACCCAGAAACACCTACTACACACAACTTGAGTACGCTGCACTTCTCTTTTGGCGTCACGAACAGGATACGCACGCTTTCTAGTGCAAGAAGCGTGAACTTTGTGCCTTATACCGTTGCCCTGTGACCAAAGTGACAATTTTCCTGTTTTATTCAAGTGGACTTTGTGGACTAAAAATTCTACCCAAAGTGTACCAAAAACCTCTAAAAAGCGCTGTGCAGTGTTGCGCTACCAAGAGGAAGAAAATCGCCGCATTGGAGTGTGGTTTTGTGGACTTTTTACAATCCTGCTTGCTGTCAGTGAATGGACAGCGTTTTGCTAAAGATGGCCGCTGAGCTTGCTGAATTTACTGCTGCGTCACCTTCATCCCGAAAAGGCGGGAAAAATTGGCGCCTTTCTGAGGAAAAAGCGGGAAGAAGGTCAAGGGCAGGCGCCACGGCTTATCTGGACATTTGCATGTCTGCCAGCATGGACACCGCCTTCCATATACTGGAATACCTAGGGGGCGGCTCCCCAGTGCAGTGGGAGGAGCTGGCTGCTGTAATTGAGGCGACTCTATCGCTCTCCTCAGAAGGATCGAGCATGTTGGATTGTGAGCAGAGTGTTGCTACAGCGTCCGCACCTGCAATTGCAAAGATGTCTGATGTTGGTGTAGAGCCAGAGGAGGCTCCACCGGCCTACGCTCCGGGACCGGAGTAACCCGCCTGCCGCCCAAGGGAGAAAGAACCCGAGCCCTGCTATGGCTCGTGGAGGGACTTTTTCCAACCATCTTTCAAATGGTCCTCCCTGATGGCGGAGATCCGAGAGGCCGCTATAAAGCGGAATACAAAGACTAAAATCATCTATGAGGAACTAACCAAGACAATACATGAGAAGCATACGCACACCCAACCCCGCCTGGAAAGGAGAAAGGTGCTGTAATTTGACAAACCCCGTGGCTACGGGTTTATTCAGGATTATCTAACTGGCAGAGACCTCTATGTTAATCGAAGGTCTGTCAAAAGAGACTACCTCCCTTCGTACCAGCACAGCCTCCGCGAGGGAGAGGAAGTGGAGTACACCCCTGCCGAGAACCTGCGAGGCCCTTATGCGACTGCTGTGACCCGTCCCAAGCGAGCACCTGAGGACTGGGAGGCAGAAGAAGGAGAAGACTACACTGGCTGCGAGCGGGAACCGGAACGCTCTCCAGAGCCGGCCCATCACGCCTTTCAGGAGCGGAGCTCCTTCATTGGGCCAAACGTCTTCTGGCAGCCAACCGTGTTGGAAAAATGGGTGAGCCCCTATCCTTCCCCCGAGCTGCCTCGTCGGGAGAAGACCATATCAGAGCTGGAACAGTTAAAAGGACTTAGTGCTACCTTTAAGAACATCCGGATGGGTCGGAGACCAGACGCATCGCCCGAACCTGCAGAGGCCGAGTCCGCGCCATCGTTGACTGTACCTGCGCCGGCGGCGCCAGCAGAGGACAGCGACTCCGACACAGAGAGCATCGGTGAGCAGATCGTCCGGCTGGAGGAGAAGTTGCGGGAGTTGCGCAAGAGATACACCGCCAGGATCCAGACACCGCCGAGGAAGGATGAGGTAAGGGTGCCTGTCACCACCCGTAGACCGCCTTCTGTTGCCACCGCTCCGTCAGTGCCCCAGACCGGACCCGCGATTGCCGTAAACTGCTGCACCCAGAGCACCGGACCGCTTGCTGCGGCGGTGCCAAGCGCATTACACCCTGCAGTGATCATGCAAGGACCGGCACGGTCCACCAGAGGGTTCACCCCTAGGCCTAATGGGCCAATACCTATTAGGGGCCCCTTTACCCTACAGCTGCCCCCTGATACAGTTATGTGGACACACCCTCCTGTAGAAGAATACTATAGACGATACCTGCCAGCGGAGCCAAGTGGATATGATATGCCACTGTGATCAGCCTGCTAGGCCTGTGATTTACTTCACTGCAGAAGTTTGATGTTAACCCTTCCAGGACAGGAGTCCTATGTTTCTGGTCCTTTGTTGCGGCTGCCAGTTTGTCCACGGCTCAGTGGTAGGTGTTGACCAGTGAAATAACAAAGCTAACAAGGCCACGTTTGTTTCCAGGATCTCCTGCCTGCTTTTGCTACCCCACACCAAGTTGTGCCTGTTCCTTTGTTGCACCTTTTACCCTTCACCCCCTTTTCAGGTTGATCAGGGGTATTACAGCACTTGTTTTTGCTGTCCTTTTATTGTGCAATTTGATACTAAGGAACCGTGCCCGGAGACAGACTCAAAAGTACCTGAGCCTCTGAGATTTTTGCTCTTTTAAAAAGGAAATGTGCCCAGAGATGGACTCCACCGCATGAGAGCCTCTGTGATTTAATAGAAAAATAACCTGGGTACGGACTCATGTTTGTTCTTTGAGCCTCCAAGAACTTTTATACGGTTTTATCCATTTTGCTGTTCTATCATAGACTTATTCATTGTCATGGACTATCCTGGTTATAATGTTACGCTGTGCCAGGTCAGCGCCCCCGTTCCATTCACTATCCTGAGAGAAGAGAACGACGCCCCTTGTCACTACCCTTCATCTTTTGCCAATTGGACCTGATGTAAATGTAAATGCAGATGAATTACATGTATGTATGCCTGCATGTCTCTATTTTCTATTTCAGGTAGAGATCCCAGTTGGGCGACCCATGATGGAGTACGAGGTCGTACTCAGCTTAAAGCAGTGGGGTATGTAGTGTACGGGAACTGTAATACCCGTCACTACCAAAGTGTCACTTGGTGTGCTGTCGTCCCTCCTAATTATGAAGAAGTTGTTATATGTCAGTTTTATAAAATGTCATGTAATGCAATGCTATGTGTTTCCCTGTTACTATGACACTTGCATGTACAGGCCTGCTAGGGGTGTCATTCCAGCTTCTAGTCATTAGAGGGAGCTAGGGAGCCCTAGTTTATATAAGGCCCAGACAGGGAAGGGAAAGGCAGACGGAGTCTAGTGTCTGTAATCTACAGTTGGAGATTAGACAATGTCAGAGACAAGTCCAGGCCTGAAGCCTGCTGTCCAGGAGAAGATTCCCTCCTGAATTCCCATATGCAGAAACAGGAATATGTTAGCTCAAGAGCCTGAGGAATTTTCCAGAAGCTGATAGAGACAGAGGCAAAGATCAGGAAAGCAAGAGGTACTCAGAAAGACAGAGGAGGTACTTATTAAAGCTATAGCCAAGGATATAAAGCCAGAACTAGGTTAATGGGCCTTGGTGAAGATATGCTATATTCCAGGATCAGACAGAATTAGAGTGCAAGCTCCTGTGCTGCAAGTCCTGTGTTCAACACTCTGTAATTACCCTGCTGTAACTGAATTGCCTGCATCGACCGAATTGCAAAATCGACTGTATGCTAAGGAACTGCATTTCCATTATTGTCTCTGCTTGGAAAACTACTAAAGTTGGAGTTCTGTTTTAATACTACGTTTCCTCAATTTATTCCTGCTATCCGCAAACGGCGTGCCACCGTTTACTTGGCACTGGCGTCACGAACTATTTCTACCTATACCTGCCCTTGCAGAGAGTCAGCTGTACCAGGTTAGTGTATATTGCACTACATCACCCAGAAAC
Organism: Bufo bufo; assembly: GCF_905171765.1. Classification (NCBI taxonomy): domain Eukaryota; kingdom Metazoa; phylum Chordata; class Amphibia; order Anura; family Bufonidae; genus Bufo; species Bufo bufo. The sequence goes on from NC_053397.1 coordinate 170,237,350, forward strand.
ACCTACTACACACAACTTGAGTACGCTGCACAGTTATCTGTTGTAAAGTAGGGTTGAGAGAACCCAAACTGTAAAGTTCGGGTTCATACCGAACTTTAGGATTTTTGGACCCTGAACCCAAACTTTTCAGTAAAAGTTCGAGTTCGGTGTTCGGCGATTTAATGGTGCTTTTTGAAAGGCTACAGGGCAGCCAATCAACAAGCGTTTAACTTGTGTGCCCTTAGAAGCCATCACAGCCATACCTACTAATGGCATGGCTGTGATTGGCCAGTGCAGCATGTGACCCAGCCTCTATATAAGCTGGTGTCACTAGCGCTGCATGTCATTCCGCTCTCTACTAGTGTAGGGATAGGATGCTGCTGCTGTGAGGGAGAGAATAGGAAAGAATCTATCTGTTATCAGAACTTGTTAACTCTGCAATCTACACTGCGTGCAGAATTATTAGGCAAATGAGTATTTTGACCACATCATCCTCTTTATGCATGTTGTCTTACTCCAAGCTGTATAGGCTCGAAAGCCTACTACCAATTAAGCATATTAGGTGATGTGCATCTCTGTAATGAGAAGGGGTGTGGTCTAATGACATCAACACCCTATATTAGGTGTGCATAATTATTAGGCAGCTTCCTTTCCTTTGGCAAAATGGGTCAAAAGAAGGACTTGACAGGCTCAGAAAAGTCAAAAATAGTGAGATATCTTGCAGAGGGATGCAGCACTCTTAAAATTGCAAAGCTTCTGAAGCGTGATCATCGAACAATCAAGCGTTTCATTCAAAATAGTCAACAGGGTCGCAAGAAGCGTGTGGAAAAACCAAGGCGCAAAATAACTGCCCATGAACTGAGAAAAGTCAAGCGTGCAGCTGCCAAGATGCCACTTGCCACCAGTTTGGCCATATTTCAGAGCTGCAACATCACTGGAGTGCCCAAAAGCACAAGGTGTGCAATACTCAGAGACATGGCCAAGGTAAGAAAGGCTGAAAGACGACCACCACTGAACAAGACACACTAGCTGAAACGTCAAGACTGGGCCAAGAAATATCTCAAGACTGATTTTTCTAAGGTTTTATGGACTGATGAAATGAGAGTGAGTCTTGATGGGCCAGATGGATGGGCCCGTGGCTGGATTGGTAAAGGGCAGAGAGCTCCAGTCCGACTCAGACGCCAGCAAGGTGGAGGTGGAGTACTGGTTTGGGCTGGTATCATCAAAGATGAGCTTGTGGGGCCTTTTCGGGTTGAGGATGGAGTCAAGCTCAACTATCAGTCCTACTGCCAGTTTCTGGAAGACACCTTCTTCAAGCAGTGGTACAGAAGGAAGTCTGCATCCTTCAAGAAAAACATGATTTTCATGCAGGACAATGTTCCATCACACGCGTCCAAGTACTCCACAGCGTGGCTGGCAAGAAAGGGTATAAAAGAAGAAAATCTAATGACATGGCCTCCTTGTTCACCTGATCTGAACCCCATTGAGAACCTGTGGTCCATCATCAAATGTGAGATTTACAAGGAGGGAAAACAGTACACCTCTCTGAACAGTGTCTGGGAGGCTGTGGTTGCTGCTGCACGCAATGTTGATGGTGAACAGATCAAAACACTGACAAAATCCATGGATGGCAGGCTTTTGAGTGTCCTTGCAAAGAAAGGTGGCTATATTGGTCACTGATTTGTTTTTGTTTTGTTTTTGAATGTCAGAAATGTATATTTGTGAATGTTGAGATGTTATATTGGTTTCACTGGTAAAAATAAATAATTGAAATGGGTATATATTTGTTTTTTGAAACAAATTGCCTAATAATTATGCACAGTAATAGTCACCTGCACACACAGATATCCCCCTAAAATAGCTAAAACTAAAAACAAACTAAAAACTACTTCCAAAAATATTCAGCTTTGATATTAATGAGTTTTTTGGGTTCATTGAGAACATGGTTGTTGTTCAATAATAAAATTAATCCTCAAAAATACAACTTGCCTAATAATTCTGCACTCCCTGTACAGCGATTTTTTGTGTGGGTGCAATGCAACATTTTTGTACCCTGCCCTGAGCCCAGTGACACAGAAAAATAAGTATTATACGTCTGTTAGGTAGGTGGGCGCCGGTGGCCATTTTGTGCACATTCAGTGCACCAGCACTACATTGTAATGATCGACGTCACGCACAGGGAGGATAAAAGGGAAAGCCCTGCCCAAGGGAGAGGGAAAGGTGGTGACCCCTAACTCACCTTGCGGCTGGCACCTGACTGCCCTGACGTCCCTAGACGGGTTCCTCACCCGTGCGGCGATCACGTGCCTAAACCCTGGCTTTCCCTAAAATGAGCCCTAGATAGTGAACGGGCCGGTGGGATCGCTAGTCTGCACCACTATCACTAAGAGGGAAACACCAGGGAGAGGACAGACAAAACAGACAAACACATACACCCAGGTGGGCGGTCACAATAGACCACAAAGTTCCAACAGGGATCCGGAGGGTAGCGTTCTGGATCAACTACCAGAGAACGCAGCAACACAGCTCCAGAAGGTCAGAATAGATGTCCAGGCAGGAAGTTCTATCTCTGGCAACCAGAGAAGTGTGAGAGAGGAATATAAGGAGGTTTGGGAGTGCTGGACAAGGAACAGCTGAGGAGAAAGAGCTACGGATCCCTGAGTGAGCCAAAAGGGTAGGCAAAGCAAACCCAGAAAGCTACCATAAGGAAAACAGCCCTATCTTAAATAGAGCGTGCAGCCAACCGCTGCGACTTCCTGACCCCGGGCATAACGGAGTCAGGCGTGGTTCTCGATACCCTCGTGACATACATATGTGCCAGGGAAAATAATTTAATCCTATTATTTTAGTTCAGTGGGCAACATATACCCATTTTTTAAGTGCACCTGCACTGCATATGTGCCAGGGGAAGGCAAAATAATATAGGGAATCGGTCTGTGAGTTCAGGGACCCAGGGGGTGACATATAAGTACAATCCAAGTAAATCCATCTGTTAGATTTTGTGGGGACAAATTATTATTATTATTGCTAAAAAGTACATTTGCGCCCTACACTGCATTTATGATAGTGAAAGAAAATCAGTTAAATCCATCTGTTTAATTGTGGGTGAAAAAATAATATTTTTTTTCTCCATAAAGTACCTTTGCGGCCTGCACTGCAAATCTGATAGTGAAATAGAATCAGTAAATCCATCTCTTTCACTGTGCGTGAAAAAAATCATTTTTTTTTGGCCAGAAAGTACCTTTGCAGGCTGCACTGCAAATCTCATTTTGTGCAAGATACTACATTTGTGGCCTTTGCTGCATTTGTGACAGTCCAATACAAGCGTTAAATACTGCTGTTAAATTCTGGTTTTAAAAAAACACCCATTTTGTGCAAGATGCTACATTTGAGGCCTTTGCTGCATTTGTGACAGTCCAATACAAGCGTCAACAAAGCGGCAGCAGGGCCTCTCCTGTCTAACGTTTCCAAATCCAAAATACCCCAGTGACATTCCCTGTAATTTTTTATTAATCATTCCAATAACAGGGCATCTTAAGAGTTCTGTATTGTTATTTATCGTCACTACCTCCTCAAGTCGGGAGTGGGTAATTGTCGCGCGCCCCCTCCTTTACTTGGATGCTTCTGCTTCAATAACTTGTCCCATATTTCCGCTCGATTACATTTCATTTCATCCATTGACCTCCCTTGGATGTGGTATCCCTTTTTCAAGCTTTTTCAGGGAAGATATCCAATTGGATCGTGGACATCACGGGGACGTGCGACATGGTGGAGTAGTATGTGTGCACACGCCTACACGTACTGACTGATGGGTCTGCCCCCTTCAACTTCTGGGTCTCCAAATTGAGCACATGGCCTGAGCTTGCCCTTTATGCCTTGGAGGTGCTGGCCTGCCCTGCAGCCAGTGTATTGTCTGAACGTTTGTTTAGCATGGCAGGAGGGGGTTATCGAAGAGAAGCGCAGCCGCCTTTCCACAGCCAATGTGGACAAGCTCACGTTCATTAAAATGAACCAGGCAGGGATCCCACAGGACTTGTCCATACCTTTTGCAGAATAGACATGCATACCGGCCTCACCCAGCCATTGTTGTACTCCAGCGCACTTTCTCTTTGCTTTATTTTTTATATTTCCCAATATTTTGGGGTCTACCCAAATTTAAACAAAAAAATAATAATAATAAAATAAAATATAAAACAAAACAAAAAAACTGTGTTGGCTACCTCCTCCTCCTCCACCGCCACTTCCACCTACACCACCACATCCACCGCCTCCTCAACCGCCTACTCCATATGGACTTCCTCCTCCATCAAGATTATTATTTTTTATTTTTACGTATTTTATGTTATTTTAAGTCATTTCCCTATCCACATTTGTTTACAGAGCATTTGCCATGCTCTTAACCACATGTTGCTGCCATTTGCAGCCCTCTAGCCCTTTCCATGACTTTTTTAGAGCCATTTTAGTGCTCAAAAGCTTGGTTCCCCATTGACTTCAATGGGGTTCGAGTTCAGGGTCAAGTTCGGGTCCCGAACTCAAACTTTTTTGTGAAGTTCGGCCGAACCCGTCGAACCCGAACATCCAGGTGTCCGCTCAACTCTATTGTAAAACTTTTTGGGGGGTTTTTTAGTGTAAAAAGAAAAAATATATTTGCCGCTCAGCTGTGCAGTTATCTGTTGTAAAGCCATTTGTGGGGTGTTTTAGCGTAAAAAGAAAAAATATATTTGCTGCTCAGCGGTGCAGTTATTTCTTGTAAAGCTTTAGTGAAGTGTATTAGCTCAAAAAGAAAAAATATATTTGCCGCTCAGCGGTGCAGTTATTTCTTGTAAAACATTTTGTGGGGTGTTTTAGCATAAAAATATAAATATATTTTTGTCACTTAGCGGTGCAGTTATCTGTTGTAAAGCCTTTTGTGGGGTGTTTTAGCGTAAAAAGAAAAAATATATTTGCCGCTCAGCGGTGTAGTTATTTCTTTTTTTTTTTTTACATCACTAATAACAATTTTATTGTTTTAAATAATAAAATATTACAATCAAATGGTATACAGATATGGTATACAAATAACGGCAAAGAATGAATACATTCATAGAGCAGACAATTGAAAGCAAGTGTTATTACGTCGTATTCAAAGGCATGTTTCTGGTATACAGTTTACAGTTAACAACAAACTAAACCATAAGTGTGGACTTAATTGCTCAAGATTAAAGTAACTAGCTATCAGTAAATAGCAACAATGTTCAGATAATCACTGAGTGTCTCTTAGTTATAAAGGGTAAGCAGAGGGAGGGAGAAAATGTTGAGGTGGAGGGAGTAAAGGAGTATAAGGGGAATCAAGAGAAACCCCTGAAACTCTTCCATGGGGACCATACATCTAAGAAGGCGGAGCGTGTATGTGCTTCCCAATGGGAGAGTTCCTCCAGTCTATAAATCTGGTCAACTTTTTGGACCCATTTGGCTTCTGCCGGGGCCTCAATGGAGAGCCAAGCAGCCGCAACTAGGATTCTGGCAGCAGCTAATAGTATAAGGAGCAGAGATCTAACTTTTTTGTTAACCTTACTTAACCCTAGACTAAGTAGGGACAGGTCAGGGGAACATAAGAGGGCTGTGTTACATATGCTATTGCATTTTTTGATTATATTGATCCATCAATCATTAATGATTTGACAGCTCCACCATATGTGATAGAAGGTGCCCTTAGAGGTTTTACATCTCCAATAAACATTAGAAACGCTAGGCAAATATAAAGCAATATTTTCTGGGGTTTTATACCATCTCATCATAACTTTGTAGCCATTTTCTTGAATTCGGACACATCTAGAAATTTTGTGAGGTATAGAAAACATCAGCTTGATTTCTAAAGGTGTTAAGGGGCGCTGTAGATCTTTTTCCCAAGTACCAACTATAGCTGGCTTATATAGGGATGAAATGATTCTTTGGGGCGGTACTTTTGACCCAATTATAGTTTCAAACCAGGAAGATAGCTGTTGCAGCGGGGAAGAATTGAGTATAGATGTAATTTCAGCCGTGAGGAAATTTTGTGTGAAGGAGAGAGACAAGGAGTCTTTCAGATTTACAAAGAGAGATGATAGGGGAAGGGCTTTACCCTCTGTGTATAGAATCTCAGAGATAAGTAAATCTGAGCGTCTAATCTGGGGGTGACATGTCTCTTTCAAATCTGGAGGAGCCAGGTCTATAATATCTTTAAGGGTGAGAAGCGGTGAAGGGGTGGTTAATACCTTATTATGTGATAAAAACCAATCCCATACCGCTAACGTACACCTTATTAATGGATTTTGAATATGGTGAGGTAGGGAAAAGGGTCTTCCAGCTAGAAGTAAAGCTCTAGGAGAGGAGGGAAGGAAATATTTTTCCATGGAAACCCAAGACTTATGAGGAGGAGCTCTAATCCAGTCCACTACTCTGGCTAGATGTATAGCTTTCAAATACTTTTCAGGATCAGGAAGATTGATGCCGCCTAGATGTTTGGGCTTAGCGAGAATGTCAAAGGAGATTCTGGGTCTACGACCATTCCAGATAAACTTACGAACCGCCCTATTAAACTTATTGAAAAAAGATTTCAGAAGCTTGATAGGGAGGGTCTGCATGACATACGTCAATCTGGGTAAGATCAGAGCAGATACCAGGTTTTTTCTGCCAAACCATGAGAGGTAAGGGAGGTCCAATGAGTCCATCTGAGCAATAATAGAATGTAGGAGTGGGACAAAATTAAGTTTATATAGATCAGCCGTATTAGGAGAAATTTTTATCCCTAGATAGGTAAGTAGTTGTGTGGACCAATTAAATCGTGATTGAAGTTTGAGAGCTTTGATTTCAGACGAGGGGAAACCCTTATGGATGAGTTGGGATTTGGCGGGGTTGACCTTGAAGTTTGATAAAGAACCAAATAGTTCTAGCAGGGATATGATGGATGGGAGGGATTTTTTCAGATTAGTTGTGAGAATCAAGAGATCGTCTGCGAAGGCAGCCAATTTGATTTCTTGCTCCCCAACTCTAAGTCCCAAGATGTCTTTCTGTTGTCTTAATGCTTGTAGAAGTGTTTCCATTACTAGTACAAATATAAGGGGGGATAGGGGGCAACCCTGCCTAGTACCATTTTGTATACGGAAGCAAGGGGATAAGGTACCGTTAACTGATACTGATGCTGAGGAAGAGTGATACATAGCTGTAATCGCATTGGAAAATTGTTCCGGGATGTTGAATTTAGAAAGTGTGAGGTTAATATAAACCCAGTCTATTCTATCAAATGCTTTCTCAGCATCAATACCTAGAAGGACTATAGGGATCCTTTTTAGGGAGGAGAAAAACAAAGTGTTTAACACTTTCATAACATTATCCTTCCCCTCTCTCCCTTTTATAAATCCAACCTGATCTGGGTGAATTAAAGAGGGAAGAAAAGTTTGAAGTCTATTTGCTAACATTTTAGCCAATAGTTTTAAGTCTGCATTGAGCAGCGATATGGGACGGTAATTTGAACATAATGAGGGATCCTTGCCTGCTTTGGGGATAATCGTAATTGTGGCTCTGGACATGTCAGGAGATACCGGGGTATTCAGAAGGGCATTATTACAAATTGGGAGAAGTTGAAGGAGTAGTATATCTGAGAACGCTCTATAGTAGGACAAAGGAAGGCCATCAGGGCCTGGGCATTTCCCCGTAGGGGAGGAGTTTAGTGCTAATTGAATGTCTGATAAGGTGAAGGGTGTAGCGAGGTGGTCGCGTTGTTCGTCTGGGAGCTTTAAAGAACTGAGAAAAGAGGATATGTTTTGGATTTTATCTAGTTTAGGGTTTGGGAGTGTTGGGGAAGGAAGGTTATAAAGGGACTCATAATAGAGTCTGAATTGCTCTGCAATATCCTCTGATCTCAAATATGTGGAACCGTGAGAAGAGGTAATACTTTGCACGTAGCTTGCTATTTTTCTATGTTTAATCCTCTGGATTTGGTATTTAGTAGCTTTGTCCCCATGGGCAAAGATTTTTTGTTGGGAGTTTAAGAAAAATTTAGCAGAGCGTTCATTAAGTATATTTTTTAGCTCAGTTTTAAGAAGTAATAGTTCTGATAAGTGTGATTGAAGTAGGGATATTTTATGGGTCTTTTCTAAAGTATTAATCCTGGTGAGGAGGGAGTTTAACTTCTTTTCTGACTCTTTTTTTAAGTATGAGCCAAGACTTATTAATTGTCCTCTGATATATGCTTTGTGAGCATCCCACAAGGTACTAGGAGAGGTGTCAGGGGTTTGATTTATAAGAAAGTATTCTCTTAAAAGGGATAGTATACGATTCTTGTGTGTTGTATTATTCAGAATAGACTCATTGAACCTCCAACCAGTTTTCTTACCCAATCCCTGGGAAGGGCGGAGCGAGCAGAAGATTGGTGAATGATCTGAAAGCGTCATGGACCCAATTCTTGCAGAGGAGCAGAGTTGTAAGTATTCTTTTGAGATCAGTATGTAATCGATTCTGCTATAGGAATTATTTGCTGAGGAGAAAAAGGAATAGTCAATAGTATTAGGATTAAGACACCTCCAAACATCAGTAAGCCCTAGATTAAACAGTCTAGCCAGAGTAGCACGGATTGCCCTTGCAGATAAGGCTGATTTTTTCGAGGAGGTATCTATCAGGGGGTTAAAAGCCATATTCAGATCACCTGCCAGAATAAGAATTCCCTCTCTGTGTGACTCCACTAAGGAAAAAAGGTCAGCAAGCCATCTAGGTTGGTCAGCATTGGGGGCATAAGCGTTTACAAAGGTGTAGAGCGTTTGGCCAATTTTACCTTTTAAAATAATAAAGCGACCCTCTGGGTCTTGGATATGACTAATGTAAGAGAAAGGGATGCCTCTGCGGAAACCAATGCTGACCCCTCTAGAGGCTGCCCCATTGGCGCCACAGTGATACCAAGTGGGAAATCTAGTGAAGGAGAGATCAGGATACTTGTTATGCTTGAAGTGGGTCTCCTGTAAGAAAATCACAGAACCTCTATCTTTCCATAGAAGAGAAAAGATTTGGCTGCGCTTAGAGGGAGATCTCAAACCCTTTACATTATATGAAACTATGTTTAAGTCTGACATGTTTCTGGTATCATAAGACATTGAGTGTAATTATGAACAGATAGCATGAGAAGTTCAAAAAGCCCAACATTATAACATGTTAAAGATAAAACTAAAACTTGAGACCACTTTGAGCGGAAAAATAACATAAAATATGGTTGTACGGTTAACAACCTGTAACAGGTAGGGGAAAAGTGAATTTCGATTCACTGGTAACCTGCATCTAGGTGAGGATAGGCAAGTGTAAAAAGAAATAAAAGGAGGAAGACAAAAAAGAGCTCTAAATGGGGGGTATGAGAAGAGGCCACATTTGGGCCACAGTGTTAGAAAGAGGGGAACATTATCAGATGCATAGAGGAGGACAGCTGGGGAGAATTGAATACAATTAAAGAAGCATTTTCACTTTGAAATACTGGAGTAAATACATAGTCCTCAGGAACGATCTTGGAAGGGGAGGGTCTTCTTAGGTGTTGTTGGGTCCTTAGACTTCTTAGATCTTTGCTTCTTAGGAGTTGCAGAAACTTCCCAGGGCTGCAGGACAGGTAGAGGAGGCAAAGATGAAATATCTTGTGCTTTGTCCCAGTCTGGAATATCTAATGGAGGAGAGTCCAGAGCTTTGCATGCTACTAAAAGATCTGAATAGGAGGAGATGGTGATCCTATTTCCAGCCAGCATAAAGGAAAGCCCAAATGGAAAAGTCCATCTGTATAAGATCTTTTTCTCTTTGAGTAGTGATGTAAGAGGCCTAAGAAGTCTCAGTTTTTGTAGAGTAGACGGAGATAAGTCCTGAAATATTTGTATGGGGGCCTCCTCCAGGAGGATCGTGGGTGCGATTCTAGCCGCTTTCAAAATCGCTTCCTTATCTTGAAAATTCAGGAATCGGCTTATAACGTCCCTGGGGGGGTCATTGTCCTTAGGACGCGGGCGAAGAGCTCTATGCGCCCGTTCAATTATGAGCATGGCCGGGTCAAAGTCCCCCAACAAAGAGGCAACTATCTTCATGATAGCATTCGGAATTTCAGAGGCTGAAACCGATTCTGGAATTCCTCTGAACCAGAGGTTATTCCGCCTGCTTCGGTTTTCCTGGTCTTCCAGGGAAGCATACAGCTGGTTTACATGAAATTGGCAAGCTGACAGGGAATGTGTGACCGCAGCCATATGACCCAACGCTGCCGTCTGGATAGTCTCCAGAGAGTCCACTCTGTGGCCTATTTGCTGGATATCCTGCGCTACCTCCTGTAGCTTGGAATAAATAGGGTGCATAGCTTCTTCTAAAGCTTGTTTAATAAAACGGCGTGAGATCGGGAGATTTTGCAACTCACCCGCTTACTCCGTTTCATCCTTTCCTTCTGATTGACTCGATGTACGGCCTCGTGTGGCGCCGCAGGGTGCCGCGGCCATCTTGGATTCTTTGGCCGGTCCGGTTGCTTGCTGCTTCTTCAAGTATTTCGTCATGTCAGACACAGCATGAGAAGATTTAGCTTGCAGGGAAGCATCCCCTTGCTTCTGACCGCTGTACTTGACCATTTTTCCGCTCTTTAAGCTAAAGATTGCCGTCCCCACAGCAGGTTGTAAGCAGGAGCTCTAGCCTGACGCTGCCATTCAGTTCAGGCGCTCGTGTAGTTATTTCTTTTAAAGCCTTTAGTGATGTGTATTAGCGCAAAAAGAAAAAATATATTTGCTGCTCAGCGGTGCAGTTATTTCTTGTAAAGCCCTTTGTGACGTGTATTAGCGTAAAAAGAAAATATATATTTGCCGCTCAGCGAAGCAGTTATTTCTTGTAAAGCCTTTTGTGGGGTGTTTAAATTTCCTTTTTATTTATATATTGGACCTAACAGTATGTCAGATAGAGAAGTGCCAGACCCTGCACAGGCGAGTGGCAGGGGCCTAAATGTTTCTGGCGCAGGCACAGGTCGCAGCAGAGTAAGGGGGTGTTACAGCAAGGGTCGCAGCGAGAGGCCTGAGCTTTAGGTGTCATCTAGCGGTCGTGTCTTGACCAGCAACCCAGCGAATCTGGAATGGTTGACTCGGTCATCCACTTCGTTCCAAGTGATATCAGACACCACCAGCCAAGAGTCGGTGGGTTCCTCTGACACAACACTTAGTTGGCATGGCCCGGGAGCAGGCCGTGTGCCCCCACCTGTCCTGAACCTTCATCTGGCATTTTCAGTTCCCTCACCACGAGAAGTATTATATGCCGTAGGCTACTAGAGGACAGTCAGCAGCTACTACCCAGCTAAGATCTGGAGGAGACATCTGCCGCTTCCTCCGCTAGGCGGGAAAGTAGTGATGATAAGAGTGGTGTGGGAGCTGGTGTTTCGAGCGGTCAGGCTCCTGACCCAGAGACGGTTGAGGAGGATATCAGTGACGTGCAGACAGCACTCGATGATGATGATGTTGTAGCTGATCGCACTTGGGAGACGGGTCACGAAGGGGCTTCATCATCATCAGGAGAAGAGGGTGGCAGCTTGCCCGTGAGCCAGCGGCGGAGCCAGCAAGTCGCTAGCGTGGCTGGGAGTCAGCAGGGTTGCAGCAGTGGGAGGTCGGAAGACAAACATGCCTGGGGTAGACCGCCCGCTTTGCGGGATCCTACCTGCCCGGGAAGTAGCGGTGCAGGGGTTCACGGAGGCAGCGGCGGTAGCAGTCAGTCATTGCGGAGTATTGGGGGTAAAATCACCTACTTGGCAGTGTGGCATTTTTTTTTAAAGGCGCCGGAGGAGGTGAACGTGGCCATATGTCGAATCTGTGGGCAGAAGATGAAGCGTGGCCAGGGTGCCAATGTTGGCACTACGGCCCTGCGTCAACATATGCAGCTTCTCCATAAAGTGGACTGGGAGAACTGTGGCTCCGATGTGGTGGTCAAGCCTGCCACAGCAACCGCTGCATCACCCAATGGCACGCACCCTGTTTCTGGCAGTCAAGGCTCTACCACCTCAGCCAAAAGGAGCTGTCTGTCTTTCCCATCATCTGCTGGTCCTGATGCTCCTGCTCCTCCTATTCAGTCATTCCGTCAGCAATCGATCACCGAAGCAATTGCCAAGAGAAAACAGTATGCGTGCATTCATCCAACGGCGCAGAAGCTGATTGTGCTCATGTCCAAGTTGATGGTGCTGCAGTCCCTCCCTTTCCAAGTGGTTATCTATGCACCTTTCAGAGAACTGATGGCTTGTGCGGAGCCGAGGTGGAGAGTCCCAAGCCATAATTTCTTTGCCAAAAAGGCAGTTCCAGCCCTGCACACACATGTAGAACAGAAGGTGGGCCAGTCCTTGAGCCTGTCGGTGTCTGCCAAAGTGCACGGCAGTGCCGACGTGTGGAGCTGTAACTACGGTCAGGGACAATACATGTCTTTTACGACCCCCTGGGTGAATGTGTTTCCTGCTCAGCTACACCAACAACTTGGCCAGGTGACACCACTTCCGCCTCCACGTTGCCACGCCGTTGGTCCAGCAACAGTGTCCGCGTCTGCCTCCTCATCCTCCACCGTGTCCTTAGCCTCCACTGCAAGGACAATTCACATTGCCCCTCCAGCATACCACATGTGCAGGGCACGGCGGTGTCATGCGGTTCTGCACCTCTTTTTCCTGGGCAAATGGAGTCACACAGGGGAGGAACTGCTCCATGACCTTTAGCATGAAATCGAATCCTGAAAATCGGAACCATGGTGACCGACAACGGGAAGAACATTGTGTCGGCGCTGCATCAAAGAGGGCTGAGCCATGCGCCCTGCATGGCACACGTGTTCAATCTGGTTGTCAAGCGGTTCCTGAAGTCTTCCACCCATCTGCAAGACATCCTAAAACTTTGCATACACTTCACCAGTCATACACCGCAAAGCACTCCCTCCTCGAGTTGCAGCGGCAGAACGGCATCCCCCAACATAGGCTGATATGCGACGTTTCCACCGGTTGGAATTCCACCCTCCATATGTTGGACCAACTGTACGAACAGAGAAAGGCCAAAAACGATTTCCTGATGATCCAAGCGGACAGCAGTACTCCCCTGTTTAACTTCGATGTCATCCAGTGGCAGCTCATGTGTGACACCTGCCGTTTGCTCAGGCCCTTTGAGGAGGCCACGTTATTTGTCAGTCGCCAGGACTAAGGGATGAACGATGTCATTCCACTGCTTTATGTCCTGGAACAGATGCTGGTAAATCAGGCTGGTCAAGGGACTGGAGCCCTGTGGGGGCTGAACTGGAGGAGAAGGAGGAATAGGACATTGGAGCACAAGCAATGTGTAGTGAAACGGGTGGTTTTTCTACACAGGTGACAGTAGAGGAGCAGCCAGAGGAGCTACAGGGTGTGAGGAAGATGAGGCAGAGGACCCAGACACACCGTGGTAGTATGCAGTGGAGATGGGGGCAGGGAGTCCCTGCGAGTCAATTGCGCAAATGGCCCGCTGCATGCTCACTTGCTTGGGTAGTGACAGCAGAATTGTCACCATTCGGCAGAGGGATGACTTCTGACTCTCCACCTTGTTGGACCCTTGATACCGGTCCAAAATGGGGGCCTTTTTTTACACCCGCGGAGAGGGAGGACAAACTGAACTACTATAGAGACATCCTATGTAGTCAGTTGGCCGCTGCCTATCTGCGCTATCGTCCATCCTCTCGCAGGTCTGACCAGGGGGCCCTCTGCGCTCACGTTCCACTGCCATAGCTGCTGGGGAGGGGTGGGGTGGCAGAGCAGTACCAGCTCCATTAACAGCAGCCTGAGTCTACAGTCGCTGATGAGCAGCTTTCTTCACCCGCCTAGTGAAGAAACTACTCACCAGCAGCAGCATCCAGACCTGGAGCAGAGCCTGAACCAGCAGGTGGTGGCATACTTGGAGTGCACCCTGCCAGCCGACATTGAAGATCTGTTGGACTACTGGGCAGCCAAACTGGATTTGTGGCCGCAACTGGCCGAGTTTGCCCTAAAAAAGCTGTCCTGCACTGCCAGTAGTGTGGCATCAGAGTGGGTGTTTAGTGTGGCGGTGGCCATAGTTACCCAAGGAGAACTCACCTGTCCACTCAAAATGTGGAGAGACTGACCTTTGTCAAGATGAATCAGGCGTGGATCAGCCAGGATTTCCACTCACCAATTCCTGATGCATTAGACTAGATCATCCATGGTGCCACACCAACACTTTGACAAAAGAGACCGGTTTCTTCTGGCTACCTGCCTCAGCTACTATTCTGATGCTGCCACTCACCTGATGCCACACATCTGATACCAATTGCTCCTTCTTTCACCCACCATCTTTAGCGGGTACTGGTATTGCCACCCACCTCCACACTATGTCACCTTGCCACTCTGTGATCTCCTGTTGCTTCTCCTACCTCCACTCTATGTCACCTTGATACTCTGTGGTCTCCTTATGCTGCTACTTCCTCCACTCTATGTCACCTTGCCACTCTGTGGCCTCCTGATGCTGCAGCCACCTCCAGACTATGTCACCTAGCCACTCTGTGGCCTTCTAATACTGCCGCCACCTCTAAAGTATGTCACCTTGCCACTCTGTGGTCTCCTCATGCTGCTCCTACCTCCACTCTATGTCACTTTGCTACTCTGTGGTCTTCTCATGCTGCTCCTACCTCCACTCTATGTCACCTTGCCACTCTGTGGCCTCCTGATGCTGCCGCCACCTCCACACTATGTCACCTTGCCACTCTGTGGCCTCTTGATGCTGCCACCACCTCCACACTATGTCACCTAGCCACTCTGTGGCCTCCTGATGCTGCCGCCACCACCACACTCTGTCATTGGGCCACTCTGTGATCTCCTCATGCTGCTTCCACCTCACCACTATGTCATAGGGCCACTCTGTGGACTTCTCATGCTGCTTCCTCCTTACCACTATGTCATAGGGCCACTCTGTGGACTTCTCATGCTGTTTCCACCCTCCCCACTTTATGACTAGGCCACTATTTAGCATTTTTGGCTTGGCTGACATCATAATTTATTTGACCCTTCTTCTGATCTGTCAGAAGGAAGGTAAAATGAGACACTCAACGGATCCTCTCTGTCTAGCAGCTGTGAGGCCTGTATGGTCCCATCACAATTGGCTTATGATTTGGTAGCCAAAAGCAGGAGTGGGTACAAAACACAGAAGACTTACAAATATTCCATTCACGTGTCATCTCTGCTTTACTCTGATCCACTCCTGTTTTTTTTGGCATTAGCAATACTGATGGATTACTGACCAAATGCTGACCAAGTTGAGGCGGATGCTCAACAGACAGGATCCATTTTTTGGGGGTTATTGTGCTGACAGATCAGAGGAAGGGCAAAATAATCAGTGACGTCAACACAAACTTACTGCTGACACCCTCTCCACTCTGTCGGGGGCTCTACTTGTATAAGCGTTTAATAGAACTGGCTCTGTAGACATCTATGTGGAATCAGCTGACGACGGTGGAAAAGGAGTGCGCTTCTTCTTGGCGCTAACATCGACCTGTAAGGCTGAATTCATACTTGAGTTATTTGGTCAGTTTTGGCCCCGTGACTGCCCAAATAAGTAAAGTGTGCAGTGATTCTAAGAGCAAAGCAGAATCCCTATGCGTGTTACTGCAAGGCACAGTGTTCTACACCACTATAAAGGCTCTCTGCAGCCAGAAAAATAGCAGTGTTTTAACGTGATTCGCCGCAAATTTATTCGGATCAATCTGAATTTTTCCCAAAAAATTCAGCGAACTGGCAAATCGAATTGAAAAATTCACTCATCTCTAGTAGTGACTGTACATTTGATGCAGTAAAACAAAAAGTTTGGTTGGCAAAAGTAAAGATGAGGTCAATGTATTCCCAGAGTTTTCTCCTTTTCTCTTCCGTTACTTTGTTTATATCTAAGAATTTATTTTGCTCAGGAACATGAAGTGATGTCAGGGGGCCTGTATTTTAAGAGACCTAATGGCTACAAAGTTACAAAAGACCTAATGAACTAATTATCCCTGTACTTTAGCATGGGGATGTGAGATATATTGGACTGTCCTACTGTTTTCCCCCTACATTACTCATTTTAATACTACTCTTAGCTTTACTGATATATGCAGTAGTTGCAGACTTGGGATTTCAAAGGTAATTAGCCATTGCCGTACATTGCTTACACTAATTATGAGTTTTAATCAAGAGCTTACACAACACTGTTATGAGACTGCAGGTGGCATTGGTGAGATCCTGTATTATCTCTACAGATGTGGTAACAAGATAAGCAGTTGAAATAATAGCTTGGGATGAGCGAACCGAACTTCAAATTTTGGGTTCGTACCGAACTTTGCAAGTTTGGGTACCCGGACCCAAACCCAAACTTTTTCACTGAAGTCAGGGTTCAGTGTTCGGGCCATTTTTTTATTTTCTCTTTTGGGAAAGTGCAGTGATGTCATTGCGCACATTGCAGGTCCTTTAGCAGGTCCTGCTGAATGAAAATAGAAGAGGCTGCTGCAGTGCGATCAAGTGGATGAGGTGAGTTTTTTTTTGTTGTTGTTGTTTTTTAACCCTTAAATGGCCATATTCTTTGGCATTCTGTCTTAAGAATGCTAATTTTTTCCTAAATAACCATGTTATAACGGAAAATTGTAAAGTGTAGTTTGGATCCCTATTGACTTCAATGGTGTTCGAGGTCAAGTTCGGGTCCCAAACCCGAACTTTGACCTGAAGTTCGGCCGAACCCACAAACTTCCACGGGTTCACTCATCCCTAATAATAGCAGCACAAGGTCACGGTGGCTGAGGGAATGTATGGAGTGGGCTGCTGCAGTGAGCCCGCTCCATATGAGGTGGGTGTCGGCTGTATCATACAGCAGGCACTCGGCTGCAATAACGGGGAATGTCAATCCCACCGAATCCTGTCATTTAACCCCTCAGATGCCTCGATCAACACAGATTGCAGCAGCATCTGTGAGGTAGGGCAGAGGGATCACGCTGCCTTCCAATCGGAGCCCCCCTAGTGAAATTGAAGGGCTCCGATCAGTTACCATGGCAGCTTGCACGCTTTTAAAGCTTCACATGGCTGCCATGGTAACTGCCCTACTGCGCTGTGCACGAGACACAGCTCAGCAAGGAGTATGTCAAAATTCTATTCACCCTAATAGATCTCTATAATGGTGAATAGGACAAGGGAACAATAGATCCCAGCTTTCAGCCCCCTAAGGCCCCTTTTACACGAGCGAGTTTTCCGTGCGGGTGCAATGCGTGAACGCATAGCACCCGCACTGAATCCTGACCCATTCATTTCAATGGGTCTGTGTACTTGAGCGTTTTTTCACGCATCACTTCTGCGTTGCGTGAAAAACGCAGCATGTTCTATATTCTGCGTTTTTCACGCAGTCCTGGGCCAATAGAAGTGAATGGGGCTGCTTGAAAAACGCATCGCATCCGCAAGCAAGTGCAGATGCAATGCGTTTTTCACTGATGGTTGCTAAGAGATGTTGTTTGCAAACCTTCAGTTTTTTATCACACGCGTGAAAAACGCATCAAAACGCATTGCACCCGCGCGGAAAAAACTGAACAACTGAACGCAATCGCAGACAAAACTGACTGAACTTGCTTGCAAAATGGTGCGAGTTTCACTGAATGCACCCTGAACGCATCCAGACCTAATCCGTCATGATCGTGTGAAAAAGGGCCTAAGTGGGTTAAAAGTTGTCACTGTAAAGCCCCTTTCACACGGGCGAGTATTCCACGCGGATGTGATGCGTGAGTTGAACGCATTGCACCCGCACTGAATACCGACCCATTCATTTCTATGGGGCTGTGCACATGAGCTGTGATTTTCACGCATCACTTGTGCGTTGCGTGAAAATCGCAGCATGCTCTATATTCTGCGTTTTTCACGCAACGCAGGCCCCATAGAAGTGAATGGGGTTGCGTGAAAATCGCAAGCATCCGCAAGCAAGTGCAGATGCGGTGCGATTTTCACGCACGGTTGCTAGGAGACGATCGGGATGGAGACCCAATCATTATTATTTTCCCTTATAACATGGTTATAAGGGAAAATAATAGCATTCTGAATACAAAATGCATAGTAAAATAGCGCTGGAGGGGTTAAAAAATAAAAATAAAAATGTAACTCACCTTAGTCCACTTGATCTCGATGCCCGGCATCTCCTTCTGTCTCCTTTACTGAACAGGACCTGTGGTGAGCATTCGTTACAGGACAAGGACCTGTGGTGACGTCACTCCGGTCATCACATGATCCATCACATGATCTTTTACCATGGTGATGGATCATGTGATGGACTAAGGTTAGTTAAATTATTATATATATTTTTTTAACCCCTCCAGCGCTATTTTACTATGCATTCTGTATTCAGAATGCTATTATTTTCCCTTATAACTATGTTATAAGGGGAAATAATACAATCTACAGAACACTGAACCCAAACCCGAACTTCTGTGAAGTTTTTTCTCACGCGAGTGCAAAATGCATTACAATGTTTTGCACTTGCGCGGAAAAATCGCGGGTGTTCCCGTAACGCACCCGCACATTTTCCCGCAACGCCCGTGTGAAAGAGGCCTAAGGCCCCTTTCACACGGGCGAGAATTCAGTGCGGGTGCAATGTGTGAGGTGAACGCATTGCACCTGCACTGAATCCGGACCCATTCACTTTAATGGGGCTGTTTAGATGAGCGGTGATTTTCACGCATCACTTGTGCGTTGCATGAAAATCGAAACATGTTCTATATTCTGCGTTTCTAACTCAACGCAAGCCCCATAGAAATGAATGGGTCTGCGTGCAAATCACAAGCATCCGCAAGCAAGTGTGGATGCGGTGCGATTTTCACGCATGGTTGCTAGGAGATGATGTAAGTAAATCGATAAAAGTCAATTTACTGTATTATTTTCCCTTATAACATGGTTGTAAGGGAAAATAATAGCATTCTTAATACAGAATGCTTACTAAAATGTGGCTTTAGGGGTTAAAAAATAAAAAATAATTTACTCACCTCATCCTGTTGTTCGCGCAGCCGGCATCATCTTCTTTCTTCTTCTTTCAGGACCTGCCAAAGGACCTGTGACGCAATCACGCTCACCACATGTTGAGCACGGTGACGTCAGCGCAGGTCCTGCTGAATGAAGATATAACATTTCTGTCTCTGAACTCATCCGGAGCCAATCCGTCACACTTGTGTGAAAGAGGCCTAAGGACTTTACGTGATTTCTAGCGTGAATGTGCGTATCATCATCTCTGCTGCATTTACAGGGGACCAACCAAGCATATGAGGAAGTGGGATTCTGGGCCATAAACTGCTGTACGTATAAATTTATTTTGGCCACCATCAAATTTATGAAATCTTTAGAGGAAAAGATTTAGAAAAAAATCTATTTCTCTGAAGCCTGCACAATCAATCTGATTTTCTGAGCTAGCAACAAATTCAGAAATTTGGGGCTCATATTCAGAGGGAAGGGTCCATATGGGATTACCATGAGGTACTAGTACGTCATGGGTTGCCAAGGGATTAAACATACTGTACTGGTGATACTCCGGAGCTGTCAATAGAGACTGAACTAATCAGGTGATATGGTTATTCCTGACCTAGCAGTTAAAGCCCCAAATATCTGTTGGGGGATCTGTTTATGTTAACAAAACAACCACATTTGCAAAACATTTATTCCTTTACCGACAAAGTGTGAACCTTTTAAAATAAACCAATAAAGGTTTAGTCTTGCTCCCATCAGTAGAATCAGTGATGTACCAAACATCTTCTGGGAAAACCATAGCATTAAATAAACAGTGAAGTGTAACAAACTCGTTGATGTCTAAATCACTTTTTCTCCACATGCAATCAATGTCCACTGCTCCTTTGTAAAGTCCCTGGAATAAATAAATCATGTGCCAGTTCTTAGTATTACTGCCGGGAAAGAAAATTGGGTAATAAAACACATATGTTATATTTGGCACCTTTAGTTAGAAAAGGTAAATAACGAAGAAAGACACCATTTTTGTTGAGTTAACTACTAGTTTTTGTTGTTAACTACTAGCCAAGAACAAAATTATTAAAACACTGTAAATGTCTCAGATATGGCAGTATGTGGATCCACTGCCTTCCATAGAGAAAATCTGCCTCCCAAGAGTCTGCACCATCAATCACTGACCAACCGCCACAGAGAAATCATGTAACCCTAAACAGGACTCCGACCCACACCCAACAAGACCAAGGCCTGTTCCACTCCATCCTGGATACCTGAAAGAAAAATATCAAGATCTATGTCTGTCAAATGAGTGCCATCTAGCGATGGCTCACTACCACACTAGAATGGTAATAGACAAATTAACTGTCCAGCAGGCCTGCTCAACTGCCGCAGAGTTCCGAGCTCCTAACCAAACAGCTATAGGGATAATTTCGGACCAGACTATTATGAATTACAGGAAAAAAACTGAAGACACTTGAGGTCCGAGCCCATAAGCGTCAACAATTCAGTCATAGAAAAGATGTCATTCCCCCCTCCATGAAGGACTAGAATAAGCGGCCCCAAAACTCCCTGTCTAATGTCAACAGCCTCAGGCTTCGAATCCAACATCAAAAACCATTTACTTTCCTGAAACTCATGCTCCTTCCACCCAGCCGGCATCCCATCCTCTGAGTGGCCCAGAAGACATATCAATGTCCTAAAATCCACAACGATAGATGGGAGTGACCTAAAAAAAATAAAGCACAGAACAATCAAAAACATCAACTATAACAAATTCAGCCTGATATAACGAGCTAAGCAAGCCGATTTCCATCTGCCAATACGTTGAACCTCTATCTGAGGAAAACCCTCCCTAGTCACCTCTGTCACAGCATTAATGCTAAAAGAATGGGTCCTAAATTCTCTGGGATCCTCCCCCAAGGTTGACAAGAAAACCAACTGCAGCTGAAAACTAGTGAGAGGGGCACCATCCTCATGTGACAGAAAATTAGATACAGTAACTGGAACTTCACAAATGGAACAGACAAGCTGGACCAAGGACGCTGCCATGAACCCAATTACCAAAAGAAAAAAAAATCAGTTTTAGATTGCCTAATGTGCAAGTGAACAGACTCAGGTCCCAAGCAGAGATACCTGAGATACAGGCTGTGGAATGGGAGGATTGAGAGGCTTATCCACAGAAGCTGAGTAAGCACAGCAGGAGAGGAAACAGAAACAGGTGCAGGGGGACATACAGCTGCACTACCAGTGATGGCCAGTTTGCCGTGTTCGCCCGTGAACACATGCGGGCTGCATCTTAAATCACAAGTCCGGCGATGCACAGGTAAGTCCTTACCTGGGCCTGTGCGCGAGCCCGTCTGAAATCAAATGCGGTCACCGGGAGCAGGCAGTTCCGAGAACAGCCCGATGAAGGCCCCCGGCGGCTGTTTTCGGAACTGCCTTCTCCCGGTGACCGCATTTGATTTCAGACTGGCTCGCACACAGGCACAGTTAAGGACTTACCTGTGCATCGCCGGACTTGTGATTTAAGATGGCAGCTCGCATGTGTTCGCCGGCGAACTGGCCATCACTGTGCACTACCACTCCGCTGGGTGCTAGGTGGAGCACTGGGGCTAAGCCTTGCATAGGGAGGGTTCACCGACTGGCCCACTGGCCCCCTGTCGCTGCATGATCTGGCAATACAAGAATGCAAGGCTCAGGAGGAGAAAAGAGGGAAGAAGCAGCTTGGGAAACAAATGAGTACTGGAAACAGGCTCTGCAGAGGCAAGGCCATCTAGTAAGCGGCCCAGCAATCCCTAACGCTTTACATTCATTCTCCCCTGCAGTGCCTGTAGCAAAGCAACATCCTAAACATTAAACACAAAGCAACATCCTAAACAACTAGCAGATAAATTACTCCACAGTTGTCCGAGGACACCCTTACTACATGGTCAGGTATCCTACAGGATCATACATATATTTAGACACTGAAATGAGATCACCTCTAAGAAATCTTTTTCTCCAAGCTGAACGATTTTTCTAACCACTGATTTATAAAAGAAATCTGCCATCTCATTTGTTAACCCCTTCACGTACATGTACCTCGCTGAGTAGGTGTTTAAAGATGCCACCTTCTTCTTTTAGCAGACACCCGCGGCTCATGTCCGCAACCATCAGTAATGCCGATAGCGGACATTTAACACCTCAGATGCCGCGGTCAATTTTGACTACGGCATCTGAGCGCGCTGAAAGCGAAATTGGGCACTTTCGGTTGTGCTCCGGCTCCCCCGTGTGGCATTCGGAGGAGCTGGAGCGTGTATGCAGCAGCCCCTGTCTTTATGAATGACAAGAGGCTGCTGCATAGTACTTCCTATGGAGCCCTTGCCATAGGAAAGTAGTGAAATCATCATAGATTCCAATGCAAGTGCATTGGAGTCTATGATAATGGCAATCTAATGATTGCATGTTATAGTTCCCTATGGGAACTATAAAAAAGTGTAAAAATAAATAAATAAATTAAAAAAACATAAAAATTCTAATCACCCCCCTTTTCCCAGAATAAAAATAAAAGAACTAAAAAAAATACACATCATGGGTGTCACAATGTGCGAAAACGCCCAAAGTATAAAAATATATTCCCTATATGGCAAACAGCAAAACGGAAAAAAGCGTCCAAATTGCTGATTCACCGTTTTTGGTCGCTTCATTTTCTACAAAAAAATAAATAAAAAGTTATCAAAAAGTCATACACACCCCAGAATGGTATCAATTAAATGTTCAGATCGGCCCTGACCCGTACTGACCTGTAGAATAAAAGTTAACTGGTCAGTTTTATCGCACATCGAACTTCGTAAATAAATAAAAAATCCATAAAACTGTGGTGGAATTGCTTTTTGTTTGCAATTACACCCCATTTGGAATTTTTTTACTGCTTCCCACTACATGATATGCAATATTAAATAGTGGTGTTGGAAAGCACAACTTGTCCCGCAAAAAACAAGCCCTCATATGGCTCTGTGAACAGAAAAATAAAAAAGTTATGGCTCTGGGAATGCAGGAAACGCAAAACGAAAACGCAAAAAAAAAACCAAACTCCGGGCCTTAAGGGGTTTATCTAGTTACTCCTCTTTGTACTTTCTCTAGCTCTCCTATATGATTTTTAGAAAAAAAAGGGGGTTAGTCAGCACATCCCACTGCGCAGGTGCATGTCACCATGCCTGAAAGCACAAAAGCAAAAACAAACAATACAACAGCACTTTGCAAACACAAATAACAAAATAAATACAATAGTGCCATACTTACTGTAGAAAATAGGTATAATGCCATGCTCATTATATTAATGTGAGATTCTTGGCAAATACATTTTGTACACAATTATTCGTGCCTGTCCACCCCAGAAAGAGGATCTCTTTTAGTAACATGCTGGTCTCCATTAAATCTAGGTTATACAGGTTCCACATGCATACTGAGCCCACTCTATATATTACCTCTTTTGGTGCCATAATGGCCTTCGTTAATTTTAGGGAATGCAGGTTTTTACATCCTTTATAGAATATGTGTAAAGCCCCTGAGTGGCATTACCACTCCTACACCCCCTGCTTCTATCTGTGAATGGTAATCTAATGTTATCCTATGCATTTATTTCCAGGTCCCTAGACACTGTGCATTTATAATAATGTTATGTAATTGTTCATGTAATATGCCTGGTTCACCAGCAGGTGGCAGCAACTATGGCAGAACTACACTTGGAGAGAATGGAACTCACCATTCCATTCTCCCCTCCTTTCTTGGTCAGAAGTGGGCGAGTCCTGTTTGCTACCAGAAGGAGGTAGGGAGTTCTGGTGTCTTCTGGTTGAGACTCCATCTTGGAGCTGCCAGGATTCTAACCTATTCCCTGGCATAATCCAGAGTCAAACTACAGAGAGAAGTTGCAGCATCCTGCAGAAGCAGAGATTCCATTTAAGTCTGTTAGTACAGCAGAGCTAAAGAGAAACCGATGTAGCAGGGTTGAGATTGTTTGCCTGCCACAGTTAATGCTAACGCCTGCTGGAACCAAGATAAAGTCTGTGAACTGTTGGAGAAACGTTTATGCAAAGTAAAGCTGCCATTGAACTTCATCACAAGGTCTGGACTCAAATATTTCTTCAAATCCCTCAATTGTTCACCCTATTTGTCTGCTTCAGAGCCAACACCTGGGGTTTCAGTGTATCCAGGTAGGAGCACCGTGACACATGCACAAAATATTAAGGGACTTTATAGGCCACCCTATATCTCTCAGCCATTCTTACACCTAGGTACCAACACCATTTCTTAAAGGGAATCCGTCCCGTTGCTGCTTCATTGCAACTGATGTCACGAAACACTTATCTCATCTTGCAGACCACTGTTGTTTCATATGGAACCCAAAATTAAATCCCATATTCAAGATCTCGTTTTAGAAGGGATTTATATAGGGCTAATATTACATTGTGATCCCCAGTTTCTGTCTCTCTTTTTATACACCACAAAATCTTATTTGCTTTTGCAGCTGCTGCTTGACATTAAAAGCTGTGGGGCTTACTTGTAACCAGAGTACCCAGGGCCATCTCTTATTCTGATGTCCTCAGTAGTGTTGAGCACGAATATTCAAAAAGCTAATTTTTATCTCCAATATCGCCACTTCGAGAATTCGCAAAAATTTGAAATATAGGGCTATATATTCTTTATATCGAATATTCGTAATTTTTTCCATCTGAACACATGATTCCTCCTTGTTTCTTGCTTGTGGGCCAATGAGTCATTGGCCCACAAGCAACTTAAGCATGGAGGAATCATGACTTCAGATGGAAAAAAATGCAGAATATTCTAAAAAACAAATATATAGCACTATATAGAATATAGTGCTATATATTAGTTTTTTTGAATATTCGTCAATGACTTGAATGGAGCTTAGCCCCGCCCAGGCCAGTTGATACTAGTCATGACGTCACTGGGCCAGCAGTAAACAGTGAGAAGGCCGCGGCACTGCTGGAGCGCCGCTGCCTTGTCACTGCTGCTGCGCCGCTGCCTTGTCCCGGGTAAACAAACTGCAGAACCCCTTTAAGGATATGAAATGAATTGCGGGTATCAGAGCTACTTTGTCTTTTAAATACAGGCACACAAAGCCTGGTTACTGACAATTAATTCTAAGTTGCTGCAAAACATTTACAAGAGAATGTAAAGGCAGCAATCCTTGACCTCAAGCTGAAGAGATGTTGGGTGATGCAACTGAAGCACCAAGACTCAAAGCACACAAGTACATCAAGTAAATATGGTTGAAAAAGAAGATTTGTATCTTGGAATTGCCAAGTCGGAGTCCTAACCTTAACCTTATCAAGATTATGTACAGTGTGTGTATATATGTACAGTATAATATATATATATATATACAGTACAGACCAAAAGTTTGGACACACCTTCTCATTCAAAGAGTTTTCTTTATTTTCATGACTATGAAGGCATCAAAACTATGAATTAACACATGTGGAATTATATACATAACAAACAAGTGTGAAACAACTGAAAATATGTAATATTCTAGGTTCTTCAAAGTAGCCACCTTTTGCTTTGATTACTGCTTTGCACACTCTTGGCATTCTCTTGATGAGCTTCAAGAGGTAGTCCCCTGAAATGGTCTTCCAACAGTCTTGAAGGAGTTCCCAGAGATGCTTAGAACTTGTTGGCCCTTTTGCCTTCACTCTGCGGTCCAGCTCACCCCAAACCATCTCGATTGGGTTCAGGTCCGGTGACTGTGGAGGCCAGGTCATCTGGCGCAGCACCCCATCACTCTCCTTCATGGTCAAATAGCCCTTACTTTCAAAGTTTTCCCAATTTTTCGGCTGACTGACTGACCTTCATTTCTTAAAGTAATGATGGCCACTCGTTTTTCATTACTTAGCTGCTTTTTTCTTGCCATAATACAGATTCTAACAGTCTATTCAGTAGGACTATCAGCTGTGTATCCACCTGACTTCTCCTCAACGCAACTGATGGTCCCAACCCCATTTATAAGGCAAGAAATGTCACTTATTAAATCTGACAGGGCACACCTGTGAAGTGAAAACCATTTCAGGGAACTACCTCTTGAAGCTCATCAAGAGAATGCGAAGAGTGTGCAAATCAGTAATCAAAGCAAAAGGTGGCTACTTTGAAGAACCTAGAATATGACATATTTTCAGTTGTTTCACACTTGTTTGTTATGTATATGTAAAGGGGGAATATTAATCACTAATATTTATGCAAATATCAATAATTAATATTCATAAATGGGAGGAGCCGTCTATTGATAACTCCGCCCATTTATACCTTTATATAATATATACACAATACCTTCGCTATGCTTTACACTAATCACTATGCTAGCTGCATGCGCCTTACTAACTAACTATCACCAATAACTACACGTTACACAGATAGTTACAAGTAACACAGTATTTATTACTAACAATACACTATGCACGCAATACACTAACAATACAGCACTAAATATACAATCCTAAACTACACTACACATTCCCAATTCCACCCATCAACTAACTATACAGTTCACACATACAAGTAATATTAACAATAACCCACCCGTCTGAACTCACTGTCCCTACGGGGTTACAAGAGGGTTATTTACACAATTGTGGCACTGCAGGGGTTAATGCCTGCAGGCCAAGGAACACAGGGTATTGTTTGCAGAGCAGAGACATGCTCTACAGAGAAGGGACAACCAAGGCAGGGAACCAGGGTTACCACCAAGGGTTAACCAAGGGGTGTTCAGGGATAATAGGGTTGCCAAGGGGTGTAATATGGACCGGGTAGGGAACCAGGGGATGCAGGGGTAGGGGTAACCCAGGGGTTATCCAGGGGATGCAGGGGTAGGGGTAACCCAGGGAAATAGGGCTAGGATTACCATAGGGTTACAGGGTTAACCAGGGATCAGGGTTATATGCCTGGCCTGGTAGGGGTTGAGGGGTATGGTCCTGGCAGGGAAAGGGTTAATCAGGGGAGGTGGTGTGTTGGTGGGATAGGGGTGGATCAGGGGTTGAGTGGGGGTAATCAGGGGTACAAATAGGGAAATCAGGGCCACAGGATCAGGGGTACAACAGGGGTACAGGATACACTATAGAGTATATCGTTGGTGGTACAGGGAATAAAGGGGGTGATACTAATATATACTTGCTCGTTCGTCCAGGGTGGGCGGCCGGCTCTCTTCTGCCGGAGAAGGGGGCGGTCGCGATGTCCTGAGCGCCGATTGCGCTCTCAAGGTGGGCCCCGATCCTAACTCCCGGAGCGCAGGACGCGCTCCTCTATCCAGGTGGGGGCCCAGACCTTTAACCCCGGAGTGCCGGGGCCGCCGGATATTTATCTCCGGCGGCCCGCACTCCCGCGCACCAGGGGGCGCGCGCGCCCATCTGAGCCACGAGGGCCGGCGCAGCGATATGACGTCACTGCGCCGGCCCGCGTGCCCACATAGGGGACGCGCTGCAGGCAGACAGGCGGGAGAAGCCTTTGATCTCCCGCCTGCTGCACCTAGCATTCCGGACAGTGCGATAGTAATCGCACTGTCGGAATGTGCATAATAGAAGGAGGAGAGGCTTCTCCCCTTCTTCTATCATGCGTAATTATCTCCAGCGGCGCTGGGGATAATTACAACAAAGGGCTCAGATT
This sequence comes from Bufo bufo, assembly GCF_905171765.1. Taxonomy (NCBI): domain Eukaryota; kingdom Metazoa; phylum Chordata; class Amphibia; order Anura; family Bufonidae; genus Bufo; species Bufo bufo. Next base: position 170,264,936 of record NC_053397.1, read on the forward strand.
CTGTTGAATCTGAGCTCTTTGTATCCATCAGGATGACCGGACCCTTGTCCGGTCATTCTGATGCAATTAGCCAGATTGCATCGGTGCGAATGCTTGGGGGACATTCACACCGATGCACCTGGTTTCAGGTGTAGGAGGGGGGGGGGGGAATATATATATATAATAATATAATATACATGTGTATTGATGCTTGGGGCACATCCATACACATGTATGCATTAATCATACATTCTAAGGGGGATTATATAAGGGGCCACATTCATATATATAAGGGGGCACAGATAAGAGGGCACAAGCCCCTACATATATTAAAAGGGATCACATATATCCCACAGGGGCCTACATGAGCCCCTGTGGGCCACTAAGGGCAGATGTGCGCAGATGCTGAGAACATCTGCGCACATACTCCTATAATGTGATTAATGCATGCATATATATCATACATGCACGCACGTGTTTGCATGCATGTATGTATATATATATGCATGCGTCTCAACCCTTCCTCAACAGTATATAATTCCACATGTGTTAATTCATAGTTTTGATGCCTTCAGTGTGAATCTACAATTTTCATAGTCATGAAAATAAAGAAAACTCTTTGAACGAGAAGGTGTGTCCAAACTTTTGGTCTGTACTGTATATATATATATATATATATATATATATATATATATATATGACATAATATAATGTAAATACAAGTACACAACATCAATAACCTATTTTTCTATTTTTGAGACTATGAAAACCAAAGCATACTTTCTTGAAAGGGTACTGAATCTTTATTTTAATGGTGCTTTGAAGCTGGATACTGTATGTCTTTTAAAAGGCCTAAAATTGACTACTACTACTAGCCAGTAGAAAGCCTGAGGCAGAATAGGTATCTTGCACAATCAGTATGAGGCTCTATGCCGTGAGGGTTCGCACAAAACTCATAGGAATAGACATGGAAATAAAAATTATGAATAATGTAATAACCATTTGTAAAGGTAAATGCACTTGTGATAAGTTCCACTTGCCCTTAGTACATCTGATTGACTGTCCCCACACAAAAGCAAAGTAAATCTATAAGACTCAGGACCGTATTGATTTTTTTTTACATGGATAACAAAAAACCTTATTACATAACCTAGAAATAAACTGCAACTCTTCAGTTATTCCATGATTTTATGGGATAGTTGGGAATGGTATTATACATTGCATTAGGTTAAAAGATAACTCTTACCAAGGACACAGGACATTTAATAGGGCTTTTGAAATGCATTGATGCTCATAGAAATAACGAAATTCACTTCCAATTGTGCTTTTCCAATTTTCTACATGTACCGCATCACAATTGTTTGCATAGGTTCATTTAGGGGTGATTTTCCTGTAAAATTTCTGGGTATCTAGAGTGTCTTAGCCGTAGAAGGAGTGTTACAGTAATTTCTAGTTATCCCGTATCCAGGAGTCCTTGTCTCCTGCCCTCCTCGCCAAGCTGCAAGACTGTAGCCAGTAGGAGTTAAAGAGGACCTGTCACCAAAAAATGCAATGATGCATCTGACAGCACCATGTTACAAAGCAGGAGGAGCTTAGATTGATGCATAGGTATTTTGTTTAAATTCCATAAAACCTATAATTTATACATTTATTTCTTTGCTTTTTTCAGTTCCTATGAAGAGCTATCTGTACAGGAGGGAGGTGTTATCAGTGATTGATCGCATTGTGTGTAGAAGAGTGCATAACCCATAGCTGTCAGTCACTGATAACACCCCCTCCCAATACCCATAGGTATTAACAGGAAGTGGAAAAAGCAGAGATATACCTTTATAAAATGCAGGTTTTACTAAACCTTTTCCCACAAAAATGCTCGGCTTCTCCGGCTCTATAACCCGCTGCCTGTAGATTGCACTGCATTTTTTGGTGACAGGTTCTCTTTAAATGGAGCCGTGGTCAAGCATGCCCATTACTGTCAGTGCAGACGGTTGAAATCAGGCGATCATTTTCGGCAATTGTTGGTTGTCCTTATCAATATGTGCTGCCAACCCTCCACTACTAAATTATGGGGTACATCTAGTTCTCAAAATGATAGCCACTGCTAAGGCAACAGAACTCCCTCATAAATATCTAAAATGAGAACATGTATTTGCCAGAGGTCACCATTTAGGGGATTTTCCAGTTTTATAAAATAAAAATGATTATACAAACAATAAGACTGTCTGAATCCAAAGTGCTCTGATTGCCCCACACTGAGGTCTCTTATGACTCTATCCAACCCATTTCAAGCTCTTTAACGCCAAGGCAGTATTAGTAATCTCAAAGTGACGGCAACATACTGAACACTATGCGGACAAATGTATTGGGAAAGTTACACATTACACCTAGAGGAGCTTTTATCACCACCCATTCTAATTACATGGGCATTAATATGGAGCTGGTCCCCTCTGGAGCTTAAACAGATTCCACTCTTATGTGAAAGTGTCTGTGGGAATTTTTGCCCATTCATCCAGAAGAGCATTTGTGAAGTCAGACCCTGATGTTGAACAAGAGGGCCTGGCTATTGGAGGGGGTTGAGGTCAGGGGCTCTGTGCAGTCAGTTAAGTTCTTCCACACCAAACTCGCCCAACCATGACTTTATGGACCTTGCTTTGTGAACTTTGTGAAAATCTGTTCCCACAAAGTTGGAATCAGAGTTGGATTCAATTGTCCAAAATCTATTGGTATGCTGAAGCATTAAGATTTCCTTTAACTTGACCTAAGGGGCCTATGCCAACCGCTGAAATACAACCCTGTAGCATTACCCCCCACCCCCCACCAATCTTTACATTTGGCACAATGCAGACAGGCAGATAACGTTCTCCTGGCATCCACTAAACCTAGACTCATCAATCAGATGCCAGATAGAGAAATGTGATTTTCACTCCACAGAACACGTTTCCACTGCTCCAGAGTCCAGTGGCGTGCTTTGCACCACTGCATCTGACCCTTGGCATTATGCTAGGTGATATAAGGATTGCATGCACCTGCTTGGCCATGGAAACCCAGGCCATGAAGCTCCCAGTGCACACAGTGTTTGAGCTGAAGTTAATGCCAGAGGAAGTTTGGACTATACATTATTGAGTCAGCAAAGCAATGGGGACATTTATGCACTAAGCACCTTCCACTTTGCAGTAATACCACTCACAGTTGATGGTAGAATGTCTAGGAGGGAAGAAGTTTCACAAACTGACTTGTTGCAACACTGAATTCCTGTTACAGTACTATGCTGAATTTCACTGAGCTCTTTAGAACGGAGTGGACTCCCTGGCTAGGGGCTTGACTTTTTGTGACTAAATGAAACACAAATAAGACTTTCACACTTGCGTTCGGAGAGGATCCGTCTGGTGTCTGCACAGATGGATCCGCTCCTATAATGCAAACGATGGGATCCGTTCAGAACGGATCCGTCTGCATTATCTTTCAGAAAAAAGTCTGAAGGTTAGTCAGACGGATCCGTCCAGACTTTGCATTGAAAGTCAAAGGGGGACGGATCCGTTTGAAATTGCACCATATTGTGTCAACTTCAAACGGATCCATCCCCATTGACTTACATTGTAGGTCTGGAAGGATCCGTTTGGCTCCGCACGGCCAGGGGGACACCCGAACGCTGCAAGCAGCGTTCAGGTGTCCGCCTGCTGAGCGGAACGGAGGTCAAACGGTGCCAGACTGAGGCATTCTGAGCGGATCCGCGTCCACTCAGAATGCATTGGGGCTGTACGGATGCGTTCGGGGCCGCTTGTGAGAGCTTTCAAACGGAACTCACAAGCGGAGCCCCGAACGCAAGTGTGAAAGTAGCCTAAATGACTAAATAAAAGCATATATGGCTATGGGTAATTGGATGGTAGCCGGTGGTAATAACAGCCTAAACGGTTTGTTTTTGGGCTGTCCCTAAGGATGTTGTCCAGGTGGTCCCATAGTATTCACTCTTTAACCCCTGTACAGGGATCTGGACTTTGCTGAAGGGAATCAACCAGGTCTCTACCTCCTGGAATAGATTCACTCTAGTTGGCAGTTGACCCACGGAGGTCAGAGACACCAGTGCAAAACACCGAAGGGACAGACAATACTTATAATCAGGAAACAGGCTAAGGCCGGGGCAGACAAAATTTGTGTGTATAAGGGAAACCGGTCCCAGGTCTTGGCAGGCAGCTAAGGATCAAAACGGTAGACAAGCAGAGATTGGCTTCAGGGATAGAAAGTCTGAATAGCACACCTTCACCGGGTAAACTAGCCAGCAGGAACCTACATTTCAGGCACCGTCCCACTAAGGAAGGTGCCTTATACACCAAGAGAGAGACAGCCATAGGCTGAGGAAGATTTTGGACGTGGTTGTGCTGTCCCTTTAAGAGACCAAGAGCAAGTGCACACACCAGGCTAGGAAGGAGGCCATGGCCTGCAGTATAGGAGTAGGGCAGCAGCAGGCACATGGAACGTCGGTGGCAGGACCCGATGCGTGAGGGAGATGAGTTCACACAGATCCAGACTGCAGATAAGGCAGGATGCAGGACAGGATTAGAGACGTGGCAGGTCAAAATCTGCACGGAAAAAATACCCATCGTGTACATGAGAATTTCAAATTCTCTGAATTTAATGTACATAATTTTCCAGCCCGCAAATCCGCAGGCAATCCTGATTGTGTGCATTTAGCCTTTCCCAAGAAGGGGGGATAGGTAGGGGGTGGGACCAGCATGTTTATCTTAAAATATTATTAAAAATAATAAATTGACATAACTATTATTAATATGTACATACAATGCAAGAAATGCATAAAACTAATCATATAGATAACTAATCATATAGTCACAGACAGGTTTACATTGGCTATTAGAATATATTCACACAGTGGCTATTGACATTGGAAATTTGGTGAGGATTCTTTGCCAAAAGGCTAACTGCAACCATGCAGAATCTGGCTCTTTCACATGAGCGTGACGGATTGGCTCCGGATGCGTTCAGGGTGCGTTCAGTGAAACTGTGATTGCGTACAGTTGCTCAGTTTTTTCCGCGCGGGTGCAATGCGTTTTGATGCGTTTTTCACGTGCATGATAAAAAACTGAAGGTTTACAAAAAAACATCTCCTGGCAACCATCAGTGAAAAACGCATTGCATCCGCACTTGCTTGCAGATGCAATGCATTCACTTCTATGGGGGCAGCGTTGCGTTAAAAACGCAGAATATAGAACAGGCTGCGTTTTTTCACGCAACGCAGAACTGATGCGTGAAAACATTGAAATGAATAGGTCAGGATTCAGTGCGGGTGCTATACGTTCACGTGCTCGTGTGAAAGGGGCCTTATAGTCAGAGACAAGTGTACGCTACCATGAGTATGCTATACAAAGAGCAATAACACCACCATACTGTGACTACATTATTATTATTTATTTGTTATGTTATTCATGCATTTATTTATTTTCAATAAATGTGTGCCCCCTTACATGCTGAGAGGTGGTGCCTAGGTGGTCACCTACACCACCTACTCAGTCTGCCTCTCATTCTTCCCCTCAAAATAGGCATTAAGAGAAAATGGCCTGGATGTGAACATTTTGGGGCATACCGTACTTTATCATTGAAATTGTTCTGGCACAATTGCATTGAGAAGTATTAGGTCTAGCCTGAGTATTATAAGTGGTCATAGCATTGTCGTCCCATCAAAATATGCCACTTTTCTTTTTGCAAAACTGGTGGTGATCATTCTAGTGGGATAGGGAATCACCTAGCAGCTCAATGGCCCTATTGTTTTTTTTCTCAATAATAAGAGAGATGACAAAATTTCTAAATATGCTCTATTGGCAGGAGTGGAAAATTTCCTAGGGGGCCACACGAAGCCCTTCTCACGGGCGCCGGACAGGTACTTAACAATCTGATGCTCTAGAAAACGTGCCAAGAAGATCTCAGAGACAAAATTCTATAGTGCCTAACTGCAATTTCCTTTCCAGCCTGCAGGTGGCAGAATAATGAAACAATACATGCCATGGTAAAATAGGACAGCTAAGCAGCTTAGCCTCATAGTTTCACCTACGTTTTCCTGTTTCCACCTTTCATCTATTTTTGTCTCAGTGGCTTCTATTCAAGACTCGACTGTCGAAGGCCTGGGTAGTTGAACGCTTTAAGTCTTTCATTTACTCTGCAAGAGGTAATGTGATGCTTACTGTGATGGAAGAGGACCTAATAAGATGTATTCTGTGAAGAAGTGGCTACTGTATGTCAGCATTTCAAATCATAATCTTCTTGTAGAACTAGCCAGTGGTTAAAATATTAACAAATACAGCAACCTGCCTATTTAGTGAATAAAGACAGCATGACATATTTTGCAGGCATGCAATGTGTTGGTGACCTGTCGTCTCTTGACCTAGAAGACAGGAGATAAATGATATAGGAAGATGAGTTTTAATAGTATATATACTAGAACATAAAGAGGTAGTTTAGTACTGTACATAGCTTAAAGATGACCTATCATCCAAGTATGGGTTTTAAAAAATTGTTAGCCCCCATAAAATAATTCATTTAGTAAATTAAAAAATTATTATTATTTTTTAAAATTATATTTAAATGGCTTATGCACTGATGTTCATATTATATATTATGGTAGTGGAAGAATACAGAATACAGTCAGGATAAAATCCACGAGTTGTACTGAAAATGAACTGAAGCGCAACTTAAAAAGAAAAAAGCTGTGACACTAAATAAAATAATATACAGTTGCAAGAAAAAGTATGTGAACCCTTTGGAATGATATGGATTTCTGCACAAATTTGTCATAAAATGCGATCTGATCTTCATCTAAGTCACAACAATAGACAATCACAGTCTGCTTAAACTAATAACACAAAGAATTAAATGTTACCATGTTTTTATTGAACACACCATGTAAACATTCACAGTGCAGGTGGAAAAAGTATGTGAACCCTTGGATTTAATAACGGATTGAACCTCCTTTGGCAGCAATAACTTTAACCAAACGTTTCCTGTAGTTGCAGATCAGATGTGCACAACGGTCAGGAGTAATTCTTGACCATTCCTCTTTACAGAACTGTTTCAGTTCAACAATATTCTTGGGATGTCTGGTGTCAATCGCTTTTTTGAGGTCATGCCACAGCATCTCAATCGGGTTGAGGTCAGGACTCTGACTGGGCCACTCCAGAAGGCGTATTTTATTCTGTTTAAGCCATTTTGTTGTTAATTTACTTCTATGCTTTGGGTCGTTGTCCTGTTGCAACACCCATCTTCTGTTGAGCTTCAGCTGGTGGACAGATGGCCTTAAGTTCTCCTGCAAAATGTCTTGATAAACTTGGGAATTAATTTTTCCTTCGATGATAGCAATCCATCCAGGGCCTGATGCAGCAAAGCAGCCCCAAACCATGATGCCCCCACCACCATACTCCACAGTTGGGATGAGGTTTTGATGTTGGTGTGCTGTGCCTCTTTTTCTCCACACATAGTGTTGTGTGTTTCCTCCAAACAACTCAACTTTGGTTTCATCTGTCCACAGAATATTTTGCCAGTACCGTTGTGGAACATCCAGGTGCTCTTGTGCAAACTGTAAACGTGCAGCAATGTTTTTTTTGGACAGCAGTGGCTTCCTCTGTGGTATCCTCCCATAAAATCCGTGTTTTACGTATCGTAGATTCGTTAACAGGGATGTTAGCATATGCCAGAGACTTTTGTAAGTCTTTAGCTGACACTCTAGGACTCTTCTTCACCTCATTGAGCAGTCTGCACTGTGCTCTTGCAGTCATCTTTACAGGACGGCCACTCCTAGGGAGAGTAGCAGCAGTGCTGAACTTTCTCCATTTATAGACAATTTGTCTTACCGTGGACTGTCTTTCCAGCTTTATGCAAGTCAACAATTCTTAATCATAGGTCTTCTAAGAGCTCTTTTGTGCGAGGCATCATTCACATCAGGCAATGCTTCTTGTGAAAAGCAAACCCAGAACTGCTGTGTGTTTTTTATAGGGCAGGGCAGTTGTAACCAACACCTCCAATCTCATCTGATTGATTGGACTCCAGTTGGCTGACACCTCACTCCAATTAGCTCTTGGAGATGTCATTAGTCTAGGGGTTCACATACTTTTTCCACCTGCACTGTGAATGTTTACATGGTGTGTTCAATAAAAACATGGTAACATTAAATTCTTCGTGTCTTATTAGTTTAAGCAGACTGTGATTGTCTATTGTTGTGACTTAGATGAAGATCAGATCACATTTTATGACCAATTTGTGCAGAAATCAATATCATTCCAAAGGGTTCACGTACTTTTTATTGCAACTGTACACTACTCACAAAAAGATATGAATATTTGATTTTCAGGTGAAATTTATGGAGAACGTAATATATAGTGATATTATATCATAAAAGTTGGGCATTTCAAAGGGTTGTCTGGGCTTTTAGTATTGATGACCTATCCTCAGGATCCGACATCCTACACCCCCGACGATCAACTGTATGTGCAGTGCGCACGTGCCGTCTCCCTTCTCTCTTCCTGTTCACCGCTGCTGTCTAGGGCAAAGCAGCAGAGCAGGAAGAGAGACGGGTGATGGCACGTGCGTACTGCGCGCGCCGTCTACTCATGCAGCTGATCGTCGGGGGTGCCGGGTGTCACCACAAATTTAGCATGAAATTGAACTCTGTACCACACAATGCTGTTCTGTGACCGTTGACACAATGTGAGGCTGTGCCACATAATACTTTTCTTTGTAACCATACATAAAATGAAAATTCTATTATGCAGTATATAACACCTTGGATTTTTGGCCCTAAAACATTTTGTAGCAGAAAAGTTATGTGCTTTGATGGTGCCTTATTAAACTGACTTTGATTTCATTTAAAATGATGCAAGATTGAATTACTGAACTATAAATTCCTACATTTCAAAACAGCTAATAAGATGTTTTAACAGTTCCTTATTACATGGCTATAAAATATGGGATGAGGATTATGGAAAGTAATTTGTAAACAGATTACCAATAATTCAGTACTGGAATATATTTTCAGAACCGGTATTTTATATCATATTTTATATAATGTAACATTGATACATCGTTTTGTAACTATAGAACATAGAATGTTTTTCTGGCACACAATTTAGTATTTTCGCTGCAGGATAACTACTTTATTGCGTCTGTCACAATGATTAATATTATGTGGCACAAACACAAAAATGGCCATGAAATATAGATTTTATTTTTCAACTACACCAGTTTAATCCTATTTTTTGTTTTATCAAATGCATTGTGTGGTAGAAAATGAACAGTGTACAAGCAGCAGGCCACTCCTGACTAGGGTGATTTACCCTTTTAATCTCTTAAAGGGGTTGTGCCACTTCAAACATTGGTGGCATATTGCTAGGATATTTCACCAATGTTAGATAGGTGCGGGTCCCACCTCTGGGACCTGCGCCTATCTCTCGAGCGGGGCCCCAAAGTGAACAAGAGTGCACTGTGACATGCTCTTCATTCACTTTCATAGGAGTTCTAAAAATGGCCAAGTGAGGACGCTTGCCTATTTTCAGATCTCCCATAGAAATGAGTGGAGAGCACACTGCAAGCGTGCCCACTGCTCCATTCACCTTTGTGGGACTGGCACCTCTAAAGAAATGAATGGAGGATTGCCAGTAAATGTGTGCATGTTCTCTTTTCACTATGGGGGCATGAGTGGACTGGTTATAGACCCTACAGGGAATTTTCCCAGTGGGCCAATGCACCAAAGGGCCACCCAAGCCCTCCTCATTGCCGCTGGCTAAGTACATACTTTACTACTGGGGGAACTTTAGGGGTCATTATGAGAGGAAGTTGAGGCAGCATGCTGAAGGTAGGGGTGGCTTGGCGTTGTGGCCCACATCTCACCTCCTAAGACCCTTCCAGGTGACGTCTCCTCTGATGTAGATCTTCTTTGTCATCATCTTCTCCATTTGGTCCGTACAACTTCTCTCAGCCGCGCCTCATCTCTGTACAGTGTGACACACGGAGATCTTAGCTTCCTCACATTTCTATCATAATCTCCCAACCTGGAGTCCCCACTGTGTTATCCTGCTGCTCGCTGTACCCCCCAATACCCCCAAATACTATCCTGAAGGAAAATGAGTGCCCCCCATAGTAATAGTGCTCCTCATAGTCCCACCAATAGTAATTCCCTTCTAGAATGCCCTCATTAGTAATACAGCCCCCTACAGTGCCTCCAACAGTGATAGTGCTCCCAAGAGTGCCTCCATTAGTAGAACAGCCCCCCAGTATTAATAATGCCCTTACAGAGCCCCCAGTAGAAATAAGGACCACTATTGTTCCCCCAGTGGTAATAAAGCTCTCTACAGACACCTCAGTAGTAATAAGGCCCCCCATAGTGCTCTTAGTAGAAATAATGTGGATCTATAAGTCCCTCCTATAGAGCCCCCAGTAGTAATAAGAATGCCTAATGTCCCTAGTATTTATAATACCCCCTACTGTTATAATGCTCACCCTGAAGTGCCCCAGTATTTATATTGCCCCCCTACTGTTATAATGCCCCACAGAACCCCCAGTATTTATATCCCCCCCTACTGTTATAATGCTCGCCCTGAAGTGCCCCCAGTATGTATAATGCTCCTTGCAGTGCCCCCTGTATTTATATTCCTCCGTTTACTGTCCTCACAAATTATAATTCCTCAGCCCCTCCACCACAGAGTCCCATGTAAATAACATCACACCATCTCTCCTGCTCCCTCCAATATACAGTCCCACGTAAATAACATCACCCCCTCCCCAGCAGACTTCAACATACAGTCCCATGTAAAAACCATTACCCCCTCAATATTCAGTCCCATGTAAATAACATCACCCCCCCATACACCTTCAACATACAGTCCCATGTAAATAAAATCACCCCCCAGCCACCTCCAACATGCAGTCCCATGTAAATAGCATTACCCCTCAACATTCAGTCCCATATAAATAATATCACTCCCTCCCACAGCCTCCTCCAACATGCATTCCCATGTAAATAACATCACCCCCTCAGCTTTTAGTCCCATGTAAATAACATCACTCCAGACACTGTCCAGAAGAAGCCGGACTGAGGGCGTAGCATAGGGGGAGGCGAACATGACAGGGGGTGGTTTAAGGAGACCCCTCCCTGGTCATGGTTAGGGATTGGTAGGTTTGAGTTGGTGGGAGGGGGACAAAGGGGTTAAGAGGGGATGTGTGGCAGAAGACAGGGGCCATTTTGTGCGTTCTGACCGCCATCCAGACGCGCAATGGAGGTGCTCATATCTCAGCTTCGGGCAGCGGCGGCGGAGAAGGGCGAGGACTGGCTGCAGGGTCGGATCCAGGAGCTGCTGCAGGGGGTGGCAGGGGCGCCCGCTTTGCCTCTGCCACAGACGTCCCGGCCGCGGCGGTCCGTACCGCCGGCGCGCCTTAGTCAGGAGATGGCGCCCCCTAGGGCTCAGCGCCGAAAAAGGAGCCCCTCAAGGGACCCTTCACGCCTGGGGCAGTCGGTACCTGTGCCGCCACGGACGCCCAGGCGTGGGAGGAATCCTGGTAAGCGGCGGAGCTCGGCTGCAGGCTGTGCCAGGCCTGCGCGGCGTGATGGACGGCGGTTGGAGGCGGGACCCGGTTCGGCAGGCCCAGTCCATGGAGCGGTGGCTGGGGCCTCTCAGCGTGGGAGAGGAGGACAGAATGGCGGAGCTGCTGCAGGCCAGGAGGCAGGAGGCAGCAGGCTCCCGGCGGTGACGTCCAGCAGAAGAGAGGGGGAGGGGCTGTCCCTCCTTGAAGAAATTGCCTGTAGCAGTGGATCCTCGTCTAGTGGAGGGGTGCGACGCTTGGAAGAAGATTCCCCTGGAGGATCTGCGCAGAGATCGGCTCTTCTGGATGCAGGACCTGCGGCTGGTGGGGTCACAGCACCCACGCAGCCAGGTGAGACACCTTGGGGACCGTTAGTTCAGCTGGGGGCTAGTTTGGCTGGGGCTGGGGGTGGGGGAGCCTACCTTGATTTGAGCAGAGGTTTAGGTCAGTTACTGGGGGGTTTGGCGGGGCTGGCGGCTAGCTGGGGGGCTGGGGGCCTGTCACCGTTGCCAGTTTGGGGGGCGTCGGGGGGTCCCTGTGGGGTACAGAGTGGTGGGGGTACGGTTGCGGAGGTGCGGGCTTCTAGCGTGTCAGTGCAGACGCAGGCCGGTGGAGTGGGGGAGGGGGGTGAGTCGCGGTTAGATGACCGGGCAAAGGGTGAAGTTTATGTTTGCTTTGAGGGGCCGCTGGGGGCCCATTTGAAGCAGGAGGTGAGGGATCGGATCTGGAAGGGGGAGTATGTGGATATTTTTTCGCTGCTCCCTCTTGAGAAGTTTAACCTGGATAGGGTGAGGAAGGATGAGGGGAAAAGGGAGGAGGAGGAGAAGAGGAGGCATAGGTTAATACCGCGTACGTTTGCAAACTGGTTGCAGGCGTTCGCGATACTGGCTAGTGTTATAGGGGAAAAGGAGCCGGAATGTTGTTTCGCTCTTTTTTGTTATCTGGACGCGATAGGGGAGGCCTATCGGGTGTATGGGGGGCTGGCCTGGCTGCGCTACGATGAGCAGTTTCGGCAGCGGAAGGCGGTGCGGCAGGGTATCCGGTGGGACCACAAGGATATCGCTTTGTGGTTAAAGGTTACGGCGCCGGTTAGGGGAGGTCAGTCCTTTCGAGGGGAGGTGGGGGGAGGAGGCCAGTCAGGTTTTGCGTCAGCATCCGCGAAAGGGCTGTGCTTCCTGTTTAATGAGGGGGGATGCAAGTTCGGGGCAAAGTGCAAATTCAAGCACGAGTGCTCAACTTGCGGGAGGGCACATGGAGCGGCGAGGTGCTTTAAAGGGGGGAAGCATAAGGGAGGGGATAATTTTGGAAAAGGGGGAGACGCCGGTGCGGCTAGCAAGGATGGTCCCGTACCTTGATAGGTACCCGGATAGGGGAGCGGCGGATTTGTTAAAAAATGGGTTTGCGTTTGGTTTTCGGATTCCGTTTGTTCCGTCCGAAGCGGTTTTGGTTAGGAAGAACTTGCGGTTGGCTAGGGAGCACCCGGAGGTAGTCACGGAAAAACTGGAAAAAGAGGTTAGGTTGGGTAGGATGGCTGGCCCCTTTTTGGAGCCTCCTTTAGCGGCGCTGCGTTTGTCGCCCTTGGGGGTGGTGCCAAAGAAGGAGGTTAATAAATTCAGGCTGATTCACCATCTGTCCTTCCCTAAGGGAACGTCGGTCAATGATGGTATTGACCCGGCGATGTGTTCTGTGGTCTATACTTCATTTGATGCGGCAGTGGCATTGGTGAAGGGGTATGGGCAGGGAGCATTAATGGCAAAGACCGACATTGAGGCGGCTTTTAGGCTGTTGCCAGTACATCCAGATAGCCTGCATCTGTTGGGGTGTTTTTGGAACGGGGGTTTTTTCGTGGACCGTTGTTTACCAATGGGGTGCTCCTTATCGTGTGCTTACTTTGAGGCGTTTAGTTCTTTTTTAGAGTGGGCAGTTCGGGATGCGTCAGGGTACGAGTCGGTCATCCATTATCTGGATGATTTCCTTTGTGTGGGTCCGGCTCAGTCCCGGGTGTGTTCAGTTTTGTTGAACACGTTGTTTGCGTTGTTTGAGGCGTTTGGGGTTCCGTTGGCGGGGGAAAAGACGGTGGGTCCGGTTACGGAATTGAGCTTCCTAGGGATAGTAATAGACTCTGGGAGGATGGAGTGCAGGTTGCCATTGGATAAGGTGGAGGACCTTAGGCAAGAAGTGGCAAGGGCGGGGAGATTGGAAAAAATCAAATTGAGGGATTTGCAGTCTCTTTTGGGGAAGCTCAATTTTGCATGCCGGGTAATGCCGATGGGGAGGATTTTCTGTAGGAGGCTGGCAGGGGCCACGGGGGGGGTTCAGGCCCCTCATCATTTTGTACGGTTGGGTCGGGAGCTGAAGGCTGATCTGAGAGTTTGGGGTATGTTTTTGGATCAATATAATGGGCGTTCTTTGTTCATGGAGGAGATTAGTTCGTTTGATTTTGACTTGTTTTCTGATGCGGCGGGGGGTTGCGGTTTTGGGGTCTATTTGGGGGGCCAGTGGTGCGCGGGCAGGTGGCCGGACAGTTGGGTTAGTAAGGGATGGGTGCGCAACCTAGCGTTATTAGAGCTGTTTCCGATTGTCGTTGCGGTGTTGTTGTGGGGGGACCTTTTTCGTAATAGGACGGTTCGGTTCCACTGCGACAATTTGGGGGTAGTGCAAGCAATTAATAGTTTGTCGGCTTCTTCACCATTGGTTGTGCGGCTGCTACAGAAATTGGTGTTGGAGTGCCTGCTACTCAATGCGTGGGTCGTGGCGGTTCACGTGCCCGGTGTGGATAACTGTATTGCTGATGCCCTCTCTCGTTCGCAGTGGGACCGTTTCCGGCAGCTGGCTCCTGGAGCAGCGGAGGTGGGCTTGGAGTGTCCGGCGGGGATTTGGGAAATCCTGGAACCGCGGTGATGGGTTTGATTCGGTCATCCTTGGAGCCGTTGACATGGGATAAGTATGCCGGAGCTTGGCGGGGGTGGGAAGAGTGGAAGGTGAAGTTGGGTGTGGGTGAGCGGGAGGATCTTGAGATCCCCCTGTTGTTGTTTATTGGACATTGTAGGGAGGAACGATGGTCTGTCACCAGGATGAATAGTTGGATCGCGGGCGTGGCTTTTGGGTTTCGCTTGCGGGGTATGGTCGACATTACTAAGGCTTTTTTGGTGAGGAGGGCATTAAAGGGGTGGCGTAGGGATGGTACGGGGAAGGATTCTCGCCGCCCAGTGTCATTTTTGATGTTGTTGCAGTTAGGTAGGACGTTGGCGGATGTGTGCACATCGCCATGGGAGGTGCGTTTGTTTCGCTTAGCGTTTTCATTGGCATTTTTCGGGGCATTGAGAGTGGGGGAGCTGGTCTGCCCGGCAACAGATAGGTTGGGGGGCCTGTTGTGTGACGATGTGGATGTTTTTCCGGACCGGATGGAGATAGTTTTGCGGCGGTCCAAGACAGATGTGGAGGGTAGAGGCAGGCGGCTGGTGTTGTTTAGTGTCCCGGATTGTGAAATGTGTCCTGTTCGCTGTTGGCGGGATTACAGTTGTGAAAGGGGTGGGGTGGCCACCCCCCTGTTGGTGCATGCGGATGGGGCCTTTTTGTCTAGGTTCCAGTTCACGGCAGTTTTCAGACGGTGCTTGGTTCAGTTGGGTCTGGGGGATGCGGGTTATGCTAGTCATTCTTTTCGGATAGGTGCGGCGACAGAGGCGGCCAGGTGGGGTTTGGGGGAGGAGGTCATCAAGAAGATCGGGAGATGGGAGTCAGTGCGGTTCAGGTCTTATGTGCGCCTGGAGGGGCTTGGGGGGTGGTGACTTGTAGTGAAGTGAGTTGTTTAGGATGTGGGGAGTTGGCCAATAGATTTTGGTTCTGTTATGTTTTTCGTTTCTTTGCAGGTTCCGGTCCGGCGTTGGTTTTGGTGCTAGGGCACTCCTACGTTTTCTGGGGAGCTCTCCGGGCAGCAGTTCGGCCTGATGGCCAGCAGCTCGGTTTGGCGCGGGACGTGGCAGTGGTAAGGTGGATAGGCAGGCGGAGCATGATGTGGAAGGGTATGTTGCCGGAATTCCACCAGTTTGTAAAGCAGGATAGGGCTCCGGATGTGCTTGTATTGCATGTGGGGGCAATGATCTGTGTGCGCGTCCTTCACGGGAGTTGGTGAGGGATGTTAAATTTGACCTGCTTAGATTGTGGTCCCTTTACCCGGGCATGGTGACGGTCTGGTCAGACATGGTGCCACGGACGGTTTGGAGGGGGGCTTGCTCAGTGGAGGGTGTGAACAGGGCGAGGGTGAAGGCAAACAGGGCAATAGGTAGGTTCATGGTTCGGAATGGGGCATTGGCAGTCAGGCACCGTGAGCTGGAGAAGGGTGTTGGTGGCTATTGGCGCAGTGATGGGGTTCATTTGAATGCGCTGGGTATAGACATGTGGTGTTTAGTTTTGCAGGAAGGCATCGAGGTTGCAGTGCGGGTGTGGAGGGACGCCAAGGCTTAAGAGGTCAAGTGTTGGCTTCTGTGGCGGTGGGAGGTCCTTGGAGTCGGTGGGTTTATCAGAGGACGAGGATCGGAGGGCCCCACGGTGGGGGCTGGACTCCCATGGTTGCTTGGCGGCTGTGGCGGGATTGTTGGGGTGTGTCAACCGTGGTGCTTCCGAGCTAAGGTGCAACGGCTGGAGGTAAGGTTGGCCACCCCGGCATGGTTTCCAAGGTTCCGGGCTTCAAGGACCTCCCCCTGGGTTAGGTTAATGTGGGGACAACTATATATGTATGTTTTGTTTAATAAAAGGCTGCTGTGGCCAATTTATCCATCCAGGTGTTGGTGTTTTATTTGAAGGGAGGAAGGTTGGAGGTGAAGTAGAGGAGGGATGGCGTGGAGGGCAGCCTGAAGAAGGGGTCGAGTGTAAGTAACCAGTACCCTGTCATGTGTAAATAACTTTCCTCCCTTCAGCCCTAACATACAGACCCAGTTAAATAACTACAACTCCCAAAATTGCTTTGCCTCTCACACTGAGTAATCTACCCCTTCACTTACCTCTCCTCATGTACAGACCTCACCACTAGAGTTGAGCGGACACCTGGATGTTCGGGTTTTTTTGAAAAAAAAGTTCGGGTTCGGGACCCGAACTTGACCCGAACTTGAACCCGAACATTTGGCCACTATAACGGCTCTAAAATAGCCCTGGAAAGAGCTAGAAGGCTGCAAAAGGCATCAAAATGTGCTTAAGAGCATGGCAAATGCTCTGCAAACAAATGTGGATAGGGAAATTAATAAAAAAAACATAAAAGACCTTAAAAAAATAAAAATTAGGAATGATGTAGGAGGAAGAGGTTGAGGAGGCAGTGAATGGGTGGATGTGGCCGTGTAGGCTCACGTGGCGGTCTAGGTGGAAGCGGCGGCGAAGGAGGAATAGGTAGCCAACACAGATGTGTGTTATTTAGCATTTTTACATAGGGGTATCCCCCAAAATATTGGGACATATAAAAAAAAAAGGAATAAGTGCACTTGAGTACAAGGATGGATGGTTGAGGCTGTTAGAGCTGTCTATTCTGCACAAGGTACAGACAAGTCTTGTGGGATCCAGGCCTGGTTCATTTTAATGAACGTGAGCTTGTCCACGTTGGCTGTGGACAGGCGGCTGCGTCTGTCTGTAATGACGCCTCCTGCCGTGCTAAACACACGTTAAGAGAGTACACTGGCTGCAGGGCAGGCCAGCACCTCCAAGGCATACAGGGTAATCTCTGGCCATGTGGACAATTTGGAGACCCAGAAGTTGAATGGGGCAGAACCATCAGTCAGTACGTGTAGTCGTGTGCACAGGTACTGTTCCACCATGTTGTTCAAATGCTACCTCCTGCTAACACGCTCCATATCAGCAGTTAGGGACGGTTGTTGCGGCGAGGTGACAAAACTTTTCCACATGTCGGCAATGCTAACCCTGCCTTCTGAGGTGCTGGCGCTAACACAGCTGCGTTGGCGACCTCTTCCTCCTCCCCTGCTTTTGCCTTGTGCTTCAACTTGACCCCCGGCGTCAGTCGGGAATGCTCTCAGGAGGGCGTCTACCAGTGTGCGCCTGTAGTCGCGCATATTCTGATCACGCTCCAGTGAGGGAATTAAGGACGGCACATATGTTATGTCTTTGTAACGGGGGTCCAGCAGGGTGGCCACCCAGTAGTCAGCACACGTTAAAATGTGGGCAACTCTGCTGTCGTTGCGCAGGCACTGCAGCATGTAGTCCTTCATGTGTGCCAGGCTGCCCAGAGGTAAGGACAAGCTGTCCTCTGTGGGAGGCGTATCGTCTGCGTCCTCCGTATCCCCCCAGCCACGCACCAGTGATGGGCCCGAGCTGCGTTGGGTGCCACCCCGCTGTGAACATGTGCAGCGTACTCAAGTTGTGTGCAATAGGTGTTTCTGGGTGATGTAGTGCAATATACACTAACCTGGTACAGCTGACTCTCTGCAAGGGCAGGTATAGGTAGAAATAGTTTGTGACGCTAGTGCCAAGTAAACGGTGGCACGCCGTTTGCGGATGCAGGAATAAATTGAGGAAACGTAGTATTAAAACAGAACTCCAACTTTAGTAGTTTTCAAGCAGAGACAATATTGGAATCGCAGTTCCTTGGCATACAGTCGATTTTGCAATTCGGTCGATGCAGGCAATTCAGTTTTAGCAAGGTGATTACAGAGTGTTGAACACAGGACTTGCAGCACAGGAGCTTGCACTCTAATTCTGTCTGATCCTGGAATATAGCATATCTTCACCAAGGCCCATTAACCTAGTTCTGGCTTTATATCCTTGGCTATAGCTTTAATCAGTACCTCCTCTGTCTTTCTGAGTACCTCTTGCTTTCCTGATCTTTGCCTCTGTCTCTCTCAGCTTCTGGAAACTTCCTCAGGCTCTTGAGCTAACATATTCCTGTTTCTGCATATGGGAATTCAGGAGGGAATCTTCTCCTGGACAGCAGGCTTCAGGCCTGGACTTGTCTCAGACATTGTCTAATCTCCAACTGTAGATTACAGACACTAGACTCCGTCTGCCTTGCACTTCCCTGACTGGGCCTTATATAAACTAGGGCTCCCTAGCTCCCTCTATTGACTAGAAGCTGGAATGACACCCCTAGCAGGCCTGTACATGCAAGTTTCAGTAACAGGAAAATACATACATTACATGACATTTTATAAAACTGACATATAACAACTTCCCCATAATTAGGAGGGATGACAGCACACCAAGTGACACTTTGGTAGTGACGGGTATTACAGTTCCCGTACACTACATACCCCACTGCTTTAAGCTGAGTACGACCTCGTACTCTATCATGGGTCGCCCAACTGGAATCTCTACCTGAAATAGAAAATAGAGACATGGAGGCATACATACATGTAATTCATCTGCATTTACATTTACATCAGGTCCAATTGGCAAAAGTGAAGGGTAGTGACAAGGGGCGTCGTTCTCTTCTCTCAGGATAGTGAATGGAACTGGGGCGCTGACCTGGCACAGCGTAACATTATAACCAGGATAGTCCATGACAATGAATAAGTCCATGATAGAACAGTAAAATAGATAAAACAGTATAAAAGTTCTTGGAGGCTCAAAGAACAAACATGAGTCCGTACCCAGGTTATTTCTTATTAATCACAGAGGCTCTCATGCGGTGGAGTCCATCTCTGGGCACATTACTTTTAAAAGAGTAAGAATCTCAGAGGCTCAGGTACTTTTGAGTCTGTCTCCGGGCACGGTTCCTTAGTATGAAGTTGCACAATAAAAGGACAGCAAAGACAAGTGCTGTAATACCCCTGATCAACCTGAAAAGGGGGTGAAGGGTAAAAGGTGCAACTAAAGGAACAGGCACAACTTGGCGTGGGGTAACAAAAGCAGGCAGGAGATCCTGGAAACAAACGTGGCCTTGCTGACTTTGTGATTTCAGTGGTCAACACCTACCACTGAGCCGTGGACAAACTGGCAGCCGCAACAAAGGACCAGAAACGTAGGACTCCTGTCCTGGAAGGGTTAACATCAAACTTCTGCAGTGAAGTAAATCAAAGGCCTAGCAGGCTGATTACAGTGACACATCATATCCACTTGGCTCCGCTGGCAGGTATCGTCTGTAGTATTCTTCTACAGGAGGGTGTGCCCACAAAACTGTGTCAGGGGGCAGCTGTAGGGTAAAGGGGCCCCTAATAGGTATTGGCCCATTAGGCCTAGGGGTGAACCCTCTGGTGGACCGTGCCGGTCCTTGCATGATCACTGCAGGGTGTAATGTGCTTGGCACCGCCGCAGCAAGCGGTCCGGTGCTCTGGGTGCAGCAGTTTACGGCAATCGCGGGTCCGGTCTGGGGCACTGACGGAGCGGTGGCAACAGAAGGCGGTCTACGGGTGGTGACAGGCACCCTTACCTCATCCTTCCTCGGCGGTGTCTGGATCCTGGCGGTGTACCTCTTGCGCAACTCTCGCAACTTCTCCTCCAGCCGGACGATCTGCTCACCGATGTTCTCTGTGTCGGAGTCGCTGTCATCTGCTGGCGCCGCCGGCGCAGGTACAGTCACCGATGGTGCGGACTCGGCCTCTGCAGGTTCTGGCGATGCGTCTGGTCTCCGACCCCTCCGGATGTTTTCAAAGGTAGCACTAAGTCCTTTTAACTGTTCCAGCTCTGATATGGTCTTCTCCCGACGAGGCAGCTCGGGGGAAGGATAGGGGCTCACCCATTTCTCCAACACGGTTGGCTGCCAGAAGACATTAGGCCCAATGAAGGAGCTCCGCTCCTGAAAGGCGTGATGGGCCGGCTCTGGAGAGCGTTCCGGTTCCCGCTCGCAGCCAGAGTAGTCTTCTCCTTCTTCTGCCTCCCAGTCCTCAGATGCACGCTTGGGACGGGTCACAGCAGTCGCATAAGGGCCTCGTAGGCTCTCGGCAGGGGTGTACTCCACTTCCTCTCCCTCGCGGAGGCTGTGCTGGTACGAAGGGAGGTAGTCTCTTTTGACAGACCTTCGATTCACATAGAGGTCTCTGCCAGTTAGATAGTCCTGGATAAACCCGTAGCCACGGGATTTGTCAAATGACAGCACCACTCCCTTTCTCCTTTACAGGCGGGGTTGGGTGTGCGTATGCTTCTCATGTATTGTCTTAGTTAGTTCTTCATAGAGGATTTTAGTCTTTGTATTCCGCTTTATAGCGGCCTCCCGGATCTCCGCCATCAGGGAGGACCATTTGAAAGATGGTTGGAAAAAGTCCCTCCACGAGCCATAGTAGGGCTCGGGTTCTTTCTCCCTTGGGCGGCAGGCGGGTTGCTCCGGTCCCGGAGAGTAGGCCGGTGGAGCCTCTTCTGGCTCTACACCGATATCAGTCATCTTTGCAATTTCAGGTGCGGACGCTGCAGTAACACTCTGCTCACTATCCAACATGCTCGATCCTTCTGAGGAGAGCGATAGGGTCGTGTCAATTAGAGTAGCCAGCTCCTCCCACTGCACTGGGAGGCCGCCCCCCAGGTATTCCAGTATATGGAAGGCGGTGTCCATGCTGGCAGACATGCAAATATCCAGATAAGCCGTGGCGCCTGACCTTGACCTTCTTCCCGCTTTTTCCTCAGAAAGGCGCCAATTTTTCCCGCCTTTTCGGGATGAAGGTGACGCAGCAGTAAATTCAGCAAGCCCGGCAGCCATCTTTGGGTATAAACGCTGTCTATTCACTGACAGCAAGCAGGAATGTAAAAAGTCCACAAAACCACACTCCAATGCGGCGATTTTCTTTCTCTGGGTAGCGCAACACTGCACAGCGCTTTTTAGAAGTTTTGGGTACACTTTGGGTATGATTTTCAGTCCACAAAGTCCACTTTCAATAAACAGGCAATTTGTCACTTTGGTCACAGGGCAACTGTATAAGGCACAAAGTTCACGCTTCTTGCACTAGAAAGCGTGCGTATCCTGTTCGTGACGCCAAAAGAGAGGTGCAGCGTACTCAAGTTGTGTGCAATAGGTGTTTCTGGGTGATGTAGTGCAATATACACTAACCTGGTACAGCTGACTCTCTGCAAGGGCAGGTATAGGTAGAAATAGTTTGTGACGCCAGTGCCAAGTAAACGGTGGCACGCCGTTTGCGGATGCAGGAATAAATTGAGGAAACGTAGTATTAAAACAGAACTCCAACTTTAGTAGTTTTCAAGCAGAGACAATATTGGAATCGCAGTTCCTTGGCATACAGTCGATTTTGCAATTCGGTCGATGCAGGCAATTCAGTTTTAGCAAGGTGATTACAGAGTGTTGAACACAGGACTTGCAGCACAGGAGCTTGCACTCTAATTCTGTCTGATCCTGGAATATAGCATATCTTCACCAAGGCCCATTAACCTAGTTCTGGCTTTATATCCTTGGCTATAGCTTTAATCAGTACCTCCTCTGTCTTTCTGAGTACCTCTTGCTTTCCTGATCTTTGCCTCTGTCTCTCTCAGCTTCTGGAAACTTCCTCAGGCTCTTGAGCTAACATATTCCTGTTTCTGCATATGGGAATTCAGGAGGGAATCTTCTCCTGGACAGCAGGCTTCAGGCCTGGACTTGTCTCAGACATTGTCTAATCTCCAACTGTAGATTACAGACACTAGACTCCGTCTGCCTTGCACTTCCCTGACTGGGCCTTATATAAACTAGGGCTCCCTAGCTCCCTCTATTGACTAGAAGCTGGAATGACACCCCTAGCAGGCCTGTACATGCAAGTTTCAGTAACAGGAAAATACATACATTACATGACATTTTATAAAACTGACATATAACAACTTCCCCATAATTAGGAGGGATGACAGCACACCAAGTGACACTTTGGTAGTGACGGGTATTACAGTTCCCGTACACTACACATGCTTCATCCCCATCCTCCTCCTCGTCCTCCAGTAGTGGGCCCTGGCTGGCCAAATTTGTACCTGGCCTCTGCTGTTGCAAAAAACCTCCCTCTGAGCCACTTCTAAAAGACTGGCCTGAAAGTGTTAGAGATGACCCCTCTTCCTCCTCCTCATCCTGGGCCACATCCTCTTCCATCATCGCCCTAAGTGTTTTCTCAAGGAGACATAGAAGTGATATTGTAACGCTGATAACGGCGTCATCGCCACTGGCCATGTTGGTGGAGTACTCGAAACAGCGCAACAGGGCACACAGGTCTCGCATGGAGGCCCAGGCATTGGTGGTGAAGTGGTGCTGTTCGGCAGTGCGACTCACCCGTGCGTGCTGCAGCTGAAACTCCACTATGGCCTGCTGCTGCTCGCACAGTCTCTCCAGCATGTGCAAGGTGGAGTTCCACCTGGTGGGCACGTCGCATATGAGGCGGTGAGCGGGAAGGGCAAAGTTACGCTGTAGAGCAGACAGCCGAACGGCGGCAGGATGAGAACGCCGGAAGCGAGCACAGACGGCCCGCACTTTATGCAGCAGCTCAGACATGTCGGAGTAGTTGTGAATGAATTTCTGCACCACCAAATTCAGCACATGCGCCAGGCAAGGGATGTGCGTCAAACCGGCTAGTCCCAGAGCTGCAACGAGATTTCGCCCATTATCGCACACCACCAGGCCGGGCTTGAGTCTCACTGGCAGAAACCACTCGTCTTCTGTTGTTCTATACCCCACCACAACTCCTGCGCGGTGTGGGGCCTGTCCCCCAAACACATCAGTTTCAGAACGGCCTGCTGACGTTTACCCCTGGCTGTGCTGAAGTTGGTGGTGAAGGTTTGTCGCTGACCGGATGAGGAGGGGGTAGAAGAGGAGGAGGAAGCAGAGTAGGAAGAGGAGGCAACAGGAGGCAAAGAATGATGCCCTGCGATCCTTGGCGGTGGACGGACGTGCGCCAAACAGCTCTCCTCCTGGGGCCCAGCCGCCACTACATTTACCCAGTGTGCAGTTAGGGAGATATAGCGTCCCTGGCCGTGCTTTCTGGTCCACGTATCTGTGGTTAGGTGAACCTTGCAACAGATGGCGTTGCGCAGTTCACACTTGATTTTATCCAATACTTGGTTGTGCAGGGAGGGCACGGCTCTCCTAAAGAAGTAGTGGCAGCTGGGAACGACGTACTGTGGGACAGCAAGCGACATGAGCTGTTTGAAGCTGTCCGTCTCCACCAGCCTGAATGACAGCATTTCATAGGCCAGTAGTTTAGAAATGCTGGCATTCAGGGCCAGGGATCGAGGGTGGCTAGGTGGGAATTTACGCTTTCTCTCCAAGGTTTGTGAGATGGAGAGCTGAACGTTTCCATGTGACATGGTGGAGATGCTTGGTGACGGAGGTGGTGTTGTTGGTGGCACATCCTCTGTTTGCTGGGCAGCAGGTGCCAACGTTCCTCCAGAGGCGGAGGAAAAGGCCGAGGCAGCAGCAGAAAAGAGAGCAGGAGGGGCCTGAGCCCTTTCTTGGTTTTGAAGGTGCTTACTCCACTGCAGCCCGTGTCTCGCATGTAGATGCCAGGTCATGCAGGTTGTGCTAAGGTTCAGAACGTTAATGCCTCGCTTCAGGCACTGATGGCACAGCGTGCAAACCACTCGTGTCTTGTCATCAGCACATTGTGTGAAGAAGTGCCATGCCAGGGAACTCCTTGAAGCTGCCTTTGGTGTGCTCGGTCCATGGTGAAGGTGGCCAGTAGCAGGCGAACAGTTTTGGCGACGGCTGCTCTGCTTTTGCACCCTGCTCCCTCTTTTAATACGCTGTTGGCTCGGTCTCACCACTGCCTCTTCCTCCAAACTATAAAAGTCAGTGGCACGACCTTCATTCCATGTGGGGTCGAGGACCTCATCCTCCCCTGCATCGTCTTCCACCCAGTCTTCCTCCCTGACCTCCTTTTCGGTCTGCACACTGCAGAAAGACGCAACAGTTGGCACCTGTGTTTCGTCATCATCAGAGACGTGCTGAGGTGGTATTCCCATGTCCTTATCAGGAAACATAAGTGGTTGTGCGTCAGTGCATTCTATGTCTTCCACCGCTGGGGAAGGGCTAGGTGGATGCCCTTGGGAAACCCTGCCAGCAGAGTCTTCAAACAGCATAAGACTGCTGCATGACTTGAGGCTCAGACAGGTTCCCCGATATGCACGGGGGTGATGTGACAGACTGATGGGCATGGGTTTCAGGCGCCACCTGTGCGCTTTCTGCAGAAGACTGGGTAGGAGATAATGTGAACCTGCTGGATCCACTGTCGGCCACCCAATCGACTAGCCCCTGTACTTGCTCAGGCCTTACCATCCTTAGAACGGCATTAGGCCCGACCAAATATCGCTGTAGATTCTGGCGGCTACTGGGACCTGAGGTAGTAGGTTTGCCTCATAGTTAGTGTTAACCAAGCAAAGTAAAAAGTGGTTAAGTCTGTTAAAAATAATTAACCGCCAATTAAAACCCTGATGTAGGGTATTGCACTCAATATGTTTTTTTAAACTCTATATGACAGCGGTATTTGTGGCCAAAATTTCACAGTAACTTATGCACCTCTAATCCCAGATGTGCAGTATATCAGAGGGTTTTTTAACCCCAGTAAGCAAAAGCCGTATTTCTGGCCTAAATTTCCCAGTAATTTATGCACCTCTAATCCCAGATGTGCAGTATATCAGAGGTTTTTTTTAACCCCAGTAAGCAAAAGCCGTATTTGTGGCCTAAATTTCACAGTAACTTATGCACCTCTAATACCAAATGTGCAGTATATCAGAGTGTTTTTTCTAACTCCAGTAAGCAAAAGCTGTATTTTTGTCCTAAATTTCACAGTAACTTATGCACCTCTAATCCCAGATGTGCAGTATATCAGAGTTTTTTTTTTTAACCCCAGTAAGCAAAATCTGTATTTGTGGCCTAAATTTCACAGTAACTTATGCACCTCTAATCCCAGATGTGCAGTATATCAGAGGGTTTTTTAACCCCATTAAGCAAAAGCCGTATTTCTGGCCTAAAATGAACAGTCCCTTATATAATCCTAGATGTGTGTAGTGTCCCACTACATAAGGGTGGGCACTACACAAGGGTCAATTGGGTCACGTTGTTCTCCACCTCCTGTGGAACATGGTCATTGTATTTTATATTGCATTCTGTTAGGGGTGTAATTTCTCCTCCCAAGCTGTGGAGGGAGCTAGGGAACCCCCTAGTATATATAGGTACAGTGCAGAGCC
The DNA here is from genome assembly GCF_905171765.1 of Bufo bufo. Classification (NCBI taxonomy): domain Eukaryota; kingdom Metazoa; phylum Chordata; class Amphibia; order Anura; family Bufonidae; genus Bufo; species Bufo bufo. The sequence continues at coordinate 170,290,562 of NC_053397.1, forward strand.
AAGTTTATTCCAGCCAAACAAAGAGCTGAAGGGCAGAAGGATATATTAAAAGCAAGGAGACATATACGAGGGGAAGTTTTCCCTACCCAAGGATAAAGCCAGCAATAGGGCATACAGGCCTTGGAGAAAGCCAGACAGGATCTGAGGAAAAGTGCAGCCTGATCAGTAAGTGTTATTCTCTCTGAGTATCTTACAAAGAACATTGCCTGCCATTTATATGAAGCCTGCCTGTTACAATCTTTTACATGTGGAACTGCCTAAAGACTGTAAATAGTTGAACTGTTCAGTAAAAGGAAGTTTTGGTTCACTGCAACTTGTGTTCCTCACTTATTACTACAATAAATCGGTGTGCCACCGTTACCGGCACTGGCGTCACAAACTTAAAGGGATCTTGCCACCGGCACATTAAACCTGCAACACCCAGGGCACCTCACCTACCACCTGGCCTGGTCCCTATACACAGAGAGTGCCCCAGAGGATCCATGTGCCAGCCTCTCCATCACTGCTGTACGCCTGCCCAGGGTCTTCTATAAACTGTGAGTACCAAGAGCAACCCTCGTTCTGCCTATTAACCGTGACCTCACACTCGCTCACCCTGCAGGGCTTCGTACTGCATATTTTGGCATCACGAACAGGATACGGAATATTCCTACGCCATAGTGGAATTTGAACTGTGTGCCAATATTGCCTATAAAGTGATAAAAGCCCTATCTGTTTATTTTAAAATTGTTGGGCCAACGAACTGTGAAAAGTCGCGGTGTGAAAACTGTATATTGTGGACTGTTAGCCGCTTTCTGAGTCACCGCTTGCTGTCAGTGAATTGACAGCCTTGTGCTTAAAGATGGCCGCTTAAGCTGACTGAATTATTGCTGCGTCATCTCTGTATTGTATTGGCGGGAAGAATTTGGTGCCTTCTGCTGAAAGAGCGGGAAGGACTGTATGTTAGCGCCACCGCCTTATCAACTAATTTGCATGTCTGGCAAGATGGACTCCGCCTCTCCCATGTTGGAGTACCTAGGGGGCGGCCTCCCGGAGCAGTAGGAGGTCTTGTGTGAGGTACTGAGAGCCCCCAGTCGTGTGCAGAAAAGGGATCGAGCATGTTGCAGAGAGAAGAGTCTCCAGCCGGAATGGCCTTACCTGCAAGCCAGACCCCAGAGCTTGCCATGATGGAGGAGAGAGAAGCACCGCCTGCCTATACTCCGGGACCGGAGAGCACAACCTGCTTCCCATCGCAGTTGCAGCCCGATCCGTGCCTTGGCTCGCGGCATGGATTTACAAAGCCCAGTGCGCAATGGTCTTTGCTGATGGCCGAGATACAACCCGCAGCAATACAAAAGACTACTCGAAAAAATATATATTTTGAGGAGCTTGCGAAAACTGTCTACGAGCGCCACGCGAACACTCAACCCCGCCTGGAAAGAAGGATGGGGGTAGGGGTGGCATTCGACAAGAGTCGGGGGTTCGGATTTATTAAAGACTACTTCACAGGCCGAGACCTTTTTGTGAACCGGAGGTCTGTAAAGCGCAGCTACCTGCCGGAACATTTGCATAACCTCCGTGAAGGAGAGGAGGTCGAGTTCACCCCCGCTGAGGGCCTGAGTGGTCCGTATGCCACAGCAGTAGCCCGTCTCAAGCCGGGACCAGAGGATTGGGAAGAGCCTGAAGAGCCCACCAGTCCGGAATGCGAGCAAGAGCGTCCAATGGAACCGACTCACAACACGTACCAGGAGAGGGGTTCCTTCACCGGCCCCAATGTCTTCTGGCAGCCTACAGTGTTAGAGAAACGGGTGAGTCCCTATCCCTTACCTGAGTTGCCCCGCAGGAAGAAGACACAAGCGGAGATGGAGAATATGCAGAGGTTCCACGAGGCCCTTGATGCCCTCCGGCGAGGAAAAAGTTCAGACCCAGTGCCTGAACCTGCTGCGACTGTGCCGGATACCTGCAGCGGAGCAGCGCCCGAGAGACTGGAGGATCAGATAGCCAGGTTAGAGATCCATCTTCATGGCCTGCGCCAACTTGTAGCATCCAGAGTGGCACCGATACCACCGGACAATAGTAATTCCTCAAAGAACTCTGAGGTCCCCGAGCCTGTAGTCAGAGTTTCCGTCCCCACCAGCTCGGCGACCTCCATCGCTGCACCTACCGTTGCGGCACCTGAGAAACTTTGTTATGCAAGGAGTCGGGTCCGTCGCTTGAAGCCGGCGCCACCCAGACCTATGGAGCCTCCTGCAGCAGTAACCCCCAGGCTTGCGGAGCCTATACCCGTGACAGGCCCATTTATTTTGCAATTGCCTGCCAATACTATTTTGTGGGCCCAGCCATGCATGGATCCTCGTTCCAGGCCAAGACTCAGAGCAGAGCCAGGATGTACCACATCTGATGATCAGTGTGAACTAGATACGTACTTGTAAGTAGGCCTGCCAGGCCATGTTTTTGCTGATAAACCCTTACAGTGAATTTAACTGTTTCAGGACAGGAGTCCTTTGTTTTGGCCCAAAGAGCTGCTGCCAGTTACCCATGGCCCAGTGGTAGTTGAAAAGCCACTGAGAATATCAAGTGCTCTACTGTCATACTTCCTCCAGGACATCCTGCCTGCCTTAAAGTGCCAAATCCAAGTTGTGCCTGCTTGTTCTGTTGTTTTGCACCTTTACCCTTTTTAACCCCCTTTTCAGGTTGAATAGCGATTTTACAGAACAACTCTTATCTACCAGGACTTGCCAGGGAAAACTATCCCTGAGATGTAGAGTTTTGTGTTGTGACTTTTTATATGCAATCTTAATTCAAGAACTGTGCCCAGAGATGACCCCAATGCATGTTGGGCCTCTGAGATGCTATTTTATGGGACTATTGCATTTTATTATTATGGACTATCCTGGTTATTCCTGATACGCTGTACCAGGTCAGCGCCCCTGTTCCCTATACTATCCTGAGTGAAGAGAACGACGCCCCTTTTCACCGCACTTGTTCCTTTGCCAGCGGAGCTGCCTGATATTTTTATTGCAAATGTAGATGTGTATGCCTGCTTTGCATTTTTGTCTTTCAGGTCACAGTGTCCAGCTGGGCGGGCCCCTTGTGTTGCGCCGAGGTCGGGCAACTTCAAAGCAACGGTGTATGTAGTGTCCCACTACGTAAGGGTGGGCACTACACAAGGGTCAATTGGGTCACGTTGTTCTCCACCTCCTGTGGAACATGGTCATTGTATTTTATATTGCATTCTAATGTATATTGTCATGTTATTTATGTTATCTCCTGTGTACCAGGCCTGTTAGGGGTGTAATTTCTCCTCCCAAGCTGTAGAGGGAGCTAGGGAACCCCCTAGTATATATAGTCAGGTCCAGACCAGGGAGAGAGAGAGTTGAGAGTGAAGTGTAGGCAGAAGCCAAGAGTCACTTCAGCCAGGCAGGAGCTGAGAAGCAGCTTCTGACATGCAGCTAGATAGCCCAGGCTTCTAGTTTGCCACCAGGAGAAGAGTCTGCCTCCTGAAAACTAAGTTCCTACAAAGGTACAGTGCAGAGCCAAATTTATTCCAGCCAAACAGAGAGCTAAAGGGCAGAAGGATATATTTAAAGCAAGGAGACATATACGAGAGGAAGTTTTCCCTACCCAAGGATAAAGCCAGCAATAGGGCATACAGGCCTTGGAGAAAGCCAGACAGGATCTGAGGAAAAGTGCAGCCTGATCTGTAAGTGTTATTCCCTCTGAGTATCTTGCAAAGAACATTGCCTGCCATTTATATGAAGCCTGCCTGTTACAATCTTTTATATGTGGAACTGCCTAAAGACTGTAAATAGTTGAACTGTTCAGTAAAAGGAAGTTTTGGTTCACTGCAACTTGTGTTCCTCACTTATTACTACAATAAATCAGTGTGCCACCGTTACCGGCACTGGCGTCATGAACTTAAAGGGATCTTGCCACCGGCACATTAAACCTGCAACACCCAGGGCACCTCACCTACCACCTGGCCTGGTCCCTATACACAGAGAGCGCCCCAGAGGATCCATGTGCCAGCCTCTCCATCACTGCTGTATGCCTGCCCAGGGTCTTCTATAAACTGTGAGTACCAAGAGCAACCCTCGTTCTGCCTATTAACCGTGACCTCACACTCGCTCACCCTGCAGGGCTGCGTACTGCATGTGCACTTTATGAAACAGAGGGGCTTGTTTCACTCAGTATGCCCCAGTATGCCAAAGCCGTATTTCTGGCCTAAATGTGACACTCACTTATGCACCTATAATCCTAGATGTGCACTATATGAAACAGATGGCTTTTTTTTTCACTCCAGTATGCCCCAGTATGAGAAAGCCGTATTTGTGGCCTAAATTTCACAGGAACTTATGCACCTCTAATCCCAGATGTGCAGTATATCAGAGAGTTTTTTTAACCCCTGTAAGCAAAAGCCGTATTTCTGGCCTAAAATGAACAGTCCCTTATGCACCTATAATCCTAGATGTGCACTATTTGAAACAGAGGGGTTTGTTTCACCCAGTATGCCCCAGTATGCCAAAGCCATATTTCTGGCCTAAATGTGACACTCACTTATGCACATATAATCCTAGATGTGCACTATATGAAACAGATGTTTTTTTTTTCACTCCAGTATGCCCCAGTATGAGAAAGCTGTATTTGTGGTCTAAATTTCACAGGAACTTATGCACCTCTAATCCCAGATGTGCAGTATATCAGAGAGTTTTTTAACCCCAGTAAGCAAAAGCCGTATTTCTGGCCTAAAATGAACAGTCCCTTATGTACCTATAATCCTAGATGTGCACTATATGAAACAGAGGGGTTTGTTTCACCCAGTATGCCCCACCCTGCCAAAGCCGTATTTCTGGCCTAAATGTGACACTCACTTATGCATTTATAATCCTAGATGTGCACTATATGAAACAGATGTTTTTTATTTTACCCCAGTATGCCACAGTATGAGAAAGCCGTATTTGTGGCCTAAATTTCACAGGAATTTATGCACCTCTAATCCCAGATGTGCAGTATATCAGAGAGTTTTTTAACCCCATTAAGCAAAAGCCGTATTTCTGGCCTAAAATGAACAGTCCCTTATGCACCTATAATCCTAGATGTGCACTATATGAAACAGAGGTGTTTGCTTCACCCAGTATGCCCCAGTATGCCAAAGCCGTATTTCTGGCCTAAATGTGACACTCACTTATGCACCTATAATCCTAGATTTGCACTATATGAAACAGATGTTTGTTTTTTTCACTCCAGTATGAGAAAGCCGTATTTGTGGCCTAAATTTCACAGGAACTTATGCACCTCTAATCCCAGATGTGCAGTATATCAGAGAGTTTTTTAACCCCAGTAAGCAAAAGCCGTATTTCTGGCCTAAAATGAACGGTCCCTTATGTACCTATAATCCTAGATGTGCACTTTATGAAACAGAGGGGTTTGTTTCACCCAGTATGCCCCAGTATGCCAAATCCGTATTTCTGGCCTAAATGTGACACTCACTTATGCACCTATAATCCTAGATGTGCACTATATGAAACAGATGTTTTTTTTTTTTACCCCAGTATGCCCCAGTATGAGAAAGCCGTATTTCTTGCCTAAATTTCGCAGTCACTTACAGTATGCAGCGATAATCCTAATAATCCTAGATGTGCACTATATGAAACAAAGGTTTTTTTTAACCCCAGTGTCTCAAAGCAGTATTTCTGTACTTGCAGACATGCAGATATCCTGTGCTGGTGCACTATCGTTGCATAAAATGGCTGCCGATTATGTATTGATATTGACTAACTGAAGGAAAAAAAGTTTGTTTTCAGTAGTAGTTGGCATGGGCGTAGGAAGCGGGGGGGACGGATCCCCCCCAGGAAACAATGCGGGGGGGGGACAGGTATGGTCAAATCCCCCCCAGCGGCAGCGGGGCAGGCACTGAGATGAGCGCTTCCATTGTGGAAGCGAAGCGCTCATCTCCATAGTGATCTGTTTGTATCGCCGTCCTCAGGACAGCGATACAAACAGAAGGCTGCAGAGGTGCAGGGCAGGGAGGTGTGTCCCTTTCCTGTTCCTCTGATAGGCTGCCGGCACTACTAGGCCGGCAGCCTATCAGAGGCCGGCGTAGGCGGCGCGATGACGTCATTGCGCCGCCTGAGCCGTACAGCGCTGGAGTCGGGACACAGTGACAGGCCGGAAGAGGCCTGTATCGTATCGCTCCAAAGAGATAAGTATAAGTGTTATTATTTTTTTTTTTTATATAGACAATACTTTGTTTTACTGGCACATGATTGGGGGGGGCTATTACTGGCACTTGATTGGGGGGGCTATTACTGGCACTTGATTGGGGGGGCTATTACTGGCACTTGATTGGGGGGGCTGTTACTGACACTTGATTGGGGGGGCTATTACTGGCACTTGATTGGGGGGGGCTATTACTGGCACTTGATTGGGGGGGCTATTACTGGCACTTGATTGGGGGGACTATTACTGGCACATGATTGGGGGGACTATTACTGGCACTTGATTGGGGGGCTATTACTGGCACATGATTGGGGGGGGGGCAATTACTGGCACTTGATGGGGGGGCTGTTATTACTGGCACATGATTGGGGGGGCTGTTATTACTGGCACATGATTGGGGGGGCTGTTATTACTGGCACATAATTGGGGGGCTGTTATTAGTGGCACATGATTGGGGGGGCTGTTATTACTGGCACATGATTGGGGGGGCTGTTATTACTGGCACATGATTGGGGGGGGCTGTTATTACTGGCACATGATTGGGGGGGCTGTTATTACTGGCTGATGAGAGGCACTGGGGGGCTGATTAGAGGCACTGGGGGGCTGATGAGAGGCACTGGGGGCTGCTATGAGGTATGGGGCTCTTATCTGAGGTCTGATTGGGGGTCATTCATATTGGGGTCTGAGCTGAGGTGTGATCTGAGGTCTTATTAACATTGGGGATCTTATTGGGGCTGTTAGCTGAGGTCTGATTAACATTGGGGGTCTGATTGATGGTCTGACCTGAGGTGTAATGAAAAATATTTTTTTCTTATTGTGCCCACTTCCAGCCCGTAGCCCAGCTGCCCAGAGCACTGATCCGGAGCAGCTTGGAGAAAAAGTCCTCACAGTCTCCCACACTCCTTCTGCCCGGCCAAGCCAGCCAGCACCCCTGAGGCCAAGCCAGCCAGCACCCCTGAGTCTTCAGAACTGTAAGTGTGTGTGTGTGTGTGTGTGTGTGTGTGTGTGGAGGGGGGGGGGGTTCACACACACACACACACTTAAAATTTAACGATATAAACAACTCGCAGTTTATTGAATAAGAATATACCCGGCGAGCAAAAATGCTGTCCCCCCCAGATTTTTTGGGGTTCCTACACCCATGGTAGTTGGCTCAGGCCAGGCTTAAAACAATTGTGCACTGCACCCACAAAACACATTTGCTGTAGATCGCTGAGTAAAGAAGTTCTTCATAAGATTCCTCCCTGATCTCTCCCTCACAGCAGCTGCAGCCTTTCCCTACACTAATCCTAGCAGAGTGACGGGCGGCGCTTAAATAGGGGCTGGGTCACATGCTGCAGTTTTGGGGCAAGTAGTATGACGCTTGTTGATTGGCTGCTGTGCAAGAAAGCGGCGAACACCGAACCCAAGCTTTTACGGAAATGTTCGGGTTAGGGTCCGGGGTCCCAAAATCCTAAAGTTCGGTATGAACCCGAACTTTACAGTTTGGGTTTGCACAACCCTACTCACCACAGCTTTTTCCAAGGATTTCTCTTCACTGCTGAGCCATCCTCTCCTGCACTGGTCACATGATGGTGACATCATCGCAGGTCCTTTTCAGCTACTGCATTAGGAACTGATCACATGGACTGTGATGTCATCACAGGTCCTTCAGCTCTCGCAGGGCATTAGATTCAATTGTATTGCCGTCCAGCAATACAGTTGTATCTATCTGGCAGGCAGGACATTTGGGGCCTGGGACAAAACATCAGGCGCCCAGGCCCGGAATGTTTTAACCTAGCAATGCCCATGATGCAGCCAATACATATATATACAGTCTACACCTATGTACAGTCAATACGATATAGTAGTCTACTAGACTGTATATAGGTATAGGCTGGTTATAGATATAGGCTGGATATAGATATAGGCTTTATATAGATATAGGCAGTATATAGTTATAGGCTGTATATAGGTTTAGACTGTATATAGGTATAGGCTGTATATAGGTGGAGGGCATGCTGCTGCAGAACACAAGGGGTTAAACCACTGGCAGGAACACACCATCCAACTATCACTGAGATGGTGTGTTCCTGCCAGTGGTTTAACCCCTTGTGTTCTGCAGCAGCATGCTCTCCAGGTCTGTCCCCAGACTCCCCAGCATACTATGTAGCAGGCGCAGCAGGCAGCTCTCAGGACGGAGTCTAACTTCTAAGATGGTGCCGCCTCCATGTTACCTCTCCCTGTGCACTGCTGCTCAGTACTCCTGTTTGGTCAGAAAATGAAGGAGGAGGCTGCAGTAACGCAGGAATATGTGGTAGGCGGCAACCCGCTTACCACGCACACAGGAGGAAGTTTTGAAGAACTCATCAATAGTGTGGGGCGGCAAGTGTGGGAATTTTGCAAGCAGGGTGAGCGGGCTCTGAGCGGACTTATTAAACTTGTGAGCGGGGAGACAATAATTGCTGCACGACGGGTCACCCGCCCAGCTTAGAGGGAACACTGGCTGGCAGCAGTGGCAAGTAGCAGGGGGCTTCAAGAGGAGTACTCAGGAGGGCTGGCATTTAACTGTCCAGCATCTGTATGTGCCGCACATTCAGGTCGAAAAGGGGGCAGGGTTATTCCCGTTCCCATTATATAGAAATAAATGCATAATCTGACTCACTGTAGAAAAGAATGTTACATCATGATGACAGTTAATAAACCACATTGCTATGCAAAATCAAGGACATTAGACTTCAGATTTCAGAGTTCAGCGCACCTTTTTATCTGTCTTTGTGTAGTGCCGAGTATACGAGAACAGAACAAGGTGTTCAATAGCCACATTATTGTAATGCTCACACGAACACATCACATTGCAGTAGCAGCACATCATGGAAAGGACAAGACAGTAGATGTGCAGACTAGAACAGTTATATAATTCTAGATATATGAATGACAAAGTTTACCACCAAAAACTCAGATATATGTTAGGGATGAGAGGACCGGTGGATGTCCAGGTTCAAGGGGTTCGGCCGAACTTCGTTTCAAAGTTCGGTTCGGGTTCTGAACTTGACCCTGAACAACGAACACCATTGAAGACAATGGGGACCCGAACTTTGGAGCACTAAAATGGCTGTGAAAAAGTAATAGAAAGGGCTAGAGGGCTTCAAAAGGCTCCAAAGTGGGCGTAAAAGCAGGACAATCGCCCTGCAAACAAATGTGTATAGGAAAATTACTTAAAATAACATAAAAACATAAAAATAAAAAGTAATTTTGAACAAAGAGGCGGAGGTCTAAGTGGAGTAGGAAGTTGAGGAGGCTGTGGATGTGTCAGCATAGGTGGAAGATGCAGAGGAGGGGGAGGCATAAGCCAACACTGTTTTTTTTATTTTAGTTTTTTTTTTATGTGTGTGTCAATTCTGTGTGTGACCTTTAGCCATGTTTGGGGGTTTGGCCGGTATATTTCTCTACTCTGCCAATATACAGTAAGACATAATAAACTTCAGCCAGGAGATTGAGGTCTGAGTGGAGGAGGAGGCGGACATGGCGGTGCAGGCAAAAGAGGCGGAGAAGGCGGGGGAGGAAGCCAACACTGTTTCTGTTTTTTTATTTTATATGTGTCTGTTAATTCTGTGTGCGACCTTTAGCTATTTTTTGGGGTGCGACAGGTATACTTCTCTACTCTGCCAATATAAAACATAATAATCTTGAGCCAGGAGATGGAGGTCCGAGTGGAGGAGGTGGCGGACATGGCAGAGCAGAGGAGGTCAGTAACTTTATTTTATTTTTTTGTATTTTGGTTTGTGGAGGCCCCAAAACATTGGGAAAGAGAATGCACAAACTGCCCTGGATTATAACAATGGATGGGTTGGGCCAGTATACCTCTCTACTTTGGCCAAGGTACAGACAAGTCTTGTGGGATCCATGCCTGGTTCATTTTAATGAACATGAGCTTGTCCACGTTGGCTGTGGATAGGCGGATGCGCCTGTCCGTGATCACCCCCCCCTGCCGTGCTAAACCCACGTTTGGACAATACACTTGCTGCAGGGCAGGCCAGCATCTCCAAGGCGTAAAGGGCAAGCTCAGTCCATGTCCCCATTTTGGAGACCCAGAAGTTAAATGGGGCAGAACCATCAGTCAGTACGTGAAGACGTGTGGACACGTACTGTTCCACCATGTTGCTGAAACGCTGCCTCCTGCTAAGACAGTCCGTATTAGATGGTGGTGCTGGATATTGTGGCGTGCAGACAAAGCTTTTCCACATTTCGGCCTTGTTCTTCAAATGAACCCCCGCTGTCCGTTAGGAGCTCCATCAGTAGCACCTCTACCAGCTTTTCCTTGTAGCGGGGATCCAGTAGGGTGGCCACCAAGTAATCAGCACCGGTTAGAATGTGGGCAACTCGGCGGTCGTTGCTCAGGCAATGCACCATGTAGTCGTTCATGTGTGCCAGGCTGCCCAGAGGCAATGAAAAGCTGTTTTTCGGTGGGAGTTGTATCATCTGTGTCCTCTCTATCCCCCCAACCATGCTCCAGTGATGCCAATGAGCTGATTTAGGGGCCACCCTGTTGTGAAAGGGGATACTCCTCATCATCATCCTCCAAAACTGTGCCCTGGCTGAACAGTTGGGTACCTGGCCGCTATTGGTGCAGGACCCCATGCTCTGAGCCACCTGTGGACGACTGGCCTGATAACCATGGCAATGATCCCTGTTCCTCCTCCTCTTCCTCCTGTGCCACATCCTTATTAGTGCCTGAAGCACTATGTTGGCCATGTTGGTGGAGTACTTGAAACAGCGCAACACTGCACTCACGTCCCGCATGGAGGCCCACTAGTTGGTGGTGAAGTGGTGCTGTTCCACAGAGCGACTCACCTGTGCGTGCTGCAGCTGAAACTCACCTGCTGCTGCACGCACAGTCTCTCCAGCATGTGCAAGGTGGAGTCCCACCTTATGGGTACGTCGCATATGAGTTAGCGGTAGCAGAGATGGCAGCAGGCGTGTGACTCTGCGGGGGGTGGAGAGGGGCCTCCTGGTCAGACAAGCGGGTGGCAGGCACCTGCTCGCCAAAAGCTGCGGCAAGCTACATACACAGTGTATTCTGGTAGTTAAGTAATTTGGCCTCCCATTCAGAAACAGGAAACATTCCCCATTTTGCTTTGATAGCGAGAGTCTAAAAGCATGGCTATCCAGTAATAATCAGATTGCTTCATGTGAATGTTGCACCTGTCGGTACGTAGCAAGGATACAGCTTGCTATTCTTGCCAGTATGCCCAAGGACCCAGTTCTTTCGGCTCCAAAGCAATTGGATATTATACCCCACAGTAGAAGAAGGCTCCAGGATAAACTCTCTGTGTCGTGGCCGTGTCTACTTGCTGCATGAAGAAAGCTGGGTCGGGTCCTCCATCATATCCAAACAAGAAGGAAAAGGATGGGTCCCAAGAATCCTTTTCCTTCTTGTTATTTTAGTCCTTCAGATCTTGCACACGGCAATGCTTTTGTCTTCTGGTACTATGGAGAAAAACTGCCAAACTGCTCGCACACTCTGCATTGAGCTAGCGGCAGCTGAGGTTGGCTTAGGTCCAGCATGTTTTAAGCCCCGGCACACAGGATCAGTATCATCACTAATTCCTGAGCTGACCATAATAGAAATACATCTGGGCCTGAGGTCATGATCATATGTTGCCTCTACCAGGGCAACTACCCTTCTCCTCTGTTGTTATCTCCTACTCAGCACCCCAATCTGACTCCCAGGTCCTCTTCAACACACAATTATCATCATCCTCACCCTCCATGTCACTTTTATCAGACTTTGATATGTTTTTGTGGGCCCCTTCCCCCCCCCCCCCCCCAATTCTCTGCTCTGTACTGCCCCTACTGTCACCACTGTGGCTACAAGTGGCACTACTAGAACCATCAACACAGCTAGCAGTCTACAGAAGTCATCAACAGGGAGATTATCTTGAGTATCTTCCATAGCACATGGGGTTTCGTTGCCTCTTTTTAGGAAAAAAGAAGGCACCCAACAGGAGGGGGCAGTGAAGACAGAGAGGATGTAACTGAAAGGCTTTTCTGGGGTTGCAAGGAGAAGGAACAGGATGAACGCTTTGGCCCCTGGCTCTAGGCTCATCGTTAGACTCCGGAGTGAAATCCACATCATCCTAACTGAGAGGAGTGAGCCATCCTGTCCACAATGTCATCATCTTTGTCCTCTATAATAATGTGGTGTCTATTAGAAGCCAGGGAGAATTATGGCCTGCTACTACTACTGGCTGGATGGCTGGTGCTTCTACTGCTGCTACCCAAATTCTGACTCACGGCTGACGAGGCCTGGTTCTTTAGTTTTGCACTCTTCCATTTTCCAGACATTTTATTATGAGGCCTATAAATAAAAAGTCACGGGTTTGGTACACAGATTAATAAATGGTACTAGTAAAAGTGTTTTTTCTGTAATTTAAATTAAATGTCCCTGCACATTAGTATTGACAATTGTAATAATGCAAATTTATCAGTAAATGTGTTTGAACTACATGGTATGTTGCAGTAATGGGTTCACTAACACAGGTATAAACATGTAATGTTTTCAGGAAAAAAATGTCTTTGCACTATGCGTTCAATAACAAGATTACAAAATGGCATTATTGCAGCATTGTTTTTGCTGTAACTGCCCATTATCTTGCAGCAATATGCAATGCTTTTAATAACACAGGTATAATAATGGTGTTAGTGTTTCTTTGGATAGGACCGCGCTACCTCTGGAATCACAGAGAATCCACAATCGAAGCCAGCAAGATATTCACAAGCATGGGGAAGCAAACAGGCCAGTCAAAACCTCTCCTCCTCTCCTTTCCAGGCTTCTATGGAACACCAAAATTGCATCCAATAGTGAAGTACCGTCATGCAAGTCGGAGTAAAAACGGTTTTATTATACTCACAATGCACACGTATAAACAAGCAGTATACAATGGATCAAATCCATTGTATACTGCTTGTTTATACGTGTGCATTGTGAGTATAATAAAACCGTTTTTACTCCGACTTGCATGACGGTACTTCACTATTGGATGCATTTTTGGTGTTCCATAGAAGCCTGGAAAGGAGAGGAGGAGAGGTTTTGACTGGCCTGTTTGCTTCCCCATGCTTGTGAATATCTTGCTGGCTTCGATTGTGGATTCTCTGTGATTCCAGAGGTAGCGCGGTCCTATCCAAAGAAACACTTTTACCTGTGTGAACTGTACCCACTTCACCGTCGGGACCTGCGACACCACCAAGCAACGTACTTTTGAGGCTTATTTATTTATTTTTATAAATAATAATGGTGTTATTGCCGTAAAGTTCTTTTGCTATGGCTATCTGTTATTTTGCAGTAATGTTACAGATCAGCAGTGTGGACTTACTGTGCCAACTAACCGGTTTGGCTTTGGGCAAAATTCAAAGAGCATTATTCTGGTGCTCCCCTGGTATTCACCTTTTAACCTCGTTACAGGGATCTGGCCTTTGCTGCAGGGAAGCATCCGGACTGCTACATCCTGCAATAGTTTTGGTGTAGTTAGCAGCTGACACACAGGGGTCAGGGATTCTGGTGCAAGCACCCGAAGTTCAGTATACATACAATGCACCGAAATTGCAGAAAAAACTGCAGTTATAGTCTGAACATTCACTAAGACTTAAATGCAGGTTTATGAGATCCAGGATTTCTGGTTTCTGGAGCACAGACAGGAACAAACACAGGATAAACCATATAGCACAAGACTCACCTTTGCTTGTCACCCAGGAACCTATAGCACTAGATCACCTTTGCTTGTCACCCGGGAACCTATAGCTCAGGCATCCTCTGCCTGTAGAGAATGCCTTAAATATCCAGGGATCCCCTGCCATTGGCTGGACTCTTAAAGAACCAATGCTTCTAAAACACCCTGAAGAGACAGAGGCTGGGGCACAAGGCAAAAGCATGAAGACAGCATCATTGTGAGTAGCATGCCTGCAGGGGAGAGCAGAGCGGCGGCAGACATAGACAACTGACACCACCTTATCACAAAATCACCCCACCTTTTCACAAAATAAAAATTAATAATTAAAAAATTTAACATCATAGGCATCACATTGTGTGAAAACGGTATATACTATAAAAATATAAAACTATTTATCCCATATAGCGAATGGAGTAATGAAAAAAACATTAAAATCGCAGATTCAAAATTTTTTGTGACTTTACCTCCCTCAATTTTTTTTTAGAAAAAGTGTTCAAAAAGTCATATACATCCCTAAATTGTATCAATAAAAACTACAGATTGCCCTGCAAAAAAATGAGCGCTCAACCAGAGAATGAAAGTAACAGGTCAGCTTTACTGCAAAGAAAATGCTGTAAAAACAAACAAAGCTGGTTGGCGATATCATTTGGAAAGTTAATGGTAAGATTACTGTGTTGTGCTATTTTTACTATTGTAGGACATCCATTATTATATAATATTATTGTTAACAAAAATATAGCACATTGACTAAACTGGGGTATTTTCAGTCTCAGTGCCCTAGTGCTGTGTCTGTGTGTGGTATTATTACCTATGTTGGCATCTGTGAGGAATATGGACTATTATTTAAAGGGAGTCTGTCACCAGCATTTCACTTTTTTAACCCTTCCCACAGCTCCCTAGCATGCTTACAGTTAATAAAAACGTTACCTCTGGCATCAATCCTGGACTTATAGAACCCTCAAAAACGATCTTTATAAGATATGCAAATGAGGGCTCGCAAGTGCCCAGGGCGGCGTTACTCTCTTAGGTGCCCTGCTTGCTCAGCCTTCTCATTGCGTCCCCCCGCCCCTTCCTACCCTCCGCCCGCCCATCCTTTCCCTCTGACCGCCTTTGTACTAACTTGTTATTCTGCCGATATCCCGCGCCTGCGCACTCATTCCTTTGGCCGGCGCATGCGCACTGCGATGCCCATTCCTTGTACGGCATCACAGTAACTATTGCGCATGCGCCGGCTAAGGACGCCGATGGACCGCCTCCTTTGTTGTGTTTTCGCATCGTTAGCCGGCGCATGCGCAATAGTTACTGAGCAAGCTGAGCAAGCAGGGCACCTAAGAGAGTAACGCCGCCCCTGGGCACTTGCGAGCCCTCATTTGCATATCTTTTAAAGATCGTTTTTGAGGGTTCTATAAGTCCAGGATTGATGCCAGAGGTAACGTTTTTATCAACTGTAAGCATGCTAGGGAGCTATGGGAAGGGTTAAAAAAGTGAAATGCCGGTGACAGACTCCCTTTAATGTCAGCCATGTTCTCACACCCACCATCTGCTGTCTGATAGCAGAGGGAGGAGCACCGTAGGGGGTCCTGGCTTCAAACAAGCCACTCGCTTACACATAGCACCTACTCCAGCCAGCCAGGAACACAGCTAATGGAACAGGAAAAACCTCTCTGCAGGGAGTCTAAGCCCTTCACCACTTCAATCAAAGCTATCAGACATATTGGAACCGGCGATTCATAAGGAATTATGAATCGCCTGTCCATCACAGACATAAACCAGATACATATTTGTGTACCTGTGGCCATGATGAACAGGCCCGTGGTCATAGTTTGGTAATAGGATGTCAGGGAGGGGAGATATACATATCTCCCCACAGAAACTAAATAACGGTACCAGGTTTGGACTCTACTTATAGCCAGAACCCAGGCGGGTCTGTTGGTCCCAGAACCATCTCCCTATGACCTTCTGGTCTGGAGCTATGAGCCCTAATGAGTTTTGTGGGTCGTTGGGCTGCCTGGACCATCAGGGAGGTGTGACCCCTCCCAGAGGCAGGGAGGGGAGGGGCCGACTACAATTTAAAATGGCCATGCAAGCAGAGTCCATAGTCTTTTCTCTGAAGGGGGGGTCAAATCGTGCCATGTGTTTAGAGGGACCTGCAAACTGCTGACATCACTGTTGCCCATGTGACTACAGCTAAGAACTCATCACAAACCAAAGGACGCATCCATCTGGTAAACTGACTTTTTGCTCTGTTAAATCCTGTTTGTACCATACTACCTGTGTGTGCGACCTCAGGCCACTGTATACATTCTTTGTGTATATAGTGTTATTTCTAGTGAGCCCTTAAGGCGATTAAATTTATAATTTAATCTTGTGCTGTCTTGTATCTCGATCACGAATCCCCATGTCCGTGTTTCGGCCTAGTTATACGCTACTGTGGGTTGGTTTGTCACCCTATATAATCCTGTTAGCGGACCGGGCTTATATCAAGCAAGAAACTGGTGGCAGTATACTCGGGGTGAGGAAGCGCTGTTTCACTGGGGCAGTGAAAAGGCTCCCTCAGCTTGTTGCCTCTCTGTGTCCGTGTGGACAGGAGGAGTCTGTGAACACTGTACCAAGCTGACCTTACCTGTTCCTCAGGAATGGCATAACGTCACGCCTTGGTAACCAGTGACTATACAGTATCTCGCTGGCTCTACGTATTTGATGTCCGGCGGCTGCGAGGTGTGGTATTCGTCACAGCATCTTTGTGCAGATTCATAAAACATTTGGAACCTGTGTTTTGACCATCAATATATAAATGCAAGATTACATTAGGAAAAGTAAGCTTTTTTCAATAGCGATCGCACCATATTACTAAAATGCCCACAGATTATAGATAAAAAAAAATATGTGCAATTTGAAAGTAAAAGCTAACTAATATAAAATTTCATGCAATATATTATTTAGTTAGAAAACCCTGAATATGTTCTGATCATTGCTTAACCACAGGGACTGCAGGAAGCAGACAACAATGCTGAAGCTCTTTATTTGACTGCAGACAATGGGCTGCATGAACTGGTACCACACATGCACCAGATACTGAGCAAATTGTCACCATCATTTTTTGTGACTTCCCCTTTGGATTTATTGCTTTAATTTCTAGTCTCAGATGTTTCATGACCTGATTTGGCTGTGTGGAGCTGACAGTTGAGTGAGGTGAGATTCAGGCTTGAAACTTCAGGAGGTCCACCACTGGGACTTATGAACCCTGTGATTGCTACGCAAAATGCCTGCTCATGTTGTTGGTGGGCCTGTGGGCTAGCAATTGCAGCTGTACAATTATTAAATGTAAAAAGTCTATGTTACTAAGTGCAGCATAGAACATCAAATAGATTCAATAGTAAGTAAATTTAAGTGCAATCTTCCAGCGCCAGTAAGGATGATTGAGGTTGGCTGCAGTTTAGCTTGAGTATTGTACTGGCCTAGAAGTAGTTTGGGTGATGGGTGTCTTAACTATAGTCCTTCACTTCACTGCAGTGTCTTGAAATGCTGAATGTAGCTATTCACTCTGCTGTCTATCTTCTCAAGGATTTACTTAAGGCTTTATTTCTTTGGCTGTTATTCTCTTTTGAGAATGCTTCTTTAAAAACAGGAGCTCAGGCGTGTGCTTCCTCTCCACTCTACGTCTTGGCAGAAACTCTTCCCCCTGATAGGAAGCAGGACCAACTAACTCATACCAAGAGGGGAGGAACAGGGGGGTTAGCTGTGTTCTTTGAAAACCATTGGCAACCATTCCTTACTGGTAATTACAGCCATAAAAATATACAAATCATAACAATATAATATATAAAACTATATACAATTGTAGTACTCTCAGGTCTGGAGTATTGCAATAACATTTGCACTGGGCTCCATAACTGTACATTGTTCCCTCAGCAGGAGCTGAGTTGGTTTGTCTGGAGGCCTCTGTCACACCACTGAGCTTCACTGCTTTCATGCTGTTACGCTCTGCTGTGTCACACCGCTAATCGCCACTCGATTGCACCGCTAAGTTCTGCTCCATTGCATTACACTTCTGCTATCTCACTTCTGCCTAGATCCCAGTGCAACTGAAACAGCTGCCCCTTTAGTCTGTTTTTCAGCTAACTGCTAGTGGCCAACAGAGGGCTCCCATTCACTGAGGCCCCAAGCATTTGTTTGGTTTATGTCATGGTAAAGGCCACCACTGTTCCTGAGTGGAAGCATCACCTGCCTTCCCACGGTCCCTGCCTTGGATATTAATTGTTATGCGCATCTTCTATATCCCAGGTTCTCAACATGTGATATATGTGCCCCATGTTTTTAGGGTACTTTAATGTGATCCATGTGAATAGGGGGTACTTGGTAACTTTGGCGTTTAAACCAAGGGTATGATGCTGTAATTATGTGGTTTATGATGAGGGACAAAAAGAAGCCAGAGCACCCATTCTTCCAGGGGCATACACAGATGTCATAGGGTCCCATAGGAAAACTAAGCATGGACCTCCCTGCTCCACCAATTTTCCAGTGCATGCATATAAATGACTTCCAGGCAACATGGAATGTAAAGCACAGTGCCACAGATTTCTGATGAATTTAAAAAAATTTTATTAAGCTGAAAAAAATGTAATTAAAAAAAAATATATATAATTAAAAAAAATCACCCTCAGCCTCACCCACATTATCTGACTTTTTTGTCAGAAAAAGTGGAACAGGTGCTTAAAAAATACAGTGCTTATCCTGAACAGTAAATTTCTTAAGGTAGACAACTGACATAGATTTAATGGCAAATTCTCCAGTTTCACTTCACATATTACAAAGCTGGATGCCTGCAGCTACCACTAGAGGGAGCTCAGTGCAGAGGAATTTATACATTGCAATGGTAGCTATTATAGTGCCTTTGCACTGATCTCCCTCTAGTGGTGGCTGCATGAAAATGCAGTTTTTCACTTTGAATCGGAAGAAGCAGAGAAAGATATCAGCACCGGGCCCCAAGCAGTTTCGTAGTCTGCCTTTCTTAAAGATATGCTACTTCTTCATGAATGGCATCTGTCTGGACATTTGATGTCAGCACTAACTGGGATCTTAATCAAGGTAAAATGGAAGCTCTAACAGCCAGGACAATGTGACTAGTCACCACACCAGCACCGCCTAGATGACTGTTGGTGAGAGTTCTGTATATACTGGCACGCAATGATTTCTTCTTCTTCTACATCATACAGTACTAAAGCAGACGATTAAACAAAGACATGCTAATAACATTATAAGCTGGCACTATAACATCATGCCATATGTTTAAATTCCAACACTCTAGCGACAGGCTCCTTTTAAGAAAAACTGTTCTCTATAAACCAACTTAAAGGGAACCTGTCATCATCCTTATGCTGCCCATACTAACAGCAGCATAAAGTAGAGACGGGTGAGTTGATTTCAGCGATCTGTCATTTATAAGTTAAAAGTAAGTGGTTGCCGAGAACCAACATCACAATAATTGCAGACTGGGCCTGGAGAAGAGTCCCGGCCACCTGAGAAGAGTCATGGTTATACATGAATTCCTGCTCTCCCGCCCACCTGCTGATGACTGACAGGCTTCTACCTAGTTTTCTCCCTTTCTCTCTAGGAGAGAACTGCCAATCATCAGGAGATGGGTGAGAGCAGGAGATTAGGAATAACCAGGACTCTTCTCAGGTAGATTTGACTCTTGTCAAGGCCTGGGCTGCAATGATTATGATGCTGGTTCTCGGCAACCACTTACTTTTAGCTGATGTGTGACACACCGCTGAAATCAGCATTTCTGTCACTATTTTATACTGCCCTCAGTACGGTCAGCATAAAGTTGATGACAGGTTCCCTTTAAAGTAAAAGTAATGTTTGTGAATGAGTTTGTGAATTGTTTCCTATGGGGAAGCAATTGCCTTTAAGCGAATCTGTTACCACGATTTTGGACTATTATCTACATCAATACATGAATAGTGATGAGCGGCAGGGGTCATATTCGAATTCGCAAATATTTTGTAGAATATTCGTCGAATATTCGCAAATTCGAATATTCGTTATATTCTATGATTTTTTTACTCAAAAAATCGGCAAGGTAATGGTCATGTAATATGCGAATTTTCGTAATGCGAATTTTACTTACTTACAACTATTAGACAAAGAAGATTATAGCACTATATTAACTAAATTGCTATAACTTCATTTTTTCGAATATTTGTAATATTCTAAAACAAGAATATATAGCAATATAGCGAATATTCAAAAAAAAACTAATATAGAGCAATTTAGCTAATATAGTGATATAATCTTCTTTGTCTAATAGTTGTAATTTTTTTCTCATCTGATGTTCAGATTGGAAAAAAATGACAACTATTAAAAAAAAAGATTATAGCACTATATTAGCTAAATTTCTCTATATTCGTTTTTTTCGAATATTCACTATATTGCTATAACTCTGTTTTTTCGAATATTCGTAATAGGGATCATGTGTATTTAAAAAAAAATCGAATATTCGAAATTACGAATATATATCACTATATTCGAAATATTCGCAAATTTTCGAAGTACCTATATCCGCGATAAAAATTCGAAATTCGAATATTCGTGATCAACACTATACATGAACAGTACTGCAGACAAAGGACTCAAACCTCACTGAAATACATTGACAGGACTGCTGAGCTCACATAATGGAATGCAAGCAAAGCAGTCCTGACAATGTATTTCAGCACAGCTTGCATTCACCCGTTAGGTGAATAATTATTGCTCCTCTTTTCAGTGTGTGTGATTTTATTTTAGATATTTTGTTTTTATTTTTTATAAACAAGAAAATGTAAAGAAACAGCAGCTAAAGTACTTCTTTAGACGATGTCCCATTTCTATAACAAGTGAAAAGAATAAAAAGAAAGAATAGACACTAAACCTGTAATTTATTGCACACGATTCATTAAAAACAAGTAAAACAATAAAAACAGACTAGCAATAATTGTTAGGTTTTTTTTGCATCCAACATGGCAACTGCAATACTTGTTTTTTAGAGTTTTGCATGCCTGTGATCATCTTGGAAATGTTGCAAAGTGTTTAGGAGGAGCTTAGGGACTATTGCATCATTGTTGCTGTTTGCCTATGTACAGTTGTTGGGAAGAGACTGCGCTGTAACTGCCTTGGAACTGCGCCTTGATATTGTTAGATGTACTGCAACTCCCATTCTGCACTTTAGTAAAGAGTCATTTTTTACAACTGGCCTGGTTACTGACTCCAACACCATTCACCGGCCACATCTCCTACACCTCCTGCCTTGCACCCGTACAACACTCATAACACCAAGGGCACCCCAGTTACCATCAGGCAGGAGTACCAACATCAGTGTGTCCCGAGGGAAGATAGGGTGCACCCTCACATCAATGCCCTTGCCCTAGGGAGCATCGGTGTGAGGATTACTGAATGATTATTGCAGCCAGAGCCACTACCACTCTCATCCTCCGCTCCACTCCTCCCGGGCTTGTGGCACAACCACTGAAAAGACATATTAACAAATTAATCAGCACAGGACATTTCAGAAAGCAGAAAATTGTATTCAAGGGTGGAAATTCAGATTAAATAATTGAAGTGAAAACCTCTAGAATTGTGGCCAGCTATCAATGACTATGGACACAACATGCACTCACCTAGTAATATGTAAGTGCTATGGTAGGAAATAGCACTATATAAATGGGTGGCATACTTTCCATGGCACACTGTGGCACTCATTTTCATGTTTTATTCCCTCTTTATTTGGGTCAGGTTACATAAAAGCTAAGTGGAAGCAATGAGGTGCAGAATGTTCTAGGTCAAATTCATGCATTACACAATACTGCAAGTACATTTCATGAAAATGTTACACGCTAAATATCGAAATGGATAGGAAATTAAGTTTGTAATTAAGGTGATCTGTCAGAAAACTGAATGTGCGCAAAATTAAATAGGACAAATGGAGGCAACAAATACCAGACACAAAAGATCAATGAGGTTGATTATCAGGTTGTGAATTAAAGGTTTGTTTTTTTTACTTCAGCAAATCGCATTTATCAGACAAAGTTAATACAAGGCACTTATTAATGTAATGTGATTCTCCATATTGCCTCCTTTGCTGCTTGATTCATTTTCCCATTACACACTGCTCGTTTCCATGGTTACGGCCACCCTGTATCCATCAGTAGTGGCAGTGCTTGGACACTATAGGAAAAAGCACTGGCCTCTCTTGGCTGGGACTGCAGGGGCCATCAATATCTGATCGGCGGGGGTCCAACAACCCATACCTCCACCTTCCAGCTGTTCCCGAGAAGCTCTGGTGCCAGAACTGTACAGCTCCATCCACTCTATAGTAGACGGAGGTGGTTACTGCAGTGCTGCTCCGGTTATTCTGCTGCCTGCCCTGACCTCGGAATAGTTTCTTGGATACGCATGAACTCTGCCTGCGCAGATCTTCTATTAGTTTCTCAGATTTGCAGAAACTATGCTTGCCCTGACCTAGGTCTGTTTCCTGACTCTGAGTGTCATCTAACCCTTTGTGCTTCGTACAGGTGTCTCTGACCCCTGGGGGTCAGCTGCCAATTACACCAAGACTACTCGAGGAAGTAGCGGCCTGGATGGTTCCCTGCAGCAAGCATAAAGCTAAATATTAAGGGACTGCCAGGACAATGCCCTTAGGTTAAGCCCAAAGCCAAACTGGTTAATTGGCAGAGTGGGTCCATGCCCACTGTCCGTAACAATACAAAAGGGCATATGACTGACATCAAATGAATTTTTTACATTACAGGCTCAGATTCAATTACATATCCTTCTGTACAGTGAGAAGGACAAGAGGGTCTCTCAATGAGGACCTGAGAGTAATGGGAGGGTTATGGGGATAACCATGTGACAGATATTATCTACAGGAGATATAATATGGCTGAGAGGAAGCAATTCTAAAACATATATATTGTAGGAAGGGTCTGTTGTTGACAGAAGGTATGTGTCACCGAGGTTCCTGGCCTCGGTGAAGTAAGAGCCGGTATTTTCAAGTGTCAACGGCAGTTAGTGCTGGTTGACACTTTGTCTGTGAAGGTTCTCATTTATCCAGGTCATGGTATATCTGTAAAGAATAAATCAAGGCAACTGGACTTACTGTAGATTTCTTGAAAACGTTTCACTCGTTCTTCCAACGAGCTTTCTCAATTCTGAGTGACTGTACAAGAATTCTCTAGGAATAAATATGTAACTGAACACAACACTCAACATCTGGTAATTATACCCAGCATGGAGTCAGAGGTCATTATACCCAGCATGGGGTCAAAGGTGTTAATTCCATTATCCTAATTGGAGTCAGTATGTGATAATGACCTCCCAGAAAATGGTGTCAAGACAGATAGATGTCTAACCCCCCCGCCTCTATTCAAGCTTGGCTTCTCCATTTTTACATAGATGGCTTCCTTCACACCACGTTTGTACCAATCGGCCTCCTTATCCAAAACACGAACTTGACTGTCTTCAAAGATGTGACCTGTTTCTTTTAGATGTAAGTACACGGCTGAATCTTGACCAGAGGTTTTGGCTCTTCTATGCTGAGCCATACGCTGATCTAGTTGTTGTTTTGTTTCGCCAATATACAGTTCTGAGCATTCCTCATTACACTGGACTGCAGTCACGGATGATGTTGCGGACAGCTGGAACTTATGAATAAACATCCGACTGGCTTGATCCCAAACTAAGGAGCATATTGGTGAGCCCTATGAAACCCTAAGAGCTCTCCCTGACTGCTATGCCCATGCAAGGGTCTGAATGGTAGACGATTGCATGCCCACGTACCTAAGACTGTGTGACACCTGAAGACCCTATAATAGTGAGGGGGCACGACCACCGGCTCCCTGCACTAAATACGGATGGAGTCAGGGTCACCTAGAATCAAGCCAGCAAGGAAACACAAATAAAGAAAAAAACTTATCTTAGCAAACAGCAGCAGCAGTAGTGAACACCTCATCCAGGAAGTAGTATAAACCGCAAAGTGAGGCAGTATAGGAGGAAATATAAAGGGAAACAATTAGTCTAAATAGGTGACACCTGGGAGAAGGAAAGGAGATGACAAAGTGAAATCAAAACAAAGAACGTCATGCAAGAGGTAGAGAGGAACGTCTGCCAGACCTTCTCACAGAACTGGCGGTGACAGTACCCCTCCCTCTACGGGTGGACTCCGGACAATCAGAGCCAACCTTCTCAGGATGAGACCTATGGAAAGCCCTGATGAGACGAGTGGCCCTAATGTCTGCCACTGGGACCCACATCCTCTCCTCAGGACCATAACCCTCCCAATGAACGAGGTACTGGAGAGAACCGCGGATAATGCGAGAATCCACAATCCTAGAGACCTGAAATTCAAGATTGCCTTCAACAAAAATCGGAGAAGGAGGCAAAGAGGAGGGTACAGTGGGTTGGACATAAGGTTTTAATAGGGACCTGTGAAAAACATTATGGATCTTCCAAGTCTGAGGAAGATCAAGACGGAAGGCAAAGGGATTGATGACGGACAAGGCCCAATAAACCTAGGACCCAACTTCCAGGAGGGAACCTTCAGTTTGATATTCTTTATAGACAACCACACCAGATCACCCACATTCAGGTCCGGACCAGGCACACGTCTCTTATCCGCCACATGCTTATATCTCTCACTCATCCTCTTCAGATTACCCTGGATCTTTTGCCAAATAAATGACAAAGACGAGGAAAATCTCTCCTCATCTGGTAAACCAGAAGACCCCTCTCCAGAGAATGTCCCAAACTGCGGATGAAACCCATATGCACCAAAAAATGGTGACTTATCAGAGGACTCCTGGCGACGGTTATTTAAAGCAAACTCAGCAAGGGACAAAAAAGAATACCAATCCTCCTGATTCTCCGCCACAAAACAGCGCAGATATGTCTCCAGATTCTGATTGACGCGTTCGGTCTGACCATTGGAATGCGGGTGAAAAGCAGAAGAGAACGACAACCGAACCCCCAAGCGAGAACAGAAAGCCTTCCAGAATCTGGAAACAAATTGCGTGCCCCTATCAGAAACGATGTCTGAAGGAATGCCATGCAATTTAACAATGTGATCAACAAACGCTTGCACCAACGTCTTAGCATTGGGTAACCCAGGAAAGGGAATGAAATGCGCCATTTTGCTAAAATGGTCCACTACCACCAGAATCTGTCACAGCCAGACAGCTGCGAAGCGCTCACAGGAGCTTCTCAGATCCTCCTCCCTGAATTTCTTTGTTTTGGTTTAGTTTCTCATCTCGTTAGTCTATCTCAGCTGTCATGCAGTTGGACTGATTGCTACCCTTTAAGTTCCTCCCCATAATGCAGTAGTGTGCGGCTGATACAACTTCCTGGAGTGTGTGTGCATGCTGTTCCCAGTTCCCAGTTCCCAGTCGTCAGTCGTCTGCAAGATAAGTGCTGTTTAAGTATTTATGATTTTGTCTTTTCTGGATCCAGGTGACCCTGACTCCCTCCGTGTCAGTGTAGGGAGCCGGTGGTCGTGTCCCTTCACTATTGTAGGGTCTTCAGGTAATAGATAGCCGAGGAACGTGGATATGCGGCCATCCACCTTTGGGGTGTTCGCATAGGCTGAGCAGTGAGGGAGAGCGGCAGGTCTATTGCAGGGGTCTCCCTTTGTTCCTTAGTTGTGGATCCAGAGAGACATTGTTTATATGGTATTGTCTTGTTTCCTGTACACCATCCGTGACAGAATCAGTCTTCCCCAAGGAACGAGGCAGGTCCGTAATGAAGTCCATGGACAAATGCCGGGAAGGAATGGGTAACGGGAGGAGAGAACCCGATGGCTGTGAATGAGGGACCTTGGCACGAGCGCAGGTCTCGCAAGCTGCCACAATACCCTCAACTGTCTTACGAAGAGCCAGCCACCAGAATCTCTGAGCAATGAGATCCACTGTGGCTCTACTCCCCGGGTGCCCAGCAAGGACAGTATCGTGGTGCTCCTAAAAAACCTTGTGTCGTAAAGCGAGAGGCACAAACAACCTCCCAGGAGGACAAAGATCAGGAGCCTCTGCCTGGGCTGATTGAACCTCTGCCTCAAAATCAGGATAAAGAGCAGAGACGACCACCCCTTCAGCCAAAATGGGACCCGGGTCTTCAAAGTTCCCCCCTCCCGGAAAACAACGTGACAGGGCATCTGCCTTCACTTTTTAACCCCAGGGCGGAACGTGACAACAAAATTAAACCTAGAAAAGAACAAAGACCATCTGGCCTGTCTCGGGTTCAGACGCTTGGCTGATTCCAAGTAGGCCAGATTCTTATGGTCGGTAAACACGGTATTAGGGTGTCTGGCTCCCTCTAACCAATGGCGCCATTCCTCAAAAGCTATTTTGATGGCCAACAACTCCCTATCTCCCACATCGTAATTTCTCTCTGCAGAGGAGAGTTTCCTTGAGAAAAAGGCACACGGTCGCCATTTGGCAGGAGAGGGACCCTGAGATAAGACCACACCCACCTCAGAAGTATCCACCTCAACAATAAAAGGTAGAGAGACATCAGGTTGTACCAAAATGGGAGCGGAAGCAAAACTCTCTTTGATACTAGAAAAGGCTTCAGCGCCTTCTGATTCTCAGGAAGCTCTCAATCAAGCACAGCGCGGACCTTCTCAGGGTCCATGCGAAAACCAGAAGCAGAGAGAAGAAAACCAAGAAATTGAATCTCCGGAACCGCAAACACACATTTTTCCAGTTTAGCGTACAATTAATTATCCCTCAGAATCAGCAAGACCTGATGTAAGTGGTCCCGATGAGTCTTGAAATCAGGAGAAAAAATCTAAATGTCATCTAGATACAACCAGTACAAATTTCCCCATTAAATGATAAAAAAATGCTGTTCACAAAATGTTGGAAGACGGCCGGAGCATTCATCAAACCAAAGGGCATAACCAAATTCTCGAAATTACCCTCAGGGGTATTGAAGGCCGTCTTCCATTCGTCCTCTTCCCTGACCCTGACTATGTTGTATGCCCCTCTTGAATCCAACTTAGAAAAAACTTTAGCCCCAACAATCTGGTTAAACAGGTCCGGGATCAGAGGAAGCGGATATGGGTCACGAATTGGGTCACGAATACGGTACAGCTCTCTAAAATCCAGACAAGGTCTTAAAGAACCATCTTTTTTCTTAACAAAAAAAAATCCCAGCGGCAACAGGTGACTTCGAGGGTCAGATGTGTCCCTTTCTCAGGCTCTCAGAGATATAAGTACGCATAGCGACTCTTTCAGGTTGGGAGAGATTGTATAAACGTGATTTGGGCAGCTTGGCGCCTGGGATGAGATTAATAGGGCAATCGTACTCCCGGTGAGGGGGCAACTCCTGGACGTCACTCTCGGAAAACACATTCTAAAATTCTGAGAGAAAAGATGGTACAGTCTTGGTAGAAACCTCTGAAAGAGACGCCGTGAGGCAATTCTCTCTGCAAAACTCACTCCAACCATTTATTTGCCTTGCTTGCCAATCAATGGTGGGGTTATGTTTAGTGAGCCAGGGTAGCCCCAACACTAGAGGAGTAGGTAATCCGCTTAGGATGAAACACGACAATTCCTCAACATGAGGGTCAGCCACAGTCAAACAGATATTGTGAACTATGCCCTTTAACGATCTTTGAGAAAGTGGAGCGGAATCGATAGCAAAAACAGGTATATCCTTTTCCAAAGTGCATACCTGGAAACCATGCGTTATTGCAAATTGATTATCAATGAGATTGACAGCTGCTCCATTATCTACAAAAATCTCACAAACAAAACGGGAACTACAAGCAAACGGCAAACCTTCAATTTCCGCATCAACCTTGCCAATAGTAGCAAATGGAAAGTTTTTAGATGTTTTTTTTTCTTTTTGTTTTTCTTTTATTACCCTCAGAAAACTCCATGAATCTCCTAGAGGGGCAAACATTAGCCAAATGGTTTATAGCCCCACAACAGAAACAAACCCTCCTCTGAGAGCTGAATCCTCTACTATCAGAGGCAAGCAAACCCAGCTGCATGGCCTCCTCCTCAGAGGGGATTGAGACAGACTGAGACCCCTGCGCACTGAATGAGACAGCCCCACTGTCCTTGGGCTGAATATGACAGGAAGGAGTAGTCTCCTCTCTCTCTCTCTCTCTAAGACGCCTGTCAATACGAACAGCTAGAGACATGGCAGATTCTAACAAGGCTGGTCTCTCATGAAAAGCAAATGCATCTTTTAATCTTCCCGAAAGACCATGGCAAAATTGACTTCGGAGTGCAGCATCATTCCAACCAGTATCAGCTGCCCATCTCCGAAATTCAGAACAATATATCTCTGCAGACTGTTTACCCTGGCATAAAAGACGCAGTTTAGATTCAGCCAGAGCAATACGATCCAGGTCATCATATACAGTACAGACCAAAAGTTTAGACACACCTTCTCATTCAAAGAGTTTTCTTTATTTTCATGACTATGAAAATTGTAGATTCACACTGAAGGCATCAAAACTATGAATTAACACATGTGGAATTATATACATAACAAACAAGTGTGAAACAACTGAAAATATGTCATATTCTAGATTCTTCAAAGTAGCCACCTTATGCTTTGATTATTGCTTTGAACATTCTTGGCATTCTCTTGATGAGCTTCAAGAGGTAGTCCCCTGAAATGGTTTTCACTTCACAGGTGTGCCCTGTCAGGTTTAATAAGTGGGATTTCTTGCCTTATAAATGGGGTTGGGACTATCAGTGGCGTTGAGGAGAAGTCAGGTGGATACACAGCTGATAGTCCTACTGAATAGACTGTTAGAATTTGTATTATGGCAAGAAAAAAGCAGCTAAGTAAAGAAAAACGAGTGGCCATCATTACTTTAAGAAATTAAGGTCAGTCAGTCAGCCGAAAAATTGGGAAAACTTATACCTATAATATGACAAATTTTCAGTTGTTTCACACTTGTTTGTTATGTATATAATTCCACATATGTTAATTCATAGTTTTGATGCCTTCATAGTCATGAAAATAAAGAAAACTCTTTGAATAAGAAGGTGTGTCCAAACTGTTGGTCTGTACTGTATCTGCCCCAGGGCTACAAAAAATTCATCCACCGATCGGAGGGGCCGTTGTTCCACCTGCAGCGAAAAGGCCCAAGACTGAGCGTTATCCCTGAGCAGCAAGATGATGATCCCCACCCTCTGCTCCTCATCACCAGAGGAATGGCGAAGTAGGCGAAAATTGAGTTTGCAAGCCTCTCTAAAGCGAACAAAATTCTCACTACCCCTGGAGAACGTATCCGGAAGCGAGATCTTAGGCTCGGAACAAACTCCATGAACGCCAGCAGAACCGGTCACCTGAAACTGAGACACAGTTTTACGGAGATCTGCTACCTCCAGCGAAAGACCTTGCATGCGGTCAATCAAGGCTGAAACCAGTTCCATGCTTAAGACGGTTACGGCGGTTTATAATGTCACAGATGATGTTGCAGATAGCTGGAACTTATGAATAAACATCCGACTGGCTTGATCCCAAACTAAGGAGCATATGGGTGAGCACTATAAAACCCTAAGAGCTCTCCCTGACTGCTATGCCCATGCAAGGGTCTGAATGGTAGACGATTGAATGCCCACGTACCTAAGACTGTGCGACACCTGAAAACCCTATAATAGTGAGTGGACACGACCACCGGCTCCCTGCACTAAATACGGACGGAGTCAGGGTCACCTAGAATCAAGTTAGCAAGGAAACACAAATAAAGAAAAAAAATTGTCTTAGCAAACAGCAGCAACAGCCTCCAGCAGTGAACACCTCATCCAGGAAGTAGTATAAACCGCAAAGTAAGGCAGTATGGGAGGGAATATAAAGGGAGACAATTAGTCTAAATAGGTGACACCTGGGAGAAGAAAAGGAGATGACTAAGTGAAACCAAAACAAAGAACGTCATGCAAGAGGTAGAGAAGAACGTCTGCCAGACCTTCTCACAGAACTGGCGGTGACAACTGCATGCACAATGTTGTCCATCTTGTGTTTAGGCGTTGGGTCTTTTGGGTGAACCAGTTGTTGCCTCAGTGTGTTGCTGGGTTTAAAGCAGACAGGGATGTGATGTTTATTAAAAATCCTTTTGAGTTTCTCAGACACCCCAGCTACATATGGGATAACCATATTCTTGCGTCTGTCATGCTTCTCGCCCTCACTGGTAGTGCTCTTTCTTCTCCTTTCTTCTGTTTTGACAAAGGCCCAATCTGGATACCCACAAGTTTTAAGTGCCCCTCTGAGGTGTTTGAATTCCTTCGCCTTGGCCTTTGTGCTGGTGGGGATTTTCTCTGCCCGGTGCTGCAGAATCTGGATGACTCCCAGTTTGTGGTCTAGAGCAGCGGTCCCCAACCGCCGGGCCGCGGCCCAGGACCGGGCCGTGGAGGATTGTTAGCCGGGCCGCGGCGATCAGGGCAGTCTTTAACTCTGTACTAATGAAGCGCTTCCATTATGGAAGCGCTTCATTAGTACAGAAGGACCAGGGAGCGGTGAAGGATCTGTACTCACTGCTTCCTGGTCCTCGGCTCGGCTATCGGCTGTGCATGGCTGCGCACAGCGTGAGGTCTCTCTGTGACCTCACGCTGTGCGCCGCTATACACAGCCAGCCGACAGCAGAATGAAGAGGATCACGATGGTGACCAGGAGCAGGAGAGGTAAGTGGTTTTTTTATTTTATTTTATTTTATTTGCACTGGGGGCTGATGGCTGACCTGGGGGACATGGGGCTGACATGAGGGACATGGGGCTGACATAAAGGGACTAATGGGGGGCTTATGGCTGACATGAGGGGCTAATCATGGCTGACATGAGGGGCTAATGGGGGGCTTATGGCTGACATGAGGGGCTAATGGGGGGCTTATGGCTGACATGAGGGGCTAATGGGGGGCTTATGGCTGACATGAGGGGCTAATGGGGGGCTTATGGCTGACATGAGGGGCTAATGGGGGCTTATGACTGACATGAGGGGCTAATGGCTGACATGAGGGGCTAATGGGGGCTTATGGCTGACATGGGGGGCTTATGGCTGACATGAGGGGCTAATGGGGGGCTTATGGCTGACATGAGGGGCTAATGGGGGCTTATGGCTGACATGAGGGGCTAATAGGGGGCTTATGGCTGACATGAGGGGCTAATGGGGGGCTTATGGCTGACATGAGGGGCTAATGGGGGGCTTATGGCTGATATTGGGGGGGTTTATGGATGATATTAGGGGGGTTTATGGCTGATATTGGGGGGGTTTATGGCTGACATTGGGGGGGGGTTTATGGCGGACATTGGGGGCTGATAGATGGCTAAAGGTTTGGGGGTTGATCTGAGCCATTGGGGGTCTGATCTGAGGTCTGATTAACATTGGAGGTCTGATTGCTGGTCTGACCTGAGGTGTAATGAAAAAAATATTTTTTTCTTATTGTTCTCCTCTAAAACTAGGTGCATCTTATAGGGCGAAAAATACGGTACAGTGCAGCAGAGACCAGTGCAGCAGAGACCAGTGCAGCAGAGACCAGTGCAGCAGAGACCATAGTCAGTTTATATAGTCATTATATAGTGTTATATATTTTAATATGCACCTTGTGTTTTGTTATGCGTGTGAATCAGTCAATCTGACAATACCACCCCTGGCACTGGGTCCCACCAGCACAGCGCCACAAAAACAAAGGCCACCACGCAGTACTGCACCATGTGAACAGTCCATTGCTATCAGGAGCTACAGGTCAATGACCACTTATATGCAGACTTCTGTGATTAAAACCACCTGTGCCGGATGGGAGGAGTGCTGATACCAGTAGTAAAGAAGGAAGATTCAAATAACAATTATCAGGCCAAGGTCGCCTCTTAGTTCTGTATGTGATGTTGTGTGTTTCCAACCAAGGGCGCTAGGATTCTGGTTAAGTATTTTGCCACATTGTAGGTCACAGGAGGCCGATTGGTACAAACGAGGTGTGAAGGAGGCCATCTACGTAAAAATGGAGAAGCCAAGCTTGAATAGAGGCGGGGGGGTTAGACATCTATTGTCTGCCACATACAATGCTGTCTTGACACCTTTTTCTGGGAGGTCATTATCACCTACTGACTCCAATTAGGATAATGGAATCAACACCTTTGACCCCATGCTGGTTATAATGACCTCTGACCCTATGCTGGGTATAATAACCAGATGTTGATTCAGTTACATATTTATTCCCAGAGAATTCTTGTACAGTCACTCAGAATTGAGAAAACTCATTGGAAGAACGAGTGAAACGTTTTCAAGAAATCTACAGTAAGTCCAGTTGCCTTGATTTATTCTTTACAGATATGGTTGACACGGTGCTATTTTAGTATGGCTGTAAGCTGATCCGGGTGGGTGGCTACTCCCCACGCTCCAGGCCGGGTCTTCACTGGCCTATTTCAAACCCAGCCAGCAGTCTCAGCTGTGTGTGGATTACTCCTCTCTGACAGTGGAGTCCCTGTGTGTTTCGGGATCTGAAAACTTGTGCCGTGTAAAAGGGCTGGGAGCTGCATGCTGAGAAACAGGCCCCTAAAGCCTGCTGTGGACCACAGGTGGAGAAACTGCAAACCAGGTGAAGGTTTTTGTTCTGTGGGCTTTTCATGGTGTGAACAAACACCTAGACTGCAAAAATTCACTTTTTGTTTTTCCTTATGTGTGAAAAAAAACCACTGAAAGGATTAACAAACCATGGAGAGAAGGGAACCACATAGAGAATATGTCAAGGGCTGATTCAAAACGAATATATGAATTTGATACTTTATCTCCTGCAGGTCTTAACGCTGAACTCGAAATTTTTGGATTTTTATAGACCTGGGGGGTGCCCCTTAACCCCTTAGGGCCGCATGACATACCGATACGGCATGTTTCCCGAGTCCTTAAGGACCCATGACGTAGCGGTACGTCATGGCTTTAAAATGCGATTGCGGTGCCGCGGGGGTTAATCGGAACGGGATGCCCGCTGATATCATTCAGCGAGCATCCTGTCACAACGCCGGGGGGGGGGTCATGTGACCCCCCGTATCGGCGATCGCCGCAAACCGCAGGTCAGTTCAGACCTGCGGTTTGCAGCGCTTTGTGAAGTTTCTGATCCCCGCGGTCCCTGACCGCGGGGATCAGAAACTTTGAAATGCCCAAAATATAGATTTTTCACCCCCCCCCCCCCTGCACCCCTGAATGATTTTTTTGCCTGCGGGTGGTGCAGGGGGGGGGGGGGTTGCAGGCGGTGCGGGCGGTGCGGCCCCCGCCCGCCTCCTCTTGGATATTCATTGGTGTCCAGTGGGAATACCAGAGTGTCAGCACATTGCTGACACTCTGGTATAAACGGCTGACATCTGTGCTGTGATGTCAGCCATTTAACCCTTTCCATACCGCGGTCCGTATGGACCGCTGTATGGAAAAGGTTAACAGTCAGGGAGCTCCCTCCCTCTCCCATCGGGGGGCTGCTGTGCCTTTGCAGCCCCCAGACAGGATGGGGTCACAGAGGGAGGGAGCCCCCCTCCTTACCCTTCCCTGTCTGCTCAGTTGTGGCAGACGGGGAAGGTTCCCATGGCAACAGGACGCCTTTTCAGGCATCCTGCTGTCCATGGTGCTGAACAGATCTGTGCTAAAGGCATAGATCTGTTCAGACAAAGTGTAAGTAAAATACAGTACAAAACACTATATAGTGTACTGTACTGTATTATACAGACATCAGACCCACTGGATCTTCAAGAACCAAGTGGGTCTTGGTAAAAAAAAAAGTAAAAAAATAGTGAAAAAAGTAAATTTATCACTGAATAAAAATAAAAAAAATAAAATACACTACACATATTAGGTATCGCCGCGTCTGTAACAACCTGATCTATAAAACGGTCATGTTACTTTCCCCGCACGGTGAACGCCATAAAAATAAAAAAATAAAAACTATGAGAAATTTGAAATTTTGCCGACCTTACTTCCCAAAAAAGGTAATAACAGTGATCAAAAAAGTCGTATGTACGCCAAAATAGTACCAATCAAACCGTCATCTCATCCTGCAAAAATCATACCCTACCCAAGATAATCGCCCAAAAACTGAAAAAACTATGGCTCTTAGACTATGGAAACACTAAAACAAGATTTTATTTTTTCAAAAATGAAATCATTGTGTGAAACTTACATAAATAAAAATAAAGTATACATATTAGGTATCGTCGCGTCCGTATCGACCGGCTCTATAAAAATATAACATGACCTAACCCCTCAGGTGACCACCGTAAAAAAATAAAAATAAAAATGGTGTAAAAAAAGCCATTTTTTGTCATCTTATGTCACAAAAAGTGTAATAGCAAGCGATCAAAAAGTCATATGCACCCCAAAATAGTGCCAATCAAACCGTCATCTCATCCCACAAAAAAGAGACCCTACCCAAGATAATCGCCCCAAAACTGAAAAAAAACTATGGCTCTCAGACTATGGAGACACTAAAACATGATTTTTTTTGTTTCAAAAATGAAATCATTGTGTAAAACTTACATAAATAAAAAAATTGTATACATATTAGGTATCGCCACGTTTGTGACAACCTGCTCTATAAAAATATCACATGATCTAACCTGTCAGATGAATGTTGTAAATAAAAATAAAAAAAACGGTGCCAAAAAAGCTATTTCTTGTTATCTTACCTCACAAAAAGTGTAATATAGAGCAACCAAAAATCATATGTACCCTAAACTACTACCAAAAAAACTGCCACCCTATCCCATAGTTTCTAAAATGGGGTCACTTTTTTGGAGTTTCTACTCTAGGGGTGCATGAGGGGGGTTTCAAATGGGACATGGTGTAAAAAAAAAACAGTCCAGCAAAATCTGCCTTCCAAAAACCGCATGGCATTCCTTTTCTTCTGCGCCCTGCCGTGTGCCGTACAGAAGTTTACGACCACATATTGGGTGTTTCTGTAAACTACAGAATCAGGGCCATAAATAATGAGTTTTGTTTGGCTGTTAACCCTTGCTTTGTAACTGGAAAAAAAATATAAAAATGGAAAATCTGCCAAAAAAGTGAAATTTTGAAATTGTATCTCTATTTTCCATTAAATCTTGTGCAACACCTAAAGGGTTAACAAAGTTTGTAAAAATCAGTTTTGAATACCTTGAGGGGTGTAGTTTCTTAGATGGGGTCACTTTTATGGAGTTTCTATTCTAGGGGTGCATCAGGGGGGCTTCAAATGGGACATGGTGTCAAAAAAACCAGTCCAGCAAAATCTGCCTTTCAAAAACCATACGGCGCACCTTTCCCTTTACGCCCCGCTGTGTGCCCGTACAGTAGTTTATGGCCACATATGGGGTGTTTCTGCAAACTACAGAATCCGGGCAATAAATATAGCATTTTGTTTGGCTGTTAACCCTTGCTTTGTTACTGGAAAAAATTGATTTAAATGGAAAATTTTCCCCAAAAATCTAAATTCTGAGATTTTATCACTATTTGCCATTAACTCTTGTGGAATACCTAAAGGGTTAACAACGTTTGTAAAATCCGTTTTGAATACCTTGAGGGGTGTAGTTTCTAGAATGGGGTCATTTTTGGGTGGTTTTTTATTATGTAAGTCTCACAAAGTGACTTCAGACCTGAACTTGTCCCTAAAAAGTGGGTTTTGGAAAATTTCTGAAAAATTTCAAGATTTGCTTCTAAACTTCTAAGCCTTGTAACATCCCCCAAAAATAAAATATCATTCCCAAATTGATCCAAACATGAAGTATACATATGGGGAATGTAAAGTAATAACTATTTTTGTAGGTATTACTATGTATTATAGAAGTAGCGAAATTGAAACTTGGAAATTTGCAATTTTTTACAAATTTTTGGTAAATTTGGTATTTTTTAATAAATAAAAATTATTTTTTTTTACTTCATTTTACCAGTGTCATGAAGTACAATATCTGACGAAAAAAAAATCTCAGAATGGCCTGGATAAGTCAAAGCGTTTTAAAGTTATCAGCACTTAAAGTGACACTGGTCAGATTTTCAAAAAATGGGCAAGTTCATAAGGTGAAATAGGACTGAGTCCTTAAGAGGTTAAGGACAGGGAAATAGAGGTCCGGCTGTTCTACCAGCACCTCTATCTCCTCTCCCTGGGAGGTCCCTCCCCCCCTGCACATCCTCCTATAAACTTTTTATACGGACAGCAAATCAACAGGCAGGTATATATAATCCCCTATATACATATATAACCAATATTTTCATAGATATTAAACAAAATAATATCAAGATATGAATCATACAACATAGGTACAATTTGTCAATAATAAAGGAAGACATCTATAATATAATGAGAAAGACGAAAACACAACAAATGCACTAAAAATGGCATACAAACTGCATCGATAGCTTTAATGGTTTTTAACTTCAAACAATTCCTGCCTTAGCCTCCCGAATACAGCAAGTCTGTATTATGATATTTTCCTAATATAATATAATCCTGAGGTAGAACAAACACATTAAGTTGACTACAAGCAGATTATGACATAACTCATACTGAGCTAAACTGATTGATCTATTGATTTATTTATTTTTAACTTTTTAAAGGATATTAGATCCATTTTATCCCACATTTTTATATTTTTATATTTTTAAATTTCTATTACTATGGTCACACGTCCATGATGTTATACTTTATATTTTATACTCAATGGTGATGGTCGTCAACGAAGTTTGATTACTACCACCGACTTCCGTGTGCCTTTAAAATAAACAATCCAGTCCAGAATTTCAGAATGATCCAATTTAATCTAGGCAACACCCCTTTGAACTATTTAAAAACCCTCACTTGTTTCCAGTATACAACTACTGACCACTGAGGAAGGAGCATAAATTCGCTCCGAAACGAGTCTGGTATATGGAACAGTGAGGAATAGACAAACCAGGATTACCATGAACTTTAGCGATTCATGGCTGAACTATCTGCAAACTACACAATACAAAAAACGACAGCATTTCTCCCAGCCTGAGAATCTACGAATGAGGACGAATGACAACTTTCCGTACCAGTGACGTATCGCCCCGCCTTAGTCACGTGGGACGCCATGTGACAAAGCGAGTGACCACGTGGGACGCCGCGTAGGTCCTTGCAGGACAAAGCAGGCAACAAAGCGGCATGGAGCGGTAACGTACTCATCTTCTTTTCTAAGGTTATAAATATCAATGTAGGCTGAAACTACTATGCAAAATATCTCAAAATA
The DNA here is from genome assembly GCF_905171765.1 of Bufo bufo. Taxonomy (NCBI): domain Eukaryota; kingdom Metazoa; phylum Chordata; class Amphibia; order Anura; family Bufonidae; genus Bufo; species Bufo bufo. Next base: position 170,327,670 of record NC_053397.1, read on the forward strand.
GACACAGCCTAATACAGTCAGGTCCATAAATATTGGGACATCGACACAATTCTAACATATTCTACACACCACCACAATGGATTTGAAATGAAACAAACAAGATGTGCTTTAACTGCAGACTGTCAGCTTTAATTTGAGCGTATTTACATCCAAATCAGCTGAACGGTGTAGGAATTACAACAGTTTGCATATGTGCATTTGGAATCTGTTGCTGTCAACTCTCAAGATGAGATCCAAATGAAGTAAGCCATCATTTGGCTGAAAAAACAAAACAAACCCATCAGAGAGATAGCAAAAACATTTGGCGTGGCCAAAACAACAGTTTGGAACATTCTTAAAAAGAAGGAATGCACCGGTGAGCTCAGCAACACCGGAAGACCGCGGAAAACAATTGTGGTGGATGACCGAAGAATTCTTTCCCTGGTGAAGAAAACACCCTTCACAACAGTTGGTCAGATCAAGAACACTCTCCAGGAGGTATGTGTATGTGTGTCCAAGTCAACAATCAAGAGAAGACTTCACCAGAGTGAATACAGAGGGTTTACCACAAGATGTAAACCATTGGTGAGCCTCAAAAACAGGAATGTCAGATTAGAGTTTGCCAAACAACATCTAAAAAAGCCTTCACAGTCCTGGAACAACGTCCTATTGACAGATGAGTCCAAGATCAACTTGTACCAGAGTGATGGGAAGAGAAGAGTATGGAGAAGGAAAGGAACTGCTCATGATCCTAAGCATATCACCTCATCAGTAAAAAATGGTGGTGGTAGTGTCATGGCGTGGGCTTGTATGGCTGCCAATGGAACTGGTTCCCTTGTATTTATTGATGATGTGACTGCTGACAAAAGCAGCAGGATGAATTATGAAGTGTTTTGGGCAATATTATCTGCTCATATTCAGCCAAATGCTTCAGAACTCATTGGACGGCGCTTCACAGTGCAGATGGACAATGACCCAAAGCATACTGCAAAAGCAACCAAAGAGTTTTTTAAGGGAAAGAAGTGGAATGTTATGCAATGGCCAAGTCAGTCACCTGACCTGAATCCGATTGAGCATGCATTTCAATTGCTGAAGACAAAACTGAAGGGAAAATGCCCCAAGAACAAGCAGGAACTGAAGACAGTTGCAGTAGAGGACTGGCAGAGCATCACCAGGGATGAAACCCAGGGTCTAGTGATGTCTATGCGTTCCAGACTTCAGGCTGTAATTGAATGCAAATGATTTGTAACCAAGTATTAAAAAGTGAAAGTTTGATTTATGATTAGTATTATGTCCCATTACTTTTGGTCCCTTAACAAGTGGGAGGCACATATGCAAACTGTTGTAATTCCTACACCGTTCACCTGATTTGGATATAAATACCCTCAAATTAAAGCTGACAGTCTGCAGTTAAAGCACATCTTGTTCGTTTAATTTCAAATCCATTGTGGTGGTGTATAGAGCCAAAAGTGTTAGAATTGTGTCGATGTCCCAATATTTATGGACCTGACTGTATATATGTATATATACAAACTATTGAATTGTTCACCGGTGATTAAGTATGAGAATATTGATTTCAGTGCACTTTGCGGACTTTGATAAATTCAGTGCACCTGCACCGTGATGACTAAAACCCCTGAAACTCTGAACTTTGAACACACAGTAAATTCGGTGTTGATGCAAATAGCACACACTCAACCTATATTACAAGTGCATATATTTTAACGCTGTATATCATCTTGACGTCAAGCACTCTCATGCATTTGGTCAAAATCTGACATTCTGGGTACTCAGCTCATGCCTAAAAATAATTTTTATGCTTTGCTATATATAACACCTAAACTGACAATTTCTGTGCATTCAGCCTGTGCATTCAGCCTGTCTTTTAAGCCTATCTTCGTGTACCCAGCTTGCACATAGCACTTTGTGTACCCAGCTTGCACGCAGCACTTATATGTACCCAGCTTGCACATAGTACTTTGTATATTCAGCCTACCGTACATCAGCACCTTATATTATGTTAAATAATATATATTGCTGTGAATCACGTTGCATTCTGATAAAGGACAACTTACAATATCACTTCATAATAACATATAGTGTATCAATCTACGCTATATTTAGATAAAGGAAAAGTCCTCTGTGACCATACAGCGCAATTTTAATACTTTTCAACATATTTTAATACATTTTAACTCTTGTCAACATAGAAGATCTTTTCCTGTTTTTTTTGTTTCATTAATACATTACATATAAACAAAGATACCCATTTTGTTCTATGTGCCATCAAATTTTTTATATATCAAATTCCTTTCACCAAACGGTTTTTGGGTGTACCGATGATAGAGCACCTCTATCCATAATACTAAATTGGTGAGCCACGGAATAATTATATTGTGAATAAAACACTGAACTGTTTAAGTTAAAGACTTTGTGGTTACCTCTATACTGCGTCCGCTAGAATGTCTACCAGAGCAAATCCCCACAATATATATATATATATATATATAAATGTGATTTTAACAAAAGTTGGTCATCTGACCACACATCTTGGGATACTCTGCGCGAAGAGGAAGAGTCTGATGTCTGGAGGAGTGCAATCTGATGCAAACCTTATAAGACACATACTGAACATAAGGATTTGTGAGCACAGTCCTGTTAAATGGAAATAGGATTAATCTGATTTTAGTCAGTGGAAGAAATCTGTTAAATATTGAGATGGGTAGTTTGTAGTCTGCCACACATACTGGATTGTCAAGGGAATATGGATTCTCTATAGGTCTGTGAATGTATTATTGGACTGCTTCTGCTTGTAAGCAATTTACAGTATGAGCGGCATATTGAGTATTCAATTCCCTCATAAATTAGTGTAGCTAAAGCAAAGGTGAGCACAGTTCACGGTGCGAACAAGACTGAGAATATGTTATGACTGGTAAAATCCAGATTATCATGTGAAAAGCATTCCCTACGAGCTGTGCGCTCTGGAGAGGAAAGAGTTAAAACCCTATTCAAGTAAGGTCACTGACCACGAATAGCAGCTTTAGCTGTCTGCAGGGTTTGTAGTTTTCTTAACCTTGTAATTTCCATGGGACATGGCTCAAAGGAAACAGTAAGAATTCATTTATCTATCAGATGAACAATGTAACTCTCCAAGAATTCTAGCATCTCCAAAATAATTCCCGCCCCCAATCTTTCATGTCGATATGCAACTACAGGGAGACATATTAGAATTGTATACAATTCATTGGGGGGGGGGGGGGGGGTGGCATGTCCTCACTGCCTAGGAAGTAGCAAATGTTGCTTGTGATCATTGTTTTTAACCCAGTTCAATTACTGAATCGCCCCATAGTTCAGAAACCCCTTAAGGCCATCTTGACCTGGCACATGCCAATACAGACCCTCTCAGTCCACAAGCATCAGAGTTCTCCTTTGAAGGAGAATAAAGTACCCCATCTACGCCAGCTCCAGGATCACCACCTCACGTTACCCACCCTGTACCTGCCTCTTAAATGATATAGGTGACAGAGAACGGTCTGGCTAGGTCCATCAGCTTCTTTCCACTCCATGTGTGTGGAAACCACCACTGTTATATATATATCCGGAATAGGGCATACAGTTGTATTCTTGCTACAACTTATATTAAAGGGGTTATCCCATGATTAATGTAAAAAAAAAAAAAACTGACATCGTATAGTACATGACAAGCTCTTTCCAACAAAGCTAGAACCAGCCCTGTACCTTACATGGATCCAGAGATCTCCTCATTCCTTGCTCTGCTAGATTTATATTGACCTGGCAGCTCAAGTAGAGTGTCCTTTCTCAGGGGGTGTGTCTTTCTTCTGCAGCTCTCTCCCTATCACAATCCAGGAGGCAGTTGATGGATGAAACTGAGCATGTGCGGCCTTCTCAGTAAGTAGAACAAAGAAATAATAAGAAAAAAAAACAGCAGGTGGGGCTATACAGATACATTTTATTGAATAGCTCAGTGGCTGTACTAAATATTTAATTACAGGCAATTACTAAAGTATTCAGATCCAGGTGCTGATTTGAAAATTGTAGAATTTTTTTCATTGGACAACCCCTTTAAGTACTAATATGGTAGAATATCACTGTATGTTTGGATGTATTTACCCATTCTAAGAACTATTCAGGACTTTCTTTTTGGGGGGGGGGGGGACATCAGGTTTTTAACAAAAATTTCCAATAGAGGGGCTGAGGTGCCCCGGTAAAAACAATATGCTGGGAACCAATCTATCACCATTAATATAAAGTAAGAAGGAAACACATTATTTATTTATTTTTTCTCCTCCCAGCTTGCCCCCCCCCCCCCCATAGAGGGACAGGAGTTGGGGTATAAGGGCAATATAGGGTTTAAAAATCATGTGATATTTTTTTTATTTTAATTATGATGTAAAACTTTTTTGACTCAATAAAAAAGAAAAGGATAAAAAAAAACAATATAAGACCTAATGCACATGGACATGTCTGTATAGTGTGTTTTAGACAGGCTATTTTTTATCATCTGTTTACCCATACTCATATACCATATTTTTCACCCTATAAGTTGCACCTACACATAATACACAGCTAGGTTTTAGAGGAGAAAAAAATAAGAAAAAAATATAGTTCATCAGGCCTGAGGTCAGACCCCCAGTGTTAATCAAACCTTAGATCAGACTCCAGGTGTTATTCTATCATCAGATCAGACTTCAATTAGACCTCAGATCAGACCCTCAATGTTAATTAGACCCCTAAACAGACCTCAGATCAGACCCTCAATATTAATTCGACCCCATCTTAGACCCCAATTCAGACCTCAGATTAGATTAGACCACAGCTCAGGCAGCGAGAGCTCAGTGCAGATACTAATGCTGATTAGACTGCAGCTTAGACCCCCATACAGATCTCAGATCAGAAAAAAAACAAAGTCACTTCTCCTGTTCCGGACTATGCTGCCCCTCCTGAGATCCAGCGTTCCTTGTGCATCACTGTGTTGTGACCTGATGTTGCACAGCATGAGTTCACAGAGCTCTACTATCCTCACACTGTGTGCAGGTCACAGCACAGACTGCAGAGCCCTGTAGGAGAACAGGAAGCAGTGAGTACAGAATTCACACAGGGAGCGCTGCATTCACCACTCCCTTGTCCTGCTATACTAATGAGAGATTCCATAATGGAAGTGCTCATTAGTATTCACCCTATAAGGCGCACTGACATTTTTCCACCACTTTAGGGGTGGAAAAAATATGGTATGTCACTGTCACTTTGCCATTACCAATAAAGCATTAAACATCTTGCAATGGGTTGGATACAATCCTAGGAGACCTCAGAGTGTCATACACAATTTTTCAAGCACTTTGGATTCAAGTCAAATTCAGACCCAAATCAAATCTGAAACTAATCACATTATGGATGGTTCATACCCATAGTAAAGATAAGTGCCTTGTGTAAATGCAAGTAATGAGTGATGATTGGCATGTTATCTTCATCCAGCCCTTGTCAAGCAAAACCACACAAAGTACATTAGAAACACATTTAAGGAAATGTATCAAAACGGGTGAAAAGGAAAACTGGCTTAGTTGCCCATACCAACCAATCAGATTCCATAATTAATTTAGCAAAAGAGCTCTGAAAAATAAAATATGAAATCTGATTGGTCCCTACAGGCAGCTAAGAGTTTTTCTTTATACCAGTTTTGATAAATCTCCTCCATTACCTCTCACCAAATTTCCAGAGAGAGATAGGGGCAAATTGTTGGGTTTGCATAAGGGTTCACAAGCTTTTCTTAGGTGGTCAAAATTCAGCATTTGTCAATGCTATATAATACCTAGTGGTATTTGGCACTACTATGTCAGTACTATTTGACAGATGACACAACTAACCATCCTCTACTTGCCACTAGTAGTGTTGAGCGAATCAAAGCATCCGGAGTGGAATTCAATCTGAAGTTTAGAAAAATTTGATTTGCACCGAATCCGAATTTCCTGGCGCTTCGTGGTAACAAATCGATGGCAGCTACACCTGTTACAAAGTGAAAGTAAGAAGCCTGGGAAAACAAGATCACCCTTAATGCTGTGCAGACAGCCAGTCAGCAGCTAGCCAGCCCCTGTGATGTCAAAGCCCTTTAAAAGCCTCATCCCGTGTGGTCTCCGCCATTTCACTGTGAGATGAGCTTAGGGAGATATGTGACAAGCGCTAGGGACAGTGATTAAGAAAGACTTTAATTGTAAAATATTCCATAGGGAGAGTGCAGAGACAGTGTAGGGAGACTTTTTATACACTATAAGGAGAGTGCAGGGACTAATTGAACAGTATCCCCCTTGGTTAATAGATACGCAATTCTATTATGCCTTGACTCACTAATTGGGGGTGAAAAAGCAGTCTAATACTACTGCTATTGGGGAGTTCACATTGTTTTATAGAAAATTAATTCTATAATGCCTTTAATCTTCAATGGGGTAAAAAAGTGGTTTATTTTTAAAGTTATTTGGGTTTCCACATTGTTTTATAGATAAGTTATTCCATTAGGCCTTGAATCTCCAATTGGGGAGAAAAAGCGGTCTATATTTACAGTTATCTGGGTTTCCACTTACAGTTACTGTACAGTATGTCCGACAGACAGGTGCCAGGGCCTTCCAAGGGAACCAGCAGTTGCAAAAATGTTTCAGGAGCTGGCAAAAGTAGCAGCAGTCGACAGGATGGTGGTAGCAGCAGTCGCAGCAACAGGCCAGAGCTATCAGTGTCATCCAGCAGTCGTGTTTTGACCAGCAACCCAGCTGTCCTTGAATGGTTGACTTGGTCTTCATCATCTCAACTGACATAAGACACCCACAGCCAGGAGTTGGTGGGTTCCTCTGACACCACACTAATGGCCCAGGAACAAGCTCTGTGCCCCCACCTTTCCTGAACCTGCCTCTTTTTTTCTGCTCATTTTGCTCAGGAAGTATTCTATGCTGCTGGCTCAGCTCCGCATTTCAGCAAGGATGAGCTTATTGAGGACAGTCAGCAGCTATTGCCCAGCCTAGATTTGGAGGAGAGCTCTGCTGATTTCTCCTGTAGGCAGGCAAGTAGGAACTAGGATTTCCACACGCCGGTGCCTGATGCATCAGACTAGATCATTCTGGCAGTAATGTTCTGACTGCAGTGTGCTGCCACACCAAATCATTGTGAAAAATTAACCGTTACTCCTGGCCATGTGCTTCACTATTCTGATGCTGCCACCCTCCTGAAGCCACGCACCTGCTGCCATCTTCTCCTACTGCCACCATTTTGTGCTGTTACTGCCACTCTGTAACTAGGCCACTATGATGACTCCTCATGCTGTAGCCACCCTCACCACTCTATGACTGGACCACTATGATGACTCCTCATGCTGTAGCCACCCTCACCTCTGTGAGTGGGCCACTATGATGACTCCTCATGCTGTAGCCACCCTCAATACTCTGTGACTTGGCCACTATGATGACTAATCATGCTGTTGCCACCCTCACCACTCTGTGAGTAGGCCACTATGATGACTCCTTATGCTGTTGCCACCCTCACCAATCTGTGACTGGGCCACAGTGTTGAGTCCTTTCGCTGTTGCCACCCTCGCCAGTCTGTTCCTGTTTGGCCTTGTTGATGTCAGTTTTTTTTGCCATTCTCCTGATCCGTGAGAAGAACTGGAAAATGAAAACCACTAAGGATCCTGTCTTTGGATCATCTATTAGGCCTCTATCCCATGGTCCAAAACACAGAAGACATACAAATATTTCCTTTACACGTCATCTCTGTTTTGGACTCACTCCTGTTTTTTCCTTAGGCTACTTTCAAACTCGCATATTGGGCAGATCCGTCATGGATCTGCAAAAACGGATTTGTTACAATAATACAACCACATACATCCGTAATATAGCCAAGACCTATCCGTCATGAACTCCATTTTCTGTTGTGCCAGATTGTGTCAGAGAAAACGGATCCGTCCCCATTGACTTACATTGTGTGCCAGGACGGATATATTTGGCTCAGTTTCGTCAAGCGGACAGCAAAACGCTGCAGGCAGCGTTTTGGTGTCCACCTCCAGAGTGGAATGGAGACTGATCGGAGGCAAACTGAGGCATTCTGTATCGGATCCTTTTCTATTCAGAATGCATTAGGGCAAAACTGATCAGTTTTGGACCACTTGTGAGAGCCCGTGACGGATCTCACAAACGGAAAGCCAAAACGTGACTGTGAAAGTAGCCTTACCAATACTGCTCAAATACTGATGCAAAAAACTGACCAAATACTGTCTGTGTGATAGAGGCCTTTAGAGTCCTGCATGCAGGACTTTTTTATCATCTGAGTAAAACCAATGTTATACGCAAATTGAGCATGAGGCCTCTATCCCACAGTCAGGATTTGCTCATAATTTGGAAGCCAAAAGCAGGAGTGGGTCCAAAACACAGCAGACATGCAAATACTTCCTTCACGTGTTATCTCTGTTTTGGACCCACTCCTGTTTTTGCCTTACCAATACTAATCAGTTACTGACCAAATACTGACTGTGTGAAGACGGATGCTCCAAAGACAGGATCAGTTTTTTGTTGGGTTGTACTTCTGACGGATCAGAAGAAGGGAAAAATAATCTCTAATCTGTCATGGGGTCACTACTTGTATCAGTGTGTTACACTACAGCTTTTTAAGCAATCTACATGGAAACTGGAGACAGTGTAAAATAAGACAGCTCTTTCACTCTACAGTGGAGTTTGAGTGGGTAACAAAATAGCCTATCTATTAATCAGTGTGGACACCCCAACAGTGAGATGAGACAGCTCTTTCACAATTTAGTAGAATCAGTGTGATCAAGTGAATGGGTCCGCGATCCGCATGCGGCTGCCCCACGGTCGGTGCCCGTGCTTTGCGGACCCCAATTTGCGGTCCACAGCATGGACAGCACACTTGTGAACAAGCCCTAATAGTGACGCATATCAATGCACACATCTATATACTGTATGTGACCTGTCTGTCATACTGACGCACAGTAAGTGTTTCACTACCAGAAAGGACTAGCTATGCATGTTGCTGTAATGCACAGTAATGTACCATACACCAACATACACTTACCCTGCAGGCTGGGATATAGCTGATTTAACATGCTTTGTGACAAATTAATTCGAAACAAAGCAAGTTTTTCGGAAAACTCGGTGAAGCGTCTTAAACATTTGCTCATCTCTAGCCACTAGGTTCAAGTATATTGAATGCTGCTTATGGTAAAACTGCAGTTCAATACAAAGAAGAAGCTTATATTTGGTCATAGTCTTGACTACAACATGTTCTACAGACATAAGTTACGTGCAAAAGATATGTCATGTATTTTAACAATGTTTTTGTTGTCATTTTTGACATTTAATGGCTAAAAGAAAGAAATGAATGTGATAAAAATTTCCTCAGTTCTCTTATAATACAGAACCCTCTGCAGGCTTGTTTCACTATGAATGTACGTGTGATAAAAGGTGCCCGCTTTGCTCATGGAAAATGTTAGGTGGCTCTCGTCAGGCCGTTGATGATGTGGGGAAGCCCCAGGTTTTGGTCTCACACTTGACTGCAAAGTTTATGTTCTCAGCCCTCAACGACTGTGTCTGCTTTTAGAAATATGGTAATTGCTGATTACTGCTTATCAGTTCATCTAAATGAGTGGTCAAGAAGGGGCAGTAGAAGAAAAGGAGAGGAAGAGGTAGTGGAGCAATTAAAAGCTGTTTAGTTAACGTTTTTGTGCACTTTCACGTTTTTAGTGGCTTTTTTTACACTTTTTTTCTTGCGGGAAACACAGGACCAACAAGCATTTTTATTTTTGTTATTTTTTTTATGGCTTTTTAGTGAACTAGGTGGCCTTTTTTTTCTTTCTTGCACCTTTTCAAAAACGCAACGTGCTGTAGTTTTTGGCATATTTTACATTGTCTTGTCTATAGGGGATAAAGATCATGATGAAAATGCTAGTGGGCAAACACTGTTTGCAAAATACAAGATAAAAAGATGCCACAAATATATGGCAGAAATGAAGGTGGCATTTATTCTGGTGCTTTACAGTCCCTAAAAAAAGCCAATGCAAATTCATGTGCAGTGATGTTGAACAGATAGATATGATATATGATAATGTCTTTATAAAGCGTCTTTATAAAAGGCCATTTTTAGCACCAATTAAAGTCTATGGGGCCATTCACATGGCCATTTTGTTAACATCTCCTATTTTTGACCGTTTTCATGGCAAGATGGACCCTATTAAAATCAATGGGACCGGATCTATTATACCATATCGATCAAGCCAACCAAAATACTGCTTCATATATTGCTACATATTATTCCACCTGGAAAAGCGATATGTTTTTACACAATTGAAAACACTTATAGCTATTTTTATCAATAGACGTTGCGGTCTTATTGTGGATAAACTATTTGTTGGCTGTACCTCAATTCCTGCACTTTATCTCTACAATTTATTGCGGTCCTCACCTGATACGATTTTATTGTGGATGTCCTATTACGGATGAACTGTTTGTTGGATGCACTACAATCCTTATTTTTTCACTATATCTTATCCAATATATACACTTATTGCGGCCCTCAATTGTTGTATTATTTGTTGGATGGATTTTAACTTTTGCACAATATTTTACAACCTTTTTATGGATGCCATTGCCACATATTAATTATATATAGGTGAATTTTTTGAATTTTTATAGGTGAATCATATGTTTATTTTTGCACTTGTTCATTGGGACTGTAATATGAATTAACTGCTGGATGAATTGCATTTTATATGCGGACTGATGTACATATCCTAACGTTGTTGACCAAACTATCAAGTGTTCCAGGAAGAATAGCCGAGATATCCATCATAGGGATCCTCCTGCAACTTGGTCCCTATTGTTGAGTATTTCTGATATTCTCTGGACAACCATTTATATACATTGTATACCCACCATACATATTGGTTACCTACGTGTATAATAAATTATTCAATACTATAGGAACCTTACGCACGAGTGTGTTGGATGAATCCTTCCTAATGAGGTGTGCACAACCACTATATATTTTATATCTACTTTCTGCCTTATAGACTGGGTGTGTCTATATCGGTTGGGGCACCCACTCCATACACAAATACCAGGTGAGCCATCACAAACTATATTTGCCGATGTATAATTATGCATCTTTTATCAAAAATGATATAGAACTGGCCTGTTACTTCTTTCAAGCATTTTTGAGGCTACTTTTCCATAGATGTCAGTCGGACAGGGGTAAAATTATAAATACACCAATGATCAGGAGCTGAATCTGGTGTGTAAAAATGACCTGTTCTCAGCTGCTGATTATGCTACTGGTCTGTCACTGATTTCTCTGTTGTGTATTTCGCCAATACGAAATATGGAAAATCCGCAATGTCAGCTGAGGTTGATAATTCCATTCTGATGGAAGCATAACATATGCCTTTGGTCACATGGAGATTTTGGAAGATACGTTGGACGTTGGAGTAAATACAATAGTAGCAGCTCTTATGAGGTCCAACACTAAGAGGTAAGATTCAGTTAGTGATGCCTATGGATGATGGAAGGACTGGGATACAATTGAATACCATTTCATTCCAAGATATGCTATGGAGCCCTATTTTTTGCTTCTTACGTCACTACTAGTGAATTATCCTTCTGCTGTGGCATCGCAGTAGGTATTACTCCGGTCCTGTGACATGATTATGTGCATTATCCCTGTACTTTGACATCATTTTTTTATTTCTCTGTTGTGATTTCCTTTTACTCTGACATCACTATGTGAATTGTGCTTACGCTGTGACATCACTGTGTACATGAGTCCTGCACTGTGACATCACTGTGTTTATTATTTCTATGCTGTGATATCACTGTCTATGTTCCCTCACAAAAAGACACCTCATTGCATTCTCCTAATAAAAATCTGTTACATGTTTATAGAAAAATGTTATAAAATAAAAAAATAAATAATGCAGGAAAAAAAACATTGCATGTAAGTGGCACGTTCTTTACCATTCTGACTTGTGGCAATAGCTCCTGCAAGCTTCACTCTCTTACCAAAGCCTCATACAATTTCTCTGCCTTAATCCCACTTCCTTTACCACCACCCTAAGGCCTCTTGCACACGAACGTTACGCATACGGCAGGTCTGCAATACACGGGCAAGTTGAATGGGTCTTGATCCGTCCCGGCCGCCACACGGACGTTGCCCGTGCATTGGGGACCGCAAGCACGGAACGGATGTGTAAAGGGGGCATATTAATCACCAATATTTATGCAAATATCGATAATTAATATTCATAAATAGGAAGAGCCATCTAGTGATAACTCCGCCCATTTATGCCTTTATATAATAATAACAATACCTTCGCTATGCTCTACACTAGTCACTTATGCTAACTGCATGCGCCTTACTAACTCGCTACCGCTAACAAGTACACGCTACACAAAAGGGTACAAATATAACAGTATTTATTACACCACGCAATAACAATAACAATACACTACGCACGCAATACTAACAAGACACTACGCACACAGTACACTACAATACAGCACTAACTATACAATCCTAAACTACACTACACGTTCCCAATTCCACCAATGAACTAACTACACAGTTCACACATACAAGTATATTAACAATCCACCCCACCTGACTATACACTGTCCCTACGGGGTATGACGAAGGGTTATAAGGATTTGTTTGCAGAGCAGAAGCATGCTCTACAGAGGAACCAAGGCAGGGAACCAGGGCCACCAGGGTTCAGGGGTCTATGGGGGGTGTACCAGGGGAGAGCAGGCACACAGGGAACCAGGGGTTAATCCGGGCTATAATAGGGTTCCAGAAGTAACCAGGGGAGGGATAAAGGGTTAATAAGGGGATAGTTGGGAGATAGGGGTTTGGGATGTAAGGGGGTGTAAGGGATCAGGGGTATCAGGGACCAGGACACACAGGGACCATGGTCCATAATAGGGTTGAGATAGGGACCAGGGGTGTAGGGTTGAAGGGTTAGGGATACCAGCGTTGGTGGGATAGGGGTGAATCAGGGGGTCAGGGAATAAGGGGGTGATACTTATATCGTCCAGGGGGGGGTCCCGATCCTCACTGCGGCCTTGAGCGCCGATCGCGCTCTCCTAGATGCCTGAGCGCAGGGTGCGCTCTCCTCTCCAGGTATCGTTGGTGGGATCAGTGGGGGTAGGTGCGGCTGGGTCCGGTCAGTGGCCTTGTGGGGGACGCGTTCCTGAGCGCCGATGCGCTCACCAGGTGGGGGCCCCGATCCTGAACCCCTGAGTGCCGGGGCCGCCGGATATTTATTCCCCGGCGGCCCGCACTCCCGCGCCACCAGGGGGCGCGCGCGCGCCCCCATCATCCACGTGGGCCGGCGCAGTGATATGACGTCACTGCGCTGGCCAGCACATCGGGGACGCGCTGCAGACAGGCGGGAGAAGCCTTTGATCTCCCGCCTGCTGCACCTAGCATTCCGGACAGTGCGATAGTAATCGCACTGTCGGAATGCACATAATAGAAGGAGGAGAGGCTTCTCCCCTTCTTCTATCATGTGTAATTATCTCCAGAGGCGCTGGGGATAATTACAACAAAGGGCTCAGATTCTGTTGAATCTGAGCTCTTTGTATCCATCAGGATGACCGGACCCTTGTCCGGTCATTCTGATGCAATTAGCCAGATTGCATCGGTGCGAATGCTTGAGGCACATTCACACCAATGCACCTGGTTTCAGTTGTAGGAGGGGGGGGGGGGATATATATAATATACATGTGTATTGATGCTTGGGGCACATCCATACACATGTATACATTAATAATATCTAAGGGGGATTATAACTCACATAAGGGGCCACATTCATGTATATAAGGGGGCACAGATAAGGGGGCACCAGCCCCTACAATATAAGGGGGCACTAGCCCCTACATTATCAGGGGGCACCAGCCCCTACATTATCAGGGGGCACCAGCCCCTACATTATCAGGGGGCACCAGCCCCTACATTATCAGGGGGCACCAGCCCCTACATTATCAGGGGGCACCAGCCCCTACATTATGTCAGGGGGCACAAGCCCCTACATTATCAGGGGACACATATTTCCCACAGGGGCCATCATGAGCCCCTGGGGATCACCATGGGCAGACGTGCGCAGATGCTGGGCACATCTGCGCACATCGTCCCATGATGCTATGTCTAATGTATGCACATATATACCATACATGCCCGCACGTGTTTGCAGGCATGCATGGATATATATGCATACATCTCAACCGTTCCTCAACAATCCCCCTGTTGTCGGAATATAATACGACAATATAATGGGGGAACGGGTTGAGATATATTTGCCCCCCTTCAACCCCATCTTTGGTGGAAGTTCAGGAAGAACTGTAGTGCACACTGATCTTTAGGTACTTAGACATCCCTCATCCAGCTTCCTCCGACCTGCCCTTCACCGTAACCTCCTCCTCCGTCCACAGGATACACCGTCTTCTTCTTGACATCTTTAGGATACCACACACCCAGTCTCTCGGTTATTCTGCCGATCTTCAGGTATCTTCGCCCCCCCCAATTCTGGAGTGGGTTCACCCTTACAGTCTTTAACTGGCCTTTCTATAACAGTCTCTTGGTGTCGGCCACCCCCACTTTGGAGTGACCACACCCCCACAGTCTCTCGGTAATTCTGCCGATCTTCAGGTATCTTCGCCCCCCCAATTCTGGAGCGGGTTCACCCTTACAGTCTTTGTCCCAACTTTCTTCTATCCAATGTCTGTTTCCATCTTGATGGGTGCGGTTCTCCTGTGGACAGATTAATAGGTCTTTACAAGGCAGGTCTGACTCTTAAGCGGTGATGTCATAGTACCTAAATTCTACTGCGGAGAACACCTCCGCCACACTACACCTCCAGCCCTTCCCTTAAGAACCTCACCGTTCCAGGGTTCAAGGTGGCAAATGAATGATGCCTGTCCCTATCGTGAACTAACCTTATCCCCATTCACACAAAATACAGGTCACATCCCTCCCAACACCACCAAAATCATTATATGTATGTGTACCCATAGAGACTCATGCAACCTGGCATATCTCTACACCTCCAAAGACACAGGTAGGTCGCAGACCCCTGTGTCAATGGGAAACGACTATAGGATGCAAATGTGTACAGCCGAATATAGGCTGTCACACATTTGTACCTAGAGTGTCTATGGGTACACCATCGAACAACAAACACAATCAATCAATAAATACAATGTGCTATGGGGTTTCGGGGTAGTACAAGTTATACGTCCCGAACCCTCATAGGAAACAAAGTGTGTCCATACAATATTTGGCTACAGGAACAATGTTTGAGTTATGTCCTGAGCCTCCTCCTCCAGATAGTTCTGTAAAGTTCTGTCTGGTTCTGGTGTATTTGGTCAGTAAGTCCCTTGACCCTCCGATTACGATGACCAGAACCAGAAGAAGTTTCACTGGGTGAAACAAGTGATAAGTTCTTCCACCCGAACGTCTCCCAAGTCTTCCTCCAGAGCCTTAAATAATGCTCCCGCTGGATTGTGGCACAGTCTTCTCTAGAACACCTCTAGGCAGAGGTCGCTTAGTTGCCAAAATCCAGTGGGATCCTCTGGAGCTTCACACCAGTGTCAGGGAGAATAGCTGGCCTCTTCTGTGGCATCTCCTAGGTTTTTCTTCCGCTCCATATAAAAATCACACCTATGGCAGAAGAAAATACCAGGCGCTCCCAGGGGAGTTTCTCCCCTAACAGTGCAATTAATGTGAAAATTCCCAGCCCCAATACCTTTGACCCATGGGTAGAGAAAGGTATTGGGCTGCCCTTTATCTCACAGGACCCCTCGTTATCCCAACACTGGTGTCTGAACACCCTACCTTCAGAGGATTGAGTCCTCTGCTGCACATCCCTCTGCACCAACAGATAAGGATGGCCACCCTACTAGGTTAGGATAACTGGAGTTCTATGGACAAAGCACCATCTTGTTATTGATGGCACCGCATCCCTGTCCACTCATGTGTACCCAGGCTGACTTCCCCCTGTGATCCCGTCTTGTGGAGGCCCGCAGAACCAATGGCATAGGCATGCCCTGGCTCCCCAGGACCCCACAACACAAGAACACGGTCCACACTCTGCTGCCAAACACTCTGGTTCCAATCCCTATCAGAGCTGTGCTGCCTGCTCGGACTAGAATCAAGTGCGCAGCACAACATTACACCAATGTTGTCTGTCCGCCCCAGTCCCCAGCGCAACACAGCCCTACCGAAAACCTGGAGCACAACAGCGCTATCCGTATCGATCTGAGACCCTGGTTGCCCAGAATAATATCACATCATATTTCCCGTGTGATATTATCTGCTTGCAAACCTATACGTTCTCGATCCACAGTATAACACTGTTCCACTCCAAGGGGACACAGAATGAAACAAAGACAGCAGACGGGACTTACAACACTACATAAATCAGCATGGTAGAACACATCCGTAGACAAGGACTACCACCATCAACATCAAGAAGAACGTACAAACAGATAACAAAAACACACAACATGGACATACACAGGGAACAAACTGTGTAACAAATAGTACAGGGGTGTCAAATGTTGCCTAGCCTAGCTTGGCCACTCTGGCCCCTCAGCAGCTGGTGATGCTGCCGAGAGGTAACCCCGTTATGGCCAGGCTGACTAGACCCCACTGCACAATTTGTTACCTGGCTGATACTGTTGGACACATTGCAATTACTTGCACAAGGGCAATTCCTTGCAATGTGTCCTTTGTTCCCACACCTGAAACACGTGACTTGGTTTCCTGTCCTGTGTGTTTTGCAGTGTCTCGCTATGTGACCTAGGCCACCACAAGCAAAACATCTGATGTTTGCTCTGCATGGCCCAGGTCCATCTACACTGCAGCCGTGCTCCCTTCTCCTGAATTGTACCATCCTCAGGGACGCACTCTTCAACACAGTTCTTTTTCCCAAAGTCAGGGACAAATCTCTGTTAGTCTGGACCGGCCTGACCTGATGATCAGACCGGTCGCAGACTACTCTCCCCCCTTGTGGCCCTACACAGGGCAACATTTTGGGAGATTCCGACCCTGGCTTTACGGAAAAAGAAAGGGTCGGCACCAACTTGGTGATGACTTGTTGCATGCCAGACATTAGCTGGGACCTTACAGCAACCTGAGCCTTCAATTTGGCTACCGTCACGTCAGTAGAGGCAGTCCGCTCCTTGAAGGCCTTGACCTCAGTATAAGACTGAGTCAACTTAGCCTCAATTTCCTCCTTCTGCCTCTGCAGCTCTACTAACTGTGACTCTATCCTAGCCACCTGCGCATCTCGGTCAACAGTAGACTGCACATTCTCTGCCAGCTGTGCCCGCAATGCCGAAACCTGGTCCGAATTACTGGTACAGCACTGGCAGTGAATGGCCGGAGGAATTGTCTCCGTTGACTGAGACACCAGCGCTACTTCCTTTGGCTTACAGATGCTAGCCTCAAACGTATGAACGAGTTTGGCTAGCATCCGAAGCCGTTTGGTGGCCTTGTTCAAAACCGTCCGTTTGTTAACACAAAGCTTGTCATAACTACAAGCCTGTGTCAACAAATCGGACCACAGCATTTCTGCTGACTTGTATGTAGTGGGGAGGATGGGGTTAAATGTGCTGTGTTTGCTCAAGTGTTGCAGTGTGGGTAAGTCCATACTCACCGTTTGATGAGTGTCCATCTTCTTCTTGGCGCCGTACCTCGCAGCTGCTTGGAAGAAGTCCATTTTCCCGGATCACCTCTTCCCGACCAGCCTGACTTGTATTCCGCTCCCACGAAGATGGATCTCTTTCAGTGACGTGTCTTCTTCTCCCTTGCAATCACTTGAGCGATGCTTGTTGGTGCTGTACTTTTCCGTGTCTTCTTCTCTTACCCCAGCGACGGTGACCGTGTAAAGCAAATACAAAAATATTAGTACACAGAAAGATTCTAGATTCTCTGCAAAAGATTTTGTTTTATTTCTGGTACTCTAAGGGAAGTATCGCTTCTCCTGTACGAATTATCGGGTCCTAGACGCTCAGACACTCCGCTGACCGCGTCTCTCCTGCCCGCTAATTCACAGTACCAGCGACCCTCAGCCCTAAGACCAAAAACAAATGCAAAATCCACGCAGTGGGCCTGGCTCGCCAATGTAAAGGGGGCATATTAATCACCAATATTTATGCAAATATCGATAATTAATATTCATAAATAGGAAGAGCCATCTAGTGATAACTCCGCCCATTTATGCCTTTATATAATAATAACAATACCTTCACTATGCTCTACACTAGTCACTTATGCTAACTGCATGCGCCTTACTAACTCGCTACCGCTAACAAGTACACGCTACATAAAAGGGTACAAATATAACAGTATTTATTACACCACGCAATAACAATAACAATACACTACGCACGCAATACTAACAAGACACTACGCACGCAGTACACTACAATACAGCACTAACTATACAATCCTAAACTACACTACACGTTCCCAATTCCACCCATGAACTAACTACACAGTTCACACATACAAGTATATTAACAATCCACCCCACCTGACTATACACTGTCCCTACGGGGCATGACGAAGGGTTATAAGGATTTGTTTGCAGAGCAGAAGCATGCTCTACAGAGGAACCAAGGCAGGGAACCAGGGCCACCAGGGTTCAGGGGTCTATGGGGGGTGTACCAGGGGAGAGCAGGCACACAGGGAACCAGGGGTTAATCCGGGCTATAATAGGGTTCCAGGGGTAACCAGGGGAGGGATAAAGGGTTAATAAGGGGATAGTTGGTGAGATAGGGGTTTGGGATGTAAGGGGGTGTAAGGGATCAGGGGTATCAGGGACCAGGACACACAGGGACCATAGTCCATAATAGGGTTGAGATAGGGACCAGGGGTGTAGGGTTGAAGGGTTAGGGATACCAGCGTTGGTGGGATAGGGGTGAATCAGGGGGTCAGGGAATAAGGGGGTGATACTTATATCGTCCAGGGGGGGGTCCCGATCCTCACTGCGGCCTTGAGCGCCGATCGCGCTCTCCTAGATGCCTGAGCGCAGGGTGCGCTCTCCTCTCCAGGTATCGTTGGTGGGATCAGTGGGGGTAGGTGCGGCTGGGTCTGGTCAGTGGCCTTGTGGGGGCCGCGTTCCTGAGCGCCGATGCGCTCATCAGGTGGGGGCCCCGATCCTGAACCCCTGAGTGCCGGGGCCGCCAGATATTTATTCCCCGGCGGCCCGCACTCCCGCGCCACCAGGGGGCGCGCGCGTGCCCCCATCATCCACGTGGGCCGGCGCAGTGATATGACGTCACTGCGCCGGCCAGCACATCGGGGACGCGCTGCAGACAGGCGGGAGAAGCCTTTGATCTCCCGCCTGCTGCACCTAGCATTCCGGACAGTGCGATAGTAATCGCACTGTCGGAATGCACATAATAGAAGGAGGAGAGGCTTCTCCCCTTCTTCTATCATGTGTAATTATCTCCAGAGGCGCTGGGGATAATTACAACAAAGGGCTTAGATTCTGTTGAATCTGAGCTCTTTGTATCCATCAGGATGACCTGACCCTTGTCCGGTCATTCTGATGCAATTAGCCAGATTGCATCGGTGCGAATGCTTGAGGCACATTCACACCAATGCACCTGGTTTCAGTTGTAGGAGGGGGGGGGATATATATAATATACATGTGTATTGATGCTTGGGGCACATCCATACACATGTATACATTAATCATATCTAAGGGGGATTATAACTCACATAAGGGGCCACATTCATGTATATAAGGGGGCACAGATAAGGGGGCACCAGCCCCTACAATATAAGGGGGCACTAGCCCCTACATTATCAGGGGGCACCAGCCCCTACATTATCAGGGGGCACCAGCCCCTACATTATCAGGGGGCACCAGCCCCTACATTATCAGGGGGCACCAGCCCCTACATTATGTCAGGGGGCACAAGCCCCTACATTATCAGGGGACACATATTTCCCACAGGGGCCATCATGAGCCCCTGGGGATCACCATGGGCAGACGTGCGCAGATGCTGGGCACATCTGCGCACATCGTCCCATGATGCTATGTCTAATGTATGCACATATATACCATACATGCCCGCACGTGTTTGCAGGCATGCATGGATATATATGCATACATCTCAACCGTTCCTCAACAATCCCCCTGTTGTCGGAATATAATACGACAATATAATGGGGGAACGGGTTGAGATATATTTGCCCCCCTTCAACCCCATCTTTCAACCGTTCCTCAACAGGATGCAAATGTCCGTGTGCAAGAGGCCTAAACCATACTCATACTAAGCACAAAGCAATTATTTATTATACAAAAATGGGGGAAGATGTATTAATAAATCTCTCCCACTTTATGCATAATATATAATTTATACTAAGGGTCCAATAATCTTTTCGATGATATTAATTTAATACCATAAAGTACACTTCTTTACAGTTCAAAATGTGAATGTTGAATGATAAATTTGGAACACCTTTAGAGAGCTAACATTTTTTATATATTTCCTTATGCCTCATAGTCAGGCATATCATTGCGGCAGCGAGACCAGTACTTCAGCGATGTTGTTTGTGACTGCCCCACATGACTAGTGAGGCCCGTGACTGAATGCATTGATCAAGAGGATAGTCAAAGGTATCATCAATGCAATGCCAGAAACAAAGACCAGTTGGGAGTACCGAAGCTGCGGCTTTTTAGGCCCTTTCAAAGCTCTCATGGAACGTGCATACAATACTTTTTTTTCCTGTCTAAACTAACGGATCTCTGATGGAAAAGGCTCAAACAGATGCCAAACGTGAATAACTGATGCACAGGATCGTTTTTCTTTTCTTTTACAGGATTTTTTTTCTTTATTTTTCTACTCTTCTGATGGATCAGAAGAACAGAAAAATAACGGCGATATGAACTGCCCCTTAGCCAGTTTTTCTTTACAGCAGTTTTGATAAATCTCCCCCAGTGAGTTCTGCCAAAATCTGCTTTCCTCTGCCAGAAAGCTTAGCCTTAGGATAGGTTGAACCTTTCATCAAATGTCCAAAACACTATTCAAAATGCCCTCCTAGTCTCAAAAAGTGACCTGATAACCTATTGCATTTACTGAAGAGGGCTGTACACAAAAAAGACCCAACCGAAACCCAGTAACAGGAGCCCAAGATCCCTTAAATGGGTTATCTAATAATACAAATACCTCTCACAATGCCTGAGCCCGTCCCCTATGCAATACTTACCTGGTACCCGCGTCCCTCCGGATCCCTGCATGGCCACCGCTGCAGTAACCAGCCTCCCTAGTGTCACCCGTGATGCTAGGGAGATGCAGTGGTTGCAGGAATCTGGAGAAATGTGGGTGCCCGGGACCGGGTAAGTATCGTCTATAGGAGGGGCCCGGGCATTGTGGGGGGTATTTGTACTTTTGGATAACCCCTTTAAAAGGGGTTGTCCAGCTTCTATCAATATTATCTATCCCTGAACAGCGCTGTACATAACAAAAAAAAAAACAACACTCAACTGCTTCTCACTGCAAAGTTCCAGCGCTAGATCTGCTCCTTCCAGTCCTCGGCATGAAAACTTCCAGACAGGGTCAAGTGCACCACTGAGGGCAATCAAAGCAGTGGTGACATAACCCAGCATGTGCTGCTTGGGAACGCCACACTGTTGAGGACAGTAATAGACCCCCATCTGAAAGTTTATGTGCCAGGGACTGGAAGAAGCAGTAGCAGACCCTTGGTGCTGGAACAGAGTGGCAGGGAGCAGGTTAGTGGCTTATTAAGTTATGTACAGTGCTGTCCAGGTATAGATAAAACCGTGATACAGTAGAAGCCAGGAAAATCTAACAAATATTAACAAATATTCAGCAGACTTTTTCTACATTAAAGAGAGCTAGCTGCTCAGTCTTAATGTTCTTGCTAGGGGATGCTTCACCAAATATTAATATTAATACAAATCACTAGTCAGACCACACATGGAGTACTGTGTACAGTTCTGGGCTCCTGTGAACAAGGCAGACATAGCAGAGCTGGAGAGGGTACAGAGGAGGGCAACTAAAGTAATAACTGGAATGGGTGGACTATAGTACCCAGAAAGAATATCAAAACTGGGGTTATTCACTTTAGAAAAAAGACGACTGAGGGGGGATCTAATAATTATGTATAAAAATATCAGGGGTCAGTACAGAGATCTATCCCATCATCTATTTATCCCCAGGACTGTGACTGTAACGAGGGGACATCCTCTGCGTCTGGAGGAAAGAAGGTTTGTACACAAACATAGAAGAGGATTCTTTACGGTAAGAGCAGTGAGACTATGGAACTCTCTGCCTGAGGAGGTGGTGATGGTGAATACAATAAAGGAATTCAAGAGGGGCCTGGATGTGTTTCTGGAGTGTAATAATATTACAGGCTATAGCTACTAGAGAGGGGTTGTTAAGGCTACTCTCACACTAGCGTTCGGAGCGGATCCGTCTGATGTTTCATCAGACGGATCCGCTCCTTTAATGCAGACGTTCGCATCCGTTCAGAACGGATCCGTCTGCATTAAAACTTAGAAAATTTTCTAAGTATGAAAGTAGCCTGAGCGGATCCGTTCAGACTTTACATTGAAAGTCAATGGGGAACGGATCCGCTTGAAGATTGAGCCATATGGTGTCATCTTCAAGCGGATCCGTCCCCATTGACTTACATTGTAAGTCTGGACGGATCCGCTCGCCTCCGCACGGCCAGGCGGACACCCGAATGCTGCAAGCAGCGTTCAGGTGTCCGCTCACTGAGCGGAGCGGAGGCTGAGCGCTGGCAGGCGGATGCATTCTCAGTGGATCCGCCTCCATTGAGAATGCATTGCGGCCAGACGGCTGCGTTCAGGACCGCTCGTGAGCCCCTTCAAACAGAGCTCACGAGCGGACACCTGAACGCAGGTGTGAAAGTAGCCTAATCCAGGGAGTTATTCTGATTGCCTGATTGGAGTCTGGAAGGAATTTCGTGAGGAAAATTGGCTTCTACCTCACAGTTTTTTTTTGCCTTCCTCTGGATCAACTTGCAGGATAACAGGTCGAACAGGATGGGTGGATGTCTTTTTTTACCCTTATAATCTATGTTACTATGTAATTAGGTGCCCAATATTAGAACGAGAAGTATTCTTTAATAAGTGTTACTAAAAAATAGACTTTGCTTCACTGCACATGCCATGCACATGAGGCGCATGTGCAGTGAAGGAAATGATACTATGAGTCCTGGACTCCTCTTCTGGTAAGTTAGATCTTCATTTGTATTATACTTTGCAGGGACAAATGGGTTTGAAATGGGCGGGTTTGGGACCCTAAACCACAGCTGTGTGATGGTTTGTTGGTGGTTTGGTGGCTCCAAACTAAGTGACAGGTTCCCTTTACACTGATAGGGTAGGAGATTTCTCAGATCCTGGCCCTTACAGTGGGAGTCTGAGCAGTGGCGGACTGAGAAAACTATTCTCAGGGCCTGACCCCTATATCATCAATAATGTCTAATAGATTTTCAAAGTAATAGACCCTAGCGGCAAGTGTTTATGTCCAAAGGCAGCTCCAAATGGGCATTTTACTTCTGGACCTTTGGGGCCCACAATTGCATCAGAGTTTTGGACAACCAGAAGATCTTCTGGCACTCTGGTGGGCCATTCCAACCCTGAGTCTGAATGTTGATCACTTCTAGGCTCGCTCTATAGCACTTTTGTTTGAATTCTAAGCAGATTTTTTATACCATTTTATAAAACATGCTGTTTTTATTGATCCATTTTACATTATATACTTATTCAATTTTAAAGGCAAATCCTGTGCAAACTTAAAAGGGATTCAAGGTTTCTGTATGTAAGGTATATGTATCCAGACTGAAACATAATGAGAAATATATTATAATGTGTGCTTTATATTTAAGAAATATAAGTAAAGGCTGAATATATAAGTAGGTCAGGGGAATTTTGTGTCACTGCACAGTGAAATGTCTTTTCTGTCTATCTACGCTCTCAAGGTCACTTGTGGTTATACTCTGCACATTCACATTGACCACCCCAGAAGTAGCCAGTTAGTAACAGGAACAGCACACAATGCCTTTGTACTCACCGCAGCCCCTTCCTGTGTGGTTTTTATATATATACTAGCTGAAGGACCCTGCTTCGCTCAGGTATATTTAATATATTTCATTTAATGTTGGTGTGTGTTGATATCCACACTATCCACTATAACAGTGACATCTACAGCACCCCGCCCCTTAACACTCACCCCCCCCCCCACAGTGCCCCGTCCCTTAAAATTGGACCTCCACAGCAGCCCACCCCATTAACTTTGACCTTTACAGCAGCCTCCCCCTTTAACAGTGACTTGACAGTAACCTCCACAGGGGTCCACCCCATTAACACTGGCCTTTACTGGATCGGGGGCGTGTCCTTTTGAACAGCTCACCCCAAGACAGTAGCACTGTACTGTCTGAGTGTGAGCTGCAGGGAGAAAGTCACCCTCCCTTCCACTTCTGCAGCTGATAGAAGTTGATTTTTACCTTCATTTTTTCAATCCCTGTCGGCTGAGGAGTGGGAGGGGGCATGGTCTAACCGGATTGGGGCGTGTACTTTTGAACAGCTCACTCTAAGACAGCAGCACTGTGCTGTCTGAGTGTAAGCTGCCGGGAGAAAGTCACCCTCCCTCCCACCCCTGCAGATGACAGAAGTTAATTTTTACCTTCATTTTTTCAATCCCCGTCGGCTCAGGCGTGGGAG
This sequence comes from Bufo bufo, assembly GCF_905171765.1. Taxonomy (NCBI): domain Eukaryota; kingdom Metazoa; phylum Chordata; class Amphibia; order Anura; family Bufonidae; genus Bufo; species Bufo bufo. The sequence continues at coordinate 170,352,433 of NC_053397.1, forward strand.
GGGCGTGGCCAAAACAGATCAGGGGCATGGCTTAGTGGGACCTGGGATGGGGTTTTAAGTCTTTTGAGGGTGGACACATTGTGGCAGGGGGCGTGTCTGGGCTCCTTGCTGAAAGAGTGACACCCCTTTGGGCACCTCTTTGGCTGGATTTTCAGAGTATAAAAACATCTACTGCTGGAACAAAGGCACATCTAGAAATAAGGTACTAAGTGCTATTAGGCCATGGCTTTACTTCAATAGCAATTATCCTGGTGACAGATTACCTTTAAAGCTCTCCTACAGCAGTAAAGATAAATGGCTGGGTTGTTATGAAAACCTGGAGTAAAACTGTGTATGTGAAGGCTGGAGGACCTGCGAGCTTCTATTGCTAATAAGGTCAGTTCAGGAGCTGGAGGTGGGGTTGGAGCGGCTCACCAGGGAGTGGCGGATAAAGACGGCGATAAAGGAAGGGACGGGGCAAAGGAGAAGGATGGTGAGGAGCCGCGTTTAGATGACGCAGCGAAAGGGGAGGTTTATGTGTGCTTTGAGGGGCCGCTGGGGGCGCACTTGAAGCATGAGGTTAGGGAAAGAATTTGGAAAGGGGAGTACGTGGATATATTTTCGCTGCTTCCCCTGGAGCGATTTAATTTGGACCGGGATAGGCGGGATGATAGGAAAAAGGAGGAAGAGGATAAGCGGCGTTCTCGTTTGATTCCGCGGACCTTTTCAAACTGGTTACAGGCTTTTGTGATCTTGGCCAGTGTTATCGGGGAGAAAGCGCCTGACAATTGTTCGGCACTTTTCTGTTATCTGGATGCAATAGGCGAGGTATACCGAGTGTATGGGGGTTTGGGGTGGTTGAGGTATGACGAGCAGTTCAGGCAGCGGAAGGCGGTCCGGCCTAGTATGCGCTGGGACCATAAAGACATTGGCCTGTGGATGCGGGTTATGACTCCGGCCAGGGCTGGGCAGCCCTTTCCGGGGGGCGCCGGGGGTTCGGGGCAATCGGAGCGCTCGGCGGCCTCAGTTAAGGGACTGTTTTTCGTTCAATGAGGGGGGATGCAAGTACGGGGACAAGTGCAAGTTCAAGCATGAGTGTTCCTTTTGCGGGGGAAACCACGGAGTGCAGCGGTGCTTCAGGGGGCGCAGGGGTAAGAGTGGGGGTGATGCGGCTGGAAAAGGGGTGGACGCCGATACGGGTAACCGAGATGGAGCGTTTTCTAAATGAATACCCTGATGTGGAGGCAACGGAATTTTTGCTTGCTGGTTTTCGGGAGGGTTTTCGGATCCCGAATGTTGAAGGTGTTGGGGGGTCGGGGGGAAAAAATTTGCGTTCTGCGATGGAACTTCCTGGAGTGGTGACCGAGAAACTGTGGAAAGAGGTGGAGTTAGGTCGCATGGCAGGGCCCTTTCGGGAATTGCCGATGCAGGATTTGAGGGTGTCTCCGTTGGGGGTCGTAGCTAAGAGGAAGCAGAATAAATTTCGCCTTATACATCACCTTTCTTTCCCAAAAGGGAACTCGGTTAATGATGGGATCGCGCTGGAATTGTGTTCGGTTGTATATACGTCGTTTGATGAGGCGGTTCGTTGGGTCCGGTTGTATGGGCAGGGGGCGCTGTTGGCCAAGGTTGATATTGAGGCTGCATTTCGTCTTTTGCCGGTACACCCGGAGTGTCAGCACTTGTTGGGGTGTTTCTGGGATGGGGGGTATTTTGTTGACCAGTGTTTGCCAATGGGTTGTTTGGTTTCGTGCGCTTATTTTGAAAAGTTCAGTATTTTTTTGGAGTGGGTGGTACGCGAGTGGTCAGGTTGGGGTTCTATCATTTATTATTTGGATGATTTTTTGTTTATCGGGCCGCCATGTTCTAATGGCTGCTCAGTGATGTTGCATTCTTTTGAAGCTATGTCTCGCCTTTTCGGTGTTCCTTTGGCGTCTGAAAAGACGGAGGGCCCGACAACGCGGTTGAGTTTTTTGGGGATAGTCATTGACACGGTGGCTATGGAATGCAGGTTGCCTGAGGATAAACTTGTGGATTTGCGACGGGAGGTGTCTGTGGCTTGCGGAAAACGCAAAATGCGGCTCCACGAGTTGCAGTCCCTATTGGGCAAGCTCAACTTTGCGTGTCGCATAATGCCCATGGGGCGAATTTTTTGTAGAAAATTGGCTAGGGCAACGGCGGGAGTGCGGTCTCCCCACCATTTTGTTCGGGTTACCCGTGAGTTGCAGGACGACTTGGCGGTGTGGGCGTCTTTTTTGGAGACGTATAATGGGTGGTCCTTGTGGATGGCGGACGGAGTGTCGGCAGCGGATTTGGATTTGTTTACGGATGCGGCTGGGGGCCGGGGTTTTGGGGCGTATCTGGGGGGCCGTTGGTGTGGGGGGAATGGCCGGAAGTATGGAAGGAGGAGGGCTTGTTGACAAATTTGGTGTTACTGGAACTTTTCCCCATTGTGGTGGCGGTGTCCATTTGGGGTGGAATCTTTCGGGATCGGAAGGTATGTTTTCATTGCGATAATATGGGGGTGGTTGAGGCCATTAATCGCAATTCAGCTTCGTCGCCACCGGTTGTGCGGTTGCTTCAGTATTTAACGTTGGGTTGCCTATCCTTAAACGCGTGGGTGGTGGCGTCTCATGTACCGGGGGTTAGTAACTCAATTGCGGATCCTTTGTCTCGTTTCCAGTGGGATCGTTTTCGCGCGTTGGCACCGGAGGCGGAGACGGAGGGGACCAGCTTTCCGCCGGAAATGTGGAATCTGCCATTTGGTCGGTTGAGGATCTGGTGAGGGGTTCTTTGGCGGCGGGGACCTGGGCGGTGTATGAACGGGCATGGGCCCAGTGGGAGGCCTGGAGGCGGCGTTTGCAGGGTTGTGGGTTGGAGGATAGCGCGTTGATGTTGCTTTGGGTGGGGCACTGTAGGGAGGAGGGGTGGTCGTATTCCAGGGTGGTTAAGTTTATGGCGGGTGTGGCCTTTGGTTGTCGGAGCCGGGGGGTGGGGGATGTGACGAAGTCTTTTTGGGTTGCGCAAGATTTACGGGGTTGGAGGAGGCGAGCATCCGAGGTGGATAGTCGCCGTCCGATTTCTTTCACTTTGTTGGTGGATCTGTTGGGTCAGTTGGAAGGGGTTTGTATTTCAGAGGGGGAGGTTGGGCTGTTTAAGTTGGCTTTTTCGCTCGCCTTTTTTGGGGCCTTGAGGATCGGGGAGTTGGTTAGTCCAAGTAAGGGGCGGGCTGGGGGCCTTTGTGGGCAGGATGTGGAATTATTTGATGACCGATTGGAATTCTGCATTAGACGGTCAAAAACGGACCAGCTGGGTCGGGGTTGTCGGGTGGTGTTGTTCCAAGTGGAGGGTTCGGTCGCGTGCCCGGTTCGATGCCTCAGGAAGTTTTGGGGACAGGGTGGGACAGGGAGAGTGGGCCCTTTATTAGTTCATGGAGAGTTGCGAGCAGCAGTCAGGCCGGACGGAGGCAGTTGTCAATTTCGAGAGAGGTGGCAGTGATTCGTTGGATTGGGATGCGAGGGATGCTGTGGAGTCAGGTTCTTCCTGAGTTTTACAGATTTGCACGGTTGGATAGGCCTCCTGGTGTTTTGGTGTTACATGTAGGAGGGAATGATTTGGGGGCACGCCCCTTCAGGGAGTTAGCGAGGGACATTAAGTTCGACTTGCTACGTTTGTGGGCGCAATATCCGCGACTGGTGACGGTTTGGTTGGATATGGTGCCGCGCCAGCATTGGAGGGAGGCAAGGTCTGTGGAGCGGCTGAATAAGGCACGAATCAAGGTTAACAGGACAGTTGGTAGGTTTGTGGCACGTAACGGTGGCGTTGTTGTTCGGCATAGGGAGCTGGAGTCCGGTGTGGGGGCGTTTTGGAGGAGCGATGGGGTGCACTTGAACGGGTGGGGATTGATCTCTGGTGTTCCGATTTGCAGGACGGCATTGAATTGGCGCTGCGGGTGTGGCGGGACACAAGTAGGTGAGGTGTTCACCTTCTTGAGTCGTGGGTGGTGGGGGTTCCTTGGAGTTGGTGGTTATGGTGGCTCTGGCGTGGTGGGGAGAGAGCCAAAGGAGGCTCTGGACTCCCCAGGTACTGGTTTAAGGTGTGATATGGCGGGTAGCGGCCCAAGTTGGTTGCCCTTGGTTACCGGTTCCTGCCTCTGAGCTGGCGTTTATCGGCTAGAGGTAATTTAACTGAGGGCGAGGCCAGTTATCCGTCATTTATGGGGCTCTCCCCGTGTTGGCATTCATGGGTTCTTGGTAAGGTTTTAGGGCGGGGCCTTCAGGTGGGAAGGCCAAGGGTTAAGTTATGTATTTATGATATTTATTTGTATTTATGTTATTAATAAAAGGCTGCTGTGGCCATATAATCCGCTTGCTGAGTCTGTCATTATTGGGAGGGGGAGTGGAGTTTAAGAGGTAAGCGACTCGACAATACGGCGGTCATGTTATTTCTGTACTGACCATACATTTGCCTCACTTCTACTTGTGTCTTTGCAGTGTTATTTCCTCTCTAAGGTTTTGTGATAAACAACTTAGTTCTGCTATTTCACACCTTTATTAGGAACCATGCATGCTATAAATACACAAGTACATATCTATTCAAGCAGTTTATTGGCTGAGGTGAAAAACATTACACTTATAACCCAATCGTGAGCACTATATAAAATTGGGGGGTTAAATATAAATTGGGGTGTTGCTTATAAATTACTTACAACAAATGGAAAATAAAACTATAAACGGTCTTTTCCCATCAAAATAAAAGGATTTTAAAAAAAACGTATGTGCAGTACTCCAGACCTGGGGGGTATCTGCAAATGTTGTTATTGATGTTATGTATACTAGCAATGTAGAGGTATGTTTGGCAGGGACAGGGTTAACCATCCTGCCCCTCCAGTGGCGTAGCGTGGTTTGCCAGCACCCAGGGCAAGCCAAGTATTGCGCCCCTCCCCCAACCTGTGACCACGCCCCTTTTTACAAATAGTGCAGTAGATGTCACCTGCAGTCCTACGTAACACCACAGATAACACAGTGATAACTCTTTGAGTACAGATAATGTAGTAGATGGGTGTGAGGCCCCAGAATTCAGAACACACACAGTGTGACCTGAAGTCTGGGGCCAGGATGCAGCAGTGAGGGCCAAATTCTATATCCAGCCCCCCAATACAGATATTTGGATGGACATAACATACATTGCTATGAAATATACAGGAGAATACAGCACAATACCTGTTACATCCAGTGACATCTCCTGTGGTGTAGACTTTCCTCAGTGTCTTCATTCGGAGATAGGACTGTCATGGTAACTTCTTTCAGCCGCGTCTCGTCTCTGCAGAGTTTCACAGATTTCTTTTTAGTCAATATTTTTTATTAGTTTTAAGAAAAAGGACATACATTGTTATACATAAAAAAGACAAACGGCTACACAGTAAGCACTATACATAGTCACGTTGACAGCACCAACTTAGCCGATGTACATACCACAGTAAAATACAAAACAAACAAAAATAGACTAAACGAAAAACATAAAACAGACATAAAGGCATACAGTGCAATCATTAGGCAATATTTGCACAGGTATAGTGTTATAGAGATATACTTTTATATTAAGGGACATCGGCTATATATTAAATGTGCTTAAGTATATCCATCAGGGGATGGTAAAGCGAGCGGAGAAGCTCTTCATATGCCCCATTCCCTCTCAAACCTCGCGGCTGCGTCGCCAGCTCCCGCCAGCACACGCTCATATATATAAGTAGAATTTAGCCTACGGATAATCTCTGTTAGGCAAGGAACATACCGTGATTTCCAATTTTTTTATTATGGCCAATTTGGTTGAAATAAAAAGGTGTCCCAGTACCACCCTCCCCTCACATGGTATCCTAACCAAATCAATCCATAAAAGAGCCAATGAGGGAGATGGCGGGAGCTGGAAGCCCAGTAAATCCGAGGCAAGAGAGAATGTAGCCCTCCAAATATCCAGCAGCCTCGGACAAGACCACAAAATGTGGTACAATGTACCCCTATCACCGCATCCCCGCCAACATAAATATGAGAGATCGGGAGATATATGACACAGGCGATCCGGTGTATAGTACCACCTTAGTGTGGTCTTCATCAAGGACTCATAGTGCAAAGCACATCTAATATTTTTTTTTATACAGGAGAAGGCTGTAGACCACTGCTCATCAGTGAACGCTAACCCCAAATCTCTTTCCCAAGTAAGCAGTGGGGTCGTTTTAACAAATAATCCCTTATCCCCCATCATCATATACAGAGGCCGCAATCGTGTGCCTTGTGGCGGAGCCAATGACCACAGACTAAAGACTTCCCGCTTGCACACCAGATTGAACGGACAATTAGCTGTAAAAAAATGTCTGATACACAAGTATTTATAGAAATCTGTGTGTGGGATCAGGAACCGTTTATGAAGATATTCAAAGGGGCAAAGGGTGTCCGAGATAAATAGTTCGGAGAGAAGGTCCAATCCACCCCGCGCCCAAGACGACACCGAGATATTCGGAATAAGAAAATTAAGTACAGTTACTGGGGTGCTGGGCGGAAAGGATCCAGACTCCAAAGTACACAATCTATGAAATCGAACCCAATTTTCCAAAGCCATGAGTACTAACGTCGGGAGGGATGGCCGATTAAATGTCGGGTGAAGAGCTGCGAGTAGGAGGGTTTTTAAATTACTGCCAGGGGATAGTATTGTTTCTATGTGTACCCACTGTTTCGCATGGTTGCCTACCCACCATTCCCTTAATTGTGATACCTGCGAGGCCAGAAAATACTCATAGATATTCGGGAGACCCAGTCCACCCTGAAGTTTAGGTCTCTGCATTATTGCAGTTGCTATTCTGGGTTTGTGTCGTTTCCAGATTAAAGCATTAATCAGCTTGGAGCACTTCTGAAAGAAACTGCTTGGCGGGATGATAGGTAGTGTCTTAAATATGTACAGGAGTTTTGGGAGGGTAAACATCTGAAAAGATGCAATACGACCTACCCAAGACACCTCATATTTGGCCAAATTATCAAGGTCCTTCTCTAAGACCTTTAACAGTGGGACATAATTTACCACGAATAACTTCTTAAATGACGCTGTAAGCTTTATCTCCAGATAGTCAATTTGGCTGTTTTGCCAATCCAAATCAAAAGTATCCTTCAGCTTCTTCATCTGGATAGGAGGGATATTTATTGGAAGAGCCTGAGATTTAAGAGCATTTAGTTTATAGAATGAGAGATCTCCGAATCGGGTTATGACATCAATAGCAGCTGTTAAAGATGTTTGAGGATTTGAGAACGTCAAAATAATGTCGTCTGCATATAAACTGACTTTATGTTCTATACCCCCTATATCAACTCCCTTCATATCAGGACACTGGCGAAGGGCCTGGGCTAAGGGCTCTATAGTCAAAACAAATATCAAGGGGGACAGGGGGCAACCCTGGCGAGTACCATTACTAATATCGAAGGGGTCCGAGAGTGCCCCATTGACCCACACTCTGGCACTTGGTTGGGTATAAAGTGCCCTGATAGCCGCCAGGATTGCTCCCGTAAATCCCATCTTCCCCAACACCGAGAAGGCGAACCGCCAATTAATGCGGTCAAACGCCTTCTCAGTGTCTAGGGTAACCAAAAGCGTTGGAATTTTCACTCTCTGGACATAGTCCAGGATATTTAATGTCCGCCTGGTATTATCCTGTAACTGCCTACCTCTTACGAATCCCACCTGGTCCATATGGACAAGAGTTGTAATACAGGGGGCCAGACGACTTGCCAAAACTTTTGCATAGATTTTTGCATCTGTATTTAACAGCGAGATCGGACGGTAGCCCCTTACATCATCCGAGGGAGGATCAGTTTTTGGAATGGTGACTATACTCGCCTCCAGCATCTCTTTTGGAGGAAGACCGGTATTTACCATTTCCCTAAAAATCTGACATAAATAGGGAGAAAGTTCTTTTTGAAATAACTTATAATATGTGTTTGAAAAGCCATCTGGCCCTGGCGCTTTATTATTCGGTAGTTTCATGGTAATTTCAAGAATTTCCTGCTCTGTCACTGGGGAGTTTAATTTCCCTAACTGAGCCTCAGTAAGGCTTGGGAGGTCGATGGAGTCTAAAAACTGATCTATGGCCAGCAAGTTTTCAGAGGACATATCCGGCGGGGATTCTAAGTTATAAAGGGTTTTGTAAAAGCCCTGAAAGGAATTTGCTATACCTTGTGGATCAATGATCTTTTTATTCGTCAATTTTGACGTTATATAAGGGATCTTATTTTTAGTAGTTCTCTCCTTTAATCTGCGAGCTAGTAATTTCCCTGATTTATTATCCTGTGCATAATATAGTGCACGGGTCTTTTTTAGATCATTCTCATATCTATAAAGTAAATGCTCCTTCAATTCGAGGCGTAAATTCTGCAGCTGAGTTCCTATAATGGCAGAGGGGCTCATTTTGTTACTAGATTCCAAGGACCTAATCTGTAAAGTCAAAGCGGTTGTCCGCTCCTCTCTCTCCTTCTTTGCTCTACATCCAACTTTAATGAGCAGACCTTGCATATAAGCCTTATGGGCATTCCAGAGAGAAAAGGGATTAGACACTGATCCCTCATTGATGCGAAAAAATTCCTTTAGGCCCTCCGGCAGTATTAATCTATGTTTAGGGTGCTCCAGTAAGTATGTGTTATCACGCCAAAGAAAGCAGGGGGGTCTATTAGAATCCTCGCCAATTGTCAGGGTAACAGGCGCATGGTCAGACCATGTAATCATCCCTATGGTCGAACATACTGCTATGTTTAACAAATGACGATCTACCAGAAAGAAGTCAATCCTGGAGTATGATTGGTGGACATTTGAAAAAAAGGAAAAATCCTTTTCTCCATCATGATGAAACCTCCACACATCGTAAAGATCCTCTCTCAATAAGAGCGAGTTGAGACCCCGGATGGACCCTCCAACCCCAGATGACGAATCCATAACTGGATCTAATATAGAGTTGAAGTCTCCACCCCAGAGGATCAAACCCCTCTTAACAGCATTCACCTTAGTCACTAAATTACGTAAAAAATGCAGCTGGTGCTTATTCGGAACGTATACAAATACCATGGTGAAAATCACACTATTTACGGATGCCACCATGATAATGTATCGCCCATTATGGTCAATTATGGATTCAAGCGGTTGAAATACAACCGAATCCCTGATTGCCACCATCACACCTCTCTGTTTTTTCGTATAATGAGAATGGAAGATATATGGGAAATGGGTATTTTTAAGTCTGTACGCATCCTCCTTCAGGAGATGTGTCTCGGTTGCGCAGACTATATCCCCTTTCATGGTCTCTGCTTCCCTCCACAGCATGGACCTCTTGAATGGGCTATTTAGGCCCTTCACATTTATTGCAACAATTTTATGAACCATCAGTCCCTGGGTCCATGCTGTGGAGGGATTGCTCCCCTACCGGATCGGATTTCTCCCATTTTAAGGCCTGTAAGCAATGTATCCTATCCTTGCACTGCCAAACAATACATAAATCACAAACAATTCTACATAAAAAAAGAACAACAAAATAAAGCATAATTAGTTTAAGACAAACAAAAACCCGGCATATGATGCCGTTAATCCTTTGAAGGGATATATATTTCGGCTCATGGCCAGAAAGGGCTGCTCGGCGTTGCCCCAGCAATCTCTACCCCGCTAGATTCCCATGGGCCCATTCAACAATGGGACTTTTCCCCGTGGGTCACTAAATGCCATTCAGAGTCCAGGGAGGTGAGTGGACTTTGACCTTGGTCCGGAATTTCCATCTTAATATTCCAGGAGTCTAACAGCTGCTTCCCGGACTTCATGGAGGTTACAACATGTACAGTTCCCTGGTGATGGATCAGGACTCTGGTCGGGAATCCCCATCTATAAGGAATATTATTCCGTCGCAAAGCAGCAGTAAACGCACCCAGCAGACGGCGCTGTTGCAGAGTAGTAGCAGATAAGTCCGCAAAAATCTTGATCTGATAGTACGGGGAAGGCAAGGTACCTAATTTTCTGGACGCTGCTAGTAGCGCTTCTTTAACGTGAAAAAAATGGACCCGTACCACGATATCCCTCGGTAATGAACTAGGAAGGTACTTTGGTCTCATCACCCTATGCGCTCTATCCAGGGTCAAATCCTGTGGAGTGAGCTCTGGAATCAGGACTTTCATTAGGTTCTGTAGGTAGGGAATCAGATCTTTCGGAGCAATTTCCTCAGGGACCCCTCGAAATTTAAGGTTATTCCGGCGTGATCTATCTTCTAGATCAACTACCTTTGCCTTAAGCCACGCTATTTCCCCCTTCAGATCACTATGAGCCTCTTTAAGTTGATTATAGGAGACAGCGTAGTCCTCCATTCTAGATTCAATAGAGTCCACCCTGTTCCCCACCTCTACCACCGCAATCTGCAGCGGGCGAACCAGGGAAGTTAAATCTTTATGCATAGAGTTACTAAAAAGGACCAGCATGTCTTTCAATAGGTTACCTGATGCAGGTTGATCATCAGTGGGGATCGCCTGAATTGTTGGGGTAGTATAATTAATCACCTCGCTCACCTCAATCATCGGGGTCGGAGTCTCTCCATCGAGCTGTACTCTCGCTTGTGTCCGTCCCTCTCCGAGCGGCTCTAACGATGGGGTCAGAAGAATGACATACCTCTGAGAGCTCTCTGTCTGCGGACCACGAGGATCTCTGGGCCTCTCACGCCCGGTTTGGGAACCTGCCGCTCCAGATGGATGTGCATCCGACAGTGAGTTTGCCACCGACTCACGTCGGGAGATGTTCCGGGCCTTTTCCACTTCCGGGTTTCGCTGATGGGGTGATAGAGGCAATAGTGGAGACGATGGAATGTCTCCAGGAGGGGTTCCTTTTTCCATGAAAGCGTCCAGCTTCCCCTGTTTCTTCGCCGACCTCATACCTCTGGTCATTCTCACTTTCAGCCGTAGCGTAGGCTCAATTGCAGAATGCAGGGTCCGTTATACCGCTGTCGCTGGGGTAGCCAAGCAGGAGCACGCCGGAGCTCTCACCTCACGCAGCCATCTTACTCAGCCAGCAAGCCACGCCCTATCTATTATTTCTTTTTAGATTCCTCACTTTACTATCATTCTCAGATAACAGACCTCCCCTCCCCCCGTAGTGCCCATAACTATAATGCCCTCTGTATAATTTTAATATATACTGGCCCCTCTTTATTATTGTTATTATTTCCTCCTCTGTATTATTATTATTATTAATATTATAATTGGCCCCTCTGTAGTATTATAGTAATAAGTATGCCCCCCTTCAGCCCCTCCAGCATACAGTCCCATGTAAGACACATCACTTCCCTTCCTTCAGCCCCTCCAGCATACGGTCTCATGTAAGATACATCACTCTCCTGCCTTCAGCCCCTCCAGCATACAGCCCCATGTAAGACACATCACTTCCCTGCCTTCAGCCCCTCCAGCATACAGTCTTATGTGAAATACATCACTCCCCACCTTCAGCCCCTCCAACATACAGTTCTATGTAAATAATATCACACTTCCTCTCTTTCACATCTGCCTTTAGCCCCTCCAGCATACAGTCCCATGTAAGATACATCACACCCCTGCCTTCCAGCCCTTCTTGCAAACAGTCCCATGTAAAATGCATCACTCATCCTGCCTTCAGCCCCTCCAGCATACAGTCCCATGTAAAATACATCACTCCTCCTGCCTTCAGCTCCTCCAGCATACAGTCCCATGTAAGACACATCCCTTCCCTGCCTTCAGCTCCTCCAGCATATAGTCCCATGTAAGATACAACCCCCCACCTTCAGGACCTCCAGCATACAGTCCCATGTAAGACACATCACTTCCCTGCCTTCAGCCTCTCCAGCATACAGTCACATGTAAAATACATTACTCCCCGCCTTCAGTCCCTCCAACATACAATCCCATGTAAAATACAAAACTCCCCCTGCCTTCAGCCCCTCCAGCATACAGCCCATGTAAATAATATCACCCTTCCTCTCTTCACCGCTGGCCTTCAGCCCCTCAAGCATACAGTCCCATAAGATACATCACTCCCCCTGCCTTCCAGCCCTTCTTGCAAACAGTCCCATGTAAAATTCACCACTCTTCCTGCCTTCAGCCCCTCTAGCATACAGTCCCATGTAAAATAATATCACCCCCTGCCTTCAGCCCCTCCAGCATACAGTACCATGTAAATAATATCACCCCCACTACACTATCTTCAGATCCCTCTAACATACAGTCTCCAATACAAAGATTATTCCTCCTCCCTTCAGCCCCTGCAAAAAGTCCCCCAAGTAAATATAACAGTCACTATTCTCCTCCACACACTGACCTGCAGCCTCTGCTCCTGCTTTGTCGAATCTCCCGCACATCTTTAGGCCACGCCCCGTGGATGACGAGACTCTGCCTCTTCCCCTGACATCATACCTCCTAGGAGCAACTCCATTCTAGACACTACGGTTGCTCTACTGCCTCATAGGATTCAGGCCACTAGCCTGAGGCCTATGAGGAAGAACGGAGGGGACGGGGCCACAGGCTCCCATGGCCCTCATTGAAGTGCTTGCTGCCTCGCGCCCCCTGCAATTTTGCGCCCGGGCAACAGCCCCCACGCCCCCCCACGCTACTGTGTCCCTCTCTTCTTAGTAGGAGTGGGCTGGTCCTGCTTCCTGACAGCAGGGGGAGTTCTAGCTAGGACAGTTAGGAGGAAGTAAGCAGGTCCAATTGCTCCTACTCATGTTTTGGATCTGGTCAAGATACCAGGTAGGTTGATGTACTGCTCCGAATTAGTTGATATTGTCTTTATGTGCACGGCGGAATTAAGCAAAGACACACACGCTGGGGTCAAAGCAAAATCTCTAGTTTATTGTGAGTGTTCAGAATATACCGCCCCGGTGGGAGGTGACTAAATGTGGTGCATTTGTATTGGTTACTGGGAAGCAATAGCAAGCATTTAATGGGTTAATCCTACACTTCTTTTCCATCAGGCTGACCCCCTCACAACTCTGCAACCCCCTCACTGTACCTAGGACCTTGGAATGCGCTCCTTACCCCCTCCCATCTTCAAGATAGTGGAAAAGCTGTGTGCGTCTGGTACATCCAGGAAGCAGGATTTTTCTACTAAGCGGTGTCTGAGCAGTGTAACACAAGTGTACAGAACAAGCAAGTATCCATACTGTTTCAATAGTCCATAACATTCCCCCCTTGGAAACTTGATTGTAGGCTATCCCTACCTAATGAATCCACTGGGCATACCCTTTGTATCCTCTTCACCTGCAGTGGCGACAAGTTACCTCTAATAGATAAGCTCCCGGTTTCAGGGCTTATGGTAGTACCCCGAGATTCATCTTACCCTATCTCTGCACGGCATCATAGCTGGGAGGGGGGCACCGTGTTGAATGGCGTTTCCTTTTGTTCTTCCTCATCATAGAGAAGCATGATAGGTTGCCCATCAGTTTTCTTCAGTCTTTTTGAAAGACAAGCTTAAGTAAGAACAAGCTTAATTACTATATATCAACAATAGTATTAGGGCTACCTGTAATATTCCTTGGACAATTCCCATGGAACAACCCCCAATACCTTTAAACCAGTTGGCGGGGTTAAGGAAGGAGAAGGTATCAGACCACCATGTATCTTTATCAGCTTTATGTGTGTCGAGCCATTTATCCCTTAGATCCACCATTTTCTCTAGACCCACCTTAACTTGCAAATTACCCTGCAGGTCTATGTAATGGCAACAAGCGGGTCCCACAACCTGGCACATACCTCCATCTTTAGCTGTAACATAGTCTAGAACTAATGTGTGTTGGTTGGTGACAATGATCAACTGGTTCTGCACGATGTTCGAGGTATTCATAAGTCTCATCACTTCCCATATTTGATCGTCTAGATAATCAGTTGCTACCACCAAATGATCCCACATCTGCACTATCATGAGATATATGAAAAGGGTACTGAGAACTTTATTGGGAATGCTCATTTCTACAACATGTGGCTTGCCGTTTGGTCTGGGTGTGTTATCTTTGGCCCTACTGTACAAGGTGTGTTTAGGAATAGCATTTATGTCAATTTTAGAGTGTGGTACTATAAAGGTGGCAGGAGTAAGCCTGGCAATGGTGCACAGTCCTGTAACATTCTTGGATAACCATTTGTACGCTTTGTGTCCACAAACTAAGTATATGTCCTCTGGAACTGCCACTGCTGTGCTATTGAATAATTGGGTAATTAATTTGGCTAATTGTTCCTTTTGCCAGCTCATATCTTTTTAACTGACCTTCGGTGGTGTTGGCTAATATGCCTGTCAGGAGATCCTGTACAGTACGGTTGTTACAGGGTGAGTCTTTTCCATTCACGGCATCTACACTGCACGTGGCTGTCTGTTTTTGAGTCATTGCAACCTGAGTGTATTTGTGGACTAAATGTCATGCCTTTGGTTTGTACTTGGAGACAATAACAGTGTGTTCAGCTAGGAAAACATGTGACATTAGCCCAGTATCCCTCTTGCCAGGGGGTAAACCTATGATCTATCGATGGTCCTGATCTGTTTATCATGAGCCATGGGGCATCTGCCCACCCTGCGACAGGCAAGGGCACTTCCCTGTCCTTGTCTTTACTGGATTTAACTTGGTATATGGGTCAATGTCATGATACGTAGGTGGCTCCTCATCTCATGGCTTATTGTTCCGGGGTCATTTTACTCTTTTACAATGTGAGGCGTGGATCCAGGTGGGTCTCCCTACGAGTTTCATGGAAGTTGGGGCAATCAACAGCACTTGGTAGGGTCTCTCCTATTGTGGCTCGAGGGTGCTTCTGACGTATTTCTTGACTACCACCCACTCTCCAGGTTTCAGAGTGTGGCTTCCTTCTAGGGAGTCAGGATCTGGAATGGAAGAGAGAACTTGTGCATATATGCTAGACAATTGTTTGCTCAATGCTATCACATATTTTGCTCAATGCTATCACAGATGTTTAATGCATTTGTAGCTGCTGCTGAAAATACTGTAAGAAAAGGAGAAAGACAGGAGGCAGCGCCTCGTGTGTAGAACCGTATGATAATATTAAAAACAACAATGCACTGATTGTGCTTACCGTATTGGGTTGTGATGAGTCACAACTCCTATGAATCGCTTGTGCTGGTAAAAGCCCGTCTAGCTTGCGGGGATGACTGCTGCTGCTGCCCAGGTTCTTACCCGTTTTCGTGGAGCACGATATCCGGGGTATAAAGAATAGTGGATAGGTATAAAAAAAAAAAAAAGTGAACCTTATAAAAGCGGCACTGCTGCAGAAGACAGGACACAAATAGATAAAATAAAGTGGGTCTTTATTTGTATTGGTCTACGCGTTTCAGGAGAGGACTGCCCCCTTCATCAGGACAATATGTCATTGGGGTCGGTAAGGGGTGTGAAATGCTAGGTGTGACCCTACCATCTTCCATACCTCTTGGGTTAGACTAGCAGTGAATGCTGGGCCCTGATAACTCTGAATGACCCCAGGTACCCCAAACCTACAAACAGTTTCCTGCATTAGTTTCTTTGCAGTGGTGATTGCTGTCTGGTTTTGGACGGGGTAGGCTTCTGGCCACCCAGAGAACAAGTCTATCACTACTACCACATATTGAAACCCTTGGCACATTGGCATCTGGATGTGGTCGATTTGGATCCTTTGGAATGGGCACAGAGCTCTGGAAAGGCACTTGGTGGGCGTGGGTTCAGTCCTGCCTGGGTTGCACTCGGCACAAATGAGGCAAGACTGGGTATATCTTACCAGGACCGGGGTGATTCCTGGGGCCAACCATATTTTGTCAATTAGTTCTTTCATGGTGGTTTTGAATTGGTGGGTGGGCCCATGGGCCACTGAGGCTATTAAAGGATAGAGGGCTCTGGGTAAGCACACTCTCTTTCTTTGTGTCTAGAGTCCAGATTCTTCTTCGAGGGCTGACTCTTTTAACCAGGTTTCCTTTTCCATGGGAGTGGCCTGTTTCTGCATTTGTTTCAGTAGGTCCCATGTGACCTCTTTTTGTTCCAGGTCTTCCTGTGCTACCATAATTTGCTTTGACTGGACTCTTACCTTTTACACTGCTGCTTTCTTGGCTGCTTGGTCAGCTAGGGCGTTTCCTCTGGCCTCAGAGGTGTCAGCTCGAGTATAGGCCTTTACCTTGATCCATGCCACTTGGGTGGGCAGGAGTACTGCTGCCATTAGAGCCACTACTGCTGAAGCATTCTTGATTGGGGTTCCTGCGGCTGTGATGTAATCCCGGGCTTTCCATATTACTCCAAAGTCATGAACCACTTAAAAGGCATATTTAGAGTCTGTGTAGATATTAGCGGTAGAGTCTTTTGCCATGAGGGCAATGAGTTCAGCCTTCTGTGCTAACAATTGTCTTGCACACAGCACCTCATGCCTGTATGGAACTTCCTTTTGTCATCGGCATACCTTGAGCCATCCACAAAGAGAGTCTAATGCGGGTTTGTCAGAGGAGTGTCTTGGACTGATGGTGGTGTCCCTACTTCAGCTTCCATCATTGTGATGCAATCATGATCTTGTTCCTTGTAAAGAGAGTCGGTTGAGGCCCATAGTTCATCTTCCTGAAGATCTTCTTCAGCATGAAGATCAATAAAATCTTCAGAATCTCCAGTATACTCCCCCTTGGAAGGGGAAGGAGTGCATCAGGGTTGAGGATGTGGCATCTCTGAATGGTGACATTATCTGGCGGAGCATATTACACTGGTGCCAGAGGTGGCCCTGTGCAGTGAGGTGTTTAGGTTGAGTCTGCTGGAGAATGTCAGAAATGTCATGGGCAGCCAGAATTGTGAGGGGGTGACCAAGCACAACGTCAAATGTGACATACAGAAGAGAGGTGGCAGCCTGGACAGCTCTTACACAGGAAGGGCGGCTCTGGCTACAGGGTCAAGGCGCTTAGAATAGTAACCCAGGGGTCTATTGCGGCCACCATGAGTTTGAGTAAGGACTCCAGTCGCGTGGCCCTGATGTTCCATAATATACAGTCGGAAAGGAAGGTTGTAGTTCGGGATACCAAGAGCAGGGGCAAATGCAATGGTGGCCTTCAATGGCTGAAAGGCTTCTCTGGCCTCCATTGTCATCTGGAAATGAGTAGTAGCATTGTGGGGTATACAGTCATCTAGGGGCTGCATTAGGACTGAAGCATCAGGGATCCAGGGTCTGCAGTAGGAGATCCCAGAAAGGTTTGCAGCTAATGAGGGGTATCCGGGAGTTGGATGTCAGAGATGGCCCTTTTCCTGGCATCAGTGAGGTGCTTGCTACCTTGAGAGATACAATGACCTAGGAAAACAACTTTGAGGAGACACAGCTGCAATTTGGCTTGTGAGACTCGACAGCCAGCAGAAGCCAGGAACTGGAGAAGGGAAACAGACATGGATAGGCAGACTTGCGGAGAAATGGCACAGAGGAGTAGGTCATCCACATATTGCAGGAGTTCCACTTCCGGGTGGTCGGACTGCCAGGGTTGCAGAACAGAGGACATAGCTTTGCTAAAGGCAGAAAGGGCTGTTTTGGGCCCCTTGAGGCATAACAGTCCAGGTGTACTGTTTGCCAGCATGAGTGAAAGCAAAAAGGAATTGGCAGTCCAGTCCTCATGTAAGGGAACAGAAAAGAATGCATTGGCAAGATCAATGACGGCGAAAGTAGTGGCGGTGGCTGGGATGTGAGTGAGGAGTATGTGCGGGTTGGGGACAATAGGTGTCTTGAGGACAGTGGCCTCGTTGACAGATCGGAGATCCTGAACCATGCGATAAATAGGAGGTTGTCCCTTCTCCCTCTTCTTCTGGACTGGGTAAAGGGGCGAGTTACAGGGAGAGGTAGTGATTTTGATTGCCCCATTCTGCAGGAGGGCCTGCAATTAGAGTGTAATAGCATCCTGTTGTGAGACAGAAAGCGGATATTGCACTTTGTATGGCAGGACCTTGGGGTCCTTCAGGGTCACAGTGACTGGTGGGACATCGAGGCGTCCGATATCCTGGGGTCCTTTGGCCCAGAGGGATCGGGGATGAGGTGCAAAATGGTTTGCAGCGAATCCCCTTGCTCATATGAATCAGTGACCTGAAGAGTTGTTAATGCCATGAGGAGGCAAGTTTCTTCCGGGTATAGGGCTGTACCGAGGGTGACCGTCCCATCCTCTCTGAACTGTATGTTAGCGTGGATTTTCTGAAGAAGGTCAGAGCCTAACAGATTGAAGGGGCATGTTTGGCTGACAACAAATTGCGATATGACTCCTGCTGGAAGGTGGAGCCAAGGGGCTTTGGTCCGGGAGAATCCAGGGGAAGTGACTGAGAGTGGCTTGGTAACGGGGTTGAGCTGCATGACCCCTTCTAGTCCAGAAAAGGGTAATTGAATGTCAGTGAGCCAGGAAGGAGGTACGGCAGTCTCACATAAAACACTGCGGGCTGCACTAGTGTCTACAAGGAATGAGAGTTCCTTCCCTGCCACCGCGAGGGTTGAAGGCTTGGCCCCTTAGGATAGGGGTGGGGATATGGTCCATTATTAGTGAATAATATTGCCCTGTCTTGTTTACCACAATACTCTCTTGGTCTGACCATGTACATCCATACGTTTGATATTCCTGTGACAGTTTCCTGAATAAGGACATGGGATGGGTTTCAGGATCTGGCAGCAGGTTCACTATGGTGTGGGGTAAAGGACACATATTTTGGAGGTCCTTGTGGTCGGGTAAGAGCTAGGGCTTCCTTTACAACTTTGAAATTGCCCCTTTCTAAAGCTTGCATATTCCTTTGTAATTCATTAATCTGTTCCTGGAGCAGAGTTGGTCTCTGCAGGCTCAAGGGTTGGGTGCCGGAGCCACTATAGTCTATTGGGGGTGGTCACTTAAGGGTCTCTGTGTCTGAGTCTACAGGACCAACAACACTGTCTGGATTCTCTTGTTCAGGTGCTTCTGACTGTCCCCCTATCATGATCGAGGCAGGAGGTGGATTGCTAGAGGCCATAAACGTGCCGTCTGGATTTATCATGGGATATAACGGAGCCACTGGTGAGACTACAGGAGCGACGGGAGGATCAGGGCTGAAGGAGATTAATGGTCCAGCCATGGGCGTCAGCTGGGAATAAGATGGTGCCGCAGCAGGGACTGGGAGGACATGCTTGGGGCTTACAGGGGTGTGACTATGTGCGCATGGAGCAACACAGGCAAAACACGTCTCTCGGGAGGTGGGATTTTGCTGTCAACATACATTACAAACCCACCCACTTCCTTTCTTCTCAGCCCAACAAGACTACCAGGTTTACAATAATATCTGCTACTAGCTTCATCAAGATTTTGCTCTCCTCCCGTCTGTTCAAATTCCCTGCTACAGTCCAGCCACACTCGAATTGTATCCATTAACTTCTCATCTTCTAATCTACCTTTCTTTTCTGTCAGAATATTTTGCCATGTTGTACAACACAAAGTACCACCCTTACATATACCATATCCTTTCTCTAGCTAAGGGTCTTAGGGACCAGCAAGAGATCCAATTCTCCTGTGAGACCACTGGAGAGACTGTAAGAACACCAATATATGGCTTTCCCAAAAGCTACAGCATGCTTAGTCAGCAAGTGTGACCAGCAAGTCACAGCTTTACAGACTCTGCTGCAGGTGAGGGACTAAGGTTCAGAAACCCATCATCGAGATTACAACCAGGCCAGAGCAACTCAAAGCTTGCATTTCATAGTGGCACCTATAGCCACAAGTGCCAGCTTCTGGCTGTTAGCCAGAAGTTCAAGGGATAGTAGTCAGTAATATAGCATATCAGAGGTGCCATTAACTGTTACTTATCAAGCTACTATACCTCATCATCCTAGGATAGAAATTGCACTTTGTACCAACTACTGCTGGATATACTACAAGTTTTAATTTGCACTAGTAAAGAGAGGCTTTCATTCTTTTACTTCTGGCATCAGTCTTTAAATCACCTTTCCACTGCACCAATCCCCAGGGAACAATGGCCTGAGGGAGTACACTGTGACACAACATCTAATGAGGGCCACCATCACTCCCATCATCTGCACTGGCGCCTCAGGGGCTTTCGGCATATGCATAGTACTCCCCTTTCTAAAGCAGCAGAATGAGATACTGAGTGAAATACAGATGTAGTAGAGTTAACACACATGCTTTATGAGATGTGTTATCTAAAAACCTTCAATTGCTTTTCAATGGCTTTTGTTTTAAGATAACGCGATGAGTTAAAACATTTTAGTTAAGAGTTTGTGCGTTAACCTTGCTACATCTGTAATGTACTTTTAGGTAGTGTGAGGCAGTAACAGGCCTCATATATGAGGAAAGATATGTGTCTCCTAGAATGGTGCAGGAAACGTATTAGAGGAGATGTATGTTATGGTTGCTATGGTTTCACCTGAGAAGTGTCACCAAGGTGTCAGCCTTGGTGGAGTAAAAACCAGTAGCTAGTGTGTCCACTAGGATCAGGCTTGGACTGGCCTACAGGGGTACAGGTGAATCCCCTGGTGGGCCACTGATAAGGTGGGCCCCTAGTGCCCCATTCCCTACACAAGTGCTACATGGCACAGTAGTACTGCATACAGCATCTCAACCAGCCTATGCATCCTTGCAAAGACTGGGCAGATTAGAAACTATCCAGTTTATTATGTTACTGTAGAGGTATTATTTGGCTGAGGTGACTTCTAGATATGAAGGCAGACCAGCCAGTATCCAGCCAGTCCCACTTTCTTGTAGTCGCTGCACAGACACCCATAATCAATCCTTTTGTAGTGTCTAGCTGCTGTATGAGCAGGTAATATTTGCATGTATCTGTGCAGTGGGCCCCAGAATGAATTTTACTGGTGGGCCCTAGGCACCCCAGTCCGACACTGACTAGGATAGGTAGTGGACGCTGTTGTTACTTAGCATACCGTAGCTGCTTTCAGGTAATCCGGGCCTGGCTTTTATTGGTAATAAGCAAAGAGCTGGGTGGGTGATTATTCCCCACGATCCGCTCCCGGTCTCACAGGTGGCCCATGTCCACGGTTTTGATTAAAAAGTCAGCAGTAAGAAGCAGAGTGTGCCTGTATGAGTGAGAGGCTTTTCTTCTCTTCTACTGTTACCCGAGCGGCAGGGTGGCTCCTGCCCAAGGCGATCGGACGAATCTAGGCTGCACCAACCGTTGCAATTCTCTTCTTTTGGCCTTCATTGTGGTTGCGCCCAATTGCTGCAACCGCAATAGGTGAGCAAACCATCTCTTACAGTACAATTTTAATTTACTGAACATACTTACCCTATGAGTGCCTTTCTCTATCCTATTGGCCACCATTTGATATCACATTTGAAGACCCCCTGATGCACCCCTAAAGTTGAAACTCAAAAAAAAATTACCCCATTGTGGAAATTACGGGATAAAGTGGCAGTTTTGTTGGTACTATTTTAGGGTACATATGATTTTTGGTTGTTCTATTTTACACTTTTTGTGAGGCAAGGTAACAAAAAATAGCTGTTTTGGCACCATTTTTATTTTTTGTTATTTACAATGTTCATCTGACAGGTTAGATCATGTGGTATTTTTATAGCGCAGGTTGTTATAGACGCGACACTACCAAATATGATTACTTTTTTGGTTGTTTGTTTCAGTTTTATATAATAAAGCATTTTTGAAAAAAAATTGTTTTTATTGTCTCCATAATCTGAAAGCCATATATTTTTTTTTTTTGGGTGACTGTCTTATGTAGGGGCTAATTTTTTTCGGAATGAGATGACGGTTTGATTGGTACTATTTTAGGGTGCGTATGACTTTTTGATCGCTTGGTATTACACTTTTTGTGATGTAAGGTGAAAAAAAATGGCTTTTTTTACACACTTAATTTTTATTTTTTTACCATGGTTACCTGATGGGTTAGTTCATGTAATATTTTTATAGAGCAGGTTCTTACGGACGCGGCTATACCTAATATGTATACTTTATTTATTTATTTATGTTTTACATAATAACAGCATTTTTTAATAAAAAAAAAATCATATTTCACTGTCTCCCTATTCTGAGAGCCCTAGTTTTTTTTATTTTTTGGGCGATTGTCTAAGGTAGGGGCTGATTTTTTGCGGGATGAGATGACGGTTTGATTGGTACTATTTTGGGGTGCATGTGACTTTTTGATCGCTTGGTATTACACTTTTTGGGATGTAAGGTGACAAAAAATGGCTTTTATGACACCTTTTTTATTTTTATTTTTTACGGTGTTCACCTGAGGGGTTAGGTCATGTGGTATTTTTATATAGCAAGTTTTTACGGACGCGGCGATAATATGTATACTTTTTTATTTTTTTTACATTTAAGGCTACTTTCACACTGCCGTTTCTGGGTCCACCTGTGAGATCCGTTTCAAGGCTCTCACAAGCGGCCCCAAATGGATCAGTTTAGCCCCAATGCATTCTGAATGGATAAGGATCCGTTCAGAATGCATCAGTTTGGCTCCGTTCCGCCCCCATTCTGCTCTGGAGGCGGACATCAAAACGCTGCTTGCAGCATTTTGGTGTCCGCCTGGCCATGTGGAGCCAAACGGATCCGTCCTGACTTACAATGTAAGTCAATGGGGACGGATCCGTTTACATTGACACAATATGGTGCAATTGTAAACTGATCCGTCCCCCATTTAATGTAAGTCAGGACGGATCCGTTTGACATAGGCCTCATGCACACGACCGGTTTTTTTTGCGGTCCGCAAAACGGATTTCCGTTGTTCCGTGATCTGTGACCGTTTTTTCTTCCGTGGGTCTTCCTTGATTTTTGGAGGATCCACGGACATGAAAAGTGAAAAAAAATATATAAGTTTAAGTTTGCATTGAAAATGATAGGAAAAACGGACACGGATCACGGACACGGATCACGGACGCAGATGACTATCTTGTGTGTATCCGTGATTTTTCACGGACCCATTGACTTGAATGGGTCCGTGAACCGTTGTCCGTAAAAAAAATAGGACAGGTCATATTTTTTTCACGGACTGGAAAAACGGATCACGGACGCGGAAGCCAAACGGTGCATTTTCCGTTTTTTCCACGGACCCATTGAAAGTCAATGGGTCCACGAAAAAAAACGGAAAACGGAACAAGGGCCGCGGATGCACACAACTTAGACTTTTTTTGACTGAGTTATGCAGACAGATCCGTACTGAATGGATACCAGCATTTGCATTTTAGGTGCGGATCCGTCTGTGCAGATACCAGACTGATCCGCACCTAAACGCAGGTGTGAAAGTAGCCTTACACAATAATATCATTTTTGAAACAAACAAAAACATGTTTTAGTCTCTCTATATCAGACTGGTATTTGTGTGTTTCAAAAATCCATATTTTTTTTAATTTTTTGCGAGATTGTCTTAAGTAGGGGCTAATTTTTTGCGGGATGAGGTGATGGTTAGATTGCTAACCATCACCTCATACGCCTTTTGATCGCTTGGTGTTGCACTTTTAATGATGTAAGGTGACAAAAAAATGATTTTTTTTTAGCACCGTTTTTTTTTTACTGTGTTCATCTCAGGGGTTAGGTCATGTGATATTTTTATAGAGCCGGTCGATATGGACGCGGCGATACCTAATATGTCATTTTTTCCTTATTTTTGAACAAATTTTTTTACTTGAAACTTTGCATTTTTTCTTGTAAAACTTTATTTTTTTACTTTTTTTTTCACTTTACTTTTTTGTACCACTCTGGGACTTTGCCATGCATTGGCTGTAAGTGTATTACACTCTATAATACACTTACAGCTTCCTGCCTGTTAGATCCAGGGGGCTGGATCTCACAGGCTTTTCACGAAAGGCAGCCCCGATGCCTAAGGAAAGCATCGGGTCTGCCTTCCCTGCCATCGGGTCCCCGTCACAGCAGCGCGGGGACCTGATGGCCACCGCGCACACTTCTGAAGCTCGCACGTGCCTCAGTCAGCACTGACCGCGGCCGTGCATGCGCATACAGCAGGGGTCCGGCTATCAGTGACTGCCGGACCCCTGCCGCTGATCGGGCGGGCGCCGCAAGTTTTTTTTTTAAAGTATGGCGGCGGGCCCTCCCCCGCACCAGGCGGCTGCCGCAATGCCCGGGCTGGTGCGTCTATGATTGTGCAGCCTGAAGAGAGGGACTGACAGGAGGGAAGCACCTCTAATGTAGCGTGGCCGAGCTCTGTTCGGTCCGCGGTACAGGAGCTTTTGTTTCCTGTACCCGGCCGGACTGACAGAAAGTGCTCACTTAGTGTGCACTTCCTTTTAGTCCGGCCGGGTACAGGAAACAAATGCTCCTGTACCGCGGACCGAACAGACCTCGGCCACGCTACACTAGAGGTGGGGGGGAATGAGAGTGACAAGAGAGGGGGGGGGGAGTAAATGAGAGTGACAAGGGAGGGGAGGAAGTAAATGAGAGTGACAAGAGAGGGGGGGAGTAAATGAGAGTGACAAGGGAGGGGGGGGAGTAAATGAGAGTGACAAGGGAGGGGGGGAGAAGAGAGTGACAAGGGAGGGGGGGGAGAAGAGAGTGACAAGGGAGGGGGGAGAAGAGAGTGACAAGGGAGGGAGGGAGAAGAGAGTGACAAGGGAGGGGGGGGAGAAGAGAGTGACAAGGGAGGGGGGGGAGAAGAGAGTGACAAGGGAGGGAGGGGGAGAAGAGAGTGACAAGGGAGGGAGAGGGGAGAAGAGAGTGACAAGGGAGGGAGGGGGGAGAAGAGAGTGACAAGGGAGGGAGGGGGGAGAAGAGAGTGACAAGGGAGGGAGGGGGGAGAAGAGAGTGACAAGGGAGGGAGGGGGGAGAAGAGAGTGACAAGGGGGGGGGCGGAGAAGAGAGTGACAAGGGAGGGAGGGGGGAGTAAATGAGAGTGACAAGGGAGGGAGGGGGGAGAAGAGAGTGACAAGGGAGGGAGGGGGGAGAAGAGAGTGACAAGGGAGGGAGAGGGGAGAAGAGAGTGACAAGGGAGGGAGGGGGGAGAAGAGAGTGACAAGGGAGGGAGAGGGGAGAAGAGAGTGACAAGGGGGGGCGGAGAAGAGAGTGACAAGGGAGGGAGGGGGGAGAAGAGAGTGACAAGGGAGGGGGGAGTAAATGAGAGTGACAAGGGAGGGAGGGGGGAGAAGAGAGTGACAAGGGAGGGGGGAGTAAATGAGAGTGACAAGGGAGGGAGGGGGGAGAAGAGAGTGACAAGGGAGGGGGGAGTAAATGAGAGTGACAAGGGAGGGAAGGGGGAGAAGAGAGTGACAAGGGAGGGAGGGGGGAGAAGAGAGTGACAAGGGGGGGGCGGAGAAGAGAGTGACAAGGGAGGGAGGGGGGAGAAGAGAGTGACAAGGGAGGGGGGAGTAAATGAGAGTGACAAGGGAGGGAGGGGGGAGAAAAGAGTGACAAGGGGGGGCGGAGAAGAGAGTGACAAGGGAGGGAGGGGGGGGAAGAGAGTGACAAGGGAGGGGGGAGTAAATGAGAGTGACAAGGGAGGGAGGGGGGAGAAGAGAGTGACAAGGGGGGGGGAGTAAATGAGAGTGACAAGGGAGGGAGGGCGGAGAAGAGACTGACAAGGGAGTCCCCAGAGCCAGACTGCAGCCAGAGAGCAGATCATCTTATTGTCCTGGTGGTAAGTAGACAATGCAATATGTTTATTATTTAATTGTTTAGTTATTAATACTACATTGGAAACTAATTTACCTCACATTAAGGCTCCCTTCACACGTCCGCAACGTGTTTTGCGAATACACGGAGCCGCGGATCCGCAAAACACGGAAAGCCACTTCAGCCACTTACCTTTCTCCAGTGCCGGCACTGGGAACTCTTCTCCCCGATCCTCCTCTCAGCTGCGCATGCGCACGCATTCAAAACTATGGTCCGCTTCTTCCCACTGTAATTTTCACAGTGAGAATCGCGGAAGCACCTCTAGCGGCTGTCAGGGAGACGGCTACAAGAAGCTTGATTAACCCTAAGGGAAACATAGCAGTTCTTTTAATTTAAATGCTGAGAAAGGGGTGGAACATATGTGATGTCATGATATGGGCAGATAATCTGATAAGGGAGGGGGGGTGGCAATTTTTATCTTGCCTAGGGCGGCAAAAATCATTGTACCGGCCCTGGAAGGGGGTAGAATGGAATGGAAGGTTCCATTCTATCTAAGATAGCTCTGCCATATTTGCTGGTGAACCAGGCATATTACATGAACATAACAGTTTCAAACAGATTAGGAATGCACAGTGTATAGGACCTGATGACGTTTTGTTAGCCCATTAGAGATAGTAGCCGGGTGCAGTAGTGGTAACACCACTCTGGGGTGTTACACTCACACCTAACATATC
Organism: Bufo bufo; assembly: GCF_905171765.1. Classification (NCBI taxonomy): domain Eukaryota; kingdom Metazoa; phylum Chordata; class Amphibia; order Anura; family Bufonidae; genus Bufo; species Bufo bufo. Next base: position 170,378,707 of record NC_053397.1, read on the forward strand.
AGTACACTGCTGGCCAGGAATGAGTAGTGGGAGGGGCTATGAATGGGGCATAGGGCCCCAGTTTAGATTCTTGCTATTGGGCCCAGTGACTTCTATGTACACCCCCGTGTACAGGAATGTAAATAATCGTATACACGTGCTCCTTTATGCTTAAATAGATTGTCCAGGATCAGATAGATATGGCTGCTTTATTTCTAAAACAGCACCATACTTGTCCATAGGTTGTGGTGGTATTCAATTCAGTTGAGATGAACAGATAAAACCCACAGACAAATTTGGCAATGTTTTTTGGGTGAAAGCTGCCATGTTCTCCTAATATTAAACAACCCCTTTAAGTCTATAACTAAACCAACTAAATCTATTTCACAAAGAGGCCTGAGCTTTGAGTAGCTGCTATAGATACAAGAATAGACTTGAGGCCCGAAGAGACTTGTAAGATACATATCTAGTTTTCGCAATATGCACTATCTACGGTTTCAATGCAGCTCAACACATTTATTTTTCAGGAAAGCTTTAATCCATTAAATGGCTTGAATTGCACTTGGGGCAGCTTAGCAGTAGAGCCAGGCAACTTGCAATGACTATCGTTATCTCATCAATTGATGCAGAAGGACACTTGAAGGTATAATTTAGTAAACCAGAAGAAGGTTGCAATCCTCCTTCACGTTAATACTAGGTCTTTAGTAGAAAATGACATTCATGCTTCATAATTTCACAGTCACTTTTAAATTGTCAACAATATGTTATACCCGTACCTGATGAGTACATTAACCTGTTCCTTTCCCCCTACATCACCACACATCCGCTTTTTAGATTTCTGTGATCTCACATAACATTACTAGTTAAGTACTTGGAATAAATTATGCAATTGTCTGCAGAATTTTTTTCTTCTAAAACTTTGTTCATATGTCCTCTGTTGCAACGGAGGAACAGAATACTAGAGTTACTGTATCCAGCATAGCCGGACAACGCCGGGCACTGCCAGATTCAATATGAGAGATTGATTCTCCTGAAACTATGAACTCTATTAGGGTCCGGACCCATTCATTATTAATGGGGCCGCAAAAGATGCGGACAGCACACAGTGTGCTGTCCGCATCCGAACTTCTGTTCCGCTACACCGCAAAAAAATAGAACATAACCTATTCTTGTCCGCAGCCATGGACAAGAATAGGCATTTCTATCATAATGACGACCATGGGCGGACCGCAAAACAGTTGCGGACGTGTGAATGGACCTTTAATGTATAAAATGTAAAGTGTTTTTTTTAGGAACAGTTTAAAGGGAGTCAGTCAGCAGTTTTGAGAATGATAAACTGACAACAGCACTAGGTAGGGGCTGTGGTAATCATATTTTTAGTGGAGCTGTTATGGTCAGGAGTAGTGTGAATAGGAGCTTCTATTCTGCCAGATTGTGCAAGTTGCACTTGAGGTAAAGCTTCACTGTGATGAGTTCTCTGCATTGAGCTCTTTCCAACTCTTTCTCTTTGAAAAATGTTTATCTAATAGTAAATAGTACTGATGATTATAATTTAAGTTAATGATGTATAATTGAGAAAGGTTGAACTTAATGGACAGGTGTCTTTTTTGAAACCTATGTACTGTAACTATGTAACCTACACAGGGCACGGGGAGTATTTGCCATAGAAGACAGTCATTTGGCTTTTAAGTTAATTCTTCAGCCTAGAAGATTCACTTTTACAAAAAGTACTCATGTGGAATTCCTGAATCAAAAGGGGACACGTAAATTGAAATAAAAGTCTTACCGTAAATTAGACATAGTATAAATACCCATGTGGGTGAAAAAGACATTCAGTCTGGATCTGAAAGGGACTCTGATCTAGAACAATCATGTCCTGGTTTTTATTCAGCTTTGACAAATCCATCTAGTTTTGCAAGTCTTGGTGGCTCAGCAACCAAGCATAAACTAATTTTTAAGGAATTTACTGGTATTTTTAACATAGGCAGGTAAAGTTACAATTTCCAGTTTTGGAAGATTGAAGGGGCTGCCTCATCAAAGACAGCCCCTTTCAGTACTGGGGTGCGGAGGCAAAGAACTGATTATTACAGGTCCATCTTCTGACATTCCAGGCAAACAGTAGATTTTACTGGGGAAGCCTTCTTTTGCAATCAAATCTTTACAGCAGCCACCCTACCATTTCTCAACTTACACAAATTCCCCATTCTGCTGCTATACCCAATTCTGTGCCTGCTACTGCCCCATTTACCTATTACTGTATATGTTGTGTGGCAAATACTGTATGTACTTCAAATAATGCTGGCATAACTTACCACTAAACAATCGGGCCACACAGACAGCATCCCTGAAAACAAGAGTGCCAGACAGATAGTGTCCCTGCACTGATCATAGAGATGAGTGCAGCAAGGAGAAAGTGGACTCTGCAGCTGTATGGCTGCACAGTTCACTCTATGATCAGGAAAGAGCGTTATCACTGCTCTGCCCAAACTTTATGGTGGCAGTTAGCAGTGCATTACATTACACTGAAGTGTTAGACTTCTTTCATGCTGCCCAGGAGAAACTGGAGATTTCACAGTCAATTTTCCTATGTGTACTATCCACTTTCATATGTATGTTGAAGAAATCACTTGTAAATGAGTATACTCTATGATGGAGTACCCACCGAATTGTACCAGTCTTGTGTTCTGTTAATAAGTCCAGCTTCATGATTGATTGTAAATATTTCCTGAAAGCAATCACAGACCATCCTTTTTTCCACTAGGAGCTTCAAATAATTGGTTCCATGTCAGTACCTTCCTTGTCCTCCTCTCCTCCCTGACACTCTTTCTCACTGCTCTATTGAAACCTCTTATAAACTGTTATATCTGGTCTTCTTTTTGTGGTTTATGAGTACAATAGCTGGGATCTTTGATTCCTCTTACTGGTCAATGAGATTGTTTCACCCACAAAACTATAATGTCACAGATGATGTTGCAGAAAGCTGGAACTTATAAATAAACATCCGACTGGCTTGATCCCAAACTAAGGAGCATATAGGTGAGCCCTATAAAACCCTAGAGCTCTCCCTGACTGCTATGCCCATGCAAGGGTCTCTATGGTAGACAATTGCATGCCCACGTACCTAATACTGTGTGACACCTGAAAACACTATAATAGTGAGGGGACACGACCACTGGCTCCCTGCACTTAATACGGACGGAGTGAGGGTCACCTAGAATCAAGCCAGCAAGGAAACACAAATAAAGGAAAAATACTTATCTGAGGAAACAGCAGCAGCAGCCTCAAGCAGTGAACACCTCATCCAGGAAGTAGTATAAACCGCAAAGTGAGGCAGTATGGAAGGGAATATAAAGGGAGACAATTAGTCTAAATAGGTGACACCTGGGAGAAGGAAAGGAGATGACAAAGTGAAACCAAAACAAAGAACGTCATGCAAGAGGTAGAGAAGAACGTCTGCCAGACCTTCTCACAGAACTGACGGTGACATATGATTGCCACAAAGGCACAGGAGAAAATCTTTAAAGGAATTGTTTACATTTACCATGTTTTTTTAGGCCTCATGCAAACGAATGTTCCGTTTTTTTGCGGTCGGCAAACCGCAGATCCGCAAAATACGGAAGCCGAAGATAGAATTCAAACCAATATGACCATTTAGGGGTTAAAAAAAATCACCTCATCCACTTGATCGTGCTGTAGCAGTCTCTTCTATCTTCATTCAGCAGGACCTGCCAAAGGACCTGCAATCTGGTAGATGACGTCACCGCGCTCACCACGTCCCGAACCCGAACTTTGATCTGAAGTTCGGCTGAACACGGCAAACCCGAACTTCCACGGGTTCACTCATCCCTACTTAAAAACCGTCTCTCATTAGCATAGCATGCCTTCACTATTCCAATGCTCCAACTCAATTTTCCATCAGAAAATGACCTATTGTTTAAATCAAGTTTTATGTTAAACATATGTTAATAGTATTTGTGATGATTTTTTTTATTACTTTTCTTTATTTCCATGCCACTATCTATAATATAAAAAAAATATCCTACAATCATGGAGTTTTTACACTGGCCACTAGGACTAAGGTACGGCATGTCAAGTCTGCCTGTTCTTTGAAAGCCTGGATTATCTATAAATAGGTGTTATCTTTTGTTGTAATTCTGTCTGTGATGATAATTAGATGGCTACTGAAGAGTTACCTGTACAGAACAAGAAGTCAAGACATATTATTAGGCTTAGCGGCCAGTGCGCAAGCTGCACAATTTTATGTTTTTGTTTTTTTTTTAAATACGAATAGTGACTTGGAAAATTAAAAAGAAAAAGAATCACCAACATTTTAAATATATATGTTTATCATAAAAATGTAATTTAAATAATAGGTCACCTTATGAAGACACGTTCCTGATAGGCACTGACATTCTACTCCACCTCCTCAGTCTGGATTAAATACGAGGACTCACACTCATATAGATCCTTACCAAATTGACTGTATATTATGACTACTCTCTGGTGAACTACGACACTTCATAATACTTACCTCGTCGCCCATTGACCTGCTCTTTACTGGCAAGTACTGTCAAAACCCCTATTTTTTTCTGACAGCTGATACTTATTTTCCAACAGTATTGCTGCTGAAATATTTTCCTCTTCCTCCATCTCAAGTCCCTGTCCCGTTTTTTCTTTAATTCTTTTAAAAAATTTTGCCTTCTGGGATATTCTCGGATGAAATAGTTATGTTGCTGTGCTTATGTTATTGTAAATGCAATAAAACTTGAATTGCATAAAAAATCCCTATATACCATCAAAAATACTTTCTCCATATACCCGGTTTAGACAGAATTCAGGCTGCTTGCCGTCACTACTATATGGAGCTTAGGAACCTGCTGAAGATGGACGTCACATCATGGTTTTGTGCAATATTAAAATTCCCATTTTGTAGGCAAGTTATTAGCATGCTTTCATCTTTGGCATCTTTATTTGCAGGCTCTTAGACTTGGGTTTTGTCTCATTGACTCAAGAAACAAACTAAATAAATAATATGTGAGTAGGCTTGATGTACAGCACTGTGCTTACTATTTTTTACAGTTTGTTTCATTACATTTCCTAGGAAATATTGAAACAAACTGTTTCATTCATTCCTAATTAGTGTTGAGCACGAATATTTGAATAGCAAATTTCTATTGTGAATATCTCCACTTCGAGAATTCGCAAATATTTAGAATATAGTGCTATATATTCGTTATATTAAATATTCTGATTTTTTTTTCCATCTGAACACATGATTCCTCTCTGCTTCTTGCTTGTGGGCCAATGAGAAGGAAGCAATGTCAAGTTCACAACAATACTTAGTGCACCAATCAGTAATCTGTAGTCCGACCTGCTAAAATGTGAAGTTGCACGTAGTGCGAAAAAATATTCTAATCACTGCCGATTAGCGCAATCGCGAATATATTGGAGCACTTGACTCTATCTGCATATAAAGCTATTCTAATGTCTAAGTCTCAGGAAACTTATACCAGCTTGAAAAATGTAGCCAAAGTGACCCACGCCTGTATTTTGCGTTACGAATTCGCATTACGCGATCTTTACATTGCCGATTTTTCGCATTCAATAAAATAATCTCGAATTCTTAAAATTCGCAAATATATGACGAATATTCTACAAAATATTCATGGAATATCGCAAATTCGAATATAGCCCCTGCCACTCATCACTATTCCTAATGTAGATTTTATAGTTACAAATAGTATAAATCGTTATTTTTTGCAATAAAATAACTTTTTTCTTACATTAGGGGTCAGTTGGTTCCTTTCTTATCTATTCTAAGCCAAAATACTTCCACTGCAGTATCAGCATGTACTCTATACAGCTTGCTAAGCTCTGAGCCTAATTTAAGATTCATTTGTATCTAACCTCATGCATGGTGCCTGGCATCTCAAGGGAGGACTGCTTCAGAAGTGCATACTTTATTCCCAGTTTGCTCACTGTTCTGCAACATGACTTTCTGAGTAAATACTAGGAGAATCAAATCAATCTGCTTGACTGACTAAATTGACTTTGGATACATGCTGATAGATTCAGACTCAAGTATTCATTATTCCCCTGTTTGTTTTCAACTGGTGAATGAATAAGAACTCATACAACATTCATCGGATGCTTTGATTTGCTCTTCCAGTAGGCTGTAAAAATATAAGAGAAAATTAAACTTTCTGGATCATTAAGGGGGGCAGGTGCAGGAGCAAAGTTGAAAGGACTTCAGTATTGGAGGAGGTCCCAGAGTTTGGACCCCAGCTTATAATGGTAGAATGGATATATTCTAACAACATGGGTGAAACAACACATAGCCTCATAAACATAACCATGAGGGCATGTCTACTTAACAAACACCAAATCTACAAAGATGCTCCACAGAGGAGCACAAAGACACCATGTCCGTTGTAATATTTAAATATTAAAAACATAAAAATGGGACAAACATCAGAAAGGGTAACATTGACCATAATAGCTGTTTCAATGTACCTGAAAAAGATGTAAAACATATCAAACATACCAAGGGGAAAAGAAGGAAGTATATCCGTAATCACACCCATAAATAGCAGTAGTTCAAAAAATAAACATCCATATGAGAAAGAGAGAGGGATGTCTTATTCGACCCTCCAAGTACCGTAATTTATGAGACTACATCAATATCATACTAAGTGGAGTACATAGAGAAGTAAGGCCCCAATTGCAAGGATCAAACCAGGCCCCCCACACGGGACAAAAGGATTTCTGCCTAAACCCCTTTCGATGACCCTTGGGCCATTTTTTCCACTGCGTCACAATCCTGACCAAGTTTTCACCCACAGTAGAAGAGGGGATAATCCCAACTGGGCCCACTCTTGCCCTGGGCCTCATAGCAGTCGTATGGTCTGCCACTATGGTAGTTACGCCCCTGATCATATCCAAAAATACTCCCACCAACAAATAAAACATCTGTAGACATGATCGCGCAAAAAGAAACCTATAGTGGTTTGAGGATACCTCAATGCGCATTTCACTTCCTCAGCTTCATCAGGAGATATTAGATTGAGCCGGTTATTTCACACAGCCTCCACACTGTACACTGCATGCAGAATTATTAGGCAAATGAGTATTTTGACCACATCATCCTCTTTATGCATGTTGTCTTACTCCAAGCTGTATAGGCTCGAAAGCCTACTACCAATTAAGCATATTAGGTGATGTGCATCTCTGTAACGAGAAGGGGTGTGGTCTAATGACATCAACACCCTATATTAGGTGTGCATAATTATTAGGCAACTTCCTTTCCTTTGGCAAAATGGGTCAAAAGAAGGACTTGACAGGCTCAGAAAAGTCAAAAATAGTGAGATATCTTGCAGAGGGATGCAGCACTCTTAAAATTGAAAAGCTTCTGAAGCGTGATCATCGAACAATCAAGCGTTTCATTCAAAATAGTCAACAGGGTCGCAAGAAGCGTGTGGAAAAACCAAGGTGCAAAATAACTGCCCATGAACTGAGAAAAGTCAAGCGTGCAGCTGCCAAGATGCCACTTGCCACCAGTTTGGCCATATTTCAGAGCTGCAACATCACTGGAGTGCCCAAAAGCACAAGGTGTGCAATACTCAGAGACATGGCCAAGGTAAGAAAGGCTGAAAGACGACCACCACTGAACAAGACACACAAGCTGAAACGTCAAGACTGGGCCAAGAAATATCTCAAGACTGATTTTTCTAAGGTTTTATGGACTGATGAAATGAGAGTGAGTCTTGATGGGCCAGATGGATGGGCCCGTGGCTGGATTGGTAAAGGGCAGAGAGCTCCAGTCCGACTCAGACGCCAGCAAGGTGGAGGTGGAGTACTGGTTTGGGCTGGTATCATCAAAGATGAGCTTGTGGGGCCTTTTCGGGTTGAGGATGGAGTCAAGCTCAACTCCCAGTCCTACTGCCAGTTTCTGGAAGACACCTTCTTCAAGCAGTGGTACAGGAAGAAGTCTGCATCCTTCAAGAAAAACATGATTTTCATGCAGGACAATGCTCCATCACACGCGTCCAAGTACTCCACAGCGTGGCTGGCAAGAAAGGGAATAAAAGAAGAAAATCTAATGACATGGCCTCCTTGTTCACCTGATCTGAACCCCTTTGAGAACCTGTGGTCCATCATCAAATGTGAGATTTACAAGGAGGGAAAACAGTACACCTCTCTGAACAGTGTCTGGGAGGCTGTGGTTGCTGCTGCACGCAATGTTGATGGTGAACAGATCAAAACACTGACAGAATCCATGGATGGCAGGCTTTTGAGTGTCCTTGCAAAGAAAGGTGGCTATATTGGTCACTGATTTGTTTTTGTTTTGTTTTTGAATGTCAGAAATGTATATTTGTGAATGTTGAGATGTTATATTGGTTTCACTGGTAAAAATAAATAATTGAAATGGGTATATATTTGTTTTTTGTTAAGTTGCCTAATAATTATGCACAGTAATAGTCACCTGCACACACAGATATCCCCCTAAAATAGCTAAAACTAAAAACAAACTAAAAACTACTTCCAAAAATATTCAGCTTTGATATTAATGAGTTTTTTGGGTTCATTGAGAACATGGTTGTTGTTCAATAATAAAATTAATCCTCAAAAATACAACTTGCCTAATAATTCTGCACTCCCTGTAGATGTCATCTCATACTAGAGCGGCATTATACAGAATATACCGATATGAATTCACATATTCTCAGGATGAGTTTTGGGTATGAATACAGTAATCGTTGTAATTGCTATTTTAAGAGTTGTCACCACTTTCACCACCAGTTGAAATGTTTACCATTAAGAAGACTACCACCCAAAACCTGAATATTACTATATAAAAGTACGGTTACTGAGAAGTTATTTAGACTTTGGCAATATTTTTTCAAAAATAATGCTATTTTAGTACTTTAGGCTTATTTTAGTGACCATTTTGAAAATGAAAGTGGGATACCATATGGAAGCTGAGAAAACGAACCCTTCTTCACCCTGTTTCGCTGTTCTCTACATGGGAGCTCAATACCTACCATAAGGCGTGGACTTGAAAGTGATAGAGACTGAAGTGTGCAAAGTAAACGCAGCTGAGAGACAAGGACCCATAGCGGATGAGCAAGGGGTCAGCCCTTTGAAGAACGAGAGAAATAGAAATAGAGCAAAATTGAGGGGAAGCCACCACAGCTAAGGCTACTTTCACACCTGCGTTTAGGTGCGGATCCGTCTGGTATCTGCACAGACGGATCCGCACCTATAATGCAAATGCTTGTGTTCGTTCAGAACGGATCCGTTTGCATTACCATGAACAAAAAAAAATTAAAATTTTTTTTGTTCATGATCCGTTTTGACTTACATTGAAAGTCAATGGGAGGCGGATCCGTTTTCAATTGCACCATATTGTGTCAGTAAAAACGGATCCGTCCCCATTGACTTAGGCTACTTTCACACTGCCGTTTCTGGGTCCGCCTGTGAGATCCATTTCAAGGCTCTCACAAGCGGCCCAAAACGGATCAGTTCAGCCCCAATGCATTCTGAATGGATAAGGATCCGTTCAGAATGCATCAGTTTGCCTCCGTTCAGCCTCCATTCCGCTCTGGAGGCGGACACCAAAACGCTGCTTGCAGCGTTTTGATGTCCGTCTGACGAAACTGAGCCAAATGGATCCGTCCTGAATTGCAATGTAAGTCAATGGGGACGGATCCGTTTTCACTGACACAATATGGTGCAATTGAAAACGGATCCGCCTCCCATTGACTTTCAATGTAAGTCAAAACGGACCCGTTTGCATTATCATGAACATTATTATTTTTTTTTGTTCATGGTAATGAAAACGGATCTGTTCTGAACGGATACAAGCGTTTGCATTATAGGTGCGGATCCGTCTGTGCAGATACCAGACGGATCCTCACCTAAACGCAGGTGTGAAAGTAGCCTTACATTGTAAGTCAGGACTGATCCGTTTTGGGCCGCTTGTGAGAGCCTTGAAACGGATCTCGAAGGCGGACCCAGAAACGCCAGTGTGAAGTAGCCTGACCAGTTGTGAACCGCAATGGTGCAGGTTGTACAGCTTGTAAGTATTGTGCTTGCCTCGGTAAAGACTGCCTGTTCATGCAGGAACTGCCTGTGATATTTCTTTTTTCTGTGCAGGAGTTCAACTAAGGTACTAAACCTGTTTGAAGTTGCATGTTTAAGGTACATTCATAAATGTCTAAGATGGGAATAACGATAACCCTTTAAAATCAGAAACCAATAAAATAACTCAAGGCTCTTACTGAGAGACTGTAACAATATGCTAGTATGCTAGTTTCGTAAGGTCTGACACCCTTTAATGACAATTTAAGGGCACCAGTGACTGAACTGTAGACCCTCACTTCTGTACCCAACCACTATGCCCCCCAGGACAGTCTTTAATATTGATTGAACCCTGGGCAAAAATTAACTTGGGCCCCCTGGATCCCGCCTTCCCACACCTTAGCAGGCAATCACGCCCTCCACCATAACACACACACAAAAAATCCACACACCTGGTAGAGTACAGTGAATAACTGTAAATACTTCCAGTTCTGAAGACTCCAGCGGCTCAGGATCAGTGCTCTGGGCAGCTGGGCTCAGGCTGGAAGTGGGCACTGCTCTGCAGTAAGGAGACCAGGGCTCGGCTCACCCTAGGGTTACAGTGCACCCCAGCACCCCACAGTATGCAGTATAGCACCCTATAGTATACAGCAACCCACAGTATGCAGTATAGCACCCTATAGTATACAGCACCACACAGTATGCAGTATAGCACCCCACACTATACAGTACCCCACAGTATATAGTAGAGCAGTATAGCAGCCCACAGTATACAGCACCCCACAGTATACAACACCTCACAGTGTACAGTAGAGCAGTATAGCACCTCACCGTATACAGCATCTCAAACTATACACGATACAGCACCCCACACTATACAGCCCCCCACACTATACAGTACAGCAGTATAGCACTCCACAATATACAGCACCCACAGTATACAGCCCCCCACAGTATACAGCCCCCCACAGTATACAGTACAGCAGTATAGCACTCCACAATATACAGCACCCACAGTATACAGCCCCCCACACTATACAGTACAGCAGTATAGCACTCCACAATATACAGCACCCACAGTATACAGTATACAGCCCCCCACAGTATACAGCCCCCCACAATATACAGTACATCAGTATAGCACTCCACAATATACAGCACCTACAGTATACAGCCCCCCACAGTATACAGTATACAGCCCCCCACAGTATACAGTACAGCAGTATAGCACTCCACAATATACAGCACCCACAGCATACAGTATACAGCCCCACAAAGTATACAGTACAGCAGTATAGCATTCCACAATATATAGCACCCACAGTATACAGTATACAGCCCCCCACAGTATACAGGCCCCCACAGTATACAGCCCCCCACAGTATACAGGCCCCCACACTATACAGCACCCCACTATACAGTAGTTTACAGTATATTATCATAACAGCCCCTGTCACCTTTTTCTGATGTAATCTTCACAAAAAAAGCTCCACAGTTAAGGCAAACTTCTATAGCAACACTCCTGGTAGGACCTTGATGACCTCATAGCCATGTGACCAGTAATATTGCTAGGTTACTGGTCACATGGTGATGATGTCATCTAAGGTCCTAGAGAATCACAGCTCCCACAGTACGCTGCCTGGAGTGCCGGCAGGCATGGCATGGCAGCACCCCCTGTGTAGCTGACAGCCTGACACCCGGGGCAGTGGCTAGCAGGGCTCAAGAGGCAGCTGCCCCTTGTTAAAGACGGCCCTGATGCCCCCCACCAATGACGTTACCACTACCATATTCTTCAGGCTGGTCACTTTCAAAGATGAGCCTGTTCACCACCATGAGGTTTAACACCCTCTATTAATTCCAATAAATCCACCATAACTTGTCTGCAACATCCACCTGAAATAGCAAAGCTGTGTAAGGGCATGTTCACACAAAGTTTTTATGCACATTTTTGGTGCATTCGTTCACTGATTTGAATTCTGCGTCACAAAAAAAAAATAACTAACATGTCAGTTCTTGTGATGGTTTCCATGTGAAAAATCACAGAAGAGTCACAAACAGATTAGCCCCATTCAATAGCCAATCCCACCGAAGTGCAAACTGTAAACTATGGCTGAAATCTAAGTGTCAGTCCTGATTTCTCTTACAGGCAGCTTGGCAAAAGTACATGTCAGATTTTTCTGAATGTATTTTCACTGTGCCCTTAAAATATATACTTCTGAAACCTGCATATCTTTATCCTACTTTATGTGTGATCACTAGTTTGAGCAAATCGAAGTCAAACAAATTGACTTCCATCTGAATTTCAGGAAAAATTTGATTTGCCATGAAGCTTAAATTCCTCACACTTTTTTTCCTGAAATGGCGGTAAAAAAATATATACTTACCTCATCCATTTGCTCATGGAGAGGCCATTGCAGCCATCTTGATTGAAGAAACAGCACAAAATCTTATGTGCTGTGACATTACCACTGTGACATCATTAGTGATTGCTAGTGTTCATCAGGGATTTGAATTTCAGGATAAATTCGATTTGCCGCAAAGCCGAATTTCCTCGTCGTTCATGGTAGCAAATAGATTTTACCTGAAATGTGTAAAAAACGAAAATAATCATACTTAACTGATCCATTAGCTCACAACGGGCCAGCCGCCACCATCTTGATTGAAAATATCGCACAAAATCCCATGCGCAGTGACGTATGACATCACCATGCCAGCTGAAGTGCTGATGTCATCGCGGGCCGTGTGAGATTTAACACTAGACTTTAAATCAAGATGGCGGCGGTCGGCCAGATAGAAGCAAATGGATGATTTTATTATTTTATTTATTTATTTTACACAGTGTTAATACTATCTGATGTTGCGATCAGCTATGAACGCGGCATCTGAGGGGCAATAGCCGCTCCCTGTCATTGCACCCACTGCTTACAAAGAAATGCACTTCGTGACGGAGTAATTAATCTCTAGTGATGACATCACCACGCCTGGCCAGTGTAATTGTGTCATCACTTCACAGTGCGAGATTTTGTGCAGTTTCTTCAACTGCTGCGGCCTGTGATAATGCCCTCTGCCGTGCTAAACACACGTTCACGCTATACACTGGCTGCAGGGCAGGTCAGCACCTCCAAGGCTGACAAAGCTTTTCCACATTTTGGCCATGCTAACCCTGACTTCTCAGGTGCTGGCGGTGCCCCAGCTGCGTTGGCAACCTCTTCCTCCTCCTCTGCCTTCGCCTTGTGTTTCCACTGTGCCCCCGCTGTCAGGTGGGAATGCCATCATCAGCGTGCACTTGTAGTCGCACATCTTCCGATCAGTAACAGACGTTTTCACTAAATTTAGTTCCCTGTCAGCAATGCAGAGCAGGGGTTCATTCACGGCAAAAGGGGGTTCATGTCACCCAGCAATAGAACAGAGGATTTTGAGAGATTTAGGCCCCTGTCACCCAGGCACAACAGGGGTTCATTCACGGCAAAAGGGGGTTCTTGTCACCCAGCAATAGAACAGAGGATTTTGAGAGATTTAGGCCCCTGTCGCCCAGGCACAGCAGGGGTTCATTTACGGCAAAAGGGGGTTCATGTCACCCAGCAAATGAACAGAGGATTTTGAGAGATTTAGGCCCCTGTCGCCCAGGCACAGCAGGGGTTCATTTACGGCAAAAGGGGGTTCATGTCACCCAGCAATACAACAGAGGATTTTGAGAGATTTAGGCCCATGTCACCCAGGCACAATAGGGGTTCATTCACGGCAAAAGCGGGTTCGTGTCACCCAGCAATAGAACAGAGGATTTTGAGAGATTTAGGCCCCTGTCACCCAGGCACAATAGGGGTTCATTCACGGCAAAATGGGGTTCATGTCACCCACCAATAGAACAGAGGATTTTGAGAGATTTAGGCCCCTGTCACCCAGGCACAGCAGGGGTTCATTCACGGCAAAAGGGGGTTCATGTCACCCAGAAATAGAACAGAGGATTTTGAGAGATTTAGGCCCCTGTCACCAAGGCTCAGCAGGGGTTCATTCATGGCAAAAGGGGGTTCATGTCACCCAGCAATAGAACAGAGGATTTTGAGAGATTTAGGCCCATGTCACCCAGGCACAGCAGGGGTTCATTCATGGCAAAAGGGGGTTCATGTCACCCAGCAATAGAACAGAGGATTTTGAGAGATTTAGGCCCCTGTCACCCAGGCACAGCAGGGGTGCATTCACGGCAAAAGGGGGTTCATTTCACCCAGCAATTGAACAGAGGATTTTGAGAGATTTAGGCCCATGTCACCCAGGCACAGCAGGGGTTCATTCACGGCAAAAGGGGGTTCATGTCACCCAGCAATAGAACAGAGGATTTTGAGAGATTTAGGCCCATGTCACCCAGGCACAGCAGGGGTTCATTCATGGCAAAAGGGGGTTCATGTCACCCAGCAATAGAACAGAGGATTTTGAGAGATTTAGGCCCCTGTCACCCAGGCACAGCAGGGGTTCATTCACGGCAAAAGGGGGTTCATGTCACCCAGCAATTGAACAGAGGATTTTGAGAGATTTAGGCCCCTGTCACCAAGGCTCAGCAGGGGTTCATTCATGGCAAAAGGGGGTTCATGTCACCCAGCAATAGAACAGAGGATTTTGAGAGATTTAGGCCCATGTCACCCAGGCACAATAGGGGTTCATTCACGGCAAAAGGGGTATCTTGTCACCCAGCAATAGAACAGAGGATTTTGAGAGATTTAGGCCCCTGTCACCCAGGCACAATAGGGGTTCATTCACGGCAAAAGCGGGTTCGTGTCACCCAGCAATAGAAAAGAGGATTTTGAGAGATTTAGGCCCCTGTCACCCAGGCACAATAGGGGTTCATTCACGGCAAAAGGGGTATCTTGTCAACCAGCAATAGAACAGAGGATTTTGAGAGATTTAGGCACCTGTCACCCAGGCAAAGCATGGGTTTGTATACGCCAAAAATGGTAAAATGTCACCCGACAATTGAAAATAAGAATTTTTTCAATTTAGGGCACTAAAATTGGCACTTTTTTGCATTAACCACCTCCGGACCGCCGAACGCAGCGACGCGTCCTGGAGGTGGTTGATTGATTCCTCCTGGACGCGCCGGCGCGTCCTCTCGCGAGACGCGAGATCTCGGTCACAGCCGGCCCGCGCATGCGCATCGCGGGCCGGCAAAAGTTAAAGGAGTATTGCATCAGCAACCTGCCAGCCAATGATCGTTGCTGGCAGGTTGCTGATTTTTAAAAAACCGAATCAGAAGCCATCTAACACCTTATATTAGTAAATATAAGGTGTTAAATGGCTTGTCTACTCCTCTGCTGGTCCTTTTCGTCAGTTGGATCCAGCAGAGGAGCAGACAGAACTGTGAGTACCCACCAAACACTGCCCTTAGCCCCAGATCACCTTCCATCACCCCCATCATCCAAATTAACCCCTTGATCACCCCCTGTCAATCACTTAGTGAAAGACAAAAAGTGATCAGTGTAAACTGTCAATTTTTTTTTCACTAGTATTGGCTGTTAGGTTTTAGGATAGTTTAGGCCCCATGGTTAGGTAGTTAGCGTCAGTTAGCGCCCACCTCACCGCACCGCAGTCACTTTTATTCGCTGATTAGCGTATCGCTAATCAGCATTTGTACTTTTATAGTATCTGTAAGTGATCAAAACTGATCACAGTCAGATCTATAATTGTATTAGTGTCACCTTAGCTCGCCCTCCACCCAAAACGCAGTGTTTGCCCGATCAGGCCTGATCGGTCGCCCACACGTGCGTTCACCCACGCCCGCCCCACCGCAGTGACAAAATTTTTATTTATTTTTTATCACTGCACATTCACTTTACACGCACTGCAGCGATAAAAAAATCAGTTTTGATATTTTTTATCAACCGCAGCGGCCTCCGGTACTTCGCTAGCCTCCCCTTTGTAAGACAGGCTTGCTTTTTTTCTTGGGTAGTCTCAGGGAATACCCCTAAATTTAGTAGTCCAAATGTCAAACAGGGGGTATTCTTCTGAAGAGGCCTACAGGATTCTGACCCAGTCGGATGAGGAATGGGAACCCTCATCTGACGAATCTAGCGGGTCAGAATATGAACCTGTAGAAAGCAGTGGCACTCTGACCCAAAGTTCGGACGAGGAGGTTGAGGTCCCTGATAGCACCAGGCGTACCAGGCCCCGTGTCGCTAGACCACAGGTTGTGCAGGATCCGTTTCAAGGGCAGCAGAGTGGGGCTGGCGCTGTCGGATTACGTGGTGAGGCATACACCAGCAGCGCAGCCCATCCTGGACCTAGTACCAGCACTGCCGTACAACCTGGTGAAGTGGCGAGCACCAGAAGAGCAGTTGAAGCTGGTACGGTGGCACGTGCAGTAGTTACCCCGTCGCAGCCACCACGCAGACAGGCCCGTAGAGACCCTAGAGTCCCTGAGGTGCTGGCAAACCCTGATTGGCAGTGAATAACTTCAGCCGCACCTGTAGTTCCCCCATTCACCGCCCAGTCTGGAGTTCGGGTTGAGACAGCTCAGATCGGTTCGGTCCTGGGATTTTTTGAGCTGTTCTTGACTGCGGAGCTCTTGGACTTAGTCGTGGCAGAAACAAATCGGTATGCCACTCAATTTATATCCGCCAACCCGGGAAGCTTTTATGCCCAGCCTTTCCGGTGGAAACCAGTCCAAGTTTCCGAAATTAAAATTTTTCTGGGCCTTCTCCTCAACATGGGTCTAACTAAAAAGCATGAATTGCGGTCATATTGGTCCACGAACCCGATTCATCACATGCCCATGTTCTCTGCTGCCATGTCCAGGACACGTTTTGAGACCATCCTGCATTTCCTGCACTTTAGCGACAACAGCACCTCTCGTCCCAGAGGCCACCCAGCTTTTGACCGGCTCCACAAAATTCGGCCCCTCATAGACCACTTCAACCAGAAATTTGCAGATTTGTATACCCCCGAGCAAAACATCTGCATAGACGAGTCCCTAATACATTTTACCGGGCGCCTTGGCTTCAAACAATACATCCCAAGCAAGCCTGCCCGGTATGGGGTCAAATTGTGTAAGCTCTGTGAAAGGGCCACAGGCTATACCCACAAATTTCAGATCTATGAGGGAAAAGATCAGACCCTGGAGCCGGTCGGTTGCCCTGACTACCTGGGGAGCAGTGGGAAGACAGTCTGGGACTTGGTGTCACCCTTATTTGGCAAGGGGTACCATCTTTATGTGGACAATTTTTACACAAGTGTGCCCCTCTTCAGGCATTTGTTCCTAGAACAGATTGGCGCCTGTGGCACCGTGCGACCTAGTCGCGTGGGCTTCCCCCAATGGCTCGTTACCACCCTTCTTGCAAGGGGGGAGAGGGTTGCCTTGTGTAACCAAGAACTGCTCGCGGTGAAATGGAGAGACAAGCGTGACGTTTACATGCTCTCCTCCATTCACGCAGACACGACAATCCAAATTGAAAGGGCAACCCCTGTTATTGAAAAGCCCCTCTGTGTCCACGACTATAATGCGCTCATGGGAGGGGTGGACTTCAATGACCAGATGTTGGCTCCCTATTTAGTTTCCCGACGCACCAGACGCTGGTATAAGAAGGTGTCTGTATATTTAATTCAATTGGCTGCCTATAATAGTTTTGTTCTCTACAGTAAGGCTGGGAGAACACGATCCTTCCTCAAATTTCAGGAAGAGATCATCGAGAACCTCCTGTATCCAGGAGGTTCTGTGGCCCCAACCACCAGTGTAGTTAGCCGTCTACACGAGCGACATTTCCCCAGTGTCTTTCCTGGTACCTCAACCCAACTGCCACCCCGAAAAAAATGTCGTGTCTGTAGCAGGAGTGGAATAAGGCGTGACACCCGCTATTTCTGTCCTGACTGTCCTGACCACCCTGCCCTATGCTTAGGAGAGTTTTTCCGGAAGTACCACACACAGGTACACTTAGCATAGGGATTGCATCTCACAGGACAGGCACACAGGGCTATTAGGGCCCTTTCTCTCACAGCTGCTGCAAACCTCTCCTTTCACCTGGGATAAAGTGCATAACGTACTTCGCCACATCTTTGGGCGATTTGCGCTTTGCACATTGTCCCATGGGGAAGGAGAGGTTTGTTCTATGAAGGTAAAAAAAAAAAAAAAAAGAAAAAAATCACCGGTAAGTATAAAAGTTAACGTTCAGTTCAATAAAGTTTATATGTTATGTTCAAAAGTTATTATAAAGTTAATTAATTTATTGCGTTGCGGCCTGGTTTTTTCTTTTTTGTTTTGTTTTTTTTACCTTCCAGGTGGACCAACCCATCGACTAGCTGCAGCACTGATGTGCATTCGGACAGAAGCATTGCGCTGCTGTCAGATTACACGCAAGTCGGTGTATGCGGCGCTGCAAGACGAGATTTCTCCTCTGCAGTAAAAGATACGTTTGCCGAGGCATATGAGCTGAGGAGGTGGCGGTGTTCATAGACTTTGGCAAACACTTTGTATATAAAAAAAAAAAAAAAATCCCGGCAATGATTTATTCATTTACATCGATTGATGTGAATAGAGAAATCGGGTTTGCCAGGGCATACGAGCTAAGTGGGTATGGATGTTGGGCGGAGCTCCTATGTCCTGGCAGACGCCTTTCCCCTCCATTTTTTTTTTTGGCAGAGATTTTTTCATCCACATTGATCAATGCGAATGAAGAAATCTGTGGCGTTCATTTTTTCTTTCAGCCCAGAGGCTGAACGGAAAAAAAAAAAAATCTCATTACCCGTATGCTCAATATAAGGAGAAACTCCTAATGCTGGGCATACATGTAATGATTGCGGAGACCCTCAAATGCCAGGGCAGTACAAACACCCCACAAATGACCCCATTTTGGAAAGAAGACACCCCAAGGTATTCGCTGAGGGGCATATTGAGTCCATGAAAGATTTACATTTTTGGCCCAAGTTAGCGGAAAGGGAGACTTTGTGCGAAAAAACAAAAAAAATATCAATTTCCGCTAACTTGTGCCAAAAAAAAAAAAATTCTAGGAACTCGCCATGCCCCTCATTGAATACCTTGGGGTGTCTTCTTTCCAAAATGGGGTCACATGTAGGGTATTTATACTGCCCTGGCATTTTAGGGGCCCCAAAGCGTGAGAAGAAGTCTGGTATCCAAATGTCTAAAAATGCCCTCCTAAAAGGAATGTGGGCCCCTTTGCGCATCTAGACTGCAGCCTAGGTGGGCAAAGGGGCCCACATTCCAAAGAGCACCTTTCGGATTTCACCGGCCATTTTTTACAGATTTTGATTTCAAACTACTTACCACACATTCTGGCCCCTAGAATGCCAGGGCAGTATAACTACCCCACAAATGACCCCATTTTGGAAAGAAGACACCCCAAGGTATTCCGTGAGGGGCATGGCGAGTTCCTAGAATTTTTTATTTTTTGTCACAAGTTAGCGGAAAATGATGATTTTTATTTTTTATTTTTTCTTACAAAGTCTCATATTCCACTAACTTGTGACAAAAAATAAAAACTTCCATGAACTCACTATGCCCATCAGCAGGGCCAATATCTTGGCAAAAGACAACTTTTTCCATTTTTTTATACAAAGTTGGCATTTGACCAAGATATTTATCTCACCCAGCATGGGTATATGTAAAATGACACCCCAAAACACATTGCCCAACTTCTCCTGAGTACGGAGATACCAGATGTGTGACACTTTTTTGCAGCCTAGGTGGGCAAAGGGGCCCATATTCCAAAGAGCACCTTTCGGATTTCACCGGCCATTTTTTACAGATTTTGATTTCAAACTACTTACCACACATTTGGGCCCCTAGAATACCAGGGCAGTATAACTACCCCACAAGTGACCCCATTTTGGAAAGAAGACACCCCAAGGTATTCGCTGATGGGCATAGTGAGTTCATAGAACTTTTTATTTTTTGTCACAAGTTAGTGGAATATGAGACTTTGTAAGAAAAAAATAAAATAAAAAAAATCATCATTTTCCACTAACTTGTGACAAAAAATAAAAAGTTCTATGAACTCTTTATGCCCATCAGCGAATACCTTAGGGTGTCTACTTTCCGAAATGGGGTCATTTGTGGGGTGTTTGTACTGTCTGGGCATTGTAGAACCTCAGGAAACATGACAGGTGCTCAGAAAGTCAGAGCTGCTTCAAAAAGCGGAAATTCACATTTTTGTACCATAGTTTGTAAACGCTATAACTTTTACCCAAACCATTTTTTTTTACCCAAACATTTTTTTTTATCAAAGACATGTAGAACAATAAATTTAGAGAAAAATGTATATATGGATGTCGTTTTTTTTTGCAAAATTTTACAACTGAAAGTGAAAAATGTCATTTTTTTGCAAAACAATCGTTAAATTTCGATTAATAACAAAAAAAGTAAAAATGTCAGCAGCAATGAAATACCACCAAATGAAAGCTCTATTAGTGAGAAGAAAAGGAGGTAAAATTCATTTGGGTGGTAAGTTGCATGACCGAGCAATAAACGGTCAAAGTAGTGTAGGTCAGAAGTGTAAAAAGTGGCCTGGTCATTAAGGGTGTTTAAGCTAAGGGGGCTGAGGTGGTTAAAATGGCTCTAAAATAGTCCTTGAAAAGGCTAGAGGGATGTAAAAGGCCGTAAAATGTGCTTAAGAGCATGGCAACTGCTCTGCAAACAAATGTGGATAGGGAAATAACTTAAAATTAAATAAAATAACAAAAAATTACAAATTATTAACCTGCAACTCAGAGAACGAGGTGGATATGGAGTCGGAGGTTGAGGAGGCGGTGAATGTGGTGTTGTAGGTGGAGGCAGCAATGGAGGAGAAGGTAGCCAACAATGTTTTTTATTTATTTTTGATTGGGATAGGTAGCCCCCAAAATATTGGGACAAATAAAAAAATAAAAAAACAAAGAATCATTGCACTTGACTTGAGTACAAGAATGTATGTTTGATGGTGGTATACATGTCTATTCTGCACAAGGTACAGACAAGTCTTGTGGGATCCAAGCCTGGTTCATTTTAATAAACGTGAGCTTGTCCACGTTGGCTGTGGACAGGCGGCTGCGTCTGTCTGTAATGACGCCTCCTGCCGTGCTAAATACACGTTCAGAGAGTTCACTGGCTGCAGGGCAGGCCAGCACCTCCAAGGCATACAGGGCAAGCTCTGGCCATGTGGACAATTTGGAGACCCAGAAGTTGAATGGGGCAGAACCATCAGTCAATACGTGTAGGCGTGTGCACAGGTACTGTTCCACCATGTTGTTTAAATGCTGCCTCTTGCTAACACGCTCCATATCAGCAATTGGGGCTGGTTGTTGCGGCGAGGTGACAAAGCTTTTCCACATGTCGGCCATGCTAACCCTGCCTTCTGAGGTGCTGGCGCTGACACAGCTGCGTTGGCGACCTCTTCCTCCTCCCCTGCCTTCGCCTTGTGCTTCCACTTGTCCCCCGGCGTCAGTCGGGAATGCTCTCAGGTGCACGTCTACTAGCGTGCGTCTGTAGTCGCGCATCTTCCGATCACGCTCCAGTGAGGGAATTAAGGATGGCACATTGTCTTTGTAACGGGGATCCAGCAGGGTGGCCACCCAGTAGTCAGCACACGTTAAAATGTGGGCAACTCTGCAGTCGTTGCGCAGGCACTGCAGCATGTAGTCGCTCATGTGTGCCAGGCTGCCCAGAGGTAAGGGCAAACTGTCCTCTGTGGGAGGCGTATCGTCTGCGTCCTCCGTATCCCCCCAGCCATGTATTAGTGATGGGCCCGAGCTGCGTTGGATACCACCCCGCTGTGAACATGCTTCATCCCCATCGTCCTCCTTCTCGTCCTCCAGTAGTGGGCCCTGGCTGGCCAAATTTGCACCTGGCCTCTGCTGTTGCAAAAATCCTTTTTCTGAGCCACTTCTAAAAGACTGGCCTGATAGTGTTAGAGGTGACCCCTCTTCCTCCTCCTCGTCCTAGGCCACATCCTCTTCCATCATCGCCCTAAGTGTTTTCTCAAGGAGACATAGAAGTGGTATTGTAACGCTGATAACGGCGTCATCGCCACTGGCCATGTTGGTGGAGTACTCGAAACAGCGCAACAGGGCACACAGGTCTCGCATGGAGGCCCAGTCATTGGTGGTGAAGTGGTGCTGTTCCGCAGTGCGACTCACCCGTGCGTGCTGCAGCTGAAACTCCACTATGGCCTGCTGCTGCTCGCACAGTCTGTCCAGCATGTGCAAGGTGGAGTTCCACCTGGTGGGCACGTCGCATATGAGGCGGTGAGCAGGAAGGCCGAAGATACACTGTAGAGCAGACAGCCGAGCGGCGGGAGGATGAGAACGCCGGAAGCGCGCACAGACGGCCCGCACTTTATGCAGCAGCTCATACATGTCTGGGTAGTTGTGAATGAATTTCTGCACCACCAAATTCAGCACATGCGCCAGGCAAGGGATGTACGTCAAACCGGCTAGTCCCAGAGCTGCAACGAGATTTCGCCCATTATGGCACACCACCAGGCCGGGCTTGAGGCTCACTGGCAGCAACCACTCGTCGATCTGTTGTTCTGTACGCCGCCACAACTCCTGCGCGGTGTGGGGCCTGTCCCCCAAACACATTAGTTTCAGAACGGCCTGCTGATGTTTACCCCTGGCTGTGCTGAAGTTGGTGGTGAAGGTCTGTCGCTGACCAGTTGAGGAGGTGGTAGAAGAGGAGGAGGAAGCCGAGTAGGAAGAAGAGGCAAAGAATGATGCCCTGCGATCCTTGGCAGCGGAAGGACGTGCGCCAAACAGCTCTCCGCCTGGGGCCCAGCCGCCACTACATTTACCCAGTGTACAGTTAGGGAGATATAGCATCCCTGGCCGTGCTTACTTGTCCACATATTTGTGGTTAGGTGGACCTTGCCACAGATGGCGTTGCGCAGTGCACACTTGATTTTATCCGATACTTGGTTGTGCAGGGAGGGCACGGCTCTCCTGGAGAAGTAGTAGCGGCTGGGAACGACGTACTGTGGGACAGCAAGCGACATGAGCTGTTTGAAGCTGTCCGTCTCCACCAGCCTGAATGACAGCATTTCAAAGACCAACAATTTAGAAATGCTGCCATTCAGGGCCAGGGATCGAGGGTGGCTAGGTGGGAATTTACGCTTTCTCTCAAAGGTTTGTGAGATGGAGAGCTGAACGCTTCCGTGTGACATGGTGGAGATGCTTGGTGACGGAGGTGGTGTTGTTGGTGGCACATCCTCTGTTTGCTGGGCAGCAGGTGCCAATGTTCCTCCAGAGGAGGAGGAAGAGGCCGAGGCAGAAGCAGAAGAGGGAGCAGGAGGGGCCTGAGCTCTTTCTTGGTTTTGAAGGTGCTTACTCCACTGCAGCCCGTGTCTCGCATGTAGATGCCTGGTCATGCAGGTTGTGCTAAGGTTCAGAACGTTAATGTCTCGCTTCAGGCTCTGATGGCACAGGGTGCAAACCACTCGGGTATTGTCGTCAGCACATTGTGTGAAGAAGTGCCATGCCAGGGAACTCCTTGAAGCTGCCTTTGGTTTGCTCGGTCCCTGGTGACGGTGGCCAGTAGCAGGCGAACTGTTTTGGCGACGGCTGCTCTGCTTTTTGCACCCTGCTCCCGCTTTTGCTACGCTGTTGGCTCGGTCTCACCATTGCCTCTTCCTCCAAACTCTGAAAGTCAGTGGCACGACCTTCATTCCATGTGGGGTCTAGGACCTCATCGTCCCCTGCATCGTCTTCCACCCAGTCTTCCTCCCTGACCTCCTTTTTGGTCTGCACACTGCAGAAAGACGCAGCAATTGACACCTGTGTTTCGTCATCATCAGAGACGTGCTGAGGTGGTATTCCCATGTCCTCATCAAGAAACATAAGTCGTTGTGCGTCAGTGCATTCTATGTCTTCCACCCCTGGGGAAGGGCTAGGTGGATTCCCTTGGGAAACCCTGCCAGCAGAGTCTTCAAACAGCATAAGAAACTGCTGCATGAGTTGAGGCTCAGACAGGTTCCTCGATATGCACGGGGGTGATGTGACAGACTGATGGGCATGGGTTTCAGGCGCCACCTGTGCGCTTTCTGCGGAAGACTGGGTGGGTCATAATGTGAAAGTGCTGGATCCACTGTCAGCCACCTAATTGACTAGCGCCTGTACTTGCTCAGGCCTTACCATCCTTAGAATGGCATTAGGCCCGACCAAATATCGCTGTAGATTCTGGCGGCTACTGGGACCTGAGGTAGTCGGTTCAGTAGGACGTGTAGCTGTGGCAGAACGGCCACGTCCTCTCCCAGCACCAGAGGCTCCACCAACACCACGACCATTACCGCGTCCCTTATTAGATGTTTGCCTCATAGTTAGCGTTTACAAAGCAGTAAAAAGTGGTTGAGTCTGTTAAAAATAATTAACCGCCAATAAAAACCCTGATGTAGGGTATTGCATTCAAATTCTTTTTTTTTTTACTCTATATGACAGCAGTATTTGTGGCCTAAATATGACACTCACTTATGCACGTCTAATCCCAGATGTGCAGTATATTAGAGGGTTTTTTCACCCCAGTATGCCAAAGCCGTATTTATGGCCTAAATGTGACAGTCACTTATGCTTGTCTAATCCCAGATGTGCAGAATATTAGAGGCTTTTTTCACCCCAGCAACCAAAAAGCCGTATTTCTGGCCTAAATGTGACAGTCACTTATGCATGTGTAATCCCAGATGTGCAATATATTAGACGCTTTTTTCACCACAGTATGCCAAAGCCATTTTTTTGGCCTAAATGTGACGATCACTTATGCACGTGTAATCCCAGATGTGCAGTAATAATGCCCACTGTGTCCCCTTAACAGTAATAATGTCCATTGTGCTCCTTTCACAGTAATAATGCCATTGTGCCCCCTTCACAGTAATAATGCCCATTGTGCTAGTAATGCGCCCTGTGCCCCCTCCATAGTAGAAATACCCATTGTGCCCCTTCACAGTAATAATGCCCATTGTGCCCCCTTGACAGTAATAATGCCCATTGTGCCCCCTTCACAGAAATAATGCCCATCGTGCCCCCTTCACAGTAATAATGCCCACTGTGCCCCCTTCCCAGTAATAATTCCCACTGTGCCCCCTTCATTATAGTAATGCCCCCTGTGCCCCCTCCATAGTAGTAATGCCCTCTGTGCCCCCAGCTGTTTGAAGAGAGGGCAGCGCTCATATGAAAGCTGCTTTCTCTGTTCTGTTCACCTGCACGCCGTACAATTTTCCATGATGAGCAGGTAAACAGAGCAGAGAAGGCAGCAATCATACAAAAAAAAAAAACGGACAACCCCTTTAAAGACATACTTAGAAAACATTACATACAGCGCTACAGAACATACAGGATAATACAGCGCCACATACGTCTTACATCCAGTGACTTCTCTGATGTAGATATTCTCTTTCCTCTTCTTCTCCTATTAGACCAGACCACCATGGTGACTTCTTTCAGCCGTGCCTCGTCTCTGCAGAGTTTAACAAACAGACATCTTACTTTCCTACTTTTCCATCAACCTCCCACCTTCTCAGCACCCCATCCTGTCACCCCCAATACTGTGTCCACTGTGCTTGCCAATACTTTCCTGCAGAAACAGTCGCCCTGAAAATACTGGTACCACACAAATAGTGCGTCAGTACAAAAACACCCCTTTATATTGTGCGCTACTCATAAAAAAAACACCTTCCTTTCAGATCAGACCCCCATATAAAATCCTAAATGATATCCCCCAATCTCAGACCAAACCACCTTTAGACCTCTATGTCAGACCCCATATAAGACTCCAGTTTTAAACCTCAGATCAGACCCCCATTAGACCTTCATGTAAGACCCCATCCCACATATCAGACCTCAGACCAGACCCCCATATCAGACCTCCAGACCCCCAATAGACCTCCAGACCCCCAGTCAGACCTCCAGACCCCATTAGACATCTAGAACCCCAGTCAGACCTCCAGGCCACCAATCAGACCCCCATTAGACCTCAATCCCCCAATCAGACCCCCATTAGACCTCCAGACCCCCAATCAGACCCCCATTAGACCTCCAGACCCCCAATCAGACCTCCAGACCCCCAAGTCAGACCTCCCATTAGACCACTTCCGACCCCCCCAGTCAGACCTCCTGAGCCCCCATAGACCGCTCCAAACCCCCATTAGACCTCTCCAGACCCCCCATTAAACTTCCATATCAGACCTCAGGTCAGACTGTAAAGTAATAAAGTCACTTACCTTTGCTGCCGCCACTCTCCCTGTTCTGGCTGTCTTCTCTTCTCAGGGCCGGCGCTGCAGTCACCTGACCTCCTGCAGCATCAGGTCAGAGTGCGCTCTGTACGTCCTGACGCTGCAGGCTGCCAGGCCCTGATAAGAGCGAGCAGGAGGAGGGGTAAGTACTGGACAGCGCTTCTCTCCCCCTCCTCCTGCAGACTAGTGAGCGCTTCCAATACTGCCTCCCGCCTGCTCTCCTGCCTTCCACCCCGCTATCTATCCACCTGGCTTCAAGGGCATCCTAGCCACCACCAGAAAGGAGCCCCCGAATGTCCAGGGCATGCCATGTGGCGAAGAAAGGTTGCAGATAGTGTTAAGCAAATCAAAATCAAACGAATCGACCGATAAAATTTCAGGAAAAAATCCCCACGAAGCCGAATTTCCTCACGTTTCGTGGTAACATAGTAACATAACATAGTAACATAGTTTGTACGGCTGAAAAAAAATATCTGTCCATCCAGTTCAGCCTGTGACTAATCTATTTTTCCTGAAATGGCGGTAAAAAAAAAAAAACATACTCACCTCCACCATTTGCTTCTGGAGAGGCCATCGCTGCCATCTTGATTGAAGCGAGTGTGGTGACATGTGACATCACTACGTCAGTGCGATGGCCAGACGCAGTGAGATCGATCGCGGTGTCTGATCAGTGTGATGACGTCATCACATCACCGCGCGAGATTTCGCGTGGTTTCTTCAATCAAGATGGCCACGACGGCAGCAAATGGATAAGGGGATTATTATTATTTTTAACCTGATTAACCCCTTATGTTAGATGCCGCGATCAGCAATGAACGCTGCATCTGAGGGGTGCAATGACGGGGGGGGGGGGGGGGGGGGGGGGGGGGGGGGGAATGGTGTGATCGCCATTCCCCATCAATGCACCTGCTACATACAATGGAATGGGATTCATGACGAAGTAATTCAAGACTAACTGCAGAGCCCATTTAGATTGTTATTATCTTGGATTATGATATAGAAAAGGCCCCTCTGGAAGACGGGGGACTTATCATTTAATATTAGGATAGCGAATAAAATTAGGCATTCCTACGGTACTGGGGAATATGTTTGTATCTCCTACTTAACCATCTACTATGAGGACATCTAAGAGGCCTACATTATGACAAGTGTTGGGCGCGAATATTCGAATAGCGAATATTAATCGCGAATATCGGCACTTCGAGAATTCGCGAATATTTAGAATATAGTGATGTATATTCGCATTTTCGAATAATCTAGATTTTTTTTCATCTGAACCCATGATACCTCCCTGCTTCTTGCTTGTGGGCTAATGAGAAGGCTGCAATGTCTTCGTCTGAACTTAGCAACATCTCTAGCAACCAATAGGAAAGTTGCCTACCCCTTACTATATAAGAACCTCCCCAGCAGCCATTTTCTACAGTTTTTTAAAGTTCTGAGAGAGACAGCAGTGACATTGCTGTGCTCTGTGCTTCCCACACTACATTAGATAGATAGATAGATAGATAGATAGATAGATAGATAGATAGATAGTGTTACGACACTCACCGCCAGGTAGATGAAGCCGCCGTTTAGTGAATAAGCCCCTTTCTCCAGAAATGCAGTTTTTAATCCAGCCGATCGTCAAACTCCCGAATGAAGCATACGAAGTGGCAACTCCCGATCAGCAATTCAGTCGAACTCCTTCCACAGCTAGCAATATACGAAAGCGCTGTCCCAATAATAAATCCCTCCACAAACGAGACCAAGCTCCGTCTTGAAAGTCAAAAAGGAATCAATTTTATTGAGGGCTACCCACCCGTATTTATGCAGGTCTCCATCTGGTGGACACGCCCCTAGGGGACCAGAATGGAGACTAACACAGGACAGACATGCAGCACTACAGAGACAATACATCCCCCACAATGCATCATGGTCTCCTCCTCTCTGCCCTGGAGACCTGAGGAGTAATCCCATTATCTCTCAAGACAGAGGGTAACCACAATACACATGTGGGGACAACAGAACAGACATCACCATTTAAACATACAATGTCACAACCCTTTTCAATACACAGACATTTAACATCCCAAAATGGCATGCATTAGACCAGGAGTTCAAGTTAGTTTAAGTCCTTTGTGAACAATGAGGCCATTTGGGTTAACTAGCAGCACACTCCTCTCCTGGGTGGCCGTCCGTTCAGTAGTTCCAATCGGTATTTGGGGAAACACACGAACAGGGGCATACGGGCAGGAAATCCAGCGAAATGAAGGCAAACAGACGAACCAGCAATATAGGCCTATACAGATGGATCTTTCACACGGCTCCCCCCTTGTGGGACACTCCGGCAGACCCGGCTTGACCCTTTAGCGGGTCAACTTGGGGATGACCGGACTAGGAGGTAGCAAGAACGTCGGTTTGCCGGGACAATCCATCTGCATTCCCATTCTGCTTACCGGGTCGGTAGCTGATGGTGAAGTTATACGGTTGTAAAGCTAAACTCCACCGCAGCAGTCTACCATTGTCTCCTGAGACCCGGTTAAGCCAGACCAGGGGATTGTGGTCCGTCACAAGGGAAAATTCCTGTCCATACAAATAAGGGCTTAACTTTTTCAATGCCCAGACCAGGGCCAAGCATTCCTTCTCCACTGCCGCATAACTCACTTCTCGGGGTAACAGCTTTCTACTGAGATATGCAACAGGGTGCTCTCCTCCATCTTCCCCGACCTGGCTCAGCACAGCCCCCAGTCCATACATGGACGAGAAAACGTTTGCTAGGGAATGGGGCAGCCAGGACAGGGGCATTTACAAGAGCCTGTTTGAGTGCTTGAAACGCAGCTTCACAAGCCGGAGACCACAGGACCTGCTTAGGGAGATTTTTCTTAGTCAGGTCAGTCAGGGGCTTAGCAATAGTGCTGTAGTCTGGGACAAAGCGTCTGTAATACCCTGCTGTCCCTAGGAAGGTTAACACCTGGGTCTTAGTGATAGGTGTGGGCCAGTTAGCTACTGCCTCTATCTTAGCCGGCTCCGGTCTCTGGCTCCCACACCCCACTCTGTGACCCAGGTATTGCACTTCAGCCATGCCTAGATGGCACTTCTCTGGCTTCAGTGTCAGGCCAGCAGCGCGAATTTTGTCCAATACTACCCATACATGTACTAGGTGTTCCTCCCAGGACCCACTGTAGATCGCAATGTCATCCAGGTATGCACACGCAAATTCCTGGAATCCATCGAGAAGTCTATCCACCATACGCTGAAAGGTAGCCGGGGCATTCTTCATCCCAAATGGCATGACCTTAAATTGGTACAAGCCAAATGGGGTGACGAAGGCCGACTTGGGGATAGCATCCTCGGCCAGGGGAATCTGCCAATAGCCTTTACACAGGTCTATGGTGGTCAGATAGCGTCCCCTGGCAATACGATGTAATAATTTGTCTACCCAGGGCATCGGGTAGGCGTCAGTGGTGGTCCGCTCGTTGAGCCGCCTGTAGTCTACACAGAACCGCGTGGTCCCATCTTTCTTAGGCACCAGGACTACAGGCGAAGCCCAAGGACTATCGGAGTGTTCGATGACCCCAAGCTGGGTCATCTCCTGTATCTCCTTCCGCATTCCTTCTCGGACTGCTTCAGGGATACGGTAAGGGGGCTGTCGCAGGGGGTTCTGTCCAGGGGTCTCTACCTTATGTACAGTTAGGGTAGTGTAGCCAGGCTCTTGGGAGAACGTCGCCTGCTTCTCCCACAGAAGCTGTCTTGCCTGTCCCTTCTCTGTGGGGCTTAATCTATCCCCTAGCTGTACAAGACTAGTAAGGTCAGTCTGGGAGTCCCTCTCTAACAAATCGGGTAAGGGTAAACTCTCTGTATCATCTGCAGCAGGGGCACATACTGCAGCGACATCCTCCGGTCTCTCCTGATACTCCTTTAGCATGTTCACATGAAAGGATCGCTGGATCCTCTCATCTGAACAGCTGGCTATGAGGTAGGTAGTATCACACACCTGAGCTACCACCTTATACGGGCCCTGCCAAGATGCTTGCATCTTGTTCGCCTTCACAGGTTTGAGCACTAGCACTTTCTGCTCAACCTGGAAGACTCGCTGCCGGGCACCCCGATCGTACCATCTCTTCTGTCTCCCCTGGGCCACCTGGAGATTCTCTCTTACCATCAGGGACAGTTTCTCCATGCGGTCCCGGAGTTCCAGGACATACGGTACTATGGGGGTCCCTTCCTGCTCTGTCTCCCCCTCCCAGTGGCCTCTAATGAGATCTAGGGGTCCGCGGACCCTCCTCCCATAGAGCAACTCAAAGGGGGAGAACCCAGTAGATTCCTGGGGCACCTCTCTGTAAGAAAACAACAGATGAGGCAGGAATTGCTCCCAGTCTCTGCAAGTGTCAGAAAAGGTCCTCAACATCTGTTTGAGGGTGCCGTTAAATCGCTCGCAGAGGCCGTTAGTCTGTGGATGGTATGGGGAACTAAGTATCGGTTTAATGCCGCACACCCTCCACAGTTGCTGGGTGAGCACAGCGGTAAATTGGGTTCCCTGGTCAGAGAGAATCTCCTTAGGGAACCCGACCCTAGTAAAAATTCTAACCAGGGCATCAGCAACTGTCTCTGCCTCTATATTAGACAGCGCTACTGCCTCTGGATAGCGAGTGGCATAGTCCACCACGGTGAGAATATACTTCTTACCGGATGGACTAGCCCTGGCCAGTGGACCCACAATGTCAACGGCTATGCGGGCAAAGGGCTCCCCAATGATAGGCATAGACATAAGCCTAGCTCTTGGGTGGTCCCCCCGCTTTCCTACCCGTTGACAAGTGTCACACGTACTACAATATATCCGCACAGCCTGATTAAAATTTGGCCAAAAGAAGTTCTGCATGATCCTATAGGCTGTGCGGCGGGACCCTAGATGTCCGGCTAATGGAACATCATGCCCTATCCGCAGAATCTCCTGCCAGTATTTTGCGGGCACCACCAGCTGTCGATTCAGCGGATGGGCAACACTTTTCTGGACGGTTTAGGGATCCTATATAACCTGTCCCCCACACATTCATACCGCTCCCCATCTACTCCTACCTCTCCAGTATCTGCTCTGTCTCTATACTTCTGGAGAGTCGGATCTGCCTGAGTTTCCCTCCCAAACTCCTCTGGGGAATCCCAGCTAGCAAAGGTCTGTCCTAGGGTATCAGTCGGGGAATCGGGTCTTACCTGGGTCTCAGCAGCAGGTGGGCTGGTTCCAGCAGCACGGGTCTGGGTCCGGGTAGTCACTGGGTTGACATCAGCAGGTTCCATTGGAGCATAATCAGAAACCAAAGGGGCCAGGTCATTCCCGAGCAAGACATCAGCAGGCAAGTCTTTCATAACCCCCACATTCACATGTCCAGAGCCCACTCCCCAATCCAAATGAACCCGGGCAACAGGTAGACGGAACACGGCGCCTCCTGCTACCCTCACTGCCACAATATTTCCAGTGTGTTGGTGTTCGGAAACAAGGTTCTTTTGGAGCAGGGTCATAGTGGCTCCGGTGTCTCTCAGACCAGTGACCACTTTGCCATTTAGTCTAACGGTCTGCCTGTGTTGCTGCCGGTTATCCTGCTGGGCTGCTTGTACTGGATCCGCCTCATTTAGTATACCCCAAAATTCCTCCTGCTCAAGACAGTGAGCGGAAGACTGGGGTGGCTGCTGATGTCCGCCGGCTGGTTTTCTCCATGACTGCGCTTGGTTGTTATTGTTCAATGGGCACTCCGGTCTCTTGTGCCCCAACTGTTTGCACCCATAGCACTGGATAGGCTGAGAGTAATCCCGGGCGTTGAACCGAGCTGGCTGAACAAAATTGTTGGCTGGTGGTATTGTGGGGGTGCGTTGCGCTGGTGGGTGATACACAGTAGTGGTTGGAGGTGCTGCCGGTTTGTACTCCACTCGGGTACGGACCATGGCTGCTGTCTGGTCTAGCCTTCGTGCATCTGTGTATTCATCGGCCAGACGAGCAGCTTCAGGTAAGGTAGCGGGTTTGCGGTCCCTAACCCACTCTCTGACTCCTGCAGGTAACCGATCAAAGCAGTGCTCCAACAAAAATACTTGCAGCACCTCTTCCCCAGTTACCGCTTGGCACCCTGCCATCCACTGGGCTGCGGTGCGGTGTACCCTGCATGCCCACTCCACATAAGAATCGCCAGCCTGCTTGTTAGTGTCCCGGAATCGCCGCCGGTACGCCTCAGGGATGACGGCGTATCTGGCCAAAAGGGCATCTTTTACTGCCCGGTAACTTGTAAGTTCCTCCTCTGGGATGGCCCGAAAAGCCTCACTGGCCCGGCCGGATAATTTCCCAGAGAGGATAGTGACCCATTCCTCTGTGGGTACCTGGTGTAAGGCACACTGCCTTTCAAAATCGGCCAGGAACCCGTCAATCTCTCCCTCCGTTTCCACAAAATGTCTAAATGCAGCAAAAGGTACCTTTCTCCTTCCATTATTATTATGGGGTACCTCTGCTGCTGCAGCTCCTCTTCCCTGGAGCGCCTTTTGTGCTGCTACTGCTGCTTGCACCTGGATCACAATATCTGCTGCAGGGTTGGGGCCAAGGTGTGCCAGCCTTATCTGGACTGCCCGGTTAAATTGTACCTCCTCGGGTGTTAAATCCAGTATGCCAGGCACATTAGCTCTCTCCGTTCCCTGTGCTGCATCCATCTCCAATAATATAGAAATAATCTCTCTCTTCTTGAGATTACTCGCTGATTGTCCTCTGCGTTCCAATATATCTTTAAGGGTAGCACGCCTTAATTCCTCATACTGCATTTCCACCCTGGGATTTGTAGCTGGCCTTCTGGGCGGTGGGATTCATCCCGTTGCTTGCCACCAATTGTTACGACACTCACCGTCAGGTAGATGAAGCCGCCGTTTAGTGAATAAGCCCCTTTCTCCAGAAATGCAGTTTTTAATCCAGCCGATCGTCAAACTCCCGAATGGAGCATACGAAGTGGCAACTCCCGATCAGCAATTCAGTCGAACTCCTTCCACAGCTAGCAATATACGAAAGCGCTGTCCCAATAATAAATCCCTCCACAAACGAGACCAAGCTCCGTCTTGAAAGTCAAACAGGAATCAATTTTATTGAGGGCTACCCACCCGTATTTATGCAGGTCTCCATCTGGTGGACACGCCCCTAGGGGACCAGAATGGAGACTGACACAGGACAGACATGCAGCACTACAGAGACAATACATCCCCCACAATGCATCATGGTCTCCTCCTCTCTGCCCTGGAGACCCGAGGAGTAATCCCATTATCTCTCAAGACAGAGGGTAACCACAATACACATGTGGGGACAACAGAACAGACATCACCATTTAAACACACAATGTCACAACCCTTTTCAATACACAGACATTTAACATCCCAAAATGGCACGCATTAGACCAGGAGTTCAAGTTAGTTTAAGTCCTTTGTGAACAATGAGGCCATTTGGGTTAACTAGCAGCACACTCCTCTCCTGGGTGGCCGTCCGTTCAGTAGTTCCAATCGGTATTTGGGGAAACACACGAACAGGGGCATACGGGCAGGAAATCCAGCGAAATGAAGGCAAACAGACGAACCAGCAATATAGGCCTTTACAAGGCATTCCGTTATGCTCCGTCCTAATACAAGTGTATGGGCGCATATAACGGTTCCGTGTTTTTCTGTTATTCATGATGGAAAAAAAGTCTGTTATTCATGACGGGGAAAAAAAAGTCCTATTGAGATCAAATTTAGCGCTTACTATTAAAATACTAGACAACATGTTTCACTGCTAACAAGACATCATTAGGGGCGAACGGAGCTGCTGCTGGCATGTTATCAACTTATCTGTTGCTGAGGCTTATAAGGGCTCACTTACTACATCAGACAAGAGGCTCACCAATCAGAGGTTTGGATTCCGAGATTGACAAGGTGGAACGCCTATCATCAATCAGATCCTTCATCACTCTATCGCCATTGTCACATGACCAGGTGCGTGTTTGCTGAGCAGCAGAATCAAACACTGAAATCCTAAAGACCGCTTGTCACTCTTTGAATGCTAGGACAGCTGGGTCCAAAAGTCAGCCTGCTGCATCCAAGGTAAAAAAAAGGCCACATTTTAATAGCTGACTTGCTCATCAATGCATATGTCCTCAGAACAAGGAAATAACCAAAGGTTCTTGCCATAGATGGCTCTACTATATATGAAACACCCACAGATGGAGTCTATATATGAATCACTATACCGTATATAAAGTCACCCACAGTAGAGCCATAGATGGCACCACTATATATGAAGTCACCCATCAGGACTTGGACTAAACAATCTAAAGTTATAGGGGCGGTCTTACAAAATACATGGTAGACATAGTTTTAATGCTTAATAAGAGCCACAGATACATTCTTTGGGGACACATTCTTATAATAATACCTAATAATAGGGTAAGGCTCATTATATTTGGATGTCACCGGCTCTGAGGGGCGAGATTAAGCTCTGCCCTAGCCGTTTTACTGGCTAGGGCAGAGCTAAATCCCACCCATCAGTGCCGGTGACGTCACCGGGGTTCCTGTCAGCCCCATGGAGAGCCCCGGTACGTCACCGGAACTCCTAAAAATGCCTTTGCCCTGCGCAATTTAGCGCAGGGCAAAGGAGAGCATTGGAGCATGAACTGCTCCGATGCTCATGTCAGGGGGGCTGCCGGGGTGAAAATGGAGATATGTCCGGGTTCAGCTCTGAACCCGGACAACCCCTTTAAGGGAAGCCGCAGACATAAAGGTGTATGGGGAGATTTATATGGTGTACATGGTGTTCAGATTAGGCACCATATTTACTATGCACTAGTGTTGATCGAGCACCAAAGTGCTTGGATGCTCTGGCCGAACACATCGGGATGCTCGTGTGCTCTACCAAGCACCCGAGTATAATGGAAGTCAATGGGAGAACCTGAGCATTAAATCAGGCACCCCCTGCTCTGAAGAGGAGAGGGTGCCTAAGTCATAGGAAAAGGTCAGAAATTGATGGTAACACCACCGAAATGGTTCGGGAACAGCATGGGGATGTCTGGATGCATATTGGACTCCCAGGTCGCTGCTGGGAACGATGTTGTCCGAGTAGTACGCCACTTTTACAGACTGACAATAATACGCACCAAACCGAAGATAAAATCGATTTTAGAGGAAAAATTGTTAGGAAACATTCTTTCCTGTATATTTACTCCGATACAACCTGTATATCACATAAAGGAGGGCCTCATTCACATTGTGGTGCAATTGTTCATGTAGTGGGACTCCTACACTCATAAAGACTATGCACTAAGTTAAAGGGCTCCCAAAAATTACAATGAATCGGCACTCCAATAAACCCTTTGTTACACATAAGGGGGGGCATCATACACAGCCTTGAACAATTATGGCCTGCTGGTGACCCTCAAAAACATTTGGAGCAAGGGCCTGCTGATCTGACCATCTAAAACATTATGGGCGAGGGCCTGCTGCCACTTTGGTGACTCTAGATAACCTGGGGCCGATCGCACGTCCCCGTGATGGCGACGATCTATTCGGATGTCTTCCCTATCAACTTTCAATGTTCTTTTCAGCGCAAACCATGGTGACCACAGGTAACGGGAAATCATGGTTCGATTCTGGAGAGAGAGCATGAGAAACGGCTACGACTACCACATCCAAGCAAGGCAGCATTTGCGCAAAATACGTACTAGGTATAATTAGGTGAGGGCCTGCAGGTGAGCTGACCCTATAAAAGATTTTAGGTGCAGGCCTGCTGGTGAGCTGGCACTGTAAAAAAATATTTGCAAGGGCCTGCTGGTGAGCTGACCCTGTAAAACATTGTAGGTGAGAGCCTGCTGGTGAGCTGACCCTCTAAAAAAGTATATGCGAGGGCCTGCAGGTGAGCTGAACCTGTAAAAGATTGTAGGTGAAGGCTTGCTGGTAAGCTGACCCTGTAAAAAATATATGCGAGGGCCTGATGGTGAGCTGACCCTGTAAAACATTATATGCGAGGGCCTGCTGGTGAGCTGACCCTGTAAAACATTATATGCGAGGGCCTGCTGGTGAGCTGACCCTGTAAAACATTGTAGGTGAGGGCTCGCTGGTGAGCTGACCCAGTAAAACATTATATGCGAGGGCCTGCTGTTAAGCTGACCCTCTAAAAAATTATATGCGAGGGCCTGCTGGTGAGCTGACCCTGTAAAACATTGTAGGTGAGTGCCTGTTGGTGAGCTGACCCTCTAAAAAATTATATACGAGTGCCTGCAGCTGAGCTGACCCTGTAAAACATTATATGCGAAGGGCATATATGCGAGGGCATTATATGCAACGAATAAGCATGTTGATATGATGGAAGAGGAGAAGGAGGATTAGAAAGGAAGATTCAACCATATACCCTTGTTTTTCGAGGAAGGGGTGCATGGGAATAGAGTGTATTCAGTACATTATAAAGAACACATTTAAAGTGCCTTTATGTTCATCAGCTTTCCTCTGGTGGAGTCGAGAAGTCATGGTCAATCCAGGCCTTGTGTAACGGTCGCGTACACACACACACAGGGGGGAGGGAAGTGACCACTGCGCTCCACCTTTACCCCTGGCCCTGCCTACTTGCCTCGTGAGTCCTAATGACAGGGGACAACTGGACGGCAATCCCTAGCGTGAGGTGAACGCATTGCACCCGCACTGAATCCAGACCCATTCATTTCTATGGGGCTGTGCAAATGAGCGGTGATTTTCAAGCATCACTTGTGTGTTGTGTGAAAATCGCAGCATGCTCTATGTTGAGCGTTTTTCACGCAACGCAGGCTCTATAGAAAGTAATGGGGCTGCGTGAAAACTGCAAGCATCCGCAAGCAAGTGCGGATGCGGTGCGATTATCACGCATGGTTGCTAGGATGAAAGTCTATTCACTGTATTATTTTCCCATATAACATGGTTATAAGGGAAAATAATAGCATTTTTTAATACAGAATGTATAGTAGAAGGTCAATTGAGGGTTAAAAAATAAATAAATTTGAATTCACCTCTTCCAATTGATCGTGTAGCTGCCGGTCTCCTGTTTTTTCTTCAGGACCTGTCAAAGGACCTGTGGTGACATCACTGTGCTCATCACATGATACATCACATGATCCATCACCATGGTAATGGACCATGTGATGAGCTCAGTGATGTCACCACAGGTCCTTTGACAGGTCCTGAAGAAAGAACAGGAGACCGGGAGCTATGGGATCAATTGGAGGAGGTGAGTTAATTTTTTATTTTTATTTTTTTAATCCTCATTGGCACTGTGTCACGGGTGAAGTTTGCAGATAGCTGGAACTTATGAATAAACGAGCGACTGGCTTGATCCCAAACTAAAGAGCTTATAGGTGAGCCCTATAAAACCCTAAGAGCTCTCCCTGACTGCTATGCACATGCAAGGGTCTCGATGGTAGACGATTGCATGCCTACGTTCCTAAGTCTGTGTGACACCTGAAAACCCTATAATAGTGAGGGGACACGACCACCGGCTCCCTGCACTTAATACGGACGGAGTCAGGGTCACCTAGAATCAAGCCAGCAAGGAAACTCAATAAAGTAAAGGACTTATCTGAGCAAACAGCAGAAGCAGCCTCCAGCAGTGAACACTTCATCCAGGAAGTAGTATAAACCACAAAGTGAGGCAGTATGGGAGGGAATATAAAGGAAGACGATTAGTCTAAATAAGTGACACCTGGCAGAAGGAAAGGAGATGAGAAAGTGAAACCAAAAC
Organism: Bufo bufo; assembly: GCF_905171765.1. Lineage (NCBI taxonomy): Eukaryota > Metazoa > Chordata > Amphibia > Anura > Bufonidae > Bufo > Bufo bufo. The sequence goes on from NC_053397.1 coordinate 170,416,678, forward strand.
AAGAACATCATACAAGAGGTAGAGAAGAACGTCTGCCAGACCTTCTCACAGAACTGACGGTGACACACTGCGCCACCAATGTTTATTATACTGGGGTGTTGGGGGGGCACACTGTGCCACCAATGTTTATTATGCTGGAGTGTTGGGTGGGGGCACTGCGCCACAATGTTTATATGTTTATTATACTGGGGAGGGGGGGCACACTGCGCCACCAATGAAGATAACTGACCTGTTAATATAAATACAGGAGGCGGGTGCCGAAATCAAATAGCCGGCACTCGACCTCTATGACAGGGAGCTGCGATATCTTCATTGGTGGCGCAGTGGCCACAGCCCCTCCCCTCCTCCTCCTGTCTCTCTCCTTTATTGGCAGCGGCAGCAGCACAGGGGGGAAGGAGAGACTCCTTCTCCACTGCGCTGCTGAGAAGAACATCGGCAGCGGGGAAGAGAACTATCATCTCCTGTGCCTGCCGCTGTATTCAACAGCATAGCTGCGGCGGCGGGTCTAGTCGCAAATGGCGACAAGACTAAAAAGTCTTGTTGCTATTTGTAAATTCTAAGTCGCATTGGCGACCATTTTGGTCGCCATCTGGAGCCCTAAGGTGGTGATGGTGAGTACCATAAAAGAATTCAAGAGGGGCTTGGATGAATTTCTGGAGTGTAATAATATTACAGGCTATAGCTACTAGAGAAGGGTTGTTGATCCAGGGAGTTATTCTGATTGCCTTATTGGAGTCGGGAAGGATTTTTTGCCCTCTTAAGTAGGGAAAATTGGCTTGTACCTCACAGTTTTTTTTCCCCCTTCCTCTGGATCAACTTGCAGGATAACAGGCTGAACTGGATGGGCAAATGTCTTTTTTCGGCCTTATATACTATGTTACTATGTCAGCATTGCCAGTGGACAAGCGGATATGCTTATCTGTTATAATACCATTATAAGAGTCAACCGGTCAGCATTTTCAGTTGACAGTCAGATGCGCTTATCAGTTATTATGCCCACAGCAGCCCTAAATACCCGCTCAGACAAAACGCTGGCGACAAGGCAGGCCAGCACCTCCAAGGTGAAGAGCGCCAGTTCGTACCACGTGTCCAGCTTGGACACCCAGTAGTTGTAAGGCACTGAGGGATCATTGAGGACGCTGACACGATCTGCTATATACTACTTCACCATCTTCCAAAATTTTTCCCTCCTTGTGACACTAGGCCGCACATCAGGGTGAGGGTACTGGCGGGGTGTCATGAAACTGTCCCAGGCTTTGGAGAGTGTTGCCCTGCGTCTGTGGGAACTGCTGTGTGTTCCCCTTGTCTCCTCTCCTTGGTTGACCAAGGAACTACGGACTCTGCCGCCAGCGTTGTCAGATGGAAATTTTTGGAGCAATTTTTCTACAAGGATCTTCTGGTATTGCACCGTTTTGCTTGTCCTCTCCGCCAGAGGAATGAGAGATGAGAAGTTCTCTTTGTAGCGGGGGTCGAGAAGGGTGAACAACCAGTAATCCGTGTTGTCTAAAATGCATATAACGTGCAGGTCGCAGGAAAGGCAGCTTAACATGAGGTCAGCCATGTGTGCCAGAGTACCAACAGGCAAGACTTCACTGTCGTCATCAGGAGGATCACTCTCAATCTCCTCTTCCTCCTCTTCTGCCCACCCATGCTGAACAGATGGAATTAAACTTCCATGGGTACTACCCTCTGTAGCGGAGGCAACCATCTCCTGCTCCTCCTCCTCTTCATCGTCCAATTCGCGCTGAGAAGACGAACTGAGGGTGGTCTGGCTATCACCCTGTGTAATGTCTTCCCCCATTTCCACCTCTTCCACAAGCAAAGCATTGTCCTTAATTGTGAGCAGCGAGCGTTTGAGTAGACACAGAAGTGGGATGGTTACGCTGATAATAGCGTTATCGCCGTTAACCATCTGTGTTGATTCCTCAAAGTTTCTTAAAACCTCACAGAGGTCAGACATGCATGCCCACTCCTCGCTTGTGAATAGCGGAAGCTGACTGGAAAGGCAATAACCATGTTGCAGCTGGTATTTTCCTACTGCCATCTGCTGATCACAAAGCCTAGCCAACATGTGGAACGTCGAGTTCCAGCACGTGCTCACGTCGCACAACATCCGGTGAGCTGGCAATTTCAAGCGCTGCTGCAGCGTTGACAGATCGACTGAAGCTGTCGTTGACTTGCGGAAATGTGCACACACGCGATGCACCTTCACCAGTAGCTCTGGCAAATTGGGGTAGGTTTTGAGAAACCGCTGAACCACTAAGTTTAAGACGTGGGCTAGGCATGGGAAGTGTCTGAGTTTGGCGAGCTCCAAAGCAGCCACCAAGTTACACCATTGTCAGACACAACCATGCCTGGTTCTAGGTTGAGTGGCGAAAGCCACAGCTCAGTCTGGTCTCTTATCCCCTGCCACAGCTCTGTGGCGGTGTGCTGTTGGTTCCCTAAGCATATCAGCTTCAGCACGGCCTGTTGCCGCTTCCCCACTGCAGTGCTACACTGCTTACAGCTACCGACTGATGACTGACTGGTGCTGCACTTGGAAATTTCAGAGGTGGAAGTGGAGGAGGAAGCGGAGGAGGAGAAGTGGGGGTTGGAGCCACTAACGTAGGTGCTGGCGGAAACCCTGATCATTAGCACCTGTGCCATCCCAGGGTACGACTCGCTCCCGCCCTCCACAACATTCACCCAGTGTGCCGTCAGGGAAATGTAGCATCCCTGGCCGAATTCACTTGTCCATGTGTCCGTGGTTAAGTGGACCTTCCCAGTAACTGCGTTGGTCATGGCACGTGTGATGTTACGGGACACATGTTAGTGTAAGGCGTGCATGGCACACCTTGAAAAATAGTGGCGGCTGGGGACTGTGTAATGCGGGACAGCCGCCGACATTAGGCTGCGGAAGGCCTCAGTTTCCACAAGCCTAAATGGCAACAATTCCAGGGCCAGTAATTTGAAAAGCTGCACATTTAGTGCTATGGCCTGTGGGTGGGCGGCTGGGTATTTGTGCTTGCGTTCAAATGCCTGGGGTAAGGACATTTGTACGCTGCGCTGGGACATGGAAGTGGATGTGGTTGCTGATAGTGCTTCTGAAGGTCGAGGTGCAGGGCGGGAGGCATCTGGGCCTGCGTCTTGGACAGGGGATTGGACAGCACGTAACACAGGGGAAGAGGAGGCAGTGGTGTGACCTGCAGACACAGATTGTGGACCCAGGCGTTCAGCCCACCTATTACAGTGCTTTGATGCCATATGGCGGATCATGCTTGTGGTGGTGAGTTTGCTCACGCCCCTGCTAATTTTTGTATGGCACAGGTTGCAAATTACAATTCTTTTGTCGTCCGCACTTTCCTCATAAAAGCGCCATACTGCGGAACACCTACCCCTTGGCAAGGAAAATTTCCGCAAGGGGGTGCTCCGTGGAACAGTTGCGGGGCTGTTTGGTGTGGCCTGCCTTCTCCATTTTCCACCCCACTGCCTCTTCCAGCCTGTTGCGGTGCTGCAGACCCCTCTACCTCTGTACTGCTGTCCTCGCTCGGCTTTCCACCTTCCCAGGTTGGGTCAGTGATGTCATCGTCCACCACCTCCTCTTCCACTTCCTCACTCTGCTCATCCTGCTGACTTGTTGACCTAACCACAACCTCAGTGATTGACAACTGTGTCTCATCCTTTTCCTCAAGCTCTTGAGACAGTAATTGCTGTTGAGTTATTGGCAACTGTGTCTCATCATCATCCACCTCATTAAACAGTAATTGCCGTTCCCCACCCTCATCATCTTGTGACTGTGGATGCTCAAGAGTTTGGGAATCGGGGCACAAGATCTGTCCCTCTTCAAGCGTGCTTGGCGAGAGGGCCAAATCAAGGAATGGCGAGAAAAAGAGGTCCTCGGAATATCCGAGTGTGGGATCACTTCTTTGGCAAGACTCTCCATGGTGGGAGGAAGGAGTATCAATACTGGACTTGGTGTATGACTGGGTGGTGCTTAACCGACTGGAAGCATTATCTGATGCAATCCTACCGACCACCTGGTCGCACTGGTCTGACTTCAAGAGTGGTGTCCTGCGCTGCCCTGCAAACTGGGACATAAAGCTAGGTATCCTGGATGATTGTTTTTCTTGTGCTCTGGCAGCAGGCACAGTTTCAACGCACCCAGGGCCACGGCCTCTGCGTGCACCATCAGCATCACGGCCACTTCCACGTCCCTTAGTGCTTGCCTTCTTCATTTTAAATGTGATATATGCTTGAAAGTATGTCACATGTACAGTAGCGTAGGATTTGGAAGTGTATGCGCAAACATTTTTAAAAAGGTATTTGGGATGTGGAAACGTCACACAGGAGATATCCCGCAGTTAATGTTAATGCTGTTACCAGCGGCTAATAAAAAATTACAGGGAATATCACAGGTATTTGGGATGAGGAAACGTTATACATGAGCGGTACCACGGGTAATGTCACTGTCCAAAGCGTCTACGTAAAAAGTACACTAACAGTCACTTCAAACAAATAGAGTGCAAAATACCTTGACAGTTAAAAATATGTTTATTTAATGCAATATTAAAAAGTAATATCATTACATAATATAATATAATAGTGGGGAATAACAGCCGCACCCCCCCCCCCCCCCTCTCAAACTCCCTCAAACCATCAATAGACTAATAGGAGGAAATATAAATCATGAATCTGCATGGAATGTGCCTGCAGTTGCATATTCGGATGCATCCAGCATTCAATAATATGTACTGGGCTAACCTATTGCCGCTCTGATATATGACACAGCACCAACCTAATTTTGTATACCTATACTCGAACTGATATGTAAGGCAACCATACCTATTAGGAGATGAGAGGTTCAGTGGCGCTCCTTGACGCGCGTTTCACATTCACTTGCTTTCTCAGGAGGAACCCGATGACGCGTTCCGGCCAGCCAATCACTGTAATGCCAGTAGCCAACGACTATGGCATTACAGTGAGTGCCAGTACCTCCCTGCACATTTTTTTGACTGCGTAGCAGCAAAGAAACGTGCGGGGAAGAGACTCGAGCATTGCGCTCGAGCACATGCGGTACTCGGCCGAGTATCGCCATGTGCCGAGCATCAAGATGCTTGAGCCGAACTAGTATTTGGCTGAGCATGCTTGATCAACACTACTATGTACCTGTTCCATTTTTTCCAACACAGGAGTCAGATAAAGTGAATGAGGCGAACACCACCTTTTGTATTACAATTCTTTCATTTAAATTTCTTCCACTTAATTACAAAAATAAAATTTTTCAGTTTCTCCTCTGTGTTGCCTGGAAGTGCCTGATTCATGTGTGCAGAAAAGCTTGGTGGAGCAGGAGGGGGACCCAAGTTTTGCTACAGGGCCCTGTGAGATCTGTGTACACCCTGGCTGTCTTCACATCTACACTGCTTAGTTGGTGTGTAATGTCCTCCATTACTGCTGCAGCTTCTGGGGTTGTGTTATAGAGAGTTAGGATGCAGAAGCTCCTGTTTCTCCGTGTGTAGTCCATGAGCAGACATTATTCCAACTAGTTTCCACCCGCTAGCTTAGAAAAAATAGAATTACATACAAAGTGCAGAGAGAAAACTGCTAGATAACACAAATAGTGTACACCAACACGGAAGGCTATTGTAAAAAAATAAATAAAATATTAAACAACAGTTACACTTTAAAACTTCTGTCTTGAATCTAGAGGGAACTAATAAAAGCAGGTCCTCAGAGAACAATGATAAGATGGCAGATTATTGGAAAACCATAATCATAGTGATACACATCAGTTACTTGTTGATCAGCAAGATACCTTCATATCTGTGGTATTTCAAGGACTTGAGGCGATGGAAATTTCACTTGCGGCTTCATTATGCAACACCTGCCTGGTAGCATACTGAAAGCAGTAGTAAATGTTTTTACCATTCAGGTCCTGTTTGTCTTATTCTAGATGGGTTGTCAAAATGGTATCTTTAAAGAGGATGTCTGGCTTAGGGTACTTTCACACTAGCATTTTTGTTTTCCAGTATTGAGTTCCATCACAGGGGCTCAATAACGGACAAAAACTGATCAGTTTTATCCAAATGCATTCTGAATGGAGAGCATTTCGTTTAGTGTGCATCAGGATGCATCAGTTCAGTCCCTCTTACGTTTTTTGGCCGAGAAAATACCGCAGCACGCCGGATCCGGCCCCAAGTGTCCCGACAAAACGGATCCGGTTTTGCGGTCTGCGCATGCACAGACCTTTTAAAATGAGAAAAAATTAAATACCGGATACATTTTTCCGGATGACAACCGGAAAGACGGATCCGGTATTGCGATGCATTTGTGAGACGGATCCGCGTCCGGATTGCTGGATCCTCTGCCGCAAGTGTGAAAGTACCCTTGGAGAATCCATTTTTGTATACTCTGTTAGGGTATCATGAGTTATTGTGTTACTTAGAGGGGGCTGCACAATTTCAGTGGACAATGGACAAATCATTTTTGCAAAGATGTAGAGAAATTTAGTAGGCTAGCCAACAGATTTCATCTGATCGCTGGGACTCCTGGTAGGGAGATACTCTGTGATCAACTTATCTGACTATTCTGTTGGAAATATACGTCCATACCATAAGAAATCTCTCATATGACCATGAAAGAGTATCTTCTTGGGTTTTAGTGATCAGTTTGTTAGCACCAGCTAATAAGCAGATAGGTCTATCAATATCATGTTGAGGGGACAGTCCCTACTTTTGACCTAAGTCAGGGGCGGATTAAGTGCTTGAAAGGCTCGGGGCTGTCTACCCAACTCGACCCCCCTCCATTTTAGTTTTTTTTTCTGTATGAAGAGGCTACAGTGCTTCGTAAGCGCCAAAGTCTCTTCCTAGGCTATATGACATCGTTCACATGGTCTAGGTGCAGCTCTGTTTCATCTGAGTGATTGGGTCTGATCTGTAATACCAAGCACAGTACTATCAAATGGACAGCGCTGTGCTTGGTAAGGAGCAAAGAAGCTGCAGCGTTCACTTTAACATCGCGGTCTCCTCAAACAGCTGATTGGCGGGGGTGCCAGGAGTCAGACCCCCACCATCTCATAACTCTCTAAGAACAGATTTTATAGATGTTACCTGCAGTCCTATGTAACACCCCACATAACACAGTGAACTATTGTGTTATGTGGGGTGTTACATAGGACTGCATGGAACATCTACTACATTATCTGCACACAGAAAGTTATCACTGTTATCTGGGCTGTTACATAGGACTGCAGGTAACAAATTAAAATTGTAGTTGCCAAATTTAAAATACATACGATTATGATAAAAAAAAGACTTGGAGGAGAAGATGAGATGCAGGTCACAGTAGTGAGTCAGCTCTACATATAGGGCAATACAACATCACATACCTGTTAGATCCAGTGACATCTCCTGTCATGTAGATCTTCTCTTTCCTCTTCTCCTCCGTTTGACCCGGACCGCCATGACAAATTCTTTCAGCCACATCTCGTCTCTACAGAGTTTGTTACACAGACACGTTAGAGTTCTCATAATTGGGGTAATTTATCAAACTGGTGTAAAGTACAACTGGCTTAGGTGTCCATAGCAATCAATCAGATTCCACCTTTAATTTTCCAAAGGAGCTGTAAAAAATGAACACTACCCCCATATAGTAATTTCCCCCACACTACCCCCATATAGTAATTTCCCCCTCACTGACCCATATAGTAATTTCCCCCACACTTCCCCATGAAGTAATTTGCCCCCACACTGCACTCCCATGAAATAATTTGCTCCCACACTGCACTCCCATGAAATAATTTGCCCCCACACTGCACCCCCTGAAGTATTTTGCCCCCACACTGCACCCCCTGAAGTAATTTGGCCCCACACTGCCCACCATGAAGAATTTGCCCCCACACTGCACACCCTGAAGGGATTTGCCCCCACACTGCCCATGAATTAATTTGCCCCAAGTAATAATCTGCCCCACATGAAGTAATTTGCCCCATTTAATAATCTGCCCCCCCTGAACTGATTTGCTACCACACTGCCCCATGTCCTCCTCTGCCCCCCCCCCCCCTCAAAGTTGGCACACACAGAAACAAAAAAAAAATTAAAAGCTAATACTTACCTGTGTCTAGCATGGTGAGGCAGCCGCACATTCTTCATTGTCCTGCGTCCCTCCCGGCACAGAATTTCACTACCGCACTATTCGCTCCCGTGCCCCGCTGCAGTATGTGAGCGTCCAGGTCGGCGTTGGGCCCCCCAGGGATGCCGGACCCGGGGATACCAACCCGAACGACCCTATTATAATCCGCCACTGACCTAAGTCACTCATTGCTTTTAAATGCCCATCTTTTTGACTTTGGAAATAGAGATGCATTCAAAAATAAAATAAAATCATACTTACATCATCAATTTGAGCACGAAGAGGCTGTCGCGGGCCATCTTGCTTGAAGCTCCTGCACAAAATCTTGTGCGCGGTGATGTATGATGTCACTATGCTGTCCGATTTGATGACATCATCACGCGCTGTGCAAGATTTCGCACTGGATCCTCAAGCAAGATGGCAGCGGAGGCCTCTTCGCTCTCAGATACCGCGATCAGCGATGAACGCAGCGTCTGAGGGGTTCAATAAAGGGGGCAGCAAAATTGCCATTCCCTGTCATTGTACCCGCTATTTACAAAGAAATGTGCCTCATGATGAAGTATTTTGCGAAGCAGCCAAATCAATTTTTGGAGAACTTCTCTCTTCTCTAGTTGTTATTATGGGGCATCAGTGAACATTATAGCAAGAAGGGTATAATAGGAGAGAAATACAACTCCCAGCATGTTCAGATTGTTATTATCTGGCATCAGTGGACATTATAGGGAGAGGGTTATAAGAAGAGAGAACCTCAACTCCCAGCATTACCAGACTGTTGTTACAGGGCATCAGTGGATATTATAGGGAGGGGGATATAAGAGGAGAGAACTACAACTCACAAAATGTTCAGACTGTTATTATGGGGCATCAATGGATATTACATGGAAAGGGGTATAAGAGAAGAGAACTACACCTCTCAGTATGACCATACTGTCATTATAGTGCGTTAGTGGCCATTACATAGAAAGGGATATAAGAGACCTACAATTCCTCGGATTTCTAGAATGTTATTATGGGCTATCAGAGTACATTACAGTGGGTAAATATAAAGAAAGAACTACAACTCCTATTATATGACAACTTATAGATGGTAACACTAACCTCTCACACACACACAGGAGCTCCACTGACATGGTGACATCACACATGTCCTTCATCATTTCTCTGCACTGCTGAGCTCTGTCTCAATGGGTAAATGGAGTGAAATATTATATATGAGCAACAGTCCTTGCACAGGAAGTGGGTGGAAGTTAGTTGAAGAGTGGGGAGGGGAGAGAAAGGAACACCATGATATAGCTGCTAGGTGTCTCCTTGGCACTTGCCAGCCTGGGGAACTAAAGAAGAAAACCAGGGCTCAGAATCCAGGATCACATTGCAGTATCACAGTCCAGCAAGGGACATAGTGAACTTTTGTGTGTAAAGGCAACCTGTCCAAAGAATGGAGCAGAAGATTTATGCCTGCCGCTAACGAGACCGCCTTGTTGGTTGTAAAATTCTGATAAAGATCCAGGTACCTGAAGTTCAGACGTTGGTTGTGCATTGCGGAACCGCAAATAGCGGATCCACAATACACGCGGCCGGCACCCCCATAGAAATGCTCTATTTTCCGGAGCTGCGGACCAGAGATCGGGGCCGCGCTCCGGAAATGCGGATGCGGACAGCACACTGTGTGCTGTCTGCATCTCTTCCGGCCCAATTGAAAATGAATGGGTCCGCACCCATGGAACGGATGCGGACCCATTCTACGGATATCTGAATGGAGTCTAAGTGAGAGGAACCACAGCTTAGAAAGATACTTCTTCCACACCAGCCAAGCTAAAGCCTATAGGTAATGTTATCCAGCTCACCTAGTCGGCATGTTGTATCCCGTGTGCACGGAGTCAAGCCAGCAAGTTCCTGGACGTAGACGAAATGAAATAGAAAGAGACGATTCCGGCACTTATTTTTCTTCCCATAAAATCTTCCTCTTTATTGAATCACATCATATGCGGGACAGTATCACAAACAAGCTGTTTGCGTGTTTCGGAGACCTTCTCCTTAGGCCTCCTGCACACGAACGTTGTGTGCACCCGTGGCCGTTGTGCCGTTTTCCGCTTTTTTTCGCGGACCCATTGACTTTCAATGGGTCCGTGGAAAAATCGGAAAATGCACCGTTTTGCAGCCGCATCCGTGATCCGTGTTTCCTGGCCGTGAAAAAAATATAACCTGTCCTATTTTTTTCACGGCCAACGGTTCACCGACCCATTCAAGTCAATGGGTCCGTGAAAGAACACGGATGCACACAAGATTGGCATCCGTGTCCGTGATCCGTGGCCGTAGGTTAGTTTTTATACAGACGGATCCGAAGATCCGTCTGTATAAAAGCTTTTTCAAAGCTGAGTTTTCACTTCGTGAAAACTCAGAACCGACAGTATATTCTAACACAGAAGCGTTCCCATGGTGATGGGGACGCTTCTAGTTAGAATACACTACAAACTTTGTACAAGACTGCCCCCTGCTGCCTGGCAGCACCCGATCTCTTACAGGGGGCCGTGATCAGCACAATTAACCCCTTTAGGTGCGGCACCTGAAGGGGTTAATTGTGCTGATCACGGCCCCCTGTAAGAGATCAGGGCTGCCAGGCAGCAGAGGGGCAGACCCTCCCCCCCCCCCTCCCCAGTTTAAATATCATTGGTGGCCAGTGCGGCTTATTTGTGCTAATCATATCCCCCTGGGGTTAATTGTGCTATCATATCCCCCTGTAAGAGATCAGGGCTGCCAGGCAGCAGGGGGCAGTCATGTACACAGTTTGTAGTATATTCTAACTAGAAGCGTCCCCATCACCATGGGAACGCCTCTGTGTTAGAATATACTGTCGGAAATGAGGTTTCACGATCTAACTCATATCCGACAGTATATTCTAACATAGAGGCGTTCCCATGGTGATGGGGACGCTTCAAGTTAAAATATACCATCGGATTGGAGAAAACTCCGATCCGATGGTATAAAAGGGACTCCAGACTTTACATTGAAAGTCAATGGGGACGGATCCGTTTGAAATGGCACCATATTGTGTCAACGTCAAACGGATCCGTCCCTATTGACTTGCATTGTAATTCCGGACGGATCCGTTTGGCTCCGCACGGCCAGGCGGACACCAAAACGACTTTTTTTTCATGTCCGTGGATCCTCCAAAAATCAAGGAAGACCCACGGACGAAAAAACGGTCACGGATCACGGAAAAACGGGACCCGTTTTTGCGGACCGCAAAAAAATACGTTCGTGTGCAGGAGGCCTTAGTCGTAACAATGCGGTCTGGGAGCTTGGAGAAAGTTAAAGACCCATGCACCCTCCCCCATCTAGTGGGTGGTGGTAACATGATGTCACAAATCAATCAGCTCGCAGACTCACACCTGAAGCATCATTCTCAATGAACATGGATTAAAATGGCCCCACATGATACCCCTCCCGCATCCCTGCGCTTGGGCTGAAGCAATGCAGGCGGAAGGGTCTGTCTGCAATAGTGTTGGGCGCGAATATTCGCAATGCGAATATTTCGCGCGAATATTGCATATTCGCGATTTCGCGAATATTTAGAATATCGTTCTATATATTCGCGAAATCGAATATTCATTTTTTTTTCTTTTTTTTTTTCTTATATTTTTTTCTTTCCCACTTCCCTAAAGTTGTTCTTACCTGTCCTTTGGATTCCTGGCTTCCTGGCTGCTCCAGTCAGTGGCGTTTTCAACTTACTGCTATATTCCATATTAGCTAAATTACAATCTAATCTATATGTGTATTTTACGAAATTTCGCAATAGTCGCAATTGCGATGCGAGTAATATAACACGAAATATTCGCATGAAGATGGAGTATAGCAGTGCTAAGTTGAAATCTTCATGCGAATATTTCGTGTTATATAAGTCGCATCGCAATTTCGACTTTTTCAAATGTTCTTAATATTGCTCTAACTTCGTCTTTTAGAAATTTCGTAATATTGCTCTAACTTCGTCTCTTAGAATATTACGAATATTCTAAAAGACGAAGTTAGAGCAATATTACGAAATTTCGTAAAATACACATATAGATTGTAATTTAGCTAATATAGTGCTATAATCCCTTTTTTTTCCTGTAATTTTTTTTTGCCTCTTCTGAACTTAAGTTTTGTAAAATATGTACACTATTAAAAATTATTACTATAGCAGTATATTAGCTTAAATACAATCTATGTGTATTTTACGAAATTTCGTAATATTGCTCTAACTTCGTCTTTTAGAATATTACGAATATTCTAAAAGACGAAGTTAGAGCAATATTAAGAACATTTGCAAAAGTCGAAATTGCGATGCGAGTAATATAACACGAAATAGTCGCATTAAGATTTCAACTTAGCACAGCTATATTCCATATTCTAGCCTAATAGCAATATTACGAAATTTCGTAAAATACACATATTAGCCTAGCCATAGTCAAGTCATTAGCATAGGAACGTTGCCTTATACTATCAAGATAAATTTTCGCAATATGCGAAAAAATAATTTCGCGATAATTGGAATAATTGCGAATATTCGATTTCGACGAATATAACACGAATATTCATGCGAATATTCGCAAAATATCGCGAAATCGAATATGGCACCTCCCGCTCATCACTAGTCTGCAAAGCGCAAGCGCAGGGTGTGAGAGACCGCACCATGTGAACAAGGCTTTACAAAATATCAACAGTTCAAATAAAAATGTAAGCCTGTAGAAAAATCTACATGCGAAAATGGATAAATGGATAAAGGTGAATAACCAAAGCCGCACTCTTCACATCATTGTAATGAAATATAATACAGTATGGTAAATGAACGTGTTGGAATAAACCATGGTAAATGTACAATCAAATGAAAATGAAAAATAAAATAAATATGAAAAAACAAATGGAGTGATACATGGTAGCTGACGTCCCAAGACCATTATGAAATTGTATCAAGGGCTCCAATACAAAAGAAAAAAAATAAACTTATTGATAAATATACATCAGTTCCTTCTTTTGATAGAGGCCTGTTGGCACCCTTGTATTTAACAAAAATTCCAAAAAGCCTCTCTTAGGAGTATTTTCTTTTGATAGTCTCCTCCCCTAATTGGTATCATCACTTTCTCAATTGCAAAAGCACGGAGGGAACCCATGTTGCGTCCATGTGTGTGGATGAAATGTTTGGCAGCACCCGAGATGTTAAGAATAGATGGATTTGTAATATAATTCAGATGTTCAAGTATTCTATTTTTGAATTTACATATGGTGCTGCCAACATGCATCAAATCACACTCGACACATTGTATAACATAGATCACCCCCGTGCTATTGCAATTGATGTATGTTTTTATAGGGAAAGTGGTTGAGTGGTCAGCATTATGAAAGCTTTTTTGGACTGATAGATATTTACATGTTTTACAAGGGTGACTGCCACACCTGGTGAAGCCTTTGTAATTGAACCACGCGCTCTGCGGTTTTTTATTTTTATTTTTGTTGGCCACAAATACTGAAGGAGAAAGGGAACCTGCCATAGTTAATGCTTTTCTAAATACTATTTTACAGCCATTTTTCAAAGCATTGTACAGAATATTATCATCGAATAAAATGGGTAGACATTTCTACACTATGCTTCGTATCTCATTAAATTGCCGGCTGTATGTCAAAACTAAGGTAGGCGGCTCTTTATCTGCTGTGTCCCTTTTTTCTGTTGTTTTAATTTCTGTATGAACATTATTCGTGGTTTCCCCATTACTTGCATTTTTTATACTTTTTGCGATTAACCTATTTTCGAAAATGTTGCAAGTATTTTTGGTACCAAATAATAAATCAAATCTGGATTTTTTTGAAACTATGTTGAATCCCCTTTCTAACATCCACCTCGGGTATCCCCTGGTTGTTAATATTGTCATAATATTTTCGCATTCTTTTTGGAACACCACCTCTGTATTACAATCACCCACAGGTATGGCTTTTATAACATGTGCTGGGTGATGGCTGTTTGCATGCAATATAGAATTGCCAGCGGTGGGCTTCCTATGGGTTTCTGTATAGATGACTGCATCTGGGACACCTGTTAATCTCAGATCAAGAAAGACGATGGACTCCACCTCCACAGTACACGTGAAACGTAAATTGTAAGTATTGTCATTCAGATAGCGCATGAAATCCGATACGGCAGACACATCGCCATCCCATACAATGAGCAGGTCATCGATGTATCTGCCGTACCACGCCAAGCACCATCTGAACGGACAATCAACATTGTATATACATCTCTCCTCCCAATATGCCATGGTGAGGTTTGCCAAGGAGGGCGAGAATTTCGCCCCCATTGATACTCCTCGTATCTGCAAATAATATTTGTTGTTAAAAATGCAGTAATTGTGCATGAGTAGGAAGGATGTGACTTCACATATGTAATCAATAAAAATATTTGAGTGACCAGTGTACCTGTGGAGGTGGAATTCCAAAGCCATCAGGGCCACTCCGTGGGAAATCGACGGGTACAAAGCTTCAACGTCAGCAGTGACCCATTTGAATTGCGGATGCCAAACAAAGTCATGCATGGCACGTAACACATCACCTGTGTCCTTGCAGTATCCTGGTATACGCCTTACCAAAGGTTGTAATATGTTATCAAGCCAGGTTCCCAAGCGTTCCATCAGGGACACAATGCCCGATATGATGGGACGCAAAGGAGGGGGAACTAACCCTTTGTGTACCTTTGGCAAAGCGTGCATAATCGGGGTTATGGGTGCGTTCACACAGAGAAAGCGGTATTGTGAATCATTGAAAAAGCCTAAGGTTAAACCTTTCTGTATCAGTGAGTTATATTCACATGTATATTCCGCCAATGGATTTTTGTCAAGATTTATGTATGTGGACGCATCACATAATATGTCCTCCACCTGTTTTTCATAAGTATTTTCGTCCAGAACCACGATGGATCCACCTTTGTCGGCCATCCTGATAACCACTTCTGTCATAGTTTCCAGTTCTGTCAGGGCCTGTTTTAAAGAGCTGGAAAGATTGTTAGATCGTGGCTCAGAGATGGTATTATTGTATAGCCCTGTTAATTCTTTTTCAAGAAGGTCTTGAAGGGTGTCCATAGCATTGGTTCTGGAGATTAAAGGGTAGAAATGTGGGTTATGTATCTTGAAACCCTTTCCTAATTCAATTGGTTCCACCCCACCTGATTCTGCCTGGAGATCTGAGAGACAGAGAAGGGATAGCTGTTCATTATATGAGAGACCTGCATATATATTATCATTAACCTTAGCTTGCATATTAAGTGTATCAGTTGTTATATCAGGTATATCATAAAAATGTCTCACTACTGTGAGATTTCTGATAAACTTATTAACATCTAAAATGGTATTAAATAAATCAAAATCAGCTGATGGTGCATATTTCAGACCTAGAGATAGCACTTGTATTTGTTTGTCTGTTAGGTTGACTTCAGACAGATTCAGAACGTCCAAGTCCTTATTGTAGGACTCGCTACTTTTTACTTCTTCTGAGTGCGGGTAGGCATTGCATGTATTTTTCTTATGCTTTCGTCCTGCACGTTTTCTTCGTTTTTTGATGATGGCTTACCGTCAATTGATTTCTCATTATTCATGTGTTTGTTTCTCTTATAGTAAGACGGCTTGGATATAACATTATCACTGGCAGGTAAGCTATTATCATATTGGGAGGCTTTTATGACATCCATAGTATACATTCTGTAGAGTCCAATTCAGACGAGAAGCTGACTCTAGTTGTTCTCTGCGTCTTTCGCTGGTATTTATTATGGTGTTTTAGTATAGACTTGGGAGTGGAGCAAAGGTTTTCTCTCCTGCCCCATTCGTACACCTGATTTTGTGCATAGTCATGCAAATCTTGCTGAAATTTTGCATGTTTGGTACAGCTAAAGCCTGTTTGAGCCAGCTAAGCCAAGCCTGTTGTGAGGACTTGCAGCTTTCAACTAATCATTTTGAACAAAAGCACTTTCTCTGTTATTACAACTACCTCAAGGCAATTGGAAGTAAAGTTCCAGTTTTTGTTCATCAGCCTTTGACTCTCCATATTCGTCACTATCCTCCATTGCACCTTACGGTGCTGGTGCCACGAACACCAGGGACCCTGCTTCCACGGCACCTTGAAAACCACACCACCAAGGGCACCTCAACCACTATCTAGCGGGAGTCCCTGGACAACAGAGTGTGCCCCAAAGGAACTGGGCTGTCCTTCCATTCACGGCACCCCAGCCCAGGGAGATCTACAGAACTGTGAGTAAACTACTACTGTACCCATTGGCCCACCATAACTCACACATATTGCCCCTGCGGCCCGGTCGCTGCATATCTTACTGTGAATAAGATCTTTGGAAGCTGGAAGCGAGTAAGTTATTTTACTTGTAAGTGCTTTTAAATATCTTACATATCAAATAAATACAGTAAATCCTGGTTTACCAGAGATGCCCTGTGCTTGATTATTTTAAGCTGGAATGTCAAAGGGTATAAGGAAACAAATTCCAACCAGATGGTAGATACTTGAATGACTAACATTCCTATGTACCATTATGTTTGTGAATCAAAAGGACTGTTGAAAATATTTGCAGCTACATGGGAAATAATAGTTGTGCTGTGATCTGCTGATTCACTGCTTAAAATGTAAAATGCAATGGTTTACTGCTAAAGTTATCAAATGGTTCACTCTTAAAGTTGTTAGGATGTTCACTGAAAGGGTTAACTATGCATCATCACCAGTAATAAAAGTGGTTTATGTAACTTTGCTATGCACAGTGTATTCCAAAAGGCTAAATATGGGTAGAAAATAGTTAACTGGAAGCTCTTAGTAATAGTTGATCAGTAGTGGGCTGGACCCTTTTGCCCTCGTTAGAGTCTTCTAGTAAGCAAGCCAGAGAGAAGACCTGGTTGGTGTGTGCTGTGCCAAGTAAGACGATACATAACTTTTCTCAAGGAAGATACGATTCCTTTGAGTGAAAACTGCCATAACAGCAACTTTGCTGGGAATTAACCTCTGATGAAATAAGCACTGAATTTTTAAAGAAGGTTGAGGTTTAAGGGCCATGCATGCACAAAGTCAGTAAAGGTAATGCATGCACATGGCTTTAGACTTTTCACCTGCCAGACTACTGATAAAGACCTGCCATCTGATCTAAGACTGCACACCGTTGTTGGGCATTGTGAGAGAAATATTAACAGTGATTGCATGTGCAGCGTGCTTCCCTCCAGGGCTGATCGTGTCCCAGGTTTATAGGAATGCCGAGTGATGTGGTGTGGTGAGGCTTTAACAGTCTGTGTGTCACGGTGCTCCTACCTGGATACCATCGCTCTCGAGGGCTTGGCTCCTAAGCAATAAAAGGTATAAGTAATGGTGGAGAATAAGTCGAGTCCAGACTTTTATATCAACAGCTTTTCTTGCATCAACTTGCATCCAGCCTTTGGCTGTTGACCCCCTTGCAATCTTCTTTCTGTAAATCTGTAAGGAGTCATGGTGCTCTATTAGCTGCTTCCCTCTGGAGAGACTCCTGGTGCAGGAGGGGGAACTTTCCCCTCGCTGCTACATCTTGGCACGTATTTTCAGCTCCACTGTCTAGACTAGACTGGAACAATCTAGAGCTGCAATCCTTCCTTCTGGTAGGAAACAGAACTAGCCCATTTCTGCCCAAAAGGGAGAGAATGGAATGGTAAGTTCCATTCTATCTCAGGACTCTCTCTCTCTCTGCCAGATACACACCGTCATCCGCTGAACAACCAGGAACATTACATGAACATAACCGTTTCAGAGCAATATTATCAATGCACAGTGCGAAAAGACCTGGAATAAGTACACAGATGACATTGTGGTTAGCCGTTAAAGAGATCAGCAAGGTTAAGAAATGGTAATACCACTCTAGGGTATTGCACATGTGTTTGGTCAATTGGGAATATTGCTAGTATCCATAGAGAGAAACTCAGAGAAGACCACCATCAACGCCACCTCCTATACAAAGCCATTGAGAAAAGCTTACTCTGCGAACAACCTGAAAACTGTGCCTACTGCTAGTATTAGTACTGTGACACCCATTATTCAGTAAAAGAGAGAGTTTATTTTACTATAATCAAGTTGACCTGGTCAACGATATCCCTACTTGATCCAGGTTTTTCTTCCTATTCTCCTGCCTTGCACCCCGCTGCCCAACCACCACCAGGCAGGAGACCCAGAAGTCCAGGGTGTGTCTCGGGAGAAAGAAAGGTTATGTTCCTCCACTTTGCTGGATGTGCGGCCTTGTAAAGTGCCAGGTTGACCACCGTAGCGACTATGACCGCCCTCATTGCCACCACCACCACTCCCTATTGCCACATCTCTCCAACTTCCTGCTAAATGTCATCCAGGGAATCACCCATCAACCAAGAGGAAAGTAACCAAAGCAAAGCACTTTGACCATAACTAAATCTATGGGATAGTGGGGTGCTATAAGTGAAATTGTGCTGTCTAGTTAGTTCATTCCTTGAGGGAATCAGACCACTACAATTGGTAAGTGTTACTGTTCTACAACATTTCTAGTCGTCTTCTGATATCATTCTCTGGACTCTCGGACTTGGTTTAATTTTATTAATGCTTCAAATTTGTAATACTTTGTTAAGAGATCATCTACGCACAAAAGCAAACCAGAACTCCCACCCACCCTAACTACAAAACACATAAAGCGTTCTTGTTCTCCTCCCCACAATTTCCTGTCACAAATGCTAGTAAAACTGTGACATTTATATCTGAGGTCCCTAGCGAAGGGACAGGACTGAACTGGACAGGAGCAGACTGAACATCATACAGCAAATCATACAATGGGATCAGGTAAGAAAACTAGGTGGTTCTTAGTATGTTCTATAGTGGAGGTCTAGTCTTATAAGTACAATATATGGCTCAGATTCAATACTATATGGAAAATAGGAGAAAGTACCTGGACAATTTTGAGTGAGGGGCAAAGGAAAAAAAAAAAAAAAACATTGTAAATATATAAGTGACAGTTATAATATGACGGGTACATGTAGAGATAGAAAATTTATTAGGTATGGTAA
This sequence comes from Bufo bufo, assembly GCF_905171765.1. NCBI lineage: Eukaryota > Metazoa > Chordata > Amphibia > Anura > Bufonidae > Bufo > Bufo bufo. The sequence continues at coordinate 170,435,844 of NC_053397.1, forward strand.
AGAGGCACTTTTGGAAAATATTATTTATAAGGGGGAATAATAATTTAGGTTTTCCTGTAATGTTGAATCAGTGCAGGTTGAAAAGCGTGCCAACCTCATACCATGTAACCTCTACAGTATATCAAATGTATATCCTCTTACTTATATGGATGTTTGTATTGTAAGTTGAGTTTTGAGAAGAAGCAAAGTAGCACCCTGCTTATCCTTTTAGGATTTTTTTTCTTTTCTTTTTTCAAAAGTTGCACATAGAAAACCTACATAACATGGCCATATACGTAGTTCCCACATTATACTTCAATTCCCAAATATACTATCATATAATACAATGTAATACCAGGTGGTTTAAAGATAATTTTGGTAAAGAGGTTACCAATGCCAAACTCTGTTGTCTAGGGTGGAAAAGGGGGTTGTTCCATCTGGGACATTTGTAGCATATCTCTAGGACATGTCATAAATGTCAGATAGGTGCAGGTTCCACCTCTGGGATCTGGTGCTATTTCCAGAACGGAACTCCAAAGTAAACAGAGAGCACACCACGCATGTGTATAGTCTTCTCCTTTCATTGCTATGGGACTTCCAAAAATAGACAAAGTGAGCACATTCAGCTATTTTCAGAAGTCCCACAGCAGCAAATAAAAAGCAAGCCACACAAGTACGGACACCCCTCTATTCATCACTATGGAACTTCCAAAAATAGACAAGCCAGGGAGGTACCATAAAGGTTCCAGATGGGTATACCCCTTTAATGGTAACAGCCATGTCTAGGGTACTAAAGGGTTTAATGGTGGTTTAGAGCTGTGAAGGCACAAATGGTAACCTTGGGTGGCTCCTATGGGACACCTTGGGAAATGGTGGCCCAGGAAAAGTGCCCAGTTTATTATTCTGTAAAACCAACCCTGCCTACAAGGGGAGTATTGATTATATAGGATAAAAATATTGCATTCACCCCACTGGATGTCAAAAATGGTTTGAAAAGAGAGAGTAAGATTTATGTGGTAAGGGGAGCATTGTGAGCGACATGAAAAATATAATTTTATGTCTTTCCTGGAGAAGAACGGGAAGTGGTAGATGGCTGAGAAGATCCTAAATAGTGTTGAGTGAAAGAAAGTGTCCAGAGTAGACTTCGATCCGAATTTCAGGGAAAATTCGATTCGCCGCGAAGCCGAATTTCCTCGTGCTTCGTAGTATCAAATCGATTTTCCCTGAAATGGGGTAAAAGAGAAAAATCATACTTACCTCATCTGTTTGAGCACCACCATCTTGATTGAAGATCCAGCGCAAAATCTTGTGCACGGTGATGTATGACGTCACCATGCCGGCCGACGTCAGGTCATCATGCGCCGAGCGAGATTTCCCACTGGATCCTCAATCAAGATGGAGGCAGCCAGCTCTTCGTGATCAAATGGATGAGGTAAGTATGATTTATTTATTTTTTATGTCAGATGCCGCGATCAGCAATGAACGCTGCATCTAAATGGAACATTGACCGGGAGCAGCGCAATCGCTGTTCCCTGTCATTGCACCCACTACTTACAAAGAAATGCAATTCGTGACAAAGTAATTAGTCACCAAGCAAATTTTTTTATTTTTATTTGTCAGAGCAGCCGAATTGAATTCTATAGAACTTTGCTCAACATTAATCATAAGGGTAAGAACGATACATGACACCTTGACATGCTAAAAACAGACAGCGGAAGGCATGTGTGCCTGACCGTGGAGAATAATTCAGTTGTGAAACAGGAGACAGAGGGTTTCATACTGTCACACTGAGGTGAGATGCATATTTGGATCACATTTTAAGTCATACTTATCGGAAGGCAAGAAGTCAGTTGAAATAACCAGCTATAAGGTTTAGTGACTCATCCTGAGAATGGTATGACAAAGATAAGGACAGCTGAAATGTACTGATCGTAAGTGCTCAGTACGTGAATAGGATGCCATGCCATACTGTATCTCATCCATTTGTACTGTACTAAATAATGAACTCTGTATTCTCCCACAATTCATGATAGGTCCTCAAATTGTCTGGATGTCAGCAGCTCCTTGGATCCATCTGCTCCCTTATCTGTTCCTGCCGCCTGTGGTGATAGGTAAATATAATACACTATAGATGCTAATACACTAGTGAAAAATTAAAAAGAGGACACCTGGAACAACCTGAACAACTTAGTGCAATTGACAATTGACTAAGATCGAGTATTGGATAGACAGTGGGGGGCACTCTATATCTGACCACTAATGGACATGTCCATTAGTGGTCAGATATAGAGTGCCCCCCACTGTCTATCCAATACTCACTCCTTCTATTTCGGTACTAGGGGTACCGCGGGGTGTGCACCTGGTCATTTCCTGTGATTTTGGTTGAGCCACTTACCAGTATACATTTTTACAAATTTACAAAGATTGACAAAGTATAAACTGCCAGCGGTGTTTGGTCAATGATCACACAACCAAGATGGTGCACTGTTTATTTTGGGTTCTTCAGCAGGGTACTGTATATGTTGAGGCAGGGGCACATTAATACAGGGTGGCATCTGTCCTTGCTTTGGTAACGGTCATACAGATGATGGATATCCTCCTGTGGTAGGTCATTTCAAGCTCTTTCAACTTTTAGCCAACGTTAACCTTCAGCCAATGTAGTTGCTCTGCATGTAAGATCCATCGCCTCATCCAGTCCCAGACATTCTCTATTGAGGAGAGATCTGGCAATCGAGCTGGACAGGGAAACTGCTGAATACCCAGAAGACCATGTTGTGTAACATAGGTAGTGTGTGGGTGCGTGTTATCTTGTTGGAACACTAAGGGGGTCATTTATTAAGACCGGCGTTTTAGATGCCGGTCTTAATAACCCTGTGCATTGGCAGTGGATCCGCTGAAGTCTAAATCTACACCAGCTTCCTTGCTGGCTTAAATTTAGACCATTTTTACCCCTAAAACTGGCGTAGAAAATGATAAATGGGATAGGCCTACCCCCTTCCCCACCCACACCACACCTCCTTTTTTAGACCTGGCTTGAGCGGGGAAAAGTCCCAGATTGCAGCACAAATAACTTTTGCGCTACAATCTGCGCCAGAAATACGCCAAAAATAGACAAATTTCTGTTAGTAAATGACTCCCCAAGTCTCAGAAGAAAAATAACGCTGCAAAATTTGTAACGTAAAAACCCTCCCAGAAAGAGTTAGTAAAAGTTATATGTCATTACGTTATATGTACCCCAAAATGACACCATTATAAACTACAACTGGTCGCGCAAAAAAACAAACTCTCATATGGCTAAATACATGGAGAAAAAAAAAACTGTTCTGAACCTCTGAAGGCAACAATGAAAAAATTTAAGAAATGACTTTACCATCATTTAAATGGGTTGTCCACGTACCTGAAAAAAATTGAGGCTGACCAGGCAAGGTCTTTAACCCTTTCACGTCCGATGACGTACATCTACGTCATCGGGCCGGTCTTTAATTATGGCGCCCGCTCGCGCGTGCAGCAGGAGCCATAGCTGCCGAGTTTCTGCTATTTTAAATAGCAGAGACCCGCGGCACATGTATGCGATCAGCCATAAGGCTGATCGCATACATTTTCCCCTTCAGATGCCGTGGTTAAATGTGACCACGGCATCTGCGCAGTCTGGAAGCGGAAGTTGCACACTTTTGCTTTGGTAACAGCGTTCCCCGGCTGAGATCGGGGAACCTGTTACTTCGCTGAAATACAGCATTGTATTGTTATATTCCAAATGAAGTTTTCAATGATGGTTTTTTAACCATCAGTGAGCACAATGGGCAATCTAATGATTATTATTGTCACCCAAAGTGACTTAAAAAACGTAAAAAAAAAAAAGTTTTTACAAATATAAAAAAACATAAAAGCTCAAATCACCCTCCCCTTTTCTTAAAATAAAAATAAAAATAGTTAACCAAGAAAAAAAAAACATTATGGGCATCGCCGCATGCGAAAATGCCCATAGTATTAAAATATAACAATATTAAGGGCTTATGGCAAATGGTGTAACGGGAAAAAAATAAAAAAACAGCCAATTTGCCATTTTTTTGCCACCATGGTCATCAGTGTGGCCCTAGAAGCAATGTTTTGTTGGGGGAACACCCTATATTATGGCATTCAATTACTATGGTCCCACAGAAGTCAGAGGGGTTCCCTATTAAGACTGCATAATGGAAACATTCTTTCTCTGTATTCATTCTCAAGCACTAGATCATATAGAGCAGATGGATTGCCATGTTCTTGTGGTCATCTCAAGGTGTCACTCAATACAGTAGTGAAATTCTGGAGGTGTCACACGTTACAATAGTTTAATACATATAACTCTGGTCTTTTGTACCTGAGAAATTAGAATGTATTCCCTAGGACCTCAGTGAGAAGGTGATAGCGGTAGGGAAGGGCTTTATGACTCTGCTCAAGGATAATCAATCAGCTATGTTAGATGTTAAAATCTATTGAATTAGCAGCACACAGTCAGAAGCCTTAATATAGTGGAATAGTGCATGAAAACCAAATTCTGCATCTCACCCAGCTGCCAATGTGAAATATATTAGATTGACATAGCAGCTGTATAGTGCCACCTAGTGGAAGCCTTACCTCTAGCAGTCTGGAGGAAGGTGGTCTCACAGAACTGGAGTTACCACAATAGTTAGAAGTTCACCTTACCTCCCAATGTTTTGCCAGGCAAAAGAGGGATACGGTACTTATCGTTTGTGGTGTGAAAGATCCATTTATTCACTATATGCATGAATATTTTTTTATGTTATTTTACCATTACAATCATCTGAATAAAGATATTTTAAGGTTTAAATTGCACCAAATGTTGACATAATATATACATGGGGTTCTAATAAACGGCATTTTAGTCAGTTTATTAAAGCATATTTATTTCCCAGGTCAAAAAGAGGGACATTTAAAGAGCAAAGAGGGACAGAAGAACTTGGGACAAAAGTATGGAATGTCCCTCAGAATCCCTGGGGAAATATGAGTTTGTGTTTCTTGTAAACCGGTATTCTGGTACTTATAGGCTGATATGTGTTACTCATAGTTGCAAACAGTGGCGAATTTGCAGGAATTGTCCTGACAAATTTCAGCTATCCTGGGCTGAAAATGAGTGGGGCTTATGTTAGCCCATCCCGGGAGGAGACGTTTCTGGTGGGTTTGGGGTTCTCCCAGTTGGGTCATAAATGCCCCAGATTTACAAACTGCTGCCAACACTTACCGCATAAACCTGGGATAATAATACCATGCAGGCTTTATGTGAAGAAAAATTAACCATAAAATGTAGAAATGAAAATATAGGTTCCTAAGATGTCCTTATATAGGATTATTAATTTCTCATGAATATCTACTACCTCCGTTTTCTCTCATACTCTTATGCTAATGTAAGTGTTCTGATGGTTCTGTGCATTATATCCTACCATTACATTCCAGAACCAGAAACCCCAGATTGCTTGTAGACACGCACAGAGCAGCCATATCAATCATGGAAGTTAGGTGGTTGGCTATTGAGGATGATAGTGTAGGTGTAACCTACCATCGAAGTGGGGAGGCGTTTGCCCCAGAAGCTTGGTACTAGGTGAGGGAGGCACCAACAAGTCCTTCTATAGTTAAGCTATCTAGTGAGAAGATTAGAGCAGCAGTGGATCTGTAAGTTGAGTATGCTTATCTTATCTTATTTTTTATTTTATTTTTTGCAACATGATGAGGTTTTTTTCGTTAAATGAACACAGTAAGTAGCTCACTTGTGACATGAGTTGTGGTTATACAATGATTCATATGTGCTGCTTGTATCATGTTTTCTACATTGAAAAATTTGATAACAAATACAAAACCATGGCCAAAATTAAAGACACCTATATAAAAGTCACATGCCTGTTCATCACACCCTGGAGTGAGGAATCCATTCATTCCTTTGATTAAAAGTATTTAGAATCTCTCTTGATCTGCTCGACGGCCACGACTGTGCCCAGTAATTGATAATATAAGAAATATTCCCTTTCTTGTAAAGCAGGCATTCCGTTGTAGATCTATCAAGCATCTTCAGAAAAAGAGGTTTTATAAAGCATTAGAAGATGGTGCAGTCTGTTGTTAGATGCACTTACAATCCATTTACAGTTTATTTAGGAAATAGTATGACTTTCGAACCATGCGAATTTACCAATTTTTAGTTGGTAAGAACTGACGAACAGTTCAGGCCACGATTGGGTTATAGCATTAAAGAGGTTGTCCCACGAAAAAAAACATGCATCACCCATTCACAGGATAGGAGATAAATATATGATTGATGGAGCCATCACTGATCCCAAGAACAGGGGTCCCATGTCCCTTCTTTTGAATGGAAAGACGGTCTTGTGTACCAGGATAACTCATCAGTATAAAAATTCTAAACAACCCCTTTAAGGCTATGTTCATATGGCGATTTTGACACTATTAAACCATGGTTTCTGTCTTGGTTTTTCAATTTCAGCGACATGGACTTGCTTGCAGTTTAGCCCCATTGAATGGAGCTAAACCATGAGCAGACTCTTGGCATGGATTCCAGTGATGTCCCTGTGGAATCCACACCAAGAAAGAACATGTCTATTCTTGGCGCAGTGTGGAAAAGTAGATGTACATAATCCATGGCCACATGAATGGCAGCACAGATTACCATTAAAATCAATGGGGGGCAGTTGCACCATGGATGCCTTGTGGTTCTTAGTGCAGAATCTGAGCTGAAATCCATGGAAGATTAGATATCATGTTAAAAAAAGAGTACCAAATATTGCTTACTGTTGCAGTCATATATTCAGTCCATGTCAACTTCAATTTAAGAAGTCAACAATTTTGAACCTGCAAAGGGGAGGGGTTGTGGAGTGTTTTACTGCAGCAAGTCGACGGTTCTTCAGCATTTGGTTATGCCTACTTGTGGTGGCAGTGCGCTCCAAGTTAAAGGGGGTTGTCATCTAAAACATTGGTGGCTATGCCACCAATATTTGATAGCTGTGGGTCCCACCTCTTGGACCTGCAGCTATCTCTAAAACAGAGCCCACAAAGTGAAGGAGAGCAGATCACGCATGTGTGGCCTCCCTCCATTCAATTCTGTAGGAGTGCCGCAAATATTCAAGTGCTGGCTTAGCTACTGTATTTCTATCAGCCCCATAGAAGTGAATAAAATGGTGGTGGCGCTTGCGCGGTTTGCTTCCAATTCACGTGCGGTCCGCTCTCCTTGATTTTGTCGGCTCCGTTTTAGAGATAGCTGCGGGTCCAAGAGGTGAGACCTACAGCTATCAGACACTGGTGGCATATCATAGCCATATGCCACCCAATGTTTGAAGGGTTAAAACTGCTGATGAGCTTTTTTTAACCAAGTACAAAGGGAGGCAACAGTGTCTATCTGCAACATAGAATTCAAAGGGTAAAAGAGCAAATCAGGGATGGACCCTCAACACTAATTTGACTGAACTACAGTTAAATAGTAATGGATAGCAGTGTCATATAAGTAGATCATCTGCACAAAATATAGGCAACATAAAAGCACCAAAACCTGCCTGATAGTAAGTGGAGATATAAACACACAGAAGGCCTTTCTAGCATTTAACCTATTTCACAGATTCTACTGACAGGAAAACCAATGGACACCACAATGGAACCTGATGGACCTCATTTTTATTCATTGGAGATAGTCATGTGCCAGTGATATCCACTCTGCAATGGGTCTGACACTACAATGTCGTTATAGACCACAGCCTAAGGCAGGACTAATGCTACACACATTCATATCAATAACCAGTACAACCTATAATGAGCCCCTTTTTTCTCTCTCACTTCAGCACATCTTGACTGCACATATAATTCCTGGACCCTCTTGTCCTGTTCATGGGATGCAGATGGCAATTTCACATCAAGCCCATGCTACATATCCGCAAATGTTATTGATGAAAAAAGGTGAGTTCCCCTATGTAATGGTGGTGGAGTCCACTGTCGGACTGGAGCACCTTCAGTGTAAATGATTACAAGGTCTGGTCCTAGTCAAGTGAATGGGACAGAACACATGTACAGTAATTACAGCTCGCCACCACTGCAAGCAAGATGATGCACAGTGTAATCTTGAAGAGTAAGTGGCGCTCGCACGAACACCGCCTCCTCTACAAACAGCTGATCGGCCGGGGTGCTGGGATTCAAACCCTCACTAATCAGATATGGATAAATATGTGAATTGCGGCACACAGATTCTTTTAGTTGCAATTTAAGACATTTACTGGTGTGATATCATACAAAGTTCATGATTCAGTTACATTTAAAGTCGAGATAGATGACCCCTCTTGACAATGGGGAACATCTGGTCACCATTGTCAAGAGTGGTCATCTATCTCGACTTTAAATGTAACTGGATCATGAACTTTGTATGATATCACACCAATAAATGTTTAAAATTGCAGCAAAAAAAATCTGTGTGCCGCAATTCACATATTATTATTTATGACTATACATTCTTCGCGGGCACCAGTAACTATAGTGTGCGGTGCTCCACCTCTAATATTAATCAGATATTGATGACCTATCCTGAAGATAAGTCGTCAATAGTGTTGAGCGAAGTTATAAAAACTTTGATTCGGCTGCTTCGCCGAATTTCACAAAGAAATTTGCTTTGTGACTAATTACTTTGTCACAAAGTGCATTTCTTTGCAATTAGCAGGCACAATAACTGTGAACGGTCCCCATTGAACCCCTCAGATGCTGTGTTCATCGCTGATCGCGGCATCTGAGAATAATAGTGAGGGCTTTCAGAGGTTAAAAAAAACATAATACTCCTTCCGTATCCATTTGAGTGTAAAGAGGCCGCCACGGCCATCTTGATTGAAGATCCTGTGGAAAATCTCATGCGGCGCATGATGATGTCATCACGCTGGCTGGCGTGGTGACACCATACGTCACCGGACACAAGATTTTGCGCGGGATCTTCAATCATGATGGCCGCGGTGGCCTCTTTGCACTCAAATGGATGAGATGAGCTTGTATTTTTTTTCCCCCCATTTCAGGGAAAATTGATTTGTTACCACGAAGTACAGGAAATTGAGCTTTGCAGCTAATTGAATTTTCCCTGAAATTCGGATCGAAGTCCACTTCAGATACTTTGATTCGCACAACCCTAGTCATCAATATAAACCCTCTGCACAACCACTTTAATTAGAACCGTTTTTTGCTGCTCATTTCTATTTTATTCTATATGAAAGGCTGGCTAATGCAATACAGTTATGTGTTTAAACAATAGACACGTTTATGACCTTGAAAGTATTGTTATCTTTGCAAGGCAAGACTTTGGTAATGGACTTCTTTATATCGCCAGACGTCATAGTGATGCACTTATGCGTAAATGTGTGTGGGTGTACTCTGCTCTCTAAATGTAATAATAACCTCTGACAGCATTTACCACACCAATGTTAGAACTTTTCAATTGTGAATAGTTTTTTGCCACATTGTGCTTGGAGGTCAGTATCTTTAGGTGCATGCACTGTATACTTCCATTTTCTGAGTATAACAGAAGTAAATAAAATAAATGTTCTAGATATTTGATCCTTGGTTTATCACTGGCAACCTCTGAGAGATATGTCCTTCCGTACTGTTATGCAATGGATGTGGGTTCACTGTGTCAACCAACATATTTGACTTGGGTCTACTCCTAAGGGTGTTATCCTGGCAGATCTTGTCCTGGTTTTCACCCTTTAATCCATGTGCAGGGAGCTGGACTTCGCTGCAGAGGAACCACCAAGCAGCTATCTCCTTGAGTAGTCTCTGTATGACTGACAGCTGACCAATGGAGGTCTAGAAACCGAGGGATCATGCAAAACCATAGTCAGGAACAGGCCAAGGTCAGGACAGGCATGAGCTCAACAGTAAACAGTCCAAAGTCAGGGAGGGCAACACAGGGTCAATACAGAATATAGGTCACATCAGGCAGAGGAGGGTATATATCAAGAAAACAGGCAGAAGTTTGTAGATGGACAGACAAACAAACTATGGTATAACCTAGTAGGATAACACCGGGCTAGGAATCTGTTACTCAGGCATCCTCCCATAGGGGATGCCTAAAGTATGCCATGGTGCCCAGCCATAGACTTGTGTTAATTACGGTGTGCACCTTCTGGCCATTTAAAAGCTGGAGGGGGGGGGCGCGTGCAACCTATGGTCAGAGGAGAGGCATTCCTGCCAAGCAGGCCACAGTCAGCTTGGAGGGACAGAACAACCCTGGTGGCCAGAAGACTGGGCCAGATGAGTAGAGCAGCAGCAGCCACAGGCCTCCACTGGTAGTATCCTCCCTTAATCTCTTCTTTGGTCCAGATTGCTGCAAAAATCTGTTCAGAAAAATATCTTTACCCTGGTCCATAAGCTTCACAATCCACAGGAAGAAGGTTTTACTTCTGACTTTCTTTATTTCCCGAATATCCCTGACCTCACACTCATTTTCTAGAGTATGGTTAAACACAACAGGCTTTAGAAGGAAAACATGAAAAGAATTAGGCCCCTTTCACACGGGCGAGTATTCCGCGCGGATGCGATGCGTGAGGTGAACGCATTGCACCCGCACTGAATACCGACCCATTCATTTCTATGGGGCTGTTCAGATGAGCGGTGATTTTCACGCATCACTTATGCGTTGCGTGAAAATCGCAGCATGCTTTATATTCTGCGTTTTTCATGCAACGCAGGCCCCATAGAAGTGAATCGGGTTGCGTGAAAATCGCAAGCATCCGCAAGCAAGTGCGGATGCGGTGCGATTTTCACGCACGGTAGCTAGGAGACGATCGGGATGGAGACCCGATCATTATTATTTTCCCTTATAACATGGTTATAAGTGAAAATAATAGCATTCTGAATACAGAATGCATAGTAAAACAGCGCTGGAGGGGTTAAAAATAAATAAAAAATAATTTAACTCACCTTAGTCCACTTGATCGCGTAGCCCGGCATCTCCTTCTGTCTCCTTTGTTAAATAGGACCTGTGGTGAGCATTAAGTACAGTTACAGGACCTTTGATGACGTCACTCCGGTCATCACATGGTACGTCACATGATCTTTTACCATGGTGATGGATCATGTGATGACCGGAGTGACGTCATCAAAGGTCCTGGAATGAATGCTCACCACAGGTCCTGTTCAGCACAGAAGGAGACAGACGAGATGCCGGCAGCGCCAGCAAGTGGATTAAGGTGAGTTAAATTATTGTTTATTTTTTTTTAACCCCTCCAGCGCTATTTTACTTTGCATTCTTTATTCAGGAAAATAATACAATCTACAGAACATTGATCCCAAGCCCGAACTTCTGTGAAGAAGTTCGGGTTTGGGTACCAAACATGCGCGATTTTTCTCACGCGTGTGCAAAACGCATTACAATGTTTTGCACTCGCGCGGATAAATCGTGGGTGTTCCCGCAACGCACCCACACATTTTCCCGCAACGCCCGTGTGAAACCAGCCTTAGAGTTGCGAAGAGATGAAGGCAGACATAACCTGTAACTGACCAGATTCAACCTTCTCAAATCCTCAAAAGGAGAAATTAAATAGGGTGCCAACTTGTATGAGGGTACCTTGAGTCTGTTTTTGGAAGAGAGCCAGACCTTGTCCCCTGGAGAATTATGTAGTTAAGTCCTGTGCATAGGATTAGTGGACCTTTTCATGCGAGCAGAAGCCTGTAAGCTAAAATTGCTAAAAGCACAATGGATAGTCAATTTAAAAAGTTTTAAAACTTTTTTTAACATTTTTATTTTCTGTTCTTCTGGAGGACCAGAAGATTGAAAAGTAAACAAAGATGTGAACTTAGCCTTACGAAGGACTGCCAGTTAAGTATTTTCTACCCATGCATACCCTTTTGGAACACAGAGTGCATCATAGCATCACAGTAAACATTTTAACGGCTTTAGTAGTGAACCATAATATTAACCCTTTAGCAGTGAACCATAACATTAACTCTTTTTCAATGAACCAGCAGGTCACTGCATGTGGATCTATTTATATTCCCCTCAGCTTCGTGAACACCCTAACAACATGGAGTCAATCGAAGAGCTTAGAGGTCAATGGCAGGGGGAGGCAATACTTATTCTTGACAGTAATTTTAATTGATACAGGGCCGAAGGGAGATGTCCTTTTCTTAACTACTTCCCCACCATCATATGACTACATATGTCTGTGGTAGGGTCTTTGGTGCCCTCTCCAGAGCGAGAAAATGTCTGTGATCAGCGATAATGGCAATCACGGACATTTAACCCTTGTAAAAAAACCTGGAAGCATGGACTTCCCAGGCAGGAATGCTTTCCCCTTGCTGAAATCTGGGAAGGCATTCCTTAGTAGTAATAGACCATAGCCTATACAAGGCTTCTGCTCCTTTTACTGGTATATTCCAGTTCAGACCTGCAAGAGGCAGCACTGCATTGGAATATACAGAATTTTGTATTCAGTAGTGGATAAAATTCCATTGCTAAATAAAAATGATTGCATTTTTAAAGTTAAAAATCAGTAGAAAAAAAGGTTTAAAAAATATAAAACATAAAAATATATAAAAATTCTAATTACTCCCTTTCCCCATAATTAATATAAAAATGAATAAACAATAAAAAAAATACTATCATAGGCATTGCTGCATCCGAAAATGCCATACTATTAAAATCTAAAAATATTTATTCCGTATGGAGAATGGTGTAACAGAAAAAAAATCTAAATGTTCAATTTATTGTTTTTTTCATCAGTTCACCTCCCCCCCCAAAAAAAGAATAAAAACTGATCAAAAAGTCAAAAGGTTATCACTAAAAACTACAGATCGCCCCGCAGACGTAACTATAAGTGTGGTATTGTTGTAATCGTACTGACCCAGAAAATGAACGGCACAGGTTAGTTTTACCACATAGTGACCGCCGTAAAACCAAAACCCATAAAACTGTGGTAGAATTGAATTTTTTAAAATTAAACTACATTTGGAATTTCTTTCCAGCTTCCCACTATATCGTATGCAATATTAAATGGTGCCATTACAAGGTAAAACTTATCCCACAAAAAACAAGCAGATATTGTAAATAAAAAAATAAAAAAGTTATATCTAAGGAAAGGCAGGGAGTGAAAAACGAAAACACAAAAACTGAAAATCGGCTGGTAATGATTTGGTTACCAAAGAAGAAACTGCACATGCATGAAGCAGTTTTTCAAGGTTCTCTTTAATATAGACAGACATGGCCTGTGTCTCGGATAGAGACAGCAGATAGACACAGCCATGTGGTGGAGTAATTCCTTGAATTGGATTGATTGAGTAGTGATAGGCACAATACTGTGGCATAGACTCAGCCTTCTTATTGAAGACATCTGCATAGCTAGCATAGGCAGAAAGTAGACACTGTGGATTCTGAGGAACATGTGGAGCCTAGGCTGGTTGTAGAGAAGTCAGAAAATGGGAGTGCCAAACAGAACCACGATGCAAAATTTGCCACAAGTTCCAATCTATAACTGGACTATGCATGTGGAGCCAGGGCACTCCCAATAGGAGAAAAATAGTAGACACAGGCAAGACATAGAAGTGCAATGAGCAGGACCGTGGTACGGTTACGCGGACGCCAAATTATGCAGTGGGTCCAGATATGGGTATAATAGTCTATGTTTTTTGTTTGTGACGCCAATTGCAGCGTGCGCAGGGTACAGTCTCAGGGCCCTTTAAGGTGTTGCAACTCACGTACCAGGTTAGGAATGCCAGAGTGGTATAATGTCTCTGTGTAGCAGTAGTAATAGTGTCAACGGTGTCTCCTACCTTGGTATGGCTGGACTCCTGGATCCTGGCTCACTGGCAATAAATGAGTGTGTTGCTAGTAGGAGTAATTGAGGAACTTGGTAGTAATGAATGAGATCCAGACTTGGAATATAATTCAACTTGTCTTTACTGGAGGCAGCATTAATCCATATGAGATACAGCAATAGTCTTGGGTCCCAGCAGGTATTGGCAATGTATGGCAGGGATCAATATCTCTTCTGCTTCTATCATGTGCCTGGAGAATATGGCAGGAATCTATATCTTCTGCTCTGTCTATCTTCTGCTGTGTATGGGACTGGCTAGCTGAGGAGGAATTTGGCTTCTCCTGATGTCTGGATGTTACTCACATTTGTGCTCACAGGGAATGGTTCGTCCTGGAGTTCTGGAGCTGGCTGCTTGCTTGTCAACCAGTTGAGGCTGAAGGCTCAGACTGGGGATGAAGATCTTTGGTCTCAGCCAAGACACGATCCTGGGTTGGGATCCATAGAACTAGGAGCTCCTACCAGCACAGCCTTCCCCTAGCCGGGGTGGCTGGCACACTAACTGAACTTCCTTCCCTCCCCATGAGGCAGAATGTGGGAACATTCCACACCTCCTCAAAGAAGGGGGAGCTAAACTGGAATGTACTATTCCAGTCTAGATATGCTAAACTGTTACTAAGGCCCTGGTAACACATTGCTGCCACCTGCTGGTGTACATGGAAATTACAGCAAATTACAAGTGACAGGCTTAGAATATGCACATTTGTGAGGATGTGATGTTAAATTACACAGGATGACAATGCAGATACACTTAACAGGTTGTAGCGGGGTAAAAGAGTTTCGTAACATAACTCTGGAATGTTACAGAAGGAGATCATCACCATGTGGAAAACTCCAGCTTGAAACTCTATAGGCAAAGTGATGTATTGTACAGATTCCGTTAGTGCCATCTCATTATGTCAACACTAAGGACTTCTTCAACCACTTAGTAGGAATACAGCATTTGGTTACCAAAGCCTAATGCAGAACCTTGCCGAGAGTCCTAAAAGGCCTGTACAATAAACCGAATCTCACCACATGACAAGGACACATGAAGCATCAATTTTGAAGAGAACAGGACTTCACTTAGGGTGGTATCTCCAACAGGCCCTAGGTGCTGGAGTTCCCACCTTGAGAGGTTCGAACATAATGACCTTTGGTTCAGCAAAGCATGCACAAGTCTTTGTTGTGTCTACAGTATGGTGACACTCCTACTCAGACAATCGAACTTTGTCCAGCTGCATAATTTCCAGAGCTAGGGCTGCTCCTAAGTAGAGTTGAGCGAACACCTGGATGTTCGGGTTCGACGAGTTCGGCCGAACTTTCGAAAAATGTTCGGGTTCGGGATCCGAACTCGACCCGAACTTCATCCCGAACCCCATAGAAGTCAATGGGGACCCGAACTTTTGGGCACTAAAAAGGCTGTAAAACACACCCGGAAAGGGCTAGAGGGCTGCAAAAGGCAGCAAAATGTAGTTAAATCCCCTGCAAACAAATGTAGATAGGGAAATGATGAGTTAACATAAAATAAATAAAAATTAAACAATATTAATTGGAGTGAGGTCCCATAGCACAGAATCAGACTTCAAGTCACCCACCAATGGAGAAGGTCACTTACTATTATTTTGACCACAGCACCCAGACAAAGGAGAGAGGTCCCACAGCAGAGAACCAGGCATCATATCACCCACCACAGGAGTAGGCCACCATTTAGTTACTTTGACCCCTACACCCAGACGGAGGAGAGAGGTTACACAGCAGAGAATCAGGCATTTAGATCATCCACCACAGGAGTAGGCCACCATTGAATCAGACCCCGGCAACCATGTCAGATGGCACAAGCATAAGCTTTATATCAATCAGCACAGGAGAAGGCGACTTTGACAGACTTTGACCCCTACACCCGGACGGAGGAGAGAGGTTTCAAAGCAGAGAATCAGGCATTTAGATCACCCACCACAGGAGTAGGCCCCAATTTAATGGGACCCCGGCAACCATGTCAGATGGCACAACCATCAGCTTCATATCAATCAGCACAGGAGAAGGCGACTTTGAAAGACTTTGACCCCTACACCCAGACGGAGGAGAGAGGTTTCACAGCAGAGAATCAGGCATTTAGATCACCCACCACAGGAGTAGGCCCCCATTGAATCAGACCCTGGCAACCATGTCAGATGGCACAACCATCAGCTTTATATCAATCAGCACAGGAGAAGGCGACTTTGAAAGACTTTGACCCCTACACCCAGATGGAGGAGAGAGGTTTCACAGCAGAGAATCAGGCATCATATCAACCACCACAGGAGAAGCCACCATTTAGTTACTTTGACCCCTGCACCCAGGAAGAGGAGAGAGGCACCACAGCACATATTCTGGCATCATATCAGCCACCACAGGAGAAGCCACCATTGAGTTACTTTGACCCCCGCACCCAGGAAGAGGAGAGAGGCACCACAGCACATATTCTGGCATCATATCAGCCACCACAGGAGAAGCCACCATTGAGTTACTTTGACCCCTGCACCCAGGAAGAGGAGAGAGGCACCACAGCACATATTCTGGCATCATATCAGCCACCACAGGAGAAGCCACCATTGAGTTACTTTGACCCCTGCACCCAGGAAGAGGAGAGAGGCCCCACAGCACATATTCTGGCATCATATCAGCCACCACAGGAGAAGCCACCATTTAGTTACTTTGACCCCTTCACCCAAACAGAGGAGAGAGGTTCCACATCAGAGAATCAGGCATCATATCAACCACCACAGGAGTAGGCCACAATTTAATGGGACCCCGGCAACCATGTCAGATGGCACAACCATCAGCTTCATATCAATCAGCACAGGAGAAGGCGACTTTGAAAAACTTTGACCCCTACACCCAGACGGAGGAGAGAGGTTTCACAGCAGAGAATCAGGCATTTAGATCACCCACCACAGGAGTAGGCCCCCATTGAATCAGACCCTGGCAACCATGTCAGATGGCACAACCATCAGCTTTATATCAATCAGCACAGGAGAAGCCACCATTGAGTTACTTTGACCCCTGCACCCAGGAAGAGGAGAGAGGCCCCACAGCACATATTCTGGCATCATATCAGCCACCACAGGAGAAGCCACCATTGAGTTACTTTGACCCCCGCACCCAGGAAGAGGAGAGAGGCACCACAGCACATATTCTGGCATCATATCAGCCACCACAGGAGAAGCCACCATTGAGTTACTTTGACCCCTGCACCCAGGAAGAGGAGAGAGGCACCACAGCACATATTCTGGCATCATATCAGCCACCACAGGAGAAGCCACCATTTAGTTACTTTGACCCCTTCACCCAAACAGAGGAGAGAGGTTCCACATCAGAGAATCAGGCATCATATCAACCACCACAGGAGTAGGCCACAATTTAGTTTATTTGACCCCTGCACCCAGGAAGAGGAGAGAGGCCCCACAGCACATATTCTGGCATCATATCACACACCACAGGAGAAGGCCTCTTTCAGTGATTTAGGCCTTTGGACCCAGACAGAGGAGAGAGGTCAGAGATTAGCTTCATATCCCCCAGCACAGCAGAAGACCGCTTTATTTGACTTAGGCCTCAGCACCCAGACAGAAGACAGAGGTAGCATGGCAGAGGTTATGGCTTCATGTCACCCGTTAGTTTAACCGGCCACTTTCATCTGGTTAGGCCCCGGCGCCCAGACAGAGAAGAGTTTCATTCAACTGTGGGTTTCATAAAATTTGTATCAAATAAAGAAGTGGCCCGTAGCACAACAAGACATGTTTTAGGCAGTTAATAAGGACTACTCTGCACAAGGGAGGGACAGGTCCTGTGGGATCCATGCCTGGTTCATCTTTATGAAGGTCAGCTTGTCCACGTTGGCTGTGGACAGGCGGCTGCGCTTGTCAGTAATGACGCCCCCTGCCGTGCTGAATACGCGTTCAGATAAAACGCTGGCCGCCGGGCAGGAAAGCACCTCCAAGGCATAACATGCTAACTCTGGCCACGTGGACAATTTCGAAACCCAGTAGTTGAATGGGGCCGAACCATCCGTCAGGATGTGGAGGGGTGTGCAGACATACTGTTCAACCATGTTAGTGAAATGCTGCCTCCTGCTAACACGTTCTGTATCAGGTGTCGGTGCAGATAGCTGTGGCGTGGAGACAAAACTTTTCCACATTTCTGCCATGCTAACCCTGCCCTCAGATGAGCTGGCCGTGACACAGCTGCGTTGGCGACCTCTTGCCACTCCTCTGCCTTCACCTTCCACCTGTTCCCCTGTGACATGTGGGAATGCTCTCAAGAGCGCCTCTATCAGCGTGCGCTTGTACTCGCGCATCTTACGGTCGCGCTCTAGTTCAGGAATTAAAGTGGGCACATTGTCTTTATACCGGGGATCCAGCAGGGTGGCCACCCAGTAGTCTGCACACGTTGAAACGTGGGCAACTCTGCTGTCGTTGCGCAGGCATTGGAGCATATATTCGCTCATGTGGGCCAGGCTACCCATGGGTAAGGACAAGCTGTCCTCTGTGGGAGGCGTATCGTCATCGTCCACCGTATCCCCCCAGCCACGCACCAGTGATGGGCCTGGGCTGCCACCCCGCTGTGAACTTGCGTCATCCTCGTCCCCCTCCACCTCCTCCTCCTCATCATCCTCGTCCTCCAGTACAGTGCCTTGGCTGGCGACTTGTGAACCTGTCCTCTGCTGCTTAAACAAACCTCCCTCTGAGCCACTTCGAACAGACTGGCCCGAAAGTGTTAGAAACGAGCCCTCATCCTCCTCCTCCTCCTCCACCTGGGCCACCTCCTCTAACATCATTGCCCTAAGTGTTTTCTCAAGGAGACATAGAAGTGGTATTGTAACGCTGATAACAGTGTCATCGCCACTGGCCATGTTGGTGGAGTACTCGAAACAGCGCAGCAGGGCACACAGGTCTCGCATGGAGGCCCAATCATTGGTGGTGAAGTGGTGCTGTTCGGCAGTACGACTGACGCGAGCGTGCTGCAGCTGAAACTCCACTATGGCCTGCTGCTGCTCGCACAGTCTCTCCAGCATGTGCAAGGTGGAGTTCCACCGGGTGGGCACGTCGCATATGAGGCGGTGAGCGGGAAGGCCGAAGTTCCGCTGTAGCGCAGACAGGCGAGCAGCGGCAGGATGTGAACGGCGGAAGCGCGCACAGACGGCCCGCACTTTATGCAGCAGCTCTGACATGTTGGGGTAGTGGTGAATGAACCTCTGCACCACCAAGTTCAGCACATGCGCCAGGCAAGGGATGTGCGTCAAACCGGCTAGTCCCAGAGCTGCCACGAGATTTCGCCCATTATCGCATACCACCAGGCCTGGCTTGAGGCCCACCGGCAGAAACCACTCGTCGGTCTGTTGTTCAATACCCCGCCACAACTCCTTTGCGCTGTGGGGCCTGTCCCCCAAACATATGAGTTTCAGAATGGCCTGCTGACGTTTACCCCGGGCTGTGCTGAAGTTGGTGGTGAAGGTGTGTGGCTGACCGGATGAGCTGGTGGAAGCAGTGGAGGAGGAAGCCGAGTAGGAGGAGGAGGCTACAGGAGGCAGAGAATGATGCCCTGCGATCCTAGGGGGCGGAAGGGCGTGCGCCAAGGAACTGTCCGCCGGGGGCCCAGCCGCCACTACATTCATCCAGTGTGCAGTTAGTGAGATATAGCGTCCCTGGCCGTGCTTACTGGTCCACGTATCTGTGGTTAGGTGGACCTTGCCACAAATGGCGTTGCGCAGTGCACACTTGATTTTATCGGACACTTGCATGTGCAGGGAAGGCACGGCTGTCTTGGAGAAGTAGTGGCGGCTGGGAACCACATACTGCGGGACAGCCATGGCCATCAGCTGTTTGAAGCTGTCTGTGTCCACCAGCCGGAATGACAGCATTTCAAAGGCCAGCAGTTTAGAAATGCTGGCGTTCAGGCCAAGGGCTCGAGGGTGACTCGGGGGGAATTTGCGCTTCCTCTCTAAGGTTTGAGATATTGAGAGCTGAACGCTGCTGTGTGATATAGTGGAGACGCTAGTTGACGGTGGCGGTGGTGGTGGTGTCGGTGGCACATCCTCTGTTTGCTGCTCGGCAGGTGGCAACATTCCTCTCGAGGCGGAAGCCGAGGCAGCAGCGGTAGAGGGAGCAGGGGGAGCCTCAGCGAGTGCCTGGTTTTTAAGGTGTGTACCCCACTGCAGTTCATGCTTTGCATGTAGATGCCTGGTCATGCAGGTTGTGCTGAGGTTCAGAACGTTAATGCCTCGCCTCAGGCTCTGATGGCAGAGCGTGCAAGTCACTCGGGTCTTGTCGGTAGGACATTGTTTAAAGAAGTGCCATGCCAGGGAACTCTTTGAAGCTGCCTTTGTGGGGCTGGGTCCCTGTTGGCGATGTCCAGTAGCAGGCGAACTCTGGGGGCGGCGGCTCGTCTGCTTTGGCCCCCTGCTCCCTCTTTGGCTTCGCTGTTGTCTCGGTCTCACCACTACCTCTTCCTCTGAACTGTGAAAGTCATCGCCACGACCTTCAGTCCATGTGGGGTCTAAGACCTCATCGTCCTCTGCATCGTCTTCCACCCAGTCTCCCTCCCTGACCTCCTCCTGTTCAGACTGCACACTGCAAAAAGACGCGGCAGTGGGCACCTGTGTTTCGTCATCATCAGAGAGTCGGTGACTCTGCTGTGGTGGTATTCCCATGTCCTCTTCATCTGGAGACATAAGTGGTTGTGCGTCAGTGCATGGTATGTCTTCCTCCACTGGGGAAGGGCTAGGTGGACGCCCCTGGGAAACCCTGGAAGCAGAGTCTTCAAACAGAAGAAGAGACTGCTGCATAACTTGTGGCTCAGACCGTTTCCCTGATATGCTTGGGGGTGATGTGACAGACTGATGGGCTTGGTTTTCAGGTGCCACCTGTGCGCTTTCCGCAGAAGACTGGGTGGAAGACCATGTGGTGAACGTGCTGGAAGCACTGTCGGCCACCCAATCGATTAATGCCTGTACCTGCTCAGGCCTTACCATCCTAAGAGCGGCATTGGGCCCCACGAGATATTGCGGTACATTCTGCCGGCTAGTTGAGGGAGTTCGTTCCCTACTGTGTGCGCCTGGGGCCGAACGGCCACGTCCTCTACCAGCAACAGAGGCTCCACGGACACCACCACGACCGCGTCCTCGTCCCTTAATAGTATTTTTCTTCATTGTTGCGATTCAACTCGCACCACAATGAAATATATTATTTTTTATAAGCAAAATCCCCTCACTGGAATACTTTCAGTCTTTTGACTGTATGGATTACAGATGGAATGACTGTTATATGTGAGTACCGCTTTCTTTGACAGATTCTAGTATGGGTACATATATGTTTTCCCAACCCCAGCACATTAGTTTGCTAATTCCAGATGTATGAAACGCAGGCCTAACTGTATCTAGTATATTGAACGCCAGATAAACTAACTTGGCCTTTTTTAAATAAAAAAAATCCCCTCACTGGAATACTTTCAGTCTTTTGACTGTATGGATTACAGATGGAATGACTGTTATATGTGAGTACCGCTTTCTTTGACAGATTCTAGTATGGGTACATATATGTTTTCCCAACCCCAGCACATTAGTTTGCTAATTCCAGATGTATGAAACGCAGGCCTAACTGTATCTAGTATATTGAACGCCAGATAAACTAACTTGGCCTTTTTTAAATAAAAAAAATCCCCTCACTGGAATACTTTCAGTCTTTTGACTGTATGGATTACAGATGGAATGACTGTTATATGTGAGTACCGCTTTCTTTGACAGATTCTAGTATGGGTACATATATGTTTTCCCAACCCCAGCACATTAGTTTGCTAATTCCAGATGTATGAAACGCAGGCCTAACTGTATCTAGTATATTGAACGCCAGATAAACTAACTTGGCCTTTTTTAAATAAAAAAAATCCCCTCACTGGAATACTTTCAGTCTTTTGACTGTATGGATTACAGATGGAATGACTGTTATATGTGAGTACCGCTTTCTTTGACAGATTCTAGTATGGGTACATATATGTTTTCCCAACCCCAGCACATTAGTTTGCTAATTCCAGATGTATGAAACGCAGGCCTAACTGTATCTAGTATATTGAACGCCAGATAAACTAACTTGGCCTTTTTTAAATAAAAAAAAAATTCCCTCACTGGAATACTTTCAGTCTTTTGACTGTATGGATTACAGATGGAATGACTGTTATATGTGAGTACCGCTTTCTTTGACAGATTCTAGTATGGGTACATATATGTTTTCACAACCCCAGCACATTAGTTTGCTAATTCCAGATGTATGAAACGCAGGCCTAACTGTATCTAGTATATTGAACGCCAGATAAACTAACTTGGCCTTTTTTAAATAAAAAAAATTCCCTCACTGGAATACTTTCAGTCTTTTGACTGTATGGATTACAGATGGAATGACTGTTATATGTGAGTACCGCTTTCTTTGACAGATTCTATTATGGGTACATATATGTTTTCCCAACCCCAGCACATTAGTTTGCTAATTCCAGATGTATGAAACGCAGGCCTAACTGTATCTAGTATATTGAACGCCAGATAAACTAACTTGGCCTTTTTTAAATAAAAAAAAAATTCCCTCACTGGAATACTTTATGGCTTTTCACTGTATGGATTACAGGTGGACTGGTATTAGTAGGGGTGACACAAGCACACCCAAGTCCCTGATGTAGGATTTCTATGGCACAGACCACTATTACAAGTGATTAATGGACGTTGGGAGAGATTGTGCTGCAGCACTAGTCCCAAGATGGCCGCCGCCTATCAGCCCAGTAACATGTGCCACAAAATGGTCTGCACAACCTTTAAAAAAAATAGCCTTGGACTGTGCTGCTAAATCGCTATTGGTCTGAATCCCAGGTGTAGATGTCTGACTTGTTTGGAGCTTTGGAATGCACACTGTGGCAGCTTCTGCTGCAGCACTACAAGTCGCAAAATGGCGGCCGGCGGTCAGCCCAGGTACATGTGGATGGAAAAATCACTCTGGCCACTCTAAAAATAGCCAATCCCTATCAAAAAAGCAGCTCAGCTGCAGTTGTTCAGATGAATCACAGGTGGAGGAGAGAAATTTGCTTCCAGTTATTCAATTATCCCTGCCTATTCTCGCCCTAGCATCAGCTGCGTCTATCCCTGTTCTATTCACATCAGGAGTGAGCACGTCCCGACGTGCGCACAAGCTTATAAAGAGGCTGAGTCCCATGCTGCACTTGGCCAATCACAGCCTTGCCAATAGTAGGCATGGCTGCGATGGCATCTTAGGGCAAGTAGTATGATGCATGTTGATTGGCTGCTTTGCAGCCTTTTAAAATGCGCCAAAATACATGCCGAACGACGAACCCGAACCCGAACTTTTACGAAAAAGTTCGGGTTCGGGTCCATGTCACGAACACCCCAAAATTCGGTACGGACCCGAACTATGCTCGAACTGTTCGCTCAACACTACTCCTAAGGCCATTATCCTTGCAGTCCCCTGGTTTTTACCCTTTAATCCATTTACAAGGATCTGGACTTCGCTGTAGGGGAACCACCAGGCCAATGCCTCCTGGAGTAGTCTCTGTATGCATGACAGCTGACCCATGGGGTCGAGACACAGGTGCAGGGAGCGATCAGGCAAAACCATAATCAAGGACAGGCCGAGGTCAGGGCAAGCAGAGTATGAGCTATACAATAAAAAGTACAAAGCCAGGGCAGGCAGGACAGGGTCAATACAAAGTACAGGCATAGGTCAGCTTCAGCAGAGGAGGGTCAATATCCAGAAAACAGGCAGAAGTCGGCACACAGGCAGACAAATGAAATACAGCACACCTTAGCAGGATACTAGCAGACTCTGAACCTATTGCTCAGGCATCCTCCTATAAGAGAAGGTGCCTAAAGTACACTAAGATGTCTAGCCTTAGGCTGGTGTGAATTAGGGTGCGCACTGGAACTTTAAGAGGGAGTGCGCGTGCCCGCATCCTATAGGCAGAGGATGAGTGGCCTTTCTGGCAAGCAGGCTGCAGCCGACATGGAAGGACAAAGCAAACCCAGAGGTCAGGCCCTCCCGGAATAAAGGAAAGGTGAGAGGCAGGTCATAGAACATAAAAGACTGGGGCAGGTGATATGACAGGACCAACTTTGTAAAAATAAAAAAAAACATGGTTTTGCGGTACTATGTCAGGAGTTATGCTATATGTATGTATATGTGGCCACCTAGTGGCTGTGACACATGATTCAACAAATAGGCATCTGGAGTATTCACCCAAAGGGTTTAGATAAAATCAAAAAGAAGCTGAGGAAATTGACTATTGACTGACAAACATTCCATATCCCTCTTCCAAAATGTATGTACTATAGGTAATTACACATTAGAATGTCTTACTAAGAAACACAATAGAAAGAAGATGGCTATTTTAGAATTTCTGTTAACTAGACCACAATGAATGTGAGTCAAATGGTGGTCAAAAGGCACTGAGTAACAACCAGCATTGTCATATTAATGGAAATACTGAGTTTGAACTTGGGACCTCTTTGATTGCAAAGGGCATGTACTGCTTTCAGTGCTATCCCCTTTCCGCTCATATATTGGATATTTCCATATTTCCAAGTTTGCTCTCAGGCTCACTGTTGTTCAGCTCAGCTACCATAAACTGTATGGCCTATCTACTTTGCACAGCTGATTCCAGGTTAGAAACAAGATGTTATGCTACCAGTAGCTGAAGTGGTAGTCAAACCAGACAATTCTCTTAGCCAAATGTTACTGTATTTACCATATTTCAACAAAAATTGGGCCATGGGTATACGTGGTTCTGATTTGTTGCATCAGCCATATTCTTTGCACCTAAATGCTTGTCGTAAACCTGTCAGGGGATTTGTGCTGCCCAATCTGAGAGTAGGATATGATAGAGGGGGAAAAGCTGATCTCTAGGTTTATATGATTGGTAGAACATTTTCTGGGTAAAAGGCCGAGAAAATGCTGACAGAACTCCTAGGAGAGACCATGAGAGTCCCACACACATACAGTGATTCATAGTATTTTCTGTATCATTGTGTACACAGAAGGTTGTCAGTCATGTGATGTGGGAGGAGTAATCAGGACTCTCACTGCCTATCCTAGGAGTCCTGTCAGATGCCTTTTACTCAGAAATCCTTCTCAAAATCATATAAACCTATATATCACAGAGATCAGATTCTCTTCCTTTATCATACCATGCTCTTGGATAAGATAGCAGAAATCACCTTTACTTTAAGCTTAGCATTGTGGTATACTGTATGTATGGTGTATCTTACAACAAAATTAATTTAGGAATAAAAATATTTCTCTCAAAAATGAGATCTTTGCAGATTGGATTATTTTTACCTAAACAAAACACATATCAATCCTTCTGTCCAGTAATTGCTGAGCACTAGACAAGGTGTGAAAAAGAAACCAGTGAAAATTTCAGAAAGTAAATCTACTACCTGCTATAAAACAGAAATACAAAATGTGAAGAGTCCACTTGTCAGCACACTTCAAAGGGGTTGTCCAATATCATAAAAAAAACTAATGCAAAGACAATCAGATAAAATAGCAAAAGAGCAGATACTCACCTCTTAAATCCCCCAACGCACCAGTGACCTGCTCTTGGGACTCCCTGCTTCCCTATATGTTAACCATTGTCTATTCAGCACTGAGTAGCTCTCCTGTAACCTGTGTTTGTTTAATGTTTTTAATGTAGTATTGTGATGTATACTGAATTTTTTTACATTTTTCTTTTCTTTCAGAGACATTAAAGGTTTCTGCTTTCTTACCTCCAGAGATAACCCAAGAAGATGCACAATACATCTGACTAGTGATGATAAACCTGTGAGTTCTAGTTTTTTATTTGTTTCTCACTTGGGCTCTCTATGACATTAGACATAGAGAGTGGCACTGGTAAAAAGTTCTGTACTAATATATCAAAATTATATCCTGAGCTATATAAGCAAAAATTTATTTACTAAGTTATGTGCCTAGAAGCAACATGGAAATGGTTTCATTCCAATGTAATATTCTATCGTCAATCTCTTTTATTAAAGTGCGGCATACTTCACAGGTAAAGAACAGTCACTTGGACAAGAGATGTAGACCAAAAAGAGAAAAAGAAACCTGGTTTAAATGTGACATGCTCTTTACTTTTTTAGAAATGGTCTATTTCGGGCCTTAAGGCTGAAGCAATTATTTTAGTTTTCCCATCGTCATGATAACATTTTTATTTTTCCTTTCGGCATAGCTGTATTTTTAATGGCACTATTTATTGTGGGGTAACATACTGTATAACTCATTGATTCATTTTTATTAACTCTTTTTAAGGGTGAAATGGGAAAAAATAACATTCCACCATTGTCTTGCTTTATAAAGTTTGCGGCGTTCACTTTAAAGAATAAATAATGTGTTACCTTTTTTTTCTGTAGGTTAGTACGATTATGGGGATACCAAATTGAAATAGTGTTTTACTACTTTTCCCAATAAATACACTGTTTAAAAAAATTGTCATATTCTGAGAACTATAATATTAGAATTTTTTTCTATAGGTTTCATTGGTAGCATTTTGGGGCACTTAGGTATTTCTGATCATTTTTATTCTACTTTCTGGGAGGCAGGGTGAACAAAAAACAGCAATTTTAGATTTTTTTTCACATTGCTCACTGTATATTGTAATTATCATATTAACTTTCGGCCTCATGCCCACCCTTGTATTTTCAGTCCTCATCCGATCTGCATTTTTTGCGGGTCGGATGAGGACCCTTTAATTTCAATGCGGTTCACATATGTCTATTCCACAGCCCCACAAAAAAGATTGAACATGTCCTATTCTTGTCCATTTTGCGGACAAGGATGAGACACCATAGAAGTTTGAAAAAAAAAAGGCTGGGTATGCTTGGATCCGAGTTCTGCGACAGTAAAATGGATACTCTCATGTGCATGAGGCCTTATTCTGTGGGTCTTTACAATTGCAACGAAGCCACATTTCGTATACTTATGTTTTTTCATATCTTTTTTATGTTCTACTACTTTCATACAAAACAATTCCAGTAATTTCAAGTTACTCCCTATCCATAGGACATTCCATTGCTGGGCCCCCCATCGATTACAAGAACAGGGGCCTCATACCCCGCAGGGCTCCACAGAATGAACGGAGCAGTAAGTGGAGAATGTACACTGCCTCTTTATTCGTCTCTATGGGACTGCTAGAGATAGCTGCGTACAAGTGCTTAGATATTTCTGACAGTCGCTCAGAGAATGTGGGGTACAGTGCCCCCCATTCCTGTGATTGATGGGGGTCCCAGTGGTAGGACAAGCAACAATTTATTGGTTATGTGAGATCCACAATTAATAGAAATTACTGGAATACTCCTTTAAGTTATAATTTGGTGATGTTTAGACCTGGTTAAAGGACTTCTTACAAGATTTAAATATATCACCTATCAGGGGTATAGATGATGCATTTCTGATAGGTGGGCATTCAAGCACATTAACCCCCATTGATCACAAGAACAAGGGTGCCCCCATCTCTTTCTCTGTTCCATTCAACTCTATGGGACGACTGAAGGAGATTGAGTGGATCCCTGTACTCTGCTTCTCTTCTGCTGTCCCAAAGAGATGAACAGCAGAGCACATGCTCAACCACTGATCCAATCATATGAGATGACAAAGATACCAATTAGACACTTGTAATATTGGGACAACCTCTTTAAGTCAGAAATTTAATGTATTGGTGCAACTTTTTTCCTTTTATTATTGCATGGTTTTGCTTTATTTGTACACTACATATGTACCGTAAGTCTGTTATTTTAACTCAGTAAATCTATTGTCCGTTTTATTTGTTGGCTTTAGGTCAAAGAAATTTTGACTGTTGACCATAAATTGAACCTGAGTGTGATCTGTAGCAATGGAATGAAAAGAAATACAAGCATCACATTTCTATCTGAATTCTTTGCATTTCACAACTGTAAGTACTTTCCTAAATGAAGTAATAAATTAAGTCTAATCTGTTGACTTTGAAATCCTTACATTCTTTAATACTTGGGCAAAGAAAATGGGGAGATTTACCAACGGTGTTGTTGGATGCAAAAATATAAATGTGACCGCTCGTGGCTGACATACGTAAACATAAACCGATAATTTGCTCTACATATTAGAACGTATTTGGTAAATTTGAAGCATTTTACAACTCATCTTAGTCATGCCACGTTTGCTCAACGTTTTTGAGAAATGAAGAAGTATAAAGAAGGTAATGTATAAATTCTGCAGAATAAGAAAAGTGAGTGGAGTGATTTTCCCTATTGTGTCAGTAAAATAGGCATTTACGCCAAATGTATGACTTATTTGCTCCATTTTAGAGTGGTTTGCACTATCCAGGCAGTTTTCATTTAATAAGGGCTGGCCAAATGTTTAGAGAGTGGAACTACATTTTTAGACAGATTTATCATTGCGACTTTGTTCTAAAACTCGCCTGGTGGTATACAAAATGACAGAACCTTTGTAATAACTATGGCTGGATGTTGGACTGAAAAATCTATAAATATTTCTTAAGACACATTTAAAAAAATTGATGTGTGTAAATTTGTAAATTTGTCATAAAATACTGGCTTTAAACCAAGCTGGTAAATTTTGCTTGGAAAATCTACACCAGTGCTGTCACCATGACCTAAGGTAAATGGTGAATTCTGTGTTATCTACAGTTAAAACCAGAAGTTTACATACATTATTTACATATGCATGTTTTTCTCAATATCTGACATGAAATCAGAATAAACCTTTTCTGTTTTTGGTCAATTAGGATTACCATAATTATTATTATTTGCCAAATGCAAGAATAATGAGAGAGAGAGAGAGAATGTTTTAAGGCATTTTTATTACTTTCTGTAAAGTCAAAAGTTTACATACATTTCATTAATATTTGGTACCATTGCTCTTAAACTGTATAACTTGGGTCAAACATTTTGGATATCCTTCCACAAGCTTCTCACAATAGTTGGTCAGAATTTGGGCCCATTCCTCCTGACAAAACTGGTGTAACTGAGCCATGTTTGTTGGTTGCCTTGCTTGCACCTGTCTTTTCAGCTTTGCCCATACATTTTCAATAGGATTGAGATCAGGGCTTTGTGATGGCAACTCCAAAACATTGACTTTGTTATCCTTAAGCCACATTGTAACCAGTTTGGCAGTATGCTTCGGGTCATTGTCCATTTGGAAGACCCATTTCCGCCCAAGCTTTAACTTCCTGGCTGATGTCTTGAGATGTTGCTGTTATGGTCCCTCCCATGACAGAGGTTAGAAGATCTGAGAGACTGGCTGCACGTGAGGTTATCTAACAGCCTCTCTGTTTTCACTTGTTGCAGTGTTGTTGTTGGTAATGACCACACCTCTTGTCTCAGGTGCAGCTTGTGGTCATTAGTGATCCTCTATTTAGTATGGACTCACACTTCATACCATGCGGTTGATATTATCTGCCTGGAGTTGGAAGAGCTGGTGTGTGGTCCTCATCTGAGTTCCTGCTCATCCATTTTTTATTGACGATAAGTTTACTTCTCTTTGTACACTGCTCAAAAAAATAAAGGGAACACAAAAATAACACATCCTTGATCTGAATTAATTAAATATTCTTCTGAAATACTTTGTTCTTTACATAGTTGAATGTGCTGACAACAAAATCACACAAAAATTTAAAAATGGAAATCAAATTTTTCAACCCATGGAGGTCTGGATTTGGAGTCACCCTCAAAATTAAAGTGGAAAAACACACTACAGGCTGATCCAACTTTGATGTAATGTCCTTAAAACAAGTCAAAATGAGGCTCAGTAGTGTGTGTGGCCTCCACGTGCCTGTATGACCTCCCTACAACGCCTGTGCAAGCTCCTGATGAGGTGGCGGACGGTCTCCTGAGGGATCTCCTCACAGACCTGGACTAAAGCATCTGCCAACTCCTGGACAGTCTGTGGTGCAACGTGACGTTGGTGGATAGAGCAAGACATGATGTCCCAGATGTGCTCAATTGGATTCAGGTCTGGGGAACGGGCGGGCCAGTCTATAGCATCAATGCCTTCGTCTTGCAGGAACTGCTGACACACTTCAGCCACATGAGGTCTAGCATTGTCTTGTATTAGGAGGAACCCAGGGCCAACCGCACCAGCATATGGTCTCACAAGGGGTCTGAGGATCTCATCTCGGTACCTAATGGCAGTCAGGCTACCTCTGGCGAGCTCATGGAGGGCTGTGCGGCCCTCCAAAGAAATGCCACCCCACACCATTACTGACACAATGCCAAACCGGTCATGCTGGAGGATGTTGCAGGCAGCAGAACGTTCTCCACGGCGTCTCCAGACTCTGTCACGTCTGTCACATGTGCTCAGTGTGAACCTGCTTTAATCTGTGAAGAGCACAGGGCGAGCAGACACATGCACATTTGTGGCCTGCTGGAGGTCATTTTGCAGGGCTCTGGCAGTGCTCCTCCTGTTCCTCCTTGCACAAAGGCGGAGGTAGCGGTCCTGCTGCTGGGTTGTTGCCCTCCTATGGCCTCCTCCACATCTCCTGATGTACTGGCCTGTCTCCTGGTAGCGCCTCCATGCTCTGGACACTACGCTGACAGACACAGCAAACCTTCTTGCCACAGCTGGAATTGATGTGCCATCCTGGATAAGCTGCACTACCTGAGCCACTTGTGTGGGTTGTAGACTCCGTCTCATGCTACCACTAGAGTGAAAGCACCGCCAGCATTCAAAAGTGACCAAAACATCAGCCAGGAAGCATAGGAACTGAGAAGTGGTCTGTGGTTACCACCTGCAGAACCACTCCTTTTTTGGGGGTGTCTTGCTAATTGCCTATTATTTCCACCTGTTGTCTATCCCATTTGCACAACAGCATGTGAAATTGATTGTCACTCAGTGTTGCTTCCTAAGTGGACAGTTTGATTTCACAGAAGTGTGATTGACTTGGAGTTACATTGTGTTGTTTAAGTGTTCCCTTTATTTTTTTGAGCAGTGTATTTTGTTGTCCCCACTTGCTCATTGTTTACTAGGCCTGAGGGAGACTCTGGTTCGTTCATCTGGGAAGGAACCAGTAGTCTCAGACCCTATCACTACTCCTAGGGATATTCAGGGTTACTAGGGCCTAGGTTTACGGTGTATGAATATTCCCACCTTCAGGGTCTATTCATACTGACAAGAGTCAGGGCTAAGTTAAGGGTTTCCTAGGTGTTACCATTTACCTTTCCCTAGCCTTGAGGCCTAGTTCCTGGTCATTTTCCTCCTGTTGTCATTCTGGTGTTCTTCCACTCCCCTTACATCATGAAAGTTGCTTCAGTATTTCCACATAAACTTCTTTCCACATGATGCCATCTATTTTGTAAAGTGCACCAGTGTTCTTAGGCTTCCAAGCTTCTCCCTTTTTCCTCCAAACGCAACAATGCTCATTATGTCCAAAAAGTTCAATTTTAGTTTCGTCAGACCACAGGACATGTCTCCAAAAATGTAGGTCTTTGTTCCTGTGTGCATTTGCAAAAATTTATCTGGCTTTTTTATGTTTCTTTTGAAGTAATGGCTTCTTCCTGGCAGAGTGGCCTTTCAGCCCATGTTGATACAGTACTCGTTTCACTGTGGATATTGACACAATCTTACCAGCTTCTGCCATCATATTCACAAGGTCTTTTGCTTTTGTTCTTTGGTTGATATTAGAGATGAGCGAATTTCTCAAATTTTTTAATATTTGATTCAATCCGAAATAATTTGTGTCAAATCGAGTTAAAAAACTGCTATTTCCTGGCTGCAGAGAGCCTGTGTAGTGGTGTAGAACACGATGCAGAAACACACATAGGGAGTCTGCTGTGGTAGTGAAACAATACTGAGTCAGTATGACATGCAGATGACAGGCATCGCTCTTAGAATCACTGCACACTTCATTTCTTTGGGCAGTTACGGGGCCAAAACTAACCAAATACCTCAAGTGTGAACTCAGCCTTACAGGTCGATGTTAGCGTCAGGTACAAGGAACCGTGCAGAGGCCCAAGATCCTACTATAGTGTGAAAGAGCGCACTTTTTTTACACCGTCGTCAGCTGATTCCACATAGACATCTACAGAACCTGTTCTATTAAACACTTATACAAGTAGAGCCCCCCTGACAGAGTGGAGAGGTGTCATCAGTAAGTATGTGTTGACGTCACTGATTATTTTGCCCTTCTTCTGATCTGTCAGAACAATAACCCCCAAAAAAAAATATCCTGTCTGTTGAGCATCCGCCTTCACTCTGTCAGCATTTGGTCAGTAATCCATCAGTATTGCTAATGCCAAAACACAAGAGTGGATCCAAAACAGAGATGACACATGAATGGAATATTTGCATGCCAATTCTGATGGGACTATACAGGCCTTACAGCTGCTACACAGACAGGATCCGTTGTGTGTCTCATTTTGTCAGATCAGAAGGGCCAAATAAATGATGATGTCAACCAGGCCAAAAGGCTAAATAGTGACCCAGTCATGAAGTGGGGAGGGTGGGAACAGCATGAGAAGTCCACAGAGTGGCAAGGTGACATAGTGTGGAGGTGGCAGGAGCATGAGGAGACCACAGAGTGACCCGGTGACTCTGGGGAGGTGGGTGGCACTAACAGTACTCGCTGATGATGGTGGGTGTAAAAGGGAGCACTTGGCATCAGATGTGTGACATCAGGGGGGTGGCAGTATCAGAATAGTAGCTGAGGCAGGTAGCCAGAAGAATCCAGTCTCTTTTGTCAAAGTGTTGGTGTGGCACCATGGATGATCTAGTCTGATGCATCAGGAATTGTTGGGTGGAAATCCTGGCTGATCCATGCCTGATTCATCTTGACAAAAGTCAGTCTCTCCACATTTTAGGTGGACAGGCAAGTTCTCCTTGTGGTAACTATGGCCCCCACCTCATTAAACACCCGCTCTGATGCCACACTACTGGCCGGGCAGGACACCCTTTCCAGGGAAAACTTGGCCAGTTGTGGCCACAAATCCAGTTTGGCTGCCCAGTAGTCCAGCGGATATTCTTTTTCTTTTTTTTTTTTACATTTTATTTTCTTCAATGATAGTTACAAAAAAGCTATTAAACAGAGCGGAAGGAACAAAAATAAGCCAAAAATACAAAAAGAAAAACAAAGCTGTCCATATACTCCACCCTTCAAGCTGAACTAATCAATTCACCTCACTTCTGCAGAGCAGCATAATAACGCATGCCTCACCTACTCCGCCTCTCAACCTCCTCATAGAGCTTTATTTGGGACATGATCCGTCTCCACTCCTCAAGTACAGGGGAAATGGGGGAACCCTATCTCTTGACTATCAGCACCTTTGCTATCAAGCAGCCCTTCAGCCAAGCTAATTGATGTACAGAAGGGTTAGGACTGTCAGGTATATAAACGCCCAAAATTGCAGAGATAATATCTGGTGCAGAGGATTGGGGAAGATCCCCCTGCAATGCTGTAAATACGTGCTCCCAAAAACGCTTTATCACACTGCATTCCCATAAAAGATGGATATATCCAACATTGGGTCTGCCGCACTTTCGACAGAAAAAATCACGTCCTCGGTTATTAGCAAATTTAGCTTGCATTTGCGGTGTATAGTATAACCTGTGAAGAATCTTAAACTGGATCAAACTATAGCTGGCTGCCGATACTACCTTTTTCATATTTTTAAAAATCTGTGACCAGGGGAGGGGGGAGATTTTTAATTCCTGCTCCCATTTAGGTATACTTTTAAAAGGAAACACCGTGGACAGTGAATCTCGCATTTTCGAGTAAATCTGTGCCATTTTAATCTTTTTCCCTGCGTGAGAAAAACAATAATCAAAAAATTTATGTTGTTCAGTAATCATATATGTTTTATTCAGTGTGCCGTCGTATGCATGTTTTAAACGTGTGTACATAAATCGATCTAAGAAAGTGTTTGTGAAGTTAAAGTCCCCTAAAACTTTAAAACGATCTACAACAAAAAAATGAGCCACTCTGGTAATACCCCTACAACTTTAATAAGTGTAATCAGTTATTTTCAAAAATTCCCCTAAATTCCGATTTTCCCACAACGGGGTAAAATAAAAAGCGTGTGTCACCTGCAAGGTCGTTTTCAATGTGTCCCAAACCCTCTGTAGCGTTCTCGCGATTGGGCATCTAGTGTCCAAGGTGCCAAAATGTGCGGTTTCTAAGTGCATAAAAATATTATCCAATGACCTACCTAATACCCTAGTTAAGTACTGCCCTAATGCATTCTCTCCAGCATTACAACATCTTTGTAACTGCGCAGAGAAAAAATAGCCTTGAAAGAAAGGGAGTGATAGTCCCCCATCTGGCTCAGCCAGCCACAGATACCTCTGCTTTATGCGGACCCTCTTCCTCCCCCAAATTAGGTCATTTATTAAGACTTCCAATCTATAAAAAAAAAAGCATCGTCTATCCAGATGGGGGAAGCACAGATCAGATACAAAACCAGCGGTAATATGATCATTTTTACTAATGCCAGACGATTGGTTTGCGATATTACCAATTTTTGCCAGCGGATATTCAATGACGGCTGGCAGGGTGCACTCCAAGTATGCCACCACCTGCTGGTTCAGGTTCTGCGCTATGTCTACCTGCTGCTGCTGGTGAGTAGTTTCTTCACTAGCCTGGTGAAGAAAGCTGCTCATCAGCGACTCTAGACTCAGGCTGCTGCAGATGTTGCTGGTACTGCTCCTGCCACCCCACAGCCATGACAGTGGAATGTGAGCGCAGAGGGGCCCCCGGTCAAACCTGCGAAAGGATGGACTATGTGCAGATAGGCAGTGGCTAACTGACTACATAGGATGTCTCTATAGTAGTTCAGTTTGTCCTCCCTCTCCACGGGTGTAAAAAAGGCCCCAATGGTCTAAAATGGTGGAGAGCCAGTAGTTATCCCTCTGCCAAAAGGTGACAATTCGGCTGTCACTACGCAAGCAAGTGAGCATGCATTGGGCCATTTGCGCAAGTGACTCAGAGGGACTCCCTGCCTCCATCTCCACTGCATAGTGCCATGTTGTGTCTGGATTATCTGCCTCATCTCTCTCTTGCTCCTCTGGCTGCTCCTGCTCCTCCTGTCCTGTCAACTGTGTAGAAAACCCCCCCATTTCACTACACATTGCTTGTGCTCCAATGTACTCCTCCTCCAGTTCAGCCCCCACAGGCCTCATGTGATCGTGAGATGTAGGCGCCACATCTCCAGTCCCCTGACCAGCCAGATTTACCAGCATCTTTTCCAGGATAGGAATCAGTGGAATGATGTTGTTCATCCCGTAGTCCTTGCGACTGACAAATAAAGTGGCCTCCTCAAAGGACACGAGAAAACAGCAGGTGTCACACATGAGCTACCACTGACTAACATTGAAGTTACACAGGGGAGTACCTCTGTCCGCCTGTATCATCAAGAAATTGTTTATGGCCTTTCTCTATTCGTACAGTCGGTCTAACATTTGAAGGGTGAAATTCCAACGGGTGGAAACGTCGCATATCAGCCTATGTTTGATGATGCCGTTCTGCTGCTAGCTCAAGGAGGGTGTGCTTGGTGGTGTACGAGTGGCTGAAGTGCATGTAAAGTTTCTTGGCCATTTTTAGGATGTCTTGCAGATGGGTGGAAGACTTCAGGAAATGCTTGACAACCCCCTTCACTCAGCGCCAACATCATGGTCTTCCCGCTGTCGGTCACCATGGTCCTGCTTTTGAGTTGTCGCGGAGAAAGCCAGGATTTGATTTCTTGATGAAGGACGTGGAGCAGTTCCTCCCCTGTGTGACTCCGTTCGACCAGGCAAACTAGGTGCAGAACAGCGTGACACCGCTGTGCCCTGCACATGTGGTATGCTTGTGGGGCACTGTGAATTGTCCCTGCAGTGGAGGATGAGAACAAGGTGGAGGATCAGGAGTCAGAGGCGGACATTGTCGCAGGACCAATGGCTTGAGAACGTGGAGGCGGAAGCAGTATCACCTGGCCAAGTTGCTGGTTTGGCTGGGCAGGAACCACATTTACCCAGTGGGCCGTAAAGGACATATATTGTCCTTGACTGTAGTTACAACTCCACATGTCGACGCTGCCAGACACCGACAGGCTCAAGGACTGGTCCACCTTCTGTTCTACATATGCGTGCAGGGCTGGTACTGTCCACCCCTTGGAAAGGGAGGGACTGCAGTACCAGCAACTTGGCCAGGAGCAGGTTCAGTTTCTGCACCGTTTGATGAGTTCACGCATACTGTTGTCTTTTGGCAATCGTTTCGGTGATCGATTGCTGATGGAATGACTGACTAGGAGGAGGAGGGGCAGGAGCATCAGGACCAGCAGATGATGGGAAGGACAGACAGCTTCCTACAACTGAGGTAATGGAGCCTTGACTGCCTGAAATCGGGTGTGTGCCACTGGGTGATGCAGAGGTTGCTGCGGCAGGCTGGACCACCACATTGGAGCCACGGTTCTCCCAGGCCACTTTATGGTGACGCTGCATATTTTGACGCAGGGCCATGTTGCCAACATTGGCACCCTGACCAAACTTCATCTTTTGCCCACAGATTCGACAAATGGCCATGTTCACCTCCCCAATGGCTTAACAAAAAACTGACACACCACCGAGTAAGTGATTTTACCCCCAACACTCTGCACTGACTGACTGCTACCGCCACTGCCTCCGTGAATCCCTGCACCACTACTTTCCGGGCCAGTAGGCTCCTGCGAAGCG
This sequence comes from Bufo bufo, assembly GCF_905171765.1. Taxonomy (NCBI): domain Eukaryota; kingdom Metazoa; phylum Chordata; class Amphibia; order Anura; family Bufonidae; genus Bufo; species Bufo bufo. Next base: position 170,472,352 of record NC_053397.1, read on the forward strand.
TGTGGTCTACCCTGGGCACTTTTGGCTCCCAACCTCGCACTGATGAAGCCCCTCGGCTACATCATCATTGAGTACTGTCTGCACGTCACTGATGTTCTCCTTAACAGTCTCTGAGCCAGGAGCCTGACCACTTGCAACAGCAGCTCCCACGCCACTCTCCTCATCACCTACCGCCTACCAGAGGAAGCAGCGGATGTCTCCTCTGGATCTTGGCTGGGCAGTAGCTACTGACTGTCCTCTAGTAGCTCTTCCTCGCTGTATAGTGGAGCTGAGCCCACAGCATATAGTACTTATTTGGCTGAGGGAACAGGTCAGAGGCAGGTTGAGGACAGGTCAGGGCACAGGGCCTGCTCCCGGGCCATGCCAACTAAGGGCTATGTCTGACGAACCCACTAACTATGTCTGATGTCACTTGCGACAAAGTCAAAGATCGAATCAACCATTCAAGAACCGCTGGGTTGCTGGTAGTGATGTCGCGAACATAAAATTTTCAGTTCGCGAACAGCGAACACGAACTTCCGCAAATGTTCGCGAACTGGCGAACCGGGCGAACCGCCATAGACTTCAATAGACAGGCGAATTTTAAAACCCACAGGGACTCTTTCTGGCCACAATAGTGATGAGAAAGTTGTTTCAAGGGGTCTAACACCTGGACTGTGGCATGCCGGAGGGGGATCTATGGCAAAACTCCCATGGAAAATTACGTAGTGGACGCAGAGTCGGGTTTTAATCCATAAAGGGCATAAATCAACTAACATTCCTAAATTGTTTGGAATAACGTGCTTTAAAACATCCAGTGTGTGTATACGATCAGGTATGATGTTGTATCGATCAGGTAGTGTAAGGGTTACGCCCGCATCACAGACATTGACAGACCAAACTCCCCTTTTAATGCACCGCAAACAGTTCATTTGCACAACCGCAAACTCCCCATTTGCACAAGGTTGGATACCAAGCTAGCCACGTCCCGGTGATGTCATTGAAGGTTTCTTCCTCCACCCAGCCACGTACAACACCAAGGGTCCCCGAAAGGTCAATTGAATTGATTTTTCGAACGGGGAGATGGTTAAAAAAACGCTGGCTCCCTCCCCTTTGTTTTTATCCACGGTGACTGCGTCTGCGCCGTGCAATTTACTGTCACACCCGATATGAGTGGTATTTTCTGTAGTACTATTCTCATCAGTTTAATCCCTCTAACGTCCCCGACTCCCCAATCTGGGGGCCATTTATTAAACAGATTTTTCGGACGGGGAGATGGTTAAAAAAACGCTGGCTCCCTCCACTCTGTTTTAATCCACGGTGACTGCGTCTGCGCCGTGCAATTTACTGTCACACCCGATATGAGTGGTATTTTCTGTAGTACTATTCTCATCAGTTTAATCCCTCTAACGTCCCCAATCTGGGTGCCATTTATTGAATAGATTTTTCGAACGGGGAGATGGTTAAAAAAAACCTGGCTCCCTCCACTCTGTTTTAAACCACGGTGACTGCGTCTGCGCCGTGCAATTTACTGTCACACCCGATATGAGTGGTATTTTCTGTAGTACTATTCTCATCAGTTTAATCCCTCTAACGTCCCCAATCTGGGTGCCATTTATTGAATAGATTTTTCGAACGGGGAGATGGTTAAAAAAACGCTGGCTCCCTCCACTCTGTTTTAAACCACGGTGACTGCATCTGCGCCGTGCAATTTACTGTCACACCCGATATGAGTGGTATTTTCTGTAGTACTATTCTCATCAGTTTAATCCCTCTAACATCCCCAATCTGGGGGCCATTTATTAAATAGATTTTTTGAACGGGGAGATGGTTAAAAAAAACGCTGGCTCCCTCCACCGATATGAGTGGTATTTTCTGTAGTATTATTCTCATCAGTTTAATCCCTGTTACGTCCCATATCAGGAATTGCCTTTTATGAAAAAAAATTTAGGCCGGGTACCTTCGACTGCCTTCACAGTGACAGACCAAACTCTCATACACTAAACTGAATTGATTTCAGGAACCGGGAGATGGAAAAAGCAGCTTGGTCGGTCCTCTTACTCCCAAATTGGGGCACTGCGCGTGCACAGAGCAATGTGCTGTGACACCCTATATGAGTGGTGTCTTAACTAGTACTATTGCTATCAGTTTAATCCCTGTTACGGACCCTATCCGGTCGAATTGATTAACCATTGTCGAATCCCCCATTGACATCCCCCTTATAAGCTGTGTAAAGCATATTTTTTAGTTTGGTTTTGAACTGCTGCATCCTTTCCGACTTTTGGTAATTTGGTAACATTTCTGCCACTTTCTGCTTATACCGGGGGTCTAGTAGCGTGGCCACCCGATCGCTTTTGGTCTGACCATAATGAAGCAACGGCCTTATCATCTGGGGTGTGGCAACATTGCCAACACACTTTTATAGAGGTGATGATGATTGCTTCATTGTGATACGCAAGCCCCTTCACCACAACAAGGTAACGATCACGAAGGGGAATTGACACTTGTATGTGCCTTTTTTTTTTGGTTTGTTTTTGCAGCCACAGTGCTGCACCATAGGACAGAAAAATTAGGCATGTACACATGCCTGAAAAATAATGGCACTGTTGCAGACGCTATTGTAGCAGCGGCCGGAAAAATTTATGTTTTCCAGGCAGAAAAGTGACTAAAACATTACGGCTTGAACCCTAGTTGGTGGTGGAGAATTCACGAAAGTCATCCGGTATGCAGACATTAAATACAGCAGCGTGGGGACCATTTTGAGGCCAAGGCATGTAATCAGGCCTTTTGTTAGTCAAACGTATCCCCCACTGTCAGTCCCTTCGGGATCCATGCCTCATTCATCTTTATGAAGGTGAGGTAATCAACACTTTTTTGACCGAGGCGACTTCTCTTGTCAGTGACAATGCCTCCTGCTGCACTGAAGCTCCTTTCTGACAGGACACTTGAAGCAGGGCAGGCCAGAAGTTCTATCGCAAACTGGGATAGCTCAGGCCACAGGTCAAGCCTGCACACCCAGTAGTGAAGGGGTTCATTGCTCCTCAGAGTGTCGATATCTGCTGTTAAGGCGAGGTAGTCTGCTACCTGTCGGTCGAGTCGTTCTCTAAGGCTGGATCCCGAAGGGCTGTGGCGATGAGTAGGACTGAAAAATCTCCGCATGTCCTCCATCAACAACACATCTGTAAATCGTCCAGTCCTTGCCGCCGTGGTAGGAGGAGGATTACACTCACCTCTTCCCCTGTTAGATTCCCGTTGTGCTGTGACATCTCCCTTATAAGCTGTGTAAAGCATATTTTTTAGTTTGGTTTTGAACTGCTGCATCCTTTCCGACTTTCGGTAATTTTGTAACATTTCTGCCACTTTCTGCTTATACCGGGGGTCTAGTAGCGTGGTCACCCAGTACAGATCGTTCTCCTTTATCCTTTTTATACGTGGGTCCCTCAACAGACATGACAGCATGAAAGACCCCATTTGAACAAGGTTGGATGCAGAGCTTCTCATTTCCCGTTCCTCGTCCTCACTGATGTCATTGACGGTCTGTTCTTCCCCCCAGCCACGTACAACACCATGGGTCCCAGATAGGTGACAACAACGAGCACCCTGGGGTGCCTGCTGTGGTTGGTCTTCCTCCTCCTCAAAGCCGCCACATTCCTCCTCTGACTCCTCTTCCTCATACTCCTCTTCCAGCGTTGCTGCAGGTCCGGCAAGCGATGATGACAAGGCTGTTTCTGGTGGTGATGGTGACCACAACTCTTCCTCTTCCTCTTCACGCTCATCTACAGCCTGATCCAGAACTCTTCGCAGGGCACGCTCCAGGAAGAAAACAAATGGGATGAGGTCGCTGATGGTGGCTTCGGTGCGACTGACTAGGTTTGTCACCTCCTCAAAAGGACGCATAAGCCTACAGGCATTGCGCATGAGTGTCCAGTAACGTGGCAAAAAGATTCCCAGCTCCGCAGAGGCTGTCCTAGCACCCCGGTCATACAAATACTCGTTGACGGCTTTTTCTTGTTGGAGCAGGCGGTCGAACATTAGGAGTGTTGAATTCCAACGTGTCGGGCTGTCGCATATCAAGCGCCTCACTGGCATGTTGTTTCGCCGCTGAATATCGGAAAAGTGCGCCATGGCCGTGTAGGAACGCCTGAAATGGCCACACACCTTCCTGGCCTGCTTGAGGACGTCCTGTAAGCCTGGGTACTTAGACACAAAACGTTGTACGATGAGATTCAACACATGTGCCATGCACGGCACATGTGACAACTTGCCCAAATTTAATGCCGCCAACAGATTGCTTCCATTGTCACACACCACTTTGCCGATCTCCAGTTGGTGCGGGGTCAGCCACTGATCCACCTGTGCGTTCAGGGCGGACAGGAGTGCTGGTCCTGTGTGGCTCTCTGCTTTCAGGCAAGTCAACCCCAAGATAGCGTTACACTGTCGTATCCGGGATGTGGAATAGCCCCTGGGGAGCTGGGGGGAATCAGTTGATGTGCAGCCAGACGCCGCAGCAGAAGAGGACTCAGCCGAGGAGGAAATTAAAGAGGATGGAGTAGGAGTAGAGGAGGTGGCAGTAGGTCTGCCTGCAAGTCGTGGTGGTGTCACCAACTCCGCTGCAGAGCCACGCATTCCATGCTTGTCAGCCGTCAGCAGGTTGACCCAATGCGCAGTATACGTGATATACCTGCCCTGACCGTGCTTTGCAGACCAGGTATCAGTGGTCAGATGGACCCTTGCCCCAACACTGTATGCCAGAGATGCCATGACTTCCTTTTCAATGACATGGTAGAGGTTTGGGATTGCCTTTTTTGAAAAAAAATTTCGTCCGGGTACCTTCCACTGTGGTGTCCCAATAGCGACAAATTTTTTGAAGGCCTCAGACTCTACCAGCTGGTATGGTAAAAGCTGGCGGGCTAAGAGTTCCGTCAAGCCAGCTGTCAGTCGCCGGGCAAGGGGGTGACTTTGTGACATTGGCTTCTTATGCTCAAACATGTCCTTGACAGACACCTGACTGTGGGCAGATGAGCAGGAACTGCTGAAGGTGAGAGATGGAGTGGCGGGTGGTTGAGAGGGGGCAGGGAGGACAGCAGTGGTTGACGTGGCTGAAGATGCAGGACCAGGAGGAGCATGGTGGCTTTGAGTTTGTGTGCTGCTTGTACTCATGTGTTGATCCCATAGGCGTTTGTGATGTGAGATCATGTGCCTTCGCAAAGCAGTTGTACCAAGGTGGGTGTTGGACTTCCCACGACTCAGTTTCTTTTGGCACAGGTTGCAAATGGCATTGCTTTTATCAGAGGCAGACACACAAAAAAAATGCCACACTGCTGAGCTTTGCAATGACGGCATTCTAGTGGTGGCAACAGCATGCGTTGACTGGCGTGCTGTCTGGCTGACCCCAGGTGCCGATACATGCTGTCTGACTGTGCCACTAACTCCTTGCGACGACCTCCCCCTGCTTCCAACTCGTCTCCTCATTCTCTCTGTCTCCCCTTCAGAACTTTCCCCCTCTTCTTCTCTTCGAGCAGGCACCCACGTGGCATCCGTGGACACATCGTCATCATCAACCGCTTCACTTGTATCTGACACCTCAGCAAAGGAAGCAGCAGCGGGTACAACATCATCATCATCACACTGTACGTCCATGTGTGTAATCCTGCCTGACTGAGACATATCCCCGTAATCTACATCATCTGGCAATAATGGTTGCGCATCACTAATTGCATCCAACTGATGTGTAAATAACTCCTCTGACGGATCAAGTGAAGCGGCTGTGGTGGCTGTGGTGGTAGTGGCGACGGGCGGGTGCGTGGTAACTTGAGAGCAGGTGACCGAAGCTGAGTTGGAGGAGGATGGTGCGTCAAGGTTCTTAGCGGAAGCTGTTGAAGATTGGGTGTCCTGTCTAAGCCAGTCAACTACGTCCTCTGAATTTTTCGGGTTCAGGGTACGTGGCCTCTGAAAACTGGGCATTATTCCAGGGACAGTGGAAATCACAGCACCACGACCACGACGGCCCCTGCGGGGTGGCCTGCCTCTGCCTGTCATTTTTTTTTTAGATAAGTGGTACTACGCGTGCTAGGTACTGTGCCACCCGGTATGAGTGGTTGGCACTGGCAGTGGGCACACTACAGTCTGTGGAAGTGGGCCTGACACACACTGGCAGCAGGCAAGCAACTGAATTTAGACTACTGTCTAAAAATTAAATGCCTTATTTATCGGCAAGCTACTGTGCCACCCGGTATCAGTGGTTGGCACTGGCAGTGGGCACACTACAGTCAGTGGAAGAGGGCCTGACACACACTGGCAGCAGGCAAGCAACTGAAATTACACTAAAGTGTAAAAATTAAATGCCTTATTTATCGGCAAGCTACTGTGCCACCCGGTATGAATGGTTGGCACTGGCAGTGGGCACACTACAGTCAGTGGAAGAGGGCCTGACACACACTGGCAGCAGGCAAGCAACTGAATTTAGACTACTGTCTAAAAATTAAATGCCTTATTTATCGGCAAGCTACTGTGCCACCCGGTATCAGTGGTTGGCACTGGCAGTGGGCACACTACAGTCAGTGGAAGCGGGCCTGACACACACTGGCAGCAGGCAAGCAACTGAAATTACACTAAAGTGTAAAAATTAAATGCCTTATTTATCGACAAGCTACTGTGCCACCCGGTATCAGTGGTTGGCACTGGCAGTGGGCACACTACAGTCAGTGGAAGCGGGCCTGACACACACTGGCAGCAGGCAAGCAACTGAATTTAGACTACTGTCTAAAAATTAAATGCCTTATTTATCGGCAAGCTACTGTGCCACCCGGTATCAGTGGTTGGCACTGGCAGTGGGCACACTACAGTCAGTAGAAGCGGGCCTGACACACACTGGCAGCAGGCAAGCAACTGAAATTACACTAAAGTGTAAAAATTAAATGCCTTATTTATCGGCAAGCTACTGTGCCACCCGGTATGAGTGGTTGGCACTGGCAGTGGGCACACTACAGTCAGTAGAAGCGGGCCTGACACACACTGGCAGCAGGCAAGCAACTGAAATTACACTAAAGTGTAAAAATTAAATGCCTTATTTATCGGCAAGCTACTGTGCCACCCGGTATGAGTGGTTGGCACTGGCAGTGGGCACACTACAGTCAGTGGAAGAGGGCCTGACACACTGACTGGCAGCAGGCAAGCAACTGAATTTAGACTACTGTCTAAAAATTAAATGCCTTATTTATCGGCAAGCTACTGTGCCACCCGGTATCAGTGGTTGGCACTGGCAGTGGGCACACTACAGTCAGTGGAAGCGGGCCTGACACACACTGGCAGCAGGCAAGCAACTGAAATTACACTAAAGTGTAAAAATTAAATGCCTTATTTATCGGCAAGCTACTGTGCCACCCGGTATCAGTGGTTGGCACTGGCAGTGGGCACACTACAGTCAGTAGAAGCGGGCCTGACACACACTGGCAGCAGGCAAGCAACTGAAATTACACTAAAGTGTAAAAATTAAATGCCTTATTTATCGGCAAGCTACTGTGCCACCCGGTATGAGTGGTTGGCACTGGCAGTGGGCACACTACAGTCAGTGGAAGAGGGCCTGACACACTGACTGGCAGCAGGCAAGCAACTGAATTTAGACTACTGTCTAAAAATTAAATGCCTTATTTATCGGCAAGCTACTGTGCCACCCGGTATCAGTGGTTGGCACTGGCAGTGGGCACACTACAGTCAGTGGAAGCGGGCCTGACACACACTGGCAGCAGGCAAGCAACTGAAATTACACTAAAGTGTAAAAATTAAATGCCTTATTTATCGGCAAGCTACTGTGCCACCCGGTATCAGTGGTTGGCACTGGCAGTGGGCACACTACAGTCAGTAGAAGCGGGCCTGACACACACTGGCAGCAGGCAAGCAACTGAAATTACACTAAAGTGTAAAAATTAAATGCCTTATTTATCGGCAAGCTACTGTGCCACCCGGTATGAGTGGTTGGCACTGGCAGTGGGCACACTACAGTCAGTGGAAGAGGGCCTGACACACTGACTGGCAGCAGGCAAGCAACTGAATTTAGACTACTGTCTAAAAATTAAATGCCTTATTTATCGGCAAGCTACTGTGCCACCCGGTATCAGTGGTTGGCACTGGCAGTGGGCACACTACAGTCAGTGGAAGCGGGCCTGACACACACTGGCAGCAGGCAAGCAACTGAAATTACACTAAAGTGTAAAAATTAAATGCCTTATTTATCGGCAAGCTACTGTGCCACCCGGTATCAGTGGTTGGCACTGGCAGTGGGCACACTACAGTCAGTAGAAGCGGGCCTGACACACACTGGCAGCAGGCAAGCAACTGAAATTACACTAAAGTGTAAAAATTAAATGCCTTATTTATCGGCAAGCTACTGTGCCACCCGGTATGAGTGGTTGGCACTGGCAGTGGGCACACTACAGTCAGTGGAAGAGGGCCTGACACACTGACTGGCAGCAGGCAAGCAACTGAATTTAGACTACTGTCTAAAAATTAAATGCCTTATTTATCGGCAAGCTACTGTGCCACCCGGTATCAGTGGTTGGCACTGGCAGTGGGCACACTACAGTCAGTGGAAGCGGGCCTGACACACACTGGCAGCAGGCAAGCAACTGAAATTACACTAAAGTGTAAAAATTAAATGCCTTATTTATCGGCAAGCTACTGTGCCACCCGGTATCAGTGGTTGGCACTGGCAGTGGGCACACTACAGTCAGTGGAAGAGGGCCTGACACACACTGGCAGCAGGCAAGCAACTGAATTTAGACTACTGTCTAAAAATTAAATGCCTTATTTATCGGCAAGCTACTGTGCCACCCGGTATCAGTGGTTGGCACTGGCAGTGGGCACACTACAGTCAGTGGAAGCGGGCCTGACACACACTGGCAGCAGGCAAGCAACTGAATTTAGACTACTGTCTAAAAATTAAATGCCTTATTTATCGGCAAGCTACTGTGCCACCCGGTATCAGTGGTTGGCACTGGCAGTGGGCACACTACAGTCAGTTGAAGTCGGCCTGACACACACTAGCAGCAGGCAAGCAGCTGAAATTACACTAAAGTGTAAAAATTAAATGCCTTTTTTATGCAAAGTCCTGTGCCAGCCGGTATGAGTGGTGGGCACTGGCAGTGGGCACACTACAGTCAGTGGAAGTCAGCCTGACACACACTGGCAGGCAACTAACCTTAGATTAAAGTGTAAAAATTAAGTGCCTATTTTTTAAGCAAAGTCCTGTGCCACTCGGTATGACAGGGGTGGGCACTGGCAGTGGGCACACTACAGTCAGTTGAAGTCGGCCTGACACACACTAGCAGCAGGCAAGCAGCTGAAATTACATTAAAGTGTAAAAATTAAATGCCTTTTTTAAGCAAAGTCCTGTGCCAGCCGGTATGAGTGGTGGGCACTGGCAGTGGGCACACTACAGTCAGTGGAAGTCAGCCTGACACACACTGGCAGGCAACTAACCTTAGATTAAAGTGTAAAAATTAAGTGCCTATTTTTTAAGCAAAGTCCTGTGCCACTCGGTATGACAGGGGTGGGCACTGGCAGTGGGCACACTACAGTCAGTTGAAGTCGGCCTGACACACACTAGCAGCAGGCAAGCAGCTGAAATTACACTAAAGTGTAAAAATTAAATGCCTTTTTTAAGCAAAGTCCTGTGCCAGCCGGTATGAGTGGTGGGCACTGGCAGTGGGCACACTACAGTCAGTGGAAGTCAGCCTGACACACACTGGCAGGCAACTAACCTTAGATTAAAGTGTAAAAATTAAGTGCCTATTTTTTAAGCAAAGTCCTGTGCCACTCGGTATGACAGGGGTGGGCACTGGCAGTGGGCACACTACAGTCAGTTGAAGTCGGCCTGACACACACTAGCAGCAGGCAAGCAGCTGAAATTACATTAAAGTGTAAAAATTAAATGCCTTTTTTAAGCAAAGTCCTGTGCCAGCCGGTATGAGTGGTGGGCACTGGCAGTGGGCACACTACAGTCAGTGGAAGTCAGCCTGACACACACTGGCAGGCAACTAACCTTAGATTAAAGTGTAAAAATTAAGTGCCTATTTTTTAAGCAAAGTCCTGTGCCACTCGGTATGACAGGGGTGGGCACTGGCAGTGGGCACACTACAGTCAGTTGAAGTCGGCCTGACACACACTAGCAGCAGGCAAGCAGCTGAAATTACATTAAAGTGTAAAAATTAAATGCCTTTTTTAAGCAAAGTCCTGTGCCAGCCGGTATGAGTGGTGGGCACTGGCAGTGGGCACACTACAGTCAGTGGAAGTCAGCCTGACACACACTGGCAGGCAACTAACCTTAGATTAAAGTGTAAAAATTAAGTGCCTATTTTTTAAGCAAAGTCCTGTGCCACTCGGTATGACAGGGGTGGGCACTGGCAGTGGGCACACTACAGTCAGTTGAAGTCGGCCTGACACACACTAGCAGCAGGCAAGCAGCTGAAATTACACTAAAGTGTAAAAATTAAATGCCTTTTTTATGCAAAGTCCTGTGCCAGCCGGTATGAGTGGTGGGCACTGGCAGTGGGCACACTACAGTCAGTGGAAGTCAGCCTGACACACACTGGCAGGCAACTAACCTTAGATTAAAGTGTAAAAATTAAGTGCCTATTTTTTAAGCAAAGTCCTGTGCCACTCGGTATGACAGGGGTGGGCACTGGCAGTGGGCACACTACAGTCAGTTGAAGTCGGCCTGACACACACTAGCAGCAGGCAAGCAGCTGAAATTACATTAAAGTGTAAAAATTAAATGCCTTTTTTAAGCAAAGTCCTGTGCCAGCCGGTATGAGTGGTGGGCACTGGCAGTGGGCACACTACAGTCAGTGGAAGTCAGCCTGACACACACTGGCAGGCAACTAACCTTAGATTAAAGTGTAAAAATTAAGTGCCTATTTTTTAAGCAAAGTCCTGTGCCACTCGGTATGACAGGGGTGGGCACTGGCAGTGGGCACACTACAGTCAGTTGAAGTCGGCCTGACACACACTAGCAGCAGGCAAGCAGCTGAAATTACATTAAAGTGTAAAAATTAAATGCCTTTTTTAAGCAAAGTCCTGTGCCAGCCGGTATGAGTGGTGGGCACTGGCAGTGGGCACACTACAGTCAGTGGAAGTCAGCCTGACACACACTGGCAGGCAACTAACCTTAGATTAAAGTGTAAAAATTAAGTGCCTATTTTTTAAGCAAAGTCCTGTGCCACTCGGGATGACAGGGGTGGGCACTGGCAGTGGGCACACTACAGTCAGTTGAAGTCGGCCTGACACACACTGGCAGGCAACTAACCTTAGATTAAAGTGTAAAAATGAAGTGCCTTTTTTTTAAGCAAAGTCCTGTGCCACACGGGATGACAGGGGTGGGCACTGGCAGTGGGCACACTACAGTCAGTTGAAGTCGGCCTGACACACACTAGCAGCAGGCAAGCAGCTGAAATTACACTAAAGTGTAAAAATTAAATGCCTTTTTTATGCAAAGTCCTGTGCCAGCCGGTATGAGTGGTGGGCACTGGCAGTGGGCACACTACAGTCAGTGGAAGTCAGCCTGACACACACTGGCAGGCAACTAACCTTAGATTAAAGTGTAAAAATTAAGTGCCTTTTTTTAAGCAAAGTCCTGTGCCACACGGAATGACAGGGGTGAGCACTGGCAGTGGGCACACTACAGTCTGTGGGCCTGCAGCTCCTCACACACAGGCAGGCCAGGCAACTGCAATATGTATATAAAGGAAAAAAAAAAAGCAGACTAATGTTGCAGCCCTAAAAAGGGCTTTTTGGGGTGCTGTCAGGACGCTGTCCTTACAGCAGAGATCAGATGAGTCTTTCAGGACTGGAGTGGACACTGAATTCACTAGCCTAGCTATCGATTTCCCAATTAAATCAGCAGCAGTTACAGTCTCCCTCCTCTCACTAAGACTGCAGCTTCAGAATGAATCTAAAATGGATGCTGTGCAGGAGGTGGGAGGGTCTGGGAGGGAGGGTATGCTGCTGATTGGCTGGAATGTGTCTGCTGACTGTGAGGTACAGGGTCAAAGTTTGCTCAATGATGATGTATAGGGGGCGGACCGAACATCGCATGTGTTCGCCCGGCAGAGGCGAACGCGAACAAGCTATGTTCGCCGGGAACTGTTCGCCTTCGGATAGTTCGGGCCATCTCTAGTTGCTGGTCAAGACAAGATCCCTAGCTGACACTGGGAGCTCAGGCCTCTCAAAGTGACCCCTGCTGCCACGTTCCCTTACTCTGCTGCGACCTGTGCCTGCGCCATAAACATTTAGGCCTGTGCCCCTCCCCTATGCAGGGCCTGTCTGACATACTGTTAGATCAAATAAGTAAATAAAAAGGAAATTAATACACGCCAAAAAGGGCTTTAATTTTGTCACTTCACCACACAACTGCTAATAAGCCTTTTTTCTTTTTCCCCACTAACACACGCCCAAAAAAAGCTTTAAAACATATAACTGCGGCCGTGAACGGCAAATAATTTTTTTTTTTTGCCACTAATACATGCCCATAAGGGCTGTAATTTTGTCACTTCACCACACAATGGCTAATAAGCCCCTTTTTTTTCCCACACTAATACACGCCAAAAAGGTCTTTCGTTTTCTAACTTCACCACACAACAGCTAATAAGACCCTTTTTTTCCCCCCACTAATACACGCCAAAAAGGGCTTGAATTTTCTCACTTCACCACACAATGGCTAATAAGCAATAAGCCCTTTTTCTTTTTCACCACTAATACACGCTAAAAAAAGGCTTTCGAACATATAACTGCGGCTGTGAACGGCAAATAATACTTTTTTTGCCACTAATACTCGCCATAAAGGGCTGTAATTTTCTCACTTCAACACACAACGGCTAATAAGCCCCTCCCCCCCCCCACTAATACATGACAAAAAATGATTTAGAACATATATATAACTGCACCACACAAGGGCTAATAAGACCCCAATAACAAGAATGGTTTGCTGGAATTACAGAGATATTGCAAACCTGAAATGAGCAGCAGTATAATGGCAATTTGGATCCGCAGTCAGTGCAGCAAGGTGTAATAGGATTGTTCCTATTACCCAGGCTGTAAACACCCATATTGAACCCTGTTCTGCTTCAATACTGTGGAATAATTCCTCCTTATCCTTTCCCTACACTTCTAATGCTCTTTCCTTGAACTTATATTAAGCAAAATATAAGTTTTCAAGTCTTTCCTAGCACTGTCCCTAGCGCCTGCTAACATCTCTCCCTGCACTAAGTACACTGGAAAATGGCTGAATCCAAGATGGCTGAGGCTATTTATAGGGCCGTGACATCACAGGGCTGGCTGGCTGCTGATTGGCTGCCTGCATGGCATTGTGGTGACCCTTTGTTCCCAGAGTTCCTTGCTCCATGTCCTAACATGTGAAGCAGCCATTTTAGGAAATAATGCGATTTGTTACCACGAACATGACATCATCATATGGGCAGTCCAGAATTGTTTAAAGGCATAGTAATCTTAGTGTATGTAAACTTTTGACATTGCAGAAAGTAATACAAATGCCTTAAAACATTCCCTCTCTCATTATTCTGGCATTTGGCAAATAATAATTATGGTAATCCTAATTGACCAAAAACAGGAAAGGTTTATTCTGATTTCATGTCAGATATTAAGAAAAACATGCATACAGTATGTGTCTTTTTATATAGTGTATGTAAACTTCTGGTTTCAACTGTATATATAGGTGTTATCCGTCACTGTAATGCTGTCTGTCAGACTTAAAAGTGATCTCTGCTGAACAAGTGGCCAATGTGAAAACGTCAGGATTTACTATTAAAAAAAATTAATAAATAGATATTGACATGGAGAATTAGAAAAAAATCACTTTACAGTATATTCCGAAAAAACAGTTTGAACATAAAAGCTTAATTTAAAGAGGCTCTCCAGTTTCATATTGACATTTTGATCTACCTCAAACACTGCATATTTGTGCCCCCTGTATCCTAGCAGGATGCTCACATGCAGAAATTCCTGTTTACATCAGCTTCCTGTTGGGTTTGCTAACAAAACCCAGCATGCTTTGCTTTGCAATGTTTCACAAGGCTTGCTCTGCATGCCTCACTGTTCTCTCTGCAGTCACACCCCCTACACCTCCCCTCCCCATGTTAGCTATGTAAGCTGTGTACTGGGGAGGGCTCCCCAGGATACAGCGAAGTCACGAATGAGGAAAGCAACTCCAACACCAGCTTTTGCCAAAACAGAATTTTACTAACACGTAATAAACGCAACCACAAATGCTCAGAACATAAAATAAATTTACATACACCCAGCCCGAAGGCTGAGACCCCTGTGTTGCACAGCACGGCGCCCTCTGATGGATGCTGGAGGAAATTTTACGGTAATTTACCTACTGGCAGGCACAACTAAAACTGCCTCGCTGTACCTATTATTACCCTGAAGCAAACACTAACAATTGTTTGGGTGCTTAGTACGGGTTAGCCTGCCGTGCAACACAACAGTTTACAATCTTACCCTGCTCTATAGTATTCCCCCTCCCAATAACTAGTCCGGTAGCACGTGCCTGAGTATTACTCCTGAGCAAAACGCTGAACTGGATTGAGTTCATGGGGGTGTTTATCAGCTCTCAAATGTGCAATGTCCCTTTAAGTGATGGAGTCCTTGTAGTAACAGTAGCAACACTTTAGGCCTGACACTAAGCAGAAACCCTAACTAGTTAACTACAGAGCTGGTCTCAGTCTCTAGGCGCCAACACTGCAGTAAGGTGCGTGCTCAATCTTACCGACCCGGGTCTGCTCTTTATCAGCCGATAACTCGGAACCGAACAACCAGTCTCTCCAGCAAACATGAAGTTCAGCAGGGTGTGCAGCTTTGGTTCCATCAGCTCTTATCAGCCTTCCTGGAAACAATCCTCCTTTTTCTGGACAGGATCTGGGTCTTGTACAATGATCAGCTTCACTCAGCTGCAGCTGTGGTCACTGAGGGGTCCTCTCACTCCTGGATACATCAGATCCTCTGCTCACACACAGTTCCTCAGTCCATCTAGCTTTTAAGATGACTGCTGCTTCTTCTAGCAAGTTCTGAAAACCACACCTCTCATGAATATAAAAATATATGCAGTCTGTTAACTGTGTCTTGGAAACAGTGGCATCTTGTGGCCAAACAGTAGAATGTCAGTCCAGATCATTTAACTTCATTTAAACAAACACAATGTTCAGACAATGAGAGCTGTTTTCCCATCTCACAGCTAAGCGGAGCAAGTCCTGAGAATCATACAGAGCAAAGCATGATGGGTTTGTTTAGAAAACCCAACAGGAAGATGATGAAAACAGGAAGTTCTGCATGTAAACATCCTGCCAGGATGCAGCGATTCTGAGAACAGGGGAAATAAAGTGTTGACATGAAAAACAGGTATATGGGGCAAAAGTATGCAGTGTTTGGGGATATTCTGGGTAAATGTATGAAACCATTTAAACAGCCCTATAAACGTATTCTTTAGTGTTGGTTTCTTGATCAGAACACTCCTAGATAAAAGTCAAAGGGTTGCAGTATAGATTTCAATTATATTGCAGTCTAAAGCACTTTATGAATTATATCTGTATTATCAGGTGAAAATGTTATTTGGATTGAACTATTTTATGGACTACACTTAAAATCAACCAGCTAAAAAAAATCTATAGTACTGTAGAATACAATATAGTATTTCTATATGTAGGTAAGAGGAGCAGATCTGTTGGCTCTTACCTAATAAAAAAAAATCTTACACAAAAGGACAGCAAATAGAGTCCAACCTGACTGATATTGCTTTGTTAAAAAAAAAAGTCAAACCGCATAATACATATATATATTTTTTAAATGTCCAAAACCTGGTTTAAAATTAGCACTCACTCTGATATCTATGTATGTATATATTGTGTCTGCAGTGCTCCTGGATCCACCTATGTCTACTGACATTAAAGTGATAAGCTATGGATTATGGCAGCTCACGTGGGACTTAAATCACAGGAGAAATATAGGAAATACAGAGTGTGAAATCCTATACAAACCAGTTAATCAATTATGGCAGGTAAGAAATGTATAAAAAAGTAAGCTCTAATTGGTGGCAAGCTTCACTATTTTTAGGACCTGGCACATTGACCTAATCAGCAATAGACTTGAATCTAAGACATTTATGAAATTTCAGAATAATATGACTAGAGATGAGCGAATTTAAAAAAAGATTTGGTTCGCTGAATTTTTGGGGAAAAATTAGGTTCGATCTGAATATATTTGCAGCGAATTTAGTTAAAAACTGCTATTTCCTGGTTGCAGAGAGCCTTTACAGGGAGTGCAGAATTATTAGGCAAGTTGTATTTTTGAGGATTAATTTTATTATTGAACAACAACCATGTTCTCAATGAACCCAAAAAACTCATTAATATCAAAGATGAATATTTTTGGAAGTAGTTTTTAGTTTGTTTTTAGTTTTAGCTATTTTAGGGGGATATCTGTGTGTGCAGGTGACTATTACTGTGCATAATTATTAGGCAACTTAACAAAAAACAAATATATACCCATTTCAATTATTAATTTTTACCAGTGAAACCAATATAACATCTCAACATTCACAAATATACATTTCTGACATTCAAAAACAAAACAAAAACAAATCAGTGACCAATATAGCCACCTTTCTTTGCAAGGACACTCAAAAGCCTGCCATCCATGGATTCTGTCAGTGTTTTGATCTGTTCACCATCAACATTGCGTGCAGCAGCAACCACAGCCTCCCAGACACTGTTCAGAGAGGTGTACTGTTTTCCCTCCTTGTAAATCTCACATTTGATGATGGACCACAGGTTCTCAATGGGGTTCAGATCAGGTGAACAAGGAGGCCATGTCATTAGATTTTATTCTTTTATACCCTTTCTTGCCAGCCACGCTGTGGAGTACTTGGACGCGTGTGATGGAGCATTGTCCTGCATGAAAATCATGTTTTTCTTGAAGGATGCAGACTTCTTCCTGTACCACTGCTTGAAGAAGGTGTCTTCCAGAAACTGGCATTAGGACTGGGAGTTGAGCTTGACTCCATCCTCAACCCGAAAAGGCCCCACAAGCTCATCTTTGATGATACCAGCCCAAACCAGTACTCCACCTCCACCTTGCTGGCGTCTGAGTCGGACTGGAGCTCTCTGCCCTTTACCAATCCAGCCACGGGCCCATCCATCTGGCCCATCAAGACTCACTCTCATTTCATCAGTCCATAAAACCTTAGAAAAATCAGTCTTGAGATATTTCTTGGCCCAGTCTTGACGTTTCAGCTTGTGTGTCTTGTTCAGTGGTGGTCGTCTTTCAGCCTTTCTTACCTTGGCCATGTCTCTGAGTATTGCACACCTTGTGCTTTTGGACACTCCAGTGATGTTGCAGCTCTGAAATATGGCCAAACTGGTGGCAAGTGGCATTTTGGCAGCTGCACGCTTGACTTTTCTCAGTTCATGGGCAGTTATTTTGCGCCTTGGTTTTTCCACACGATTCTTGCGACCCTGTTGAGTGCATCCCTCTGCAAGATATCTCACTATTTTTGACTTTTCTGAGCCTGTCAAGTCCTTCTTTTGACCCATTTTGCCTAATAATTATGCACACCTAATATAGGGTGTTGATGTCATTAGACCACACCCCTTCTCATTACAGAGATGCACATCACCTAATATGCTTAATTGGTAGTAGGCTTTCGAGCCTATACAGCTTGGAGTAAGACAACATGCATAAAGAGGATGATGTGGTCAAAATACTCATTTGCCTAATAATTCTGCACGCAGTGTATAGTGGTGTAGAACACTGTGCCTTGCAGTAACACGCATAGGGAGTCTGCTTTGGTAGTGAAATAATACTGTGAGTCCATATGACATGCAGATAACAGGCTTCACTCTTAGAGTCACTGCACACATCATTTATTAGGGCAGTCACGGGGCCAAAACTGACCAAATAACTCAAGTATGAACTCAGCCTTACAGGTCGATGTTAGCGCCAAGAAGAAGCGCACTCCTTTTACACCGCGTCATCAGCTGATTCCACATAGATGTCTACAGGCCCTGTTCTATTAAATGCTAATACAAGTAGAGCCCCCCAGACAGAGTGGAGAGGGTGTGAGCAGTAAGTTTGTGTTGACGTCACTGATTATTTTGCTCTTCCTCTGATCCGTCAGAACAATAACCCACAAAAAACGGATCCTGTCTGTGGAGCATCTGCCTTTACACGGTCAGAATTTGGTCAGTAATCCATCAGCATTGCTAACAGAGATGACACGTGAACGGAAAATTTGTATTTCTTCTGTGTTCTGTAACCACTCCTGCTTTTGGCTATCTAATCATATGCCAATTCTGATGGGACCATACAGCCTTACAGCTGCTACACAGAGAGGGTCCGTTGTGCGTTTCATTTTTTCTTACTTCTGACAGATCAGAAGAAGGGTCAAAAAAATTATGATGTCAGCCAAGCCAAAAAGGCTAAATAGTGGCCCAGTCATGAAGTAGGGAGGGTGGGAACAGCATGAGAAGTATACAGAGTGGCCCTGTAACATAGTGGTGAAGTGAAAGCAGCATGATGAGACCACAGAGTGGCCCAATGACAGAGTCTGGAGGTGGCGGCAACATCAGGAGGCCACAGAGTGGCACAATGACAGAGTGTGGAGGTGGCAGCAGCATGAGGAGACCACAGAGTGGCAAGATGGTATAGTGTGGAGGTGGCAGCAGCATGAGGAAGCCACAGAGTGGCAAGGTGACATAGTATGGAGGTGGCAGCAGCATGAGGAGACCACAGAGTCGCACAATGACAGAGTGTGGAGGTGGCAGCAGCATTAGGAGCTCACAGAGAGTCAAGGTGACATAGTGTGGAGAGGGCAGCAGCATCAGGAGGCCACAGAGTGGTGACATAGTGTGGAGGTGGCAGCAGCATGAAGAGACCACAGAGTGACCCGGTGACATAGTGTGGAGGTGGCAGCAGCATCAGAAGGCCACAGAGTGGCAAGGTGACATAGTGTGGAGGTGGGTGGCAATACCAGTACTTCCCGAAGATGGTGGGTGAAAGTACGAGCACTTTGCATCAGATGTGTGGCATCAGGCGGGTGGCAGCATCAGAATAGTAGCTGAGGCAGGTAGCCAGAAGAAACCAGTCTCTTTTGTCAAAGTGTTGGTGTGGCACCATGGATGATCTAGTCTGATGCTTCAGGAATTGTTGGGTGGAAATCCTGGCTGATCCATGCCTGATTCATCTTGACAAAAGGTCAGTCTCTCCACATTTTGGGTGGACAGGCGAGTTTTCTTGGGGTGACTATGCCCCCTGCCGCACTAAACACCCGTTCTGATGCCACACTACTGGCCGGGCAGGACAGCTTTTCCAAGGCAAACTAGGCTAGTCGCGGCCACAAATCCAGTTCAGGTTCTGCTCTACGTCTAGCTGCTGGTGAGTAGTTTCTTCACTATGCGGGTGAAGAAAGCTGCTCATCGGCGACAATACTCATTCTGCTGCAGATGGAGCTGGTACTGCTCCTGCCACCCCACCCTTCCCAAGCAGTCATGGCAGTGAAACTTGAGCGGAGAGGGCCCCCCCCCGGTCAGACCTGCGAGAGGATGAACAATGGCGCAGATAGGCAGCGGCCAACTGACTACATAGGATGTCTCTTTAGTAGTTCAGTTTGTCCTCCCTCTCTGCGAGTGTAAAAAAGGCCCCATTTTGGACCAGTAGCGACGGTCCAACAAGGTGGAGAGCCAGAAGTCATCCCTCTGCCAAAAGGTGACAATTCAGCTGTCACTACCCAATCAAGTGAGCATGCAGCGGGCCATTTACGCAAGTGACTCGGAGGGACTCTCTGCCTCCATCTCCACTGCATACTGCCACGGTGTGTCTGGGTCCTCAGCCTCATCTTCCTCATCGCCCTATAGCTCCTCTGGCTGCTTCTGCTTCTCCTTTTCTGCCACCTGTGAAGAAAAACCCACCTATTTTGCTACACATTGCTTGTACTCCGAAGTCCTCCCCCTTCTCCTCAGCCCCCACAGGGCTCATGTGGCTGTGAGATCTATGTATAAAAAGAAATACCACATGCAAAGCCCGCACAGCATGTAAAAATATATAATCTATTTATTTAAGGACATACAGCCAAAAACATTAAAATCATTGTATACAACTACATCCTTATGTGTGGACTACATATCATGTCCTACACATACCTACAACTACCAAGTTCACAATAAGAACAATAAATGCCACCAAAATAATGCAAAGGTTGTAAATAAAACATAAAAAAATGCATAGTACTTATCAAATAGAATGGACAGACATGGTGTGTAGGTAAAAACGTACCACGTGTATCGCCAGTCACAGCTGGCTTCCTCAGGGGTCTATTCTATTTTATCTATGGCCATGAGATCTAGGCGCCACGTCTCCAGTCCCCTGACCAGCCAGATTTACCATCTGTTCCAGGACATGAAGCAGTGGAATTAATAATAATCCTAACATTTGTATAGCACTTTTCTCCTTTCGTACTCAAAGCACTCAAGAGCTGCAGCCACTAAGGACACACTCAGTGTTAGGAAGTCTTGCCCAAGTACTTCCTACTGAATTGGTACTGACCCTACCTAGCCAAGATTCAAACCCTGGTCTCCCATGTCAAAGGCAGAGCCCTTAACCAGTACACTACCCAGCCACTGCTTACATCCTGTAGTCCTGGCGACTGACAAGTAATGTGGCCTCCTCAAAGGGCCTGTGTCACGTCTGTGTGAGCTGCCACTGGCTGACATCGAAGTTACACAGGGGAGTACTCCTGTCTGCTTGGATCATCAGGAAATCCTTTATGGCCTTTGTCTGTTCGTACAGTTGGTCCAACATATGGAGGGTGAAATTTTAATGGGTGGAAGCGTCGCATATCAGCCTATGTTAGGGGATGCCGCTCTGCCGCTGCAGCTCAAGGAGGGTGTGCTTTGCGGTTTACGAGTGGCTGAGGTGCATGCAAAGTTTCCTGGCCATTTTTAGGATGTCTTGCAGATGGTTGGAAGACTTCAGGAACCGCTTGACAACCAGATTGAACAGCTGTGCCGTGCAGGGCACATGGCTCAGCCCTCCTTGACGCAGCGCCAACACAATGTTCTTCCCGTTGTCTGTCACCATGGTTCAGATTTTCAGAAAGCCAGGATTCGATTTCTTGCTGAAGGACATGGAGTAGTTCTTCCCCTGTGTGACTCCGTTCGCCCAGGCAAACGAGGTGCCGAACAGCATGACACCGCCGTGCCCTGCACATGTGTTTTGCTGGAGGGGCACTGTGAATTTTCCCTGCAGTGGAGGCTGAGGACATGGTGGAGGATGAGGATGAGGAGCCAGAGGCGGACATTGTCGCTGGACCAACGGTGTAGCAACGTGGCAACGTGGAGGCGGAAGCTGTGTCACCTAGCCAAGCTGCTGGTGTGGCTGTGCAGGAACCACATTCACCCAGTGACTGACATCTCTTCCTGCACACGTGTAAATGGCAGAATCTAAGATGGCTGATGCTATTTATAGGGCTGTGACATCACAGGGCTGGCTGCTGATTGGCTGCATGCATGGCATTATGGGTGATCCCGCCTTCCTAGAGTTCCTTTCTCCATGTCTTGACACGTGCAGCAGCCATTTTACCACGAAGTGCAAGGAAATTCGGCTTCGGTGCGAATCAAATTTTTCCTGAAATTCGGATCGAATTCCACTTCATCAGCTTCTATTCGCTCATCTCTAAATATGAAATAAAAGTCTGACAGGTCCACTTCCAGGACTCCAACCTGCATTTGCAAATGCTCACAACTTCAATGATAGCGATATGTATGTCTGGCCTCATCTACACTTTTCTGGAGTGTTATACAGGAGTGCGGAGCCCCCATTTGCTGATATATGGGGGTCTCAGAGATGGCCACACAGTGTACCATTTGTTCTTCTTAATCATTCCTGCTCCCACTCCTCTTCTTTCTGACATGCAAGATCCATGTGAGTCACTAAACACTGACAGGTATGTCTGTGACCAGATGGTTGGGGGCCCAACAAAATGGCATCACAAGTCACATGTAACCCTTGGGCTGCAGGTCGTGCACCGCCAAGATAGATATATATGGGAGGTGGAGGACTTGTCAGGGTTGAGGGAAAGCTGAATGGAGCAAAGTACAGAGATATTTTTATTGCAAACCTGATCCAGAGTGCTCTGGACCTCACACTGAGCTGAAGGTTTACCATCCAACAAGACAATGACACTAAGCACACAGTCGAGATATATATTTTTTTATTTTAGTACAAGGCTGCAACATAACAAAATGTGAAAAACGTAAAAGGATGAAGACTTTCTGAATGCACTGTACACTTATATATAGGATTAAATAACTTTGTACCCATAGAATGTATTGAATTAAAAAAGCTGACATTTTGATGTAGATGTTTAGACCACAAAGACCTCTCACAAAGGGGTTAGGGTTACTGTGCTCTCTTAAGGTACTAATTTTCCTTATGAAGCTCCAGCTGGTGAGGAGTCTTTACTTGGGAGCAATTTTGCATAAGGTTACCATCTAATCCATTCAGGTCATGATAGATGTATATTCTTATAGATTTACAGACAACTGTGTTTCTTCCTCAGGATGCTCAAAATGTTAGAGTTAAAAATGTCAAGTTAGTCATATTGCACAGCCTACATCCTGACACTCAGTATGAAGCCAAAGTGCGGGTAAAGCAGACAAACTTCCCAGGAGGCAGATGGAGTGACTGGGGCAAGCCTGTACAATGGACAACTCCTCCTGAAGGTATCAATCAGGATATCTAATGTTCACATTTATATGTACACAGTAGGTCTACAGTAGGCCAGTTACTTGAGTTGCCTGAAGTTTTTGTCATAGACTTTCAGGCTACTTTTGGAGTGTTGAACTCAGTCAATAGAGGTGCACCCTCTATTCTTCATTTCACCTTTCTAAATCCACCTAGCTTTTTAGAGTGTCATCTCTTATCTCCGAATCCTCAACTTCTAGGACAAGCTTTGGAATTAGTGATTGCTTTTAATGTATGTGGTATATTTTTCTTCTTCTTTTTTTTTCAATAATGCTTTTGTTCATTGGGTGATTGGCAGCTCCTTTACCCAAGGTTACCCATTATTTGGAGTTAAAGTTCCTAGGCTCATCAGTCCAGGTAAAGGAACCTATAGACTTGTCATACTTGACAATTAATTAAAGGGGGTTTATTAGGATCAATAGTGTTGGTATGCAGTAAATCTATGAATAAGTAATAATGCCTTAATGGCAGAGGTCTGATTGCTAGAACAAAGTAACAGGTGCTCTGGAAAAGTCTTCCTTTGACTCCACTCAGATTCCTTCAGAGCACCATGGTTGGTCCATTATAGTTGATTGCCAACCATGCAGCTTACAAAGGGCTGAGTAAGGGCTCAAGAAAATAATTGTGATCTGCCTGGGAAACATGCTGGATCTTCCAAGCCAACCGCAGCTCCACTGAACTGACTGTATCATAGTGTTTTATGATGCTTTTAGTTTATATCTGGCCGCTGATCTCTGAAATGTGAGTTTAGTACAAGAGATTTGTGATCAGATATGAACTGACTGCATCATAAAAACTAAGATACAGTCAGTTCAGGGGAGCCATCATTGGCTCTGCAAAATAAAAATTAACTTAAACGACCCCAAAAGGACTGCTAAAAGTAGGCGTCATACAACCACAATGATACAAAGATTAAATAAAAACTGTGATTGTTGAGGGCCAAAAAAAACTTAAAAAACTAAATTGCCCCACCACCACCACCTCCAATACTTTGTATTGATTTTTGTTTTACCTGTTTTTGACTTCAGATGTATGTGGTTCTAATGTTTCTCCTCATTTTTTTCAGGCCATCTGGACTGTACACATAACAGCTTAGACACTGTGTCGTGTTCATGGGAAGTAGCTAGAAATTTCTCTTCAACCTCATGCTATTTGTTAGCTTATGTTGTAAATGATTCAAGGTGAGTTCACCTATCAAATGTTCAGCTATTTGTTCATACTGGAAGTTATGATTCTCAGAGACAAAAAGTGGCCTTTCTGCTAAAAGCTACAGTTGCCAGAGAAATGAAATGTGGTCCTCAGATACTGCGGTTACAAAGGCACAATTATTCTTGAGTTATTACAGTATACATGGGATAGGATAAGGTCACATTATGCAATTTTACTTTTATTTTGTCCAAATTAAGAGTGACCAGCCCTGTGTCTTCGAGTAGGAGTGTAGATACAGCTGAAGGATCAAGTCGCCCAGCCTGTATCTAAGTTCATATGGATATAAAGTGCGGAGTAATGGGACAAGGGTGGACAACTGATGGCGGATGGAGTGGATATATCTGTATCCAGTTCAGGTTGTGTACAGGCCATGGATTATTACTGTGAGACATAGGTCTCCTTGAATGAACTCATTTTCAAGGCACTCTTTTAAAACTGGGAATGTGAGCAAGTGAACAAGTCTAATGGTGCTGGGCTAGCGCTGCAGTAAACGATTATTTTAGAAATAGAGTATTCTATTGATTATTTTTTACGATTAATAGAGTACTCTAATAAGAAAACATGAATTAATAGACTGTTTTCTTTATAAAAACTCATCAGACCCCCTGCCATCAGTCCCCAACACCCTTCATTCCCCCCTGTGCGATCAGCCCAAGTGCATCAATTCCCCCCAGTGCCATCAGCTCCACTATCTCCCAGTGCCATCAGCTCCGTCCCCCCAGTGCCTTCAGCTCTTCCTCACCCTAGTGCCACCAGCTGCCACCCCAGTGCCATTAGCTGCCACCCCAGTGCCATCAGCTGCCCCCCAGTGCCACCAGCTGCCCCCCCAGTTCCACCAGCCTGCCCCCAGGTGCCATCAGCTTTCCCCCCAGTGCCACCAGCTTGGCCCCCAGTGCCACCAACTCCCCACAAGTGCCATCAGCTTGCGCCCCCAACTGCCACCAGCTTGCCCCTCAATGCCACCAGCTTGCCCCCCATTGCCACCAGCTTGCCCCTAGTGTCAACTGCCACTAGCTTGCCCCCAGGTGCCCCCAGCTTGCCCCCCAGTGCCACCAGCTTGCTCCCCAGTGCCACCAGCTTGCCCACTAGTGCCAACTGCCACCAGCTTGCCCCCAGATGCCACCAGCTTGCGCCCCCAACTGCCCTACAGTGCCACCAACTGCCCCCCAGTGCCACCAGCTTGCGCCATCAACTGCCCCCCAGAGCCACCATCTCCTCCTCCTAGCCATATCCCCAGCGACAGTACTTACATTTCCTGTAGGGGCGCAGCTCCACAGCTCCTCCATCTTTTTCTTTGCACGCTGCACTGACGTCCTGACGTCACACAGGGTCGGGTCATTGTGCGCGTTTACGTGCACTATGACCTGACGATGTGTCAGGAAGAAAATGCAGAGCACGGGCCAGCGGGTGACCACGGATCAGTAAGTAATAGCAAGCGCTTCACTCCCACTCCGTGGTCACATGACACAAATGAATCCTCGATGCAAAAAAAAAATTGTGTCGAATTAAATTTCAGCCCTATGCTGGGCAGTGAGTTTCACAGAATAGGTGACAGACAGGAGGAGACCTTCAGGAAGGAGTTAGAAGATATTAAATGGGAGGGTGATATTCATAGTTCATACTATACTTTTTATGTCCCCTAGTCAAATCATACAGTGAGCAAAAACATTTAATAATGTGCAGTAGAAATAAAAAGCTGGTGATCAAGGGTGCAGTTCCAACAATGTACTTTATTATAAAGAAAAGAAAAAATAAAAGTGCACAAAAACAATACAAAGGCATGGTTTATAATGTGTTATGGAGATATGCGGTCTTCTTCATCAGTTACAATGAAGTCTTGATAGTAGCTGACACACTACTACAAGGATCCAGACCTAGGATCTTGCAGGACAGAGTCGGACTGGGGTTCCTTGGACCCACTAGAGGAAATTGTTCTCAGAGCTCAACCTTCATATCATCATCAAAGCAATAAACCCTAGTGGCAACTTATTGTCTACAAAGGCTCATCCAAATGTTTATTTCTCCTGGACTTTTGGGGTCCACTTTGGTATCGGACCATGGTCCCACCGGAGGATCCACTGGTACTCTAGTGGGGCAGTCCCTCGCACAACCCCCTCTGGTGAACTTAATATCGCTTGCTTAGGCAACTTTAATCTAACTTTAGACACATTGGCACATCTCTTGTCTTTTCTATATATATCAGCTAATGACAGTGGAAGCGTACTTTGCCTTGTTAGTATGAGGGCCTGCCACTGATTCCCATCTATTGTAAGTGTCTCTATGGGGACTGATGACAACACGGTCTCTTCCTGTATACTGATTAATGATCTGGTGACTTGGCTGGATTCAGTGATGGATCCTACTTAGGGACATAACTGCCAACGTATTCCACGTATCCCATTGCCCACCAATTCCTAGTTTCATCTTTGGAAACCCATGGTTGAACCCTTGGTCTCTTAGGAATCAAATTTGACGAGCAGTGAGTTGGAGAACACCTTATCTTATGTACAAACATCTGTAGTTATCAAGCCTGAACATGGTGAGTGAATTTTCCCTGGAGATCTAGTGCTAATTGCAAGGGTTTCATGTACAGTACAACATATGTTATTATTACTTATATTTAACAATGTGAACAAGCAGGTGCAATGGTTTGCAGTTTGCACTTACTTCCTCCGTGAACAAAATATCACAAAGCCTGCATGAAAGCTGTAGTTTACCCCATAGTAGAACAATACACATCCTGTGCCAGTAAGGCTTTGTTCACACCTACATTGTGGTTTCTAAAGAGAAAGCATGGTGCTGTGCCAGTTCGACTGCACAATGAAAACCAGTGGAGCCCAAGGGACCCTACTGACTTTTTACAGGGTTAAATTCTGCCAAGGTGTCCTCTGTTTCAACTGTACTCCATTTCTAATATCAAAAATGATACCTCCTATGTTTGAAATGGTTTGAGTAACCTGCCCTCTTCCTGACCCTGCTTTGTGTTACTGTTTTAGGACCTGGTAAACATAGACCATGCCAGTAACAAACACTATCATAGAGGGCATAGTGAATAAAACATAACCTTCATTAGAATAATGTATTAAATGGAAATAGGTGAGCCAAGAAAACAAAAAGGAACACAAATCTGGTTAGCTATAAACCATAGGTACATAAAAGAGGATGCAATAGTGGAATGCAAAATAGATATTACTAGGGTCTCTAATGGTACTGGTGAGGTAGAAAAGATGGGGCACCTTCTAATCCTAACCTTCACCCTAGATATCCTAAAATTACAGGGCAACCTGCAAGGGGAAACCCTACAATACTGGAACCTACCAATATTTGCTGCCTTCAGAATCCCTATACTGTCCCATCATGTTATCCCTGTATTTGTGATAGCCACCTGTCTTGACTATGTTTTTGGCCCAGTCCAATATCTGCATTCTGACCCCCTATAGGAGAGTGGTTTATCATACCTCCTTGCAGAGGTCAAGCATGAAGAATGGTGGATTCCTTAGACTCTGCCCCTCAGGTTACTCTGTGCTGACCAAAGTATGGTCGTCTTAAGTGTTTCTGCCTCACTACCATGGTCCTTAAAACATGCTTGAATCTAGCTTTGTTTTGCTTCTGACTTTCATCCATACATTTGCTCCCTCATGCATCTATGTTGTCTGACTCTCCTGTGCATTGTCTCTCAGAGAAACAAATCCCACATTGGACCTTGGAAATTTGAGGATACTCCCATAAATTCTCAGACACTCTTTTTGTGCTCTTGAATTTCCACTTCCAAACCATCAGTTTGAGCTTCACACTTATAATTAGATTGTCTTTTTCTAGTGCTCGGACTGCTTTATATTTTTTTATTTGGGTGTCTTCCACAGTACTTTTCACAACTCGTGAAGTGTGGGATCACTGCTTTTGTATTCTCCCCTCATTTTGCACAGTGGTGCACTTACAGATTTGAATTCACTTTAGACGTAAAGGGGTTGTCTCACCTGAGATATTGGAAGCATATTGCTAGGATATGCTACTGTACCAATGTAAGATGGGTGCGGGTCTAAGAGGTGAACAGAGCTCTCAAAGTGCACAGACGCCCCCCATTCATTTTTATGGGTGCTCCAAAAATAGCCGAGTGCTGGCTTGGTTGTTTTGGGCAGGTCTAAAGAAGTGATTTGAGCAGTGGCCGCACGGTGCTGTCTCCATTCATTTCTATAGGACTTATACCACTCGGCTATTATTGGCACTCCCAAAGAAGTGATTGGAGAGTGGCCACACATGTGTGGTGCTCTCTCCTTCACTTTGGGAGCTCTGTTTTGACATTGGTGGCATATTCCAGTGATATGCCACCAATGTCTCAGGTGAGACAACTCCTTTAAGACAGAATTACTTTTTCCTATGTGACCTGAAAGGTTATAGTTCCCCTTTAAGTCAACAGTCCCATGACTATGGTTGCCTATCAACTAGCTTGTATAATATCAATAAAACAAGAGGGTTATGCGATATATTCTGACATTTATTGTTACCCTCTTTCAGACATATAAAAGGAATCTGCTATCTTCCCCGCAGTAGTGACCGTAGAAGTTGTGTAATGAATATTACTGTGAATGGTGAACATGTGAGTACACAGGGATGCTGAATTAATTTTTATATTTTTCTTTATTGATGTCCAAAAGGAAGATGACCTTAAAGTACAAGCAGATGTTTCAAGATGCAGATAAAACTTTAAGAGTGGAAAGGTTATTGTAGATGCAATCTTGTCTCAACTGAAAAAGAAAATTTTCCATAAAAAAAGTAGATATAAAAACGCTACATTACAATTCCCATGAAGTCTTGTTCTTTTCGGCACAAGTTGTTCCAATCTTAAAGGGGTTCTCCAGGAATCAAAAAAATCTAAATACTTAAATATTATTTTGTAATAAATATAATTAGAAATACCTTTCATTACTTAGAATGGCTTGTTTTGTCTAGGGAGCAATCATTAGGAGAAATAAAATGGCCGCTGTCCTATCAGTACACACAAAACCTGTCCTAATCACACAGGGGGACAAGGTACTTCACCACAATGAGCCATAGTGCTGCCTCATCCTCCTCTCTGCTCTGCTTGTCAGGGATTATGATCCTGAATACAAGTGAATCTCTGTGGGAATGGAGATGATGAGGAGACATGAGTCTCCATTACCACAACCCCACATTGCCACAGCCTGTCCTGTCCGTCCTCTCTTTATTTTATTTCTCCTCATAAACTAAATTCCCCAAAGATTTAGCTAAAGTTCTTATCAGCTGTAGTCAGGAGCATAATCCCTGACAAGTAGAGTGGAGGAGGAGGATGAGGCAGCTCTTTACCTCAGTGCTGTGAAGTAACTTGTCCTCATGTGTGATTAGGACAGGTTTTGTGTGAACTAATGGGACAGAAGCCATTTTGTTTCCTCTGATGATTGCTTCCAAGACAAAAGGAGCCGTTATAACTAATGAAAGATATTTGGGAATATATTTATGATAAAGTAATATTTAATTATATTTATTTTCTTAATTCCCGGAGAACCCCTTTATCCACTT
Source organism: Bufo bufo (assembly GCF_905171765.1). Classification (NCBI taxonomy): domain Eukaryota; kingdom Metazoa; phylum Chordata; class Amphibia; order Anura; family Bufonidae; genus Bufo; species Bufo bufo. The sequence goes on from NC_053397.1 coordinate 170,501,884, forward strand.
TGCCAGACCTTTAGAACAACTGGGGAATCCTGGATTACCATGATTTACATATACTATATAAACGTTATTCTATAAAAATTCCATAATTACATCTTACAGACCTATAAATAATACTCCCATTAGCATGACCAAGTATTACAGCCATGCACTGGAAAGGTAAATACAGTACTGATCAGGAACAATTATGGGTATCGTAAACATCAGTTAAAGGGAACCTGTCAGTAGACCAATGCTGTCCTAATACTGACAGACTTCCACATGACTTGAAATAAGTCACACATGTAAAGAAGTGTCTGCTGGGCAGCTCTCCTCTGGCTTCTCCATTCCCTACTCAATTTGATTGACAGGTGGTTTGACTGACAGACCTGTTCTTTGTAATGTAGGAGACTGTCAGTATTTCATGCTGCCTTTTGTTAGCTTCTGCTTCTCTCTAAATCCAAATGCACATAATCGCTTCTCTTGACTTAGGGCTCTTTCACACTTGCGTTGTTCTGTTCCGGCATAGAGTTCCGTCGTCAGGGCTCTATGCCGGAAGAATCCTGATCAGGATTATCCCAATGCATTCTGAATAGAGAGAAATCCGTTCAGGATGCATCAGGATGTCTTCAGTTCAGGACCGGAACGTTTTTTGACCGGTGAAAATACCGCAGCATGCTGCACTTTTTGCTCCGGTCAAAAATCCTGAACACTTGCCGCAAGGCCGGATCCGGAATTAATGTCCATTGAAAGGCATTAATCCGGATCCGGTCTTAAGCTAAACGTCGTTTCGGCGCATTACCGGATCCGACGTTTAGCTTTTTCTGAATGGTTACCATGGCTGCCAGGACGCTAAAGTCCTGTTTGCCATGGTAAAGTGTAGTGGGGAGCGGGGGAGCAGTATACTTACCGTCCGTGCGGCTCCTGGGGTGCTCCAGAGTGACGTCAGGGCGCCCCACGCGCATGGATGACGTGATCGCATGGATCACGTCATCCATGCGCATGGGGCGCCCTGACGTCATTCTGGAGCGCCCCGGGAGCCGCACGGACGGTAAGTATACTGCTCCCCCGCTCCCCACTACTACTATGGCAGCCAGGACTTTAATAGCGTCCTGGGTGCCATAGTAACACTGAACGCATTTTGAAGACAGATCCGTCTTCAAATGCTTTCAGTTCAAATGGAGTGCACGACGGATCCGGACAACGCAAGTGTGAAAGAGGCCTTATAGTTGTCCACTTTAAATTTCTTATCCATTCGTTCAAAAGCAGCTAGAATATTCCTATTAGTGCCTCTGAAGAGTTTGAAGCCCAGGTATCTCACCGCTTTTAAATCACATCCCTACCATGCCATTTCCAATGCCCCTCATGACAACCACAGTGCCCCCATTACAGCCACTGTGCCAACTAATGGCAACTTGTTCCCTGATTATTTCTAATTGTATCTGCTCTGTAGCCTATTCAGTATGCAACATTTAGCTCTAATATTGGTGTTTACCTAATTCTTTACCCTTTCCTTTTAAACGTTAGTTTAGTGATGCCATGACTGTTGCACAGTTTATGAACGTGAGTGTGATTTGCAGTGTCGGAAAGAACATCAATAAGACAATCACATCTTTATCTCATTTCTATCCATTTATAAATTGTAAGTACTGACTGCTGCATTGCATAACTGCTGATCTACTATGTTTTATGTGTTAATTCTTTCATGGGATACAAAAGCACATTTATTTCCTATTACTATATCCATATGGGAATCCTATTCTAAGTTTAAATGGATTGTCCAGCAGTACTAAAGTATTAGTAAATGCTCAGAATGGTTTAACAAAATAAATAAATAAATCAATACTCACCCTCACCGATCCCGCAGCTGCCGTTTTAATGCTTACTGGGTCCCCTCTGGTCTCTGCTGGTGATGAGCAGCATGGGCAATATTCGTTTCCATGATATTTCACAAATCTTTGGCCTAATATTTGCGATAAATTAGCGAAATTTGAGAAATTCTAGAATTCGTGATCTCCAGTCACTATTTTCTTGATTGCGAAAATCGGCAATGTAATATACGTGTATTGTGCGTGCAATACAGGCGTGGCTCACTTTTGCTACATTTTTCAAGCTGCTAGAGATTTTTTGAGACTGGAGAAAATGCACAGTACAGTAATTCCTAACACCCTGCACTGGAACCAATCAGCTACACTATATCAGGATCTAACCTACACTGACTAACTCCCACTAACTATCTGTATTATATATATGAGCTATCTATCTAATGTAATTGACTCAGCAATTTAATGACTCAGCAAAGCACAGAGCACAGCAATGACACTGCTCTCTCTGTCACAACTGCAAGAAACAGCAGAAAATGGCTGCTGGGGAGGTTCTTATATAGTAAGGGGTAGGCAACTTTCCTATTGGTTGCTAGGGATGTGGCTAAGCTCTGACAAAGACATTGCAGCCTTCTCATTGGCCCATAAGCAAGAAGGGAAAAAAAACTTGAATATTAATGATTACGAATATATAGCAATATATTCTACATCTTCGCGAATTCTCGAAGTGCCGATATTCGCAATAGAAATTTGCCGCACCTATTAGAATGGAGCCTCGCTCCTCCCCTCCTCTTCTTCTCTCCACCTTTACCCCCTGCGCCCTCATCATGCCTTGCGCATGCGCCGTCTGTGTCCTTCTGTGGTCAGATGCTTCATCCACTAAACTTCACATGTGTCAGAAGGATGTGCAGTTCAGTGGATGAAGCTGCTGGCATCAGAAGGGCACAGACATCACAGACACAGGGATGTATTTGAATGGAGGAAACATCACATGGAAGTGGTTTTCCATGGTCATATGACCCTCCATTTAATGGACCAGAACTTCATGTGGACAACACAAAAGACTTGGCAAACAAGAAAATAATGCAGACTTTCAACAAAGGCTGTATTAGTAAGTGCCCTATAATCATCTCACAAAAACATTAGTCAACAGTAACAAGAAAGTGGCCAACCCCTTTAATCTTACAAGGGTAAGTTGCCATTGGTTACTCATTGCTGCAAAAAGGAACATGTAGTATTACACGGGACCATTCGAATGAAGGGCTGCCTAGGGAATACACTGATATAATAAGTTCTCCGGAGCAAGAGTCAACTTTTATTAAGTGGCTTCCTGCTAAAGGGTGTCCTGAGTGGGGAACACCTTTTTATCATGCTCATATTCTCTGATAGGCTATGATACTGTGCTATGTAAAGCTCCAGCCTGTCCTAGCTCTGCTAAAGCCTGGCCTAGCACATGGGTGCATGGTGGTTTTCAGCAGAGCAGGCACAGGCAGGAGCAGCAGTGTGTGCTTCTGCCAGTACAGTGCTCACTGCCGCGCATATTGTAGAAGTCAGAATCCATAGACCACATACAGTGTATATGCTGAGATGAAAGGCACTACAGAAAGGCTTGTTTTGCTATAAAAATAATAAAATTACTGAATAAAATATATCACAAAAATTATCATTAGGTCATTTCTAACAGTTTAAAAAATGGGGGTTATCCAATCCCTATAATTGGGGGGGAGCCAATAGCAGACCCAGACGTGAACGAGCCTGCTGGTGACGCCAGGGAGGCTCATCCACATTGCCGCCTGCTATTGGCTGCCTTGTCCCCGTCGCCAGATGCAGTGGCGCGGCTGCTGGGGAGCAAGGTAAGTACAACCTGTGTGAGGGGAGCTGGCATAAGTGGGGGCATAATAGGTGTTGGATAACCCCTTTGAGGCATAATCTGTTTAAAAAAAGTTTCAGTTATAAAGAAATATTAAAACAGACAATTCTTTTGCAGTGCGTCTTGATCCACCTACGTCCCTTGACATCAGGATGATAGAGGATGGTACATGGAATCTCTCCTGGGTCAACACTTATAGAAATTACATAGACAATGTGGAAACTGAAGTCCATTTCAAACCAGTAAAATGGTCATGGAAGGTAAAAAATGATTACCTAAGCCCCTCAAAATAAATTAAATTGAGCAAGCTACCAAGAGAAACTTTACATTGCCTATACATGGAAATTAATGTTATTCATGTTAATGTTAAGGCGACTTTCACACTAACGTTTTCTGGTATTGAGTTCCGTCATAGGGGCTCAATACCGGAAAAAAAATGTTTCATTTTTCTCCCCATTCATTGTCAATGGGGACAAAACTGAACTGAACAAAAAGGAATGCTCCAAAATGCATTCCGTTCCGTTTAGTTGTGTTCCCAGACCGGAGAGCAAACCGCAACATGTTGTATTTTGCTTTCCGTCCTGGGAAAAACGGATCCGTCATGACCCCCAATGCAAGTCAATGGGGACGTTTTCTCTGCCACAATAGAAAATTGATCCTTCCCCCTTTGACCTTCAATGGGGTTCAAAACGGATCAGGTTTGGCAATGTTAAAGAAATGTTAAAGATAATACAACCGGATCCGTTCATAACGGATGCAGATGGTTGTATTATCAGTAACGGAAGCGTTTTTGCTGGACCCTGCTGGAACCAGCAAAAACGCTAGTGTGAAAGTAGCCTAAGATTTTCTAAAATAAGAAATAATGTTATCTGTTCTCAGGATGCCAAAAGATTTACAATTACACAGTGTGACCTGTCAAGTTTACTGCGTGACCTATACCCGGGATCTCTGTATGAAGCTAAGGTGCGCATAAACCAGACAAATTTCCCAGGTGGCAGGTGGAGCGACTGGAGCAAGCCTGTACAATGGACAACACCTCCTAAAGATATTCTAGGTAATTAATCCGTTTATAATTACATACACTAATCAACTATGGCATTAAAACCTGATATTGTCCAGATTCCTCTTATGTCACTAAAACAGCACTGACCCTTCAAGGCATGGGTTCCACAAGACCTTTGTCCTTTGGTATCTGGCACCTTACAGGCTATGTCTACCTTTGGGGGCAATTTTTTATTATTGCTTTGTACTCATTTAAAGCTAAAAATCATTTTTAAACTGGTCTTTATTAAAAGAAATATGGAGCCATTTTTTCTGTACAGCAGGGTCTAAGGCTACTTTGACACTTGCGTTTTGCCTGATCTGGCAGGGATCAGCAAAAATGCTTCAGTTTCTGACAATACAACCGTCTGCGTCCATTATGAATGGATCCGATCGTTTTATCTTTGAAATAGCAATGACAGATCCGGCATGAACACCATTGAAAGTCAATGGGTGCCGGATCCGTTTTCTATTGTGTCCGTTTTGCTCAGCATCCCATGCCGGACAGAAAACCGCAGCTTGCTGCGGTTTTCTCTCCGGTATGGGAACACAACCAAACAGAACAGAATGCATTCTGGTGCACTCCGTTCTGTTCAGACCAGTTTTGTCCCCATTGACAATGAATGAGGAGAAAACGGAAGTGTTTTTCTCCGGTATTGAGATCCTCTGCCAGATCTCAATACCGGAAGAGTTAAACGCGAGTGTAAAAGTAACCTAAGTTTTCTCTCTTTTCTGTCAGCCAGCTCACCTGAGGGGCTCCTTATCTCTGCTCTCTAACATTATAAACACTCATAATAGCTCAGTTCTTACAGTATCTTACCGATAAGAATGTGGCTTAAAGGGGTTGTGTCACTTCAGCAAATAGCATTTATCATGTAGAGCATGTTAATAGAAGGCAGTTCCTAATGTATTGTGATTGTCCATATTGCCTCCTTTGCTGGCTGGATTCATTTTTCCATCATATTATAAACTGCTCGTTTCGTTGGTTACAACCACCCTGCAATCCATCAGAGGTGGCCGTGCTTGCACACTATAGGAAAAAGCACCAGCCTATGTGAGCACCCACAGTCCCGGATGCCAGAGAGGCCGACACTTTTTCCTATAGTGTGCAAGCACGACCACCACTGCTGGATTACAGAGTGATCATAACCCTTGGAAACGACCGGTGTATAATGTGATGGAAAAATGAATCCACCCAGCAAAGGAAGCAATATGGATAATCTTAATAACAATACATTAATAAGTGGCTTGTATTAACTTTCTCTTCTTGATAAATGCCACTTGCTGAAGTGACACAACTCCTAGTACTTATGACCTCTTAGTAAATTAGAGATAAGGGTTATTAGATGACCAGCACAAAGTGAAAGTAAAAAGTACCATTCACACAGCTAGAAAAACATTTAACTCTTTGCTACAGAAAAGCTTAATATTTTTAATAAAGACCAATTGGAAAATGATTTTAAGCCCAAAATAAGTAAAAAACAATCATTAAAAGAAATTGTCTCCGAAGGTGTACATAGCCTTTAAGTCCTGTAAATTTCCAAGTGAGGCCTCCATGGATTGCATTTGTTTTTATAGCACATCCCACAGATGTTTGATTGGATTGAGATCTGGGAACATTAGTGACCAAGCGTGGCATGGCACATTATCTTGCCATTGCCACTGCCATTAGAGAATATTGCTGCCATGAAGGGAGGAACTTGGACTGCAACAATGTTTAGGTAGGTGGTACGTGTAAAAGAAAGATTCCAAATTAATTAATTTGGACCCAAAGTTTCCCAGAAGATCATTGCCCAGAGCATCACACTGCCTCCATTGGCTTGATTTCTTCCTACAGTATATCCCGATTCCATCCCTTACCCAGATAAGCAACATACATGCATTGGACATGGCCATCCACATGGTGTAAAATAATATGTGGTTTGTTAGGCTAGGTTACCTTGTTCCATTGCTCCATGGTCCAGTTCTAATGCTTGCCCATAGTAGGTACTTTCTATCATAGTCAGCATGAACTTTTTTAGCAGTTTTTACAGCTCATTGGTGAAATTTACTAATTCTCCATGCTTTTAGTGGATGCCAAGTCCAACCATTGCCTAGCAGCAACACCTCAGTTGTCTAGTCACCACAGTTTGACCCTTGTTAAAGTCGCTCAGATCCGCACTCTTGCTCATTTTTCATGCTTCCAAGACATCAGTTTCAAGAACTGACTGTTCATTTAATATGTCTCACCTCTTAACAGGCGTCATTGTGACATAATCAATGTTATTCACTTCACCTGACATATTTCAAAGAGGAAGGCAAATATAAAGAACATATTGTGTAAAAGAATTAAAACTCAGTCACAGGAGAAATGTGGTCTGGATTAGGGGTGATCTTCTCAAAAAGATGGTGTTCTTCAGCACTCCAGCAATGTTCAGTAGTTTTATGTATTATTACCATTTTATTGTATTATATTATATCACTGTATTATATGTATTATATATTATTATAATATTACAGTTTTTATTATATTAGGTCTTGTGAATCTAGGAAGCTTATTTTTATTCGTTTTTTTTTTAAACAAAATCCTTCTGTTTTATTTTTGCAGTGGAGTTATGGTGTATGGAGTTTTGCACAATATATATATTTCACACTTGATGTCCCTTTAATTTCATGGCCTATTTGTGACACAAAATACCCATACTGAATAGTATATTACAGGATAATGTAAAAACTTAAATAATTGGAAATGAATGACGCATGGGGTTTAACAACCATAACAATTGTGGCTGGTTGTTTCAGCTTTCTAGAGGTCTACACATGATCCCAATACACAACATCTTGATTTGGGGTTGGATGTGAAGTGACATCTCCCCTTCATAAGCAGCAAGTAATAAGCTATGTAATTAACAATTAGATCCTGACAAGAAACTACAGACATGACATCCTGCATTATCTGGAGATGTATTCATAAGAAATGAGAGTGTATCCAATCCACATATAGTACTGAAGATTTAACACTACTACTACTGTTCTGCTGATAAACAATGTCTTCAATCTCCAGGTTCAACCTTCCCTACACCTGGAGTGGTAGCCATCCCAGTTGTTTTGTTGATTGTAGTGGTCGTTCTTTGTTCTTCAAAAAGGTAAAGTCAAAACTGTATTTTGCATGGTCCTATAAGGAATCTTTGTGTATAGTATGTTTGAACTCCTCTACTGGATAAGCCATCTGTCACGGATGAAGTTAGCAGATAGCTGGAACATATAAATAAACGAGTGACTGGCTTGATCTCAAACTAAGGAGCTGATAGGTGAGCCCTATAAAACCCTAAGAGCTCTCCCTGACTGCTATGCACATGCAAGGGTCTGTATGGTAGACGATTGCATGCCCGCGTACCTAATACTGTGTGACACCTGAAAACCCTATAATAATGAGGGGACACGACCACCGGCTCCCTGCACTTAATACGGACAGAGTCAGGGTCACCTAGAATAAAGCCAGCAAGGAAACACAATAAAGTAAATGACTTATCTGAACAAACAGCAGAAGCAGCCTCCAGCAGTGAACACCTCATCCAGGAAGTAGTATAAACCGCAAAGTGAGGCAGTATGGGAGGGATTATAAAGGAAGACGATTAGTCGAAATAAGTGACACCTGGCAGAAGGAAAGGAGATGAGAAAGTGAAACCAAAACAAAGAACATCATACAAGAGGTAGAGAAGAACGCCTGCCAGATCTTCTCACAGATCTGGTGGTGACACCATCATTATGTTCTCTATGCATAGGTTGATAGGGGTTTCCTGAAAACCTAATCTGTTCCTAGGAGACAACAATATAGGAGTAGGTCAGAAACTTCATTAAAAATATATATTTTTAAGAGGGCTGATCGAATGCTAGTAGAATAAAAGTCATTTTGTTTAACTCTACTTTGGGAGTGCTCCAAGATTTATAAGTCTACTACTTTGACCAATGATCGGGTCTTAATCGCTGGCATACCACCTTTAACATCTGACATTGTATAGCATCTGATACTGTATCCGTATAGAGATATAGCCTTATTTTATGCTTAATAACACGTACCTGTTTTAGAGGAGGAAAAAAATATTTTTCATCAAACCTCAGCTCAGAGCCCCAATCAGACCCCCAATGTTAATAAGACCTCCGATCTGACCCTCAATGTTAATAAGACTAGTGTTGGGCGCTAATATTCTAATTACGAATATCGGCACTTCGAGAATTTTCGAAAAAATAGAATATAGTGATATATATTTGTAATTTCGAATATTCTAGATTATTTTTCATCAGTAACCTCCCTTCTTGCTTGTGGGTAGGGATGAGCGAACCCGAACTGTATTTTCGTAAACGTCCGGGTTCGGGTTCGGTGTTCGGCGCTTTCTTGGCACTTTTTGAAAGGCTGCACAGCAGCCAATCAACAAGCGTCATACTACTTGCCCCAAGAGGCCATCACAGCCTTGCCTACTATTGGCATGGCTGTGATTGGCCAGTGCAGCATGTGACCCAGCCTCTATATAAGCTTGGGTCACGTAGCGCTGCACGTCACTCTGCTGATACAAGCGTAGGGAGAGGTTGCTGCTGCGACGTTAGGGCGAGATTAGGCAGATTAACTCCTCCAAAAGACTTAATTCAGTGATCGATCTCCAGCTGTGGATCATTGAAGTGCTGATATTGAATTGCTCACTTTTTTTAGGCTGCCCAGAGCGTTTTTATATCACTTTTTTCTGGGGTGATCGGCGGCCATTTTGTGGCTTGTGGTGCGCCAGCACAGCTACCACCAAGTGCATTTAACCATCAATAGTGTGGTTATTTTTTGCTATATCCTACATCAGGTGCAGGCTGAGCCTGTGTCACCCAAGTGCATTTAACCATCAATAGTGTGGTTATTTTTTGGCCATATACTACATCAGGGGCAAGTTGAGCCTGTCACCCAGCGCCTAAAAAATAGGCCTGACATTTATATTCCTCCAAATCAGTACTGTTTTAGCTGGTCAAGTTATTTTTAGTGACCGTAAAAGCACAGTTTTTGTTCTGGGTTGAAAAACTATTCCCAAATTTGCCATTCTCAAAATTAGTAGTTTCTGCTATATCAGGCCTACTTTAAATCTATCCCAAAAAGGGTATATTGGATTCAAGGTGCTGATAGTGTCATTCTGAAAAACTTAACACACACGCTACAGTGCAGATACAAGTCTAATTCTGTGATTAAAGGTATACTTGTCACACAGCGCCTAAAAAATAGGCCTGACATTTATATTCAGCTAAATCTGTCATTACTGGTGTGCCTGTATTAGTGTAATACGGTGCCAGACAGTGTTAGGTGTCTGTAAAAAAAGGCCTGAATTTTAATTTAATACATTGGCCCGAATAATTTTTTTCTTATTGTGGTGAACGGTAACAATGAGGAAAACATCTAGTAAGGGACGCGGACGTGGACATGGTCGTGGTGGTGTTAGTGGACCCTCTGGTGCTGGGAGAGGACGTGGCCGTTCTGCCACAGCCACACCTCCTAGTGTACCAACTACCTCAGGTCCCAGTAGCCGCCAGAATTTACAGGGATATTTGGTGGGGCCCAATGCCGTTCTAAGGATGGTAAGGCCTGAGCAGGTACAGGCATTAGTCAATTGGGTGGCCGACAGTGCATCCAGCACGTTCACATTATCTCCCACCCAGTCTTCTGCAGAAAGCGCACATATGGCGCATGAAAACCAAGCCCATCAGTCTGTCACATCACCCCCATGCATATCAGGGAAACTGTCTGAGCCTCAAGTTATGCAGCAGTCTCTTATGCTGTTTGAAGACTCTGCTGCCAGGGTTTCCCAGGGCATCCACCTAGCCCTTCCCCAGGGGTGGAAGAGATAGAATGCACTAACGCACAACCACTTATTTTTCCTGATGATGAGGACATGGGAATACCACCTCAGCATGTCTCTGATGATGACGAAACACAGGTGCCAACTGCTGCGTCTTTCTGCAGTGTGCAGACTGAACAGGAGGTCAGGGATCAAGACTGGGTGGAAGACGATGCAGGGGACGATGAGGTCCTAGACCCCACATGGAATGAAGGTCGTGCCACTGACTTTCACAGTTCGGAGGAAGAGGCAGTGGTGAGACCGAGCCAACAGCGTAGCAAAAGAGGGAGCAGTGGGAAAAATCAGAACACCCGCCGCCATGAGACTCCGCCTGCTACTGACCCCGCCGCCATCTGGGACCGAGCACCCCAAAGGCAGCTTCAAGGAGTTCCCTGGCATGGCACTTCTTCAAACAATGTGCTGACGACAAGACCCGAGTGGTTTGCACGCTGTGCCATCAGAGCCTGAAGCGAGGCATTAACGTTCTGAACCTTAGCACAACCTGCATGACCAGGCACCTGCATGCAAAGCATGAACTGCAGTGGAGTAAACACCTTAAAAACAAGGAAGTCACTCAGGCTCCCCCTGCTACCTCTTCTGCTGCTGCCGCCTCGGCCTCTTCCTCCGCCTCTGGAGGAACGTTGGCACCTGCCGCCAGCAAACATGGGATGTACCACCAACACCACCACCTGCGTCACCAAGCATCTCAACCATGTCACACGGCAGCGTTCAGCTCTCCATCTCACAAACATTTGAGAGAAAGCGTAAATTCCCACCTAGCCACCCTCGATCGCTGGCCCTGAATGCCAGCATTTCTAAACTACTGGCCTATGAAATGCTGTCATTTAGGCTGGTGGACACAGACAGCTTCAAACAGCTCATGTCGCTTGCTGTCCCACAGTATGTTGTTCCCAGCCGCCACTACTTCTCCAAGAGAGCCGTGCCTTCCCTGCACAACCAAGTGTCCGATAAAATCAAGTGTGCACTGCGCAACGCTATCTGTGGCAAGGTCCACCTAACCACAGATACGTGGACCAGTAAGCACGGCCAGGGACGCTATATCTCCCTAACTGCACACTGGGTAAATGTAGTGGCGGCTGGGCCCCAGGCGGAGAGCTGTTTGGCGCACGTCCTTCCGCCGCCAAGGATCGCAGGGCAACATTCTTTGCCTCCTGTCTCCTCCTCCTCCTACTCAGCTTCCTCCTCCTCTTCTTCCACCTGCTCATCCAGTCAGCCACACACCTTCACCACCAACTTCAGCACAGCCCGGGGTAAAAGTCAGCAGGCCGTTCTGAAACTCATATGTTTGGGGGAAAGGCCCCACACCGCACAGGAGTTGTGGCGGGGTATAGAACAACAGACCGACGAGTGGTTGCTGCCGGTAAGCCTCAAGCCCGGCCTGGTGGTGTGCGATAATGGGCGAAATCTCGTTGCAGCTCTGGGACTAGCCGGTTTGACGCACATCCCTTGCCTGGCGCATGTGCTGAATTTGGTGGTGCAGAAGTCATTCGCAACTACCCCGACATGTCAGAGCTGCTGCATAAAGTGCGGGCCGTCTGTTCGCGCTTCCGGCGTTCACACCCTGCCGCTGCTCGCCTGTCTGCGCTACAGCGTAACTTCGGCCTTCCCGCTCACCGCCTCATATGCGACGTGCCCACCAGGTGGAATTCCACCTTGCACATGCTGGACAGACTGTGCGAGCAGCAGCAGGCCATAGTGGAGTTTCAGCTGCAGCACGCACGGGTCAGTCGCACTGCGGAACAGCACCACTTCACCACCAATGACTGGGCCTCCATGCGAGACCTGTGTGCCCTGTTGCGCTGTTTCAAGTACTCCACCAACATGGCCAGTGGCGATGACGCCGTTATCAGCGTTACAATACCACTTCTATGTCTCCTTGAGAAAACACTTAGGGCGATGATGGAAGAGGAGGTGGCCCAGGAGGAAGAGGAGGAAGAGGGGTCATTTTTAGCACTTTCAGGCCAGTCTCTTCGAAGTGACTCAGAGGGAGGTTTATTGCAACAGCAGAGGCCAGGTACAAATGTGGCCAGACAGGGCCCACTACTGGAGGACGAGGAGGACGAGGATGAGGAGGAGGTGGAGGAGGATGAGGATGAAGCATGTTCACAGCGGGGTGGCACCCAAAGCAGCTCGGGCCCATCACTGGTGCGTGGCTGGGGGGGAAACACAGGACGATGACGATACGCCTCCCACAGAGGACAGCTTGTCCTTACCTCTGGGCAGCCTGGCACACATGAGCGACTACATGCTGCAGTGCCTGCGCAACGACAGCAGAGTTGCCAACATTTTAACGTGTGCGGACTACTGGGTTGCCACCCTGCTGGATCCCCGGTACAAAGACAATGTGCCCACCTTACTTCCTACACTGGAGCGTGATAGGAAGATGCGCGAGTACAAGCGCACGTTGGTAGACGCGCTACTGAGAGCATTCCCAAAAGTCACAGAGGAACCAGTGGAAGCCCAAGGCGAAGGCAGAGGAGGAGCAAGAGGTCGCCAATGCAGCTGTGTCACGGCCAGCTCCTCTGAGGGCAGGGTTAGCATGGCAGAGATGTGGAAAAGTTTTGTCACCACGCCACAGCTAACTGCACCACCACCTGATATGGAACGTGTTAGCAGGAGGCAACATTTCACTAACACGGTGGAACAGTACCTGTGCACACCCCTCCACGTACTGACTGATGGTTCGGCCCCATTCAACTTCTGGGTCTCCAAATTGTCCACGTGGCCAGAGCTAGCCTTTTATGCCTTGGAGGTGCTGGCCTGCCCGGCGGCCAGCGTTTTGTCTGAACGTGTATTTAGCACGGCAGGGGGCGTCATTACAGACAAACACAGCCGCCTGTCTACAGCCAATGTGGACAAGCTGACGTTCATAAAAATGAACCAGGCATGGATCCCACAGGACCTGTCCATCCCTTGTGCAGATTAGACATTAACTACCTCCCCTTAACCATATATTATTGTACTCCAGGGCACTTCCTCATTCAATCCTATTTTTATTTTCATTTTACCATTATATTGCGGGGCAACCCAAAGTTGAATGAACCTCTCCTCTGTCTGGGTTCCGGGGCCTAAATATGTGACAGTGGCCTGTTCCAGTGGTGGGTAACGTGAAGCCTGATTCTCTGCTATAACATGAAGACTGATTCTGTGCTGACATGAAGCCAGGTTCTCTGTTACGGGACCTCTCTCCTCTGCCTGGCTGCCTGGGCCTAAATATGTGACAGTGGCCTGTTCCAGTGGTGGGTGACGTGAAGCCTGATTCTCTGCTATAACATGAAGACTGATTCTGTGCTGATATGAAGCCAGATTCTCTGTTACGGGACCTCTCTCCTCTGTCTGGGTGCCGGGGCCTAAATGTGTGACAGTGGCCTGTTCCAGTGGTGGGTGACGTGAAGCCTGATTCTCTGCTATGACATGAAGACTGATTCTGTGCTGACATGAAGCCAGATTCTCTGTTACGGGACCTCTCTCCTCTGTCTGGGTGCCAGGGCCTAAATGTGTGACAGTGGCCTCTTCCAGTGGTGGGTGACGTGAAGCCTGATTCTCTGCTATGACATGAAGACTGATTCTGTGCTGACATGAAGCCAGATTCTCTGTTACGGGACCTCTCTCCTCTGTCTGGGTGCCTGGGCCTAAATGTGTGACAGTGGCCTCTTCCAGTGGTGGGTGACGTGAAGCCTAATTCTCTGCTATGGCATGAAGACTGATTCTGTGCTGACATGAAGCCAGATTCTCTGTTACGGGACCTCTCTCCTCTGTCTGGGTGCCAGGGCCTAAATGTGTGACAGTGGCCTGTTCCAGTGGTGGGTGACGTGAAGCCTGATTCTCTGCTATGACATGAAGACTGATTCTCTGCTGACATGAAGCCAGATTCTCTGCTATGGCATGAAGAGACTGATTCTCTGCTGACATGAAGCCAGATTCTCTGCTATGGCATGAAGAGACTGATTCTCTGCTGACGTGAAGCCCGATTCTCTGCTATGGGACCTCTATCCAATTGATATTGGTTAATTTATTTTTTTATTTTTTATTCTATTTTAATTCATTTCCCTATCCACATTTGTTTGCAGGGGATTTACCTACATGTTGCTGCCTTTTGCATCCCTCTAGCTCTTTCCTGGGCTGTTTTACAGCCTTTTTAGTGCCGAAAAGTTCGGGTCCCCATTGACTTCAATGGGGTTCGGGACGAAGTTCGGGTCGGGTTCGGATCCCGAACCCGAACATTTCCGGGAAGTTCGGCCGAACTTCTCGAACCCGAACATCCAGGTGTTCGCTCAACTCTACTTGTGGGCCAATGAGAAGGCTGCAATGTGTCTGTCAGAGCTTAGCAACATCCCTAGCAACCAATAGGAAAGTTGCCTACCCCTTACTATATAAGAAGCTCCCCAGCAGCCATTTTCTAAAGTTTATTGCAGTTATGAAAGAGACAGCAGTGATATTGCACACACTACATTAGATAGATAGTTAGATAGCTTTTATTTATATATATATATATATATATATATATATATATATATATATATTACAGATAGTTATTGGGAGATAGTCAGTGTAGGTTATATCCTGATATAGTGTAGCTGTTGCAGTGCAGGGTGTTAGGTAGTGTGATATTTTCTGCTGTCCATACATATATGCAGACCTGCTAAAATGTGAAGTTTTGCATCATTAGTGCAGATTAACGCAATCGCGAATATATTGGAGCACTCTAATTGCATATAAAGCCATTTTTTATGTTCTGCCGTGCCAACCATTTTCTCCAGTCTCAGGAAACTTCTAGCAGCTTGGATAATGTAGCAAAAGTGACCCACGCCTGTATTCCACGCTCATTACGCGAATATTACATTGCCGATTTTTCGCAATTTAAGAAAATAATCTCAAATTCGCGAATATATGACGAATATTCGCCCAAATATTCGTGAAATATTGCGAATTCGAATATAGCCCCTGCCGCTCATCACTAAATAAGACCCTCAATCAGACCACAGATCAGACCACCAATGTTAATAAGACCGCCAAAAAGACCTAAGATTAGACCCACATGTTAATAAGACCCCCATTCAGACACTCAGATCAGACCCCAATGTTAATTAAACCCCCTTTCAGACACTCAGATCAGACCTCCAATGTTAGGACCCCTATTCAGACCTCAGATCAGACCCCCATGTCAATAATACCCCTCTTCAGAGACTAAGATCAGACCCCCAATGTTAAGACCCCCATTAAGATCTCAGCTCAGATCAGCATGTTAATAAGACCCCTATTCAGACACTGAGATCAGACACAAAAAAAAAGACTTACCTCTCCTGCTTCAGATGCCGCAGCTGCTTTGGGGATCCAGCTCTCTTCCGGCTCTCCCTGTTGCGCTGTCACCCAGGGACGATGCATTCACCACTTCCCAGTCCTCCTGTGCTAGTGAACGCTTTCATAATGACAGCACTCATTAGTATTTGCCCCATAAGACACATTTTTTCCCCCACCTTGGGGGGTGGGGGGCTGGGGATTTTGTCTTATAGGGTGAAAAATACAGTACATTGTTTTGCAGTCTCTAATTTATTGCTTCACTGTTTTGCTTATTATAGTATATCTTATAATATAGCTAACACCATTTTTTTTATGGTAGGGTCAAGAAGGTAATGTGGATAGGTGTTCCAGATCCAGCACATTTTTTTCACCCCTTAATAGACACTCACAAAGGAAACTTCAAGGTAAGATGAACTACTATTGTTTTTTCTATAGCACTGAAGGATTTATATTTGTCATAAAATTGCCAGTTTAACTTCCATATTTGTTCTTTTGGAGTTTCTTTGTTATATGAACACTTTTGTTAAAAAAACATTTTTTTAAAATGTACCAGGTGTTGGGATTCACTTGTGAATGAGGGTCAGCGATTTCACAGGATTCAACGGTTTAAAAGTCCAATACCGTTAATTTTTCATCCAAGTTTTACTGGCAAGGGCAGAGCTAAAGCCCGCCCCACAGTGCCGGTGACATCACCGGGCTTCCTGGCAGCCCCATGGAGAGCCCGATTCATCATCGGAACTCCAGAAAATGCCTTTGCTCTGCGCCATTTAGCGCAGGGAACAGGAGAGCATCGGAGCATGAACTGCTCTTATGCTCAAGTCAGGGGGGCTGCCTGGGTGAAAATGGAGGTATGTCCGGGTTCAGCTCTGAACCCGGACAACCCCTTTAAGTGAATCCACAGTACCAAAAGAGAACATAAACAACAAAACAAAAACCCTTGGCCGTCTGGGCGCTAACTAAACAGTTTTTATTTTCCCCTATGCTTTCATAGGGCGATTAGGCTTTATATAGCCAACAGGTCATGCAGCTTCCAGCATTCTGACCCTGAATGAGCATTTCAGCCCTGTATTTATCCCCACAGTAATTAGCCCAGCCGCTACACTTGGGATTGCCTCAGGCTAGGGGAAAGTGTTGTACTTGAGTGGGAAGGGAATGCAATTTCCCACTACCAACATCTACATGCCATTCCATAAAAATCCAGGCCCATAAAACACTTTAAAGAAAAGTGCCTCAGCAAACTCCAGCTTTCCTGGATTCTTTTACCTCACCCATCTGAGCATTCTGGGTGAGATCTGCACCTCCTCCAGTACTTTGCCAGCCACCGTGCTACACAGGATAAAGATCCCATAAGACACTTGCTACATGTTAGTGTCCATTCAAAAAGGTGACAATCATCATTGTGTCCATGATAATTTCCAGGACAAATATAACATCAGACATATGAGGTACATTG
This sequence comes from Bufo bufo, assembly GCF_905171765.1. Taxonomy (NCBI): domain Eukaryota; kingdom Metazoa; phylum Chordata; class Amphibia; order Anura; family Bufonidae; genus Bufo; species Bufo bufo. The sequence goes on from NC_053397.1 coordinate 170,519,215, forward strand.
AAAAATCTGCACATACGTCTACATGTATTTTTGTGCAAGAAAAAATCATATTATATTGTGCAGCCTCCACCCAAGAAATATTGCTCCTGAGGACGAATCTGGTATTTGTAGGGTACACCACACAACATGAAGTACCTAAGGTACCGCTACACAACTGACATCCCGTGATGCCATATGGCTCCCAACCATCTGGTTACAGACATGCTATGTTTGGTGACTGCTCACATTTTACTGAGAAGAGGCTTCTTTTGACCACTCTGCCATAAAGCCCAGTGGAATGCTGCAGTGATGGTTGAACTTACAGAAGTTTCTGCAGTCTGCACACAGGATCTTTGGATCTCAGCCACAGTGACTATTGGGTTGTAGGTCACCTCTCTTACCCATTTCTGAGGGGCGACCAGCTTTAGGAAGAGTCCTGGTTGTTCCAAACTTCTTCTATTTAAGAATTATAGAGATCACTGTGCTATTGGGAACTTTCAGTGCAGCAGAAAATTGTTGTACCCTTCTCCAGATCTGTGCCTCCACGCAATCCTGTCTCTGAGCTATAAAGGCAGTTCGTTCCTTCTCATGGCTTGTGCATTGTCAGCTGTGAGACCTTAAATAGACAGAAATGTGTCTTTCTGAGCCATGTCCAATCAACTGAATTTACCACAGGTGACTCAATTCAAGGTGTAGAAACTTCTCAAAGATGATCAAGAGAAATGGGAGTCTCCCAGAGCTAAATTTCAAGTGTCATGGCAAAGGGTCTTAATACTTATGTCCATGTGAAAATGTTGTTTTCCGAAACCTGCAAAGATTTTTTTAATTCTTTTTTTACTTTCTCATTATGCAGTATTGAGCTCAAATTGATTGGGAAAACTAGATTTTTTTTTATTTTAGCACAAGGCCACACCATAACAAAATGTGAAAAAAGTGAAAGAGTTTGAAGACTTTCCTAATCCACGTTTTCAAAAGGAGAGAGCCACATGCATGCTTGGGCTCCTATTTTCTGGAGGGGAAATAGGGAGAAGGGGATCCCTATTCTCCCAGTAGGTGGGAGTCCTGGAAATGGATGTGGCACCTATCAGACATACAGGTGAAACTCGAAAAATTGGAATATCGTGCAAAGTTCATTTATTTCAGATAGACTCATTACATGCGAAGCAAGATGTTTCAAGCCTTTATTTGGTATAATTTGTATGATTATGGCTTATAGCTTATCAAACTACAAAGTCTCAATTTTGAGGTGCCCTTTGCTCAGGGGGTATGGATTAATTAGCTGACTAGAGTGTGACACTTTGAGCCTAGAATATTGACCCTTTTCACAAAATTCTAATTTTAAGATGCATTATGCAATTCCTTTTAATTTGCATTACTGAAATAAATTGACTTTTGCACAATATTCAAATTTTTCGAGTTTAACCTGTATATGGCATATTATTTTGATATGCTATAAATTATTGTGGCCCTTGGTATTGGTTCATACTGACAATGTGGCCTCGGACCAGAAAAGGTTGCGCACCCCTGGCATAAGAGTCTGTTACACTTGGAATACTGTGTGGTACAATGTAAGGTTTGTCTTGTCCTTACGTTAATCATTAATTTGTCTGTCTTTTCAGAAATGGCTATCTACCCCTTATGTTTTTTCATCATTCTTTCTGGATCCAAGTCCTCTTGATATTTCCCCGCTGAATATCAATTGCAAAGTGGAAGAACAAAGTCTGAAAGGCCCCTCCACTGCAGAACCAGAAAAAGACAAACTCGGACATTCCAGCTCCAGCTATACCAATCAGGAATATTTCTCCTCTGTTTGTCTTGGTTATGACCATTTTCCAACAACAGCTGTAAATGAGTCTTTACATTCCCCAACTGATGAAGAGATTCCTCTGTTCCAGGCTGAGTACCTCTGCGCCCCTCAATCTATTGCTGGTTTTGGTGTCCACAATGGGTCCTTTGAACGGGATGCTTCACCTCAAGTCATTCAAAATTCTGTCCTTGCAGAGGAAGCCATTGCTAAGCCCCAATGTGATGATGAGGGTGGTGAAACTTTTACTCATCAAGAAACAGAGAATGTGAAAGAAGACAAAGGAAAAGAAATCTTTGAGGATCACAAAGAGTCAAGTGATTCATTCTCTACTCCCATGGTATATCAGCAAGATGGCAAACCGTCAATGGAAGCTAATGTTGCAGCGGACTACCTTTCCCTAAAAGAGTTATACCAGAAGCATTGTCAATGGGTGTGATTGGATTACACTGTTTTAAACTAAGGCATATGATGTACCACTATACCACCATAGGCAGGGTTATGCATGAGCGGTGCATTCTGAAAGTAAAGAGAACAGCTAATAGCACCTGGAGAGAGAAGAGAAAATGAAAAGTGATGGACAAACATCTGCCGGGACGGTTCGCGAACGCGATCAAATGTTCGCGAACTGCAAAATCGCGGCGGGTCCCATTCATTTTAATGGCAGGCGAACCTGAAACACCTTCAGCTCATATTTGCAGCCAAGAAATAATTACTAGACGTGCACAAATAGTCCCACAACATGGACAGTGACATACCAGATGTATTATTTGAATTTGCAATCTCTATTCATTATTTTTTTAAATGCGAAATATCGGCAATATAATTTTCGCGTATGCGCATGCGCACACCAGTTATAGTTATTTTTTCCAATACCGTTTGTCACTCTGTGTAGCTGCGGTATAGCTGCAGAACCGCTCACCACTGCTGCACAATACAAATCCACTATAATATGCTTTCTATGTTAGAAAGTATATTATAAGTGTATTACACCCCTCAGTATGTCACACCTATGGATAGCACACCTATAACAGTCCTTAAAAGGACTTTTGTGGACCTATTTGATAGCGTTTTTGTCCCTAACAGTCTGTCCCTGCTCCACACAGCAACCTCTACCTACACTGACAAAAGACAGAATGTAAAATGGCGGCCAGATGTCCATGTGCTGAAACTTTTCAATTGGCTGTCCTGTACCAGCTGATGGATGTGTCATGGGTCAAAGTTCTTCAAAATGTAAAAGAAAATGGCGGGCGTGAATATCTCCATATGTTTGCCCGTTCGGCGAGCATCGAACGAGCAAAGTTTGCCGCGAACCGACCGCCGGGCGAACCACAAGGCCATCACTAAGAATGAGAGGTTAATAGGAATCATTTAGGTGGAGTGATGGAAGTTGGCATTTGCTACAAGGTAGAGATGGATATCAACACCACATTGTAAATGGAGAGTAGGTAAAATTGTGTACAGTCTGACTTTGACACAAGCAATTTGCTTTGGTGTCTCGTATATCTGGATTCAGGTTAAACAGTCCCTTTAAGGTTGTACTTACCATGGCATCCTGGGACTTTCTCTGGGCCAGAAGAAAGTGGAAACTCCATCCAGCTTCATTTTGAATAGTTTGAAACTGTGCAGGGTTCTCCAAAGACATTCAAGCAAACAAACAAGATCAGAACCGGCTTAAAGGGGTTAATCTATCAGAGCAGAACAACCCCTTTTATAAATGGGAACTTGTTGGCCTGTAATGATTACCTATTAGCACCTAGAGAAGCTGAGTAGCCACATTTTTCTTTTTTAATGTAGTATTACATAGCACCAGGGGCGGACTGGCCATAGACCCTACAGGGAAATTTCTTGGTGGGCAGATGCCCAGGGGGGCCCCTGAGCCCTCTTCACGGCCTCTGGCCAGTTACATATTGATCTGATCCTCTCAGCATTAATTAATGCTGGAAGCATCGGGTATTTATGCACCTGTCTGGCGGCCGAAGGTGCCCTCCTGAATTTGACCGTATTGCCACCCTCAGGACGATTATACAGTTGAATACTGCAGTGGGGGCGGCAGCATTTTTTGCTGCTCTGTGGTATTTGGTTCTACTGGGGCGGTATTTTGCACTGCACTAAGGCATTTCTGACCCCGCCTACTTCTGTTGCCCCTCCTTCTGTCAATTTGGATAGGCCTACAACATAGGGCCACTTTTAGGCATTTTTTTTCCAGGGCCACTTTAAGTTCCCAGTGCGCCCCTGCATGGCACCCATTCAAGTGAATGGACAATCATATAACAAATTGTGATGTTTCCCAGACTGGGAGCCACACTCTGCACTGGTTTTTCTGTTTGGCTAATAAGGAAGAAAGTTAATGGTACAATGGGACAACCCCTTTAAGGGCAGACAAGTGTTCCTTGTTTGGCCCCTATGCATAACCTTGAACCTAAATAGGCTTTAGTGTAAGGTTTTTATCATGAAGAAATGAGTAATGAAGTAATGGTATTGTATATTTTTACAACATAAATGATGGACATAAAAGACATACCGTAAGCCACTGACCAGCAGCTACATTCAAATAAATGCAACTTATTTCCTGAATCCACCATCCAAGATTCAACATACCACGGGTCAGTTTATAACAACCATAACGGGAAAGTGCAAATACAAATGCAAATGTATTTGTTACTATATATGATCTTGAGCTTTAATCTTTAGATGAGCATTGGTGTCAGAAAAGATAAATTATTTAAATGCATTACGGCCTTAATGTAAATTTGTAAAATAATTTTGTGACTTCTTTGGAATGGTGAATGTTGCTTATAATGAGAGTTATACTTTGTTTTGTACAATAAACAGTATTTTTTGGATTAGCTTTTTAAAAAAAAATCCATGTGATTGTGTCGTCATCTGAAGCCAGTTGTAGCTATTCATGTTATTACTGTATATTGTGCTTTGTACCACCAGCTCTTATAAAGCATTACATTTATATTTTTTAGTTTTAATGGGATACAGCTTTATTTTCGATGACATTGCTTCAGTGACATTAAAAGGGTTGTCCAGGATAGCCTTTTTTAAAAAAAAAAAACAATGTAATTGATAGATAGCAGCCCACCCCACTTGACTAAGTGCCCATGTACCAGGACTGCCCCACAGTCCTTACAGGAGTTTGAAAATGAAAAAGTTTGTGGTGGAACAGGCACTCTATCACCCGGAACAGTTAGTAGAAAGTTATTGTTTATTAATAGTCAATACGTAATAAAAAGTATAAAAGCAGAGACATATATGGATCAAAAGCATGTATACATCGTGAGGGGTAGCTTTCTTTCAGGGGATCATCCTCACAGGTACGGCTTCAGGACACCAGGTTTCAGGTCCAAACAGTTTATTTATTGTGATACACCAGCACAAGCAAAATGACAAAAATAATAAACACTCGCCCGGCTGGGCTCTAACTAAACAAACAGATCCCTGACTCACCTAAGTCCCTGTTCACACCCTGTGAACACGTGCGGCTTTCTGAGCCAATGTCCCACAGCCTCCTGGCTGTACAGAGCACAGTACGCCCACTGTCTCCAGTCCAGTGTCTCTTGGGGAATAGTGGTCTCTCAGCCCTCCTGGCTTGGACCACACAGAGCCTCCAGGCCTCTGTCCACAGGCAACACACTCCCCACTTGCTGACACCCTGGGAGGTGCTTTGTGCCAGCCTGATTACTTCCAGCTGGTCTCACCTGTGGTGGAATATGGGTGTGGACCGAACTATCCACCCCTTCCTTGCCTCTACCCTGCGTGAGACCTGTCACTGTCTTACAACATTTAACCGTATATGACCTTCTTATAAAAATCCACTTATAAAAACCTCTAATATTAGTATCACATAGGGCCTGGTGTCCGGTATCTCCCAGCAGACTCCTGGGCAGTGTAACCTATGTGAGAGCAATCACTTGGTCTGTATAGATACAGCAAACGTGTGCACACAAATAGATATAAAAATACATATGAAGGATAAAAATGATGATGAATAAAAATGATATAAATGATAAAAATGGAAAGTTCAAAAAAATGGAAAGTCCAAAAAAAAACCCAAAAAGGTGGATGTTCCAGGTAGAAGAATAGTTTGAATGGGACTACAGGATGTAAAAAGATTGTGTAGTCCTGTAAACTCCTGAGAGCATAAGATGTTATTGAGGATGTCAGTTGGGAATGTCAATTCAATATCTCTGTTGTACCCCAATGTGTCTCCTTCATGTGAAGGTTTTGTTAGAAGCGGGCATTTAAATGAGTCCGGCTATCAAGTATTCAAGCTGGTAGGGGGTAAGTGAGTCTGCTGCGGTCCACTGTGTAAGATGAATCTATGTGTTACCATAGATATAGACATCTGCGGTGGATCCAGTATAAACTTCAACAAGTGTTGATACTTGACCGGCAATGTGCGAGTGTTACCGTGTCCTCGGCATCCGCTACTACCGTCCTGGATCGGCGTGCTGTGAAGATCACTGCTCTGTGAGTTGGAGGCTTGTATCGCAGGCTGCGAGTCACTTCCGCAAGTTGGTCACGTGTGATTTGGCGGGTCACGTGGCGTCCCACGTGATCGATCTGGTGCTGGAATTTCAGCGCGCTGCTGTCGACTAGTGTGTACTTGGTCACAATACTGTATTCCAGCAAGAAAGTTCCTCAGGGATTATGCATAAGGAGTTATTGCTGAGGCCGGTCATTGGCTGCAGTTGCACACATGACCCCCACGGAGGTTTACATATATGGGGAGCAAAGTTCAGTGAAGACAACTGAGTACCCCCAGAGCCAGAACCGAGAGGCAGAGAGCCATTATGTATGCTTCCCTTCACAGAGACAACTCCTTTAAATCGTACCTGGAAAATGTTTGCAGTGTGGTAGGCCCAATTATCCTGCTGAAAAAATACTTGTCATGAAGAGGTTTACCTGGTATCAATGTATAGGTGAGTGGTCTGTGTTAATGTAGCACATGAATGCCACCACCCAAGGTTTCCCAGTAGAACATTGCTCAGAGCATCACACTGCCTCCACCAACTTGCCTTCTTCCCACTATGCTGCTACACAGGCTCACATGAAACAATCTGTAATCAACTTTATGGTCTGACACCTTTCTGTCATACCCAGCATTAACATTTTCAGCAATTTGTGCTACAGTAGCACTTTCTTGGGACAGGCTAGCCATGACCTTCACTCTCTACGTGCATCAGTGAGGCTTGGGAGCCAATGACCTGTTGATTGCGGGACCAGGTGGTGGGTGAGCATATATAGTGCATTCATTGAATGTTTAGTATTTCATGATGAAGGACCCAGATTAGAGGTGGTCTGAAACGCGGAACAATACTTCATTTCCTGTAACAAAAAGTTTTTAAACCGCTGAAATAAAGTTCCCCTGCTTTTGATTAGAGCTGGACTTCCAAGTTTGTTTCTGCAAATTTTTGTTGCATTTTTCTACAGAAACAAAAACTGCATCCTTAAAGGGGTTGTCTCACTTTAGTAAATGGCACCACCCTACAATCCAGCAGCGGTGGCCATGCTTGCGCACTATCGGAAAAAGTGCTGGTCTATTCGTACTCCTATGGCCCTGGCCACCAGAGAGTCCTGTGCTTTTTCCCATACTGTGAAAGCAGTGGCGTCTCTAGCTTTCAAATTTTGGGGGGGCACACTGGGGGCCAGGACAAAAGTAGGGGGGGCAGCTATAACGATACATTTACACAAGTACGCTTAGAAATGCTGCAATACTTTACCCAATACCTAAAACCGCAACAGGGAAGAAAAGTCCTGCTGTCTGTGGTTTAAAAAAAAAAAAAAAGAAAATCACTCAGATTTCAACATGTCCTAGCTGCCTGTGGATGACACTTTTATAGGGAGGGGGATCTGTGGATGACACTGCTATGGGGGGGGGGATCTGTGGATGACACATACCGTATATAGCATCTTATGCTATATGTGTCATCCACAGATCCACCCCATGACAGGGTCATCCCCATTTCCCCCTCTATAAGAGTGTCATCCACAGATCCCCCTCTCTATAACAGTGTCATCCACAGATCCCCCTCTCTATAACAGTGTCATCCACAGATCCCCCTCTCTATAACAGTGTCATCCACAGATCCCCCTCTCTATAACAGTGTCATCCACAGATCCCCCTCTCTATAACAGTGTCATCCACAGATCTCCCTCCCCGCCGCTCACAGGAGTGTACATTTGACATTTCTAAACTGTAATCCATATCCTGCAGTAACTAACTTTAAATCCGGATTCAAGGGCCGCTCATCTCTACTAGTACCTTAACCTTACACCACTCGGCTAGCTTCGATAACAGGGCCAGGCTACAGCCTTCAGGTACTGCCTGTTAGTTGTTACCGAGCGAGTGATGATTTCTGCAAGTCAGAGGATACGGATTACAGTTTAGAAGAAATGTACACTCCTGTGAGCGGTCCAGTGGCGGATCCAGAGGCTGGTCTCGGGAGGGGCACTTCCAGATTATTTTCTGTCCACCGCCACAGAACAAGGGTGCTTATAGAACAGACTCCACAGTGTAGAGGTATACTGTATATTGTGTGGCACAGTGTAGCGGTATACTGTATATTGTGTGGCACAGTGTAGAGGTATACTGTATATTGTGTGGCACAGTGTAGAGGTATACTGTATATTGTGTGGCACAGTGTAGCGGTATACTGTATATTGTGTGGCACAGTGTAGCGGTATACTGTATATTGTGTGGCACAGTGTAGAGGTATACTGTATATTGTGTGGCACAGTGTAGAGGTATACTGTATATTGTGTGGCACAGTGTAGCGGTATACTGTATATTGTGTGGCACAGTGTAGAGGTATACTGTATATTGTGTGGCACAGTGTAGAGGTATACTGTACATTGTGTGGTACAGTGTAGAGGTATACTGTACATTGTGGGGCACAGTGTAGCGGTATACTGTACATTGTGGGGCACAGTGTAGAGGTATACTGTATATTGTGTGGCACAGTGTAGCGGTATACTGTATATTGTGTGGCACAGTGTAGCGGTATACTGTATATTGTGTGGCACAGTGTAGAGGTATACTGTACATTGTGTGGCACAGTGTAGAGGTATACTGTACATTGTGGGGCACAGTGTAGAGGTATACTGTATATTGTGTGGCACAGTGTAGCGGTATACTGTATATTGTGTGGCACAGTGTAGCGGTATACTGTATATTGTGTGGCACAGTGTAGCGGTATACTGTACATTGTGGGGCACAGTGTAGAGGTATACTGTATATTGTGTGGCACAGTGTAGAGGTATACTGTATATTGTGTGGCACAGTGTAGAGGGTAGAGGTATACTGTATATTGTGTGGCACAGTGTAGAGGTATACTGTATATTGTGGGGCACAGTGTAGAGGTATACTGTATATTGTGGGGCACAGTGTAGAGGTATACTGTACTTTGTGGGGCACAGTGTAGCGGTATACTGTACATTGTGGGGCACAGTGTAGAGGTATACTGTATATTGTGTGGCACAGTGTAGCGGTATACTGTATATTGTGGGGCACAGTGTAGGCTATATGTGTATAACAAACATATTTCACATGAAAACTTACAGTTACTTGGCTTGGCCCTTGGGGATCTCGGACGCCACTTCACCACTTTGGCCGGGGGCTCGGCGGAGCTGATGTTCTGTTTCATCCTAATGAGAAAGATTTCATAATAAGGATTTGGAGAAGGGGCAGAGGGATAGCAGAGCAGGGAGAGGCCGGTGCTGCTACTAGGGGGTCATACCATGGGGGAGTAATAAAGCCCACCTTAATGCCCCCCCAGTAGAAATAATTCTCCTTATAATGTGACAGTGCAAAAATACCCCCTTGTAATGCCCCCAGGTGAGCTAATGTCCCCATAATGGGCCAGTGTAAAATACCCCTATATAGTGCCCCCAGTAAATGCCCCCATAGTGCTCCTCTCCCCCTTCCCTCCTAGTGCCCCCCATAATGTACCAGTATAAAATGCCCCATATATAGTGCCCCAGTAGATGCCCTCAGTGTCCCCCATAATTTGCAAGTATAAAATACCCCTTCTTAGTGCCCCGGTAGATGACTCCATAGTACTCCTCTCCCCCCTTCCCCATAGTACCCACCATAATGTGTCCCAGTATAAAATGCTACTGTACAGAGCCCCCCATATAAAATACCCCTTCTTAGTGCCCCCGTAGATGACTCCATAGTACTCCTCTCCCCCCTTCCCCATAGTACCCACCATAATGTGTCCCAGTATAAAATGCTACTGTACAGAGCCCCCCATATAAAATACCCCTTCTTTGTGGCCTCAGTAGATGCCCCTATAGTGCCCACCAATAACGTGCCAGTAACAAGTGCCCCATCACGTGCCAATAACAAGACCCCTCCATCACGTGCCAGTAATAAGCTGCCCCCTCCAATGTGCCAGTAATAAGCTGCCCCCTCCAATGTGCCAGTAATAAGCTGCCCCCCCAATATGCCAGTAATAAGCTGCCCCCCCCAATGTGCCAGTAATAAGCTGCCCCCCCCAATGTGCCAGTAATAAGCTGCCCCCCCAATGTGCCAGTAATAAGCTGCCCCCCCAATGTGCCAATAATAAGCTGCCCCCCCAATATGCCAGTAATAAGCTGCCCCCCCAATGTGATGTGCCAGTAATAAGCTGCCCCCTCCCAATGTGCCAGTAATAAGCTGCCCCCCCCAATGTGCCAGTAATAAGCTGCCCCCCCAATGTGCCAGTAATAAGCTGCCCCCCCAATGTGCCAATAATAAGCTGCCCCCCCAATATGCCAGTAATAAGCTGCCCCCCCAATGTGATGTGCCAGTAATAAGCTGCCCCGCCAATGTGATGTGCCAGTAATAAGCTGCCCCGCCAATGTGCCAGTAATAAGCTGCCCCTCCCAATGTGCCAAGAATAAACTGCCCCCCCAATGTGCCAAGAATAAGCTGCCCCCCCCCCAATGTGCCAAGAATAAGCTGCCTCCCCCCCCCCATGTGCCAAGAATAAGCTGCCTCCCCCCCCCAATGTGCCAAGAACAAGCTGCCTCCCCCCCCCCCCAATGTGCCAAGAATAATCTGCCCCCCCCCCCCAATGTGCCAAGAATAAGCTGCCCCCCCCCAATGTGCCAAGAATAAGCTGCCTCCCCCCCCCAATGTGCCAAGAATAAGCTGCCCCCCCCCCCCAATGTGCCAATAACACTGTTGTAAAAAAAAAAAAAAAAAATCATACTTACCTCTATGTCAGCGATGCGATGCAGGCCTCTTCTTCCGGCCTGTGTCCCGCGCTGTATGGCTCCGCCTGCGGCCTCTGATAGGCTGCCGGCCTAGTGCCTGCAGCCTATCAGAGAAAGGGGAAGGGACACGCCTCTCCCTCCCCTGCCGCAGCACACAGGCCGGCAGATGAATATGGAGATGAGCGCAATGGAAGCGCTCATCTCCCTGGCTGTGCCCGACTGCGGCGGCTAACTTGGGGGGGCACGGGCATTTTAGTTGGGGGGGCACAGCATGATGTAGGGGGGGCCGTGGCCCCCTCTGGCCCCCCCCTGGCGACGCCACTGTGTGAAAGCACGACCACCACCACTGGTTGCAGGGAGGTCATAACCTATGGATATGAGCAGTGTATAATGTGATGGAAGAGAGTGTCTAAGAGAGCTGGAAAGCCAGCTTCCACCCTCTGTAAAGTAGCACTGCCAAGTCTGCTGCCACCCGCTGGGGAACCAGGTTATTAAATGAACAATACAAATGCATAAGAATAAATGCACACTACATGGAGGACCTGGAATAAAGACATAAGATGAAATGGTTATTGCATATACACACATAAGCAGGGTGTAGAAGTGGTAATGCCACTTGGGGGTGTTACATTCCCCGGCACTTAAGAGGCAAGCCGCCCTCGCCCTCGGCTTGTGCTTAGGGTAAGTTCCAAGGGTAACCAAGGGAAGTTAAAGTGCTGCATTAGACTACAGTTACTTACTAATGTAGCAACGGCTACCACGAGGTCTCTGCCCGTATGAGTAGGGTGTCCGAGAACAGTTTCCCTCTCAGGTATAACCAGAGAACCAAATAGGTGTGCACTAAGCGCTCATTCCTGGCTAACTTTGGAGGGTTCTGGCCACGAAGCGTGGGGGTGTCTTTATTCTGTTATCCCACCACTATGCAATGAAATGCCTGCAGATAGAAGGGTGGCTTTATCCGTTGTTCCCTTCCGGCAACAAGGTCTAGAATACTGAAAAAGAACTGTGTACTGACTCGTACACAATGTGATACCTCTTGGCGCAAAACCACAACTGCGAGTGACGTCTTTTTAAAAGTTATTTATTCATTCGAGTGACAACACGTTTCGGAGTGAGAATACTCCTTTATCAAGTCTAAAAGAAACAGTAGTATATGAAGTAGTAGTGCCAAGAAATAAAAATGAAGGTAAAAATATATATATATAGAAATAAAAAATAAAATTAAAATAAAAGTAAAAGTAAAAATAAAAATAAAAATAAACAAAAATAACAATAAATACAACAAAAAAACAACAAAAAACCTTGTATGATTCATCAACATGGTGTGCGGGTATTGGACTATATAAAATTCACATGGAATAGTCACATAAATGTACCAAACATAGTCAGAAGGGTCCGAATTGTGTGGTAAAGGAACTTTTATCTTTCGTAGTTAAAGAGAATTTTTATTAAAATCAATACTAATAGTCTTGGTGATATTAAAATTGGCAATAGTATTAGTTTGATGATAAAAAGAAAAAACTAATATTAATAGTGGTGGCCTTGATACAATAAGAACAGAGAGACTGATAGAATATATATAAAAATATGAGTGTCAGGGGATTCAAAATTACACAAACCGTTTCACTGACATTAATGCAACTGTACTAGCCACAAAACTAAGACGCTCACCAGCGAATTGGCGGTTAACACAGTGATGTGAATACATACATGAATGGATACATATCTACATTTATATATATATACATGAGTACACATATGCATAATCCGGATGAATTTGTGAGTAAATGGTTTGAAAGGATGGCTAAAGTCTGGTAGATGTAGTGATATTAGAATAATGATAATAATAAGGAGCGGCACAGGGGAAAAAAAGGTGGGGGTATTTACCTTTGGAGCTGGGTACATACAGTTGGTGCGACTGATCCAAATGCTATGGGTTAAAATAATTAGAGAATTATGAGCTTTCATACTGATTTAGAACTAAAATGAAAGGTTATGAACTTGAATAAAAAATATATAAGTAGATTAAGCCAAACCAAACATTAATATTGTGGGTGGAGCCGAGCATTACCTTGGTGTCGGAATCCTGAATGTGTAGCGCAGCTTTCCACGTGTGTGGGAGCGCGCGCTTATTTGAGCCGGGCAGAAGGGAGGGGGGTGTGGCTGGTTACGGGCTGCCGATTGGAGGATGTGGTAAGGCGGGGGGCGGGGCTAGTGACCGACCGCTGCAGTGAGCTTGTCTGTGTGCGCGATGTCCGTGCGCTCTGTAGGGGAACGATGGCACTCGTAATAGGCGGGGGGCGGGGCTAGTGACGGACTGCTGCAGTGAACTAGTCTGTGTGCGCGGTGTCAGTGCGCTCTGTAGGGGAACAATGGCACTAATAAAATGGGGGGTGTCCGGGCAGATATGTGCTGGCAATTGTTAGGGGGTGAATTTGTTAAGGATTGGTAATGTAGTTGAATACTGGTGTGTTGGTGTGCTTAATTGAGAATGGGCTGGGAGTGACTGTGGAATAATGTATGAGATGGTGGCACTGTGGTAGATTGAAAGGACAATTTGAGAATATGAGAGTGTGAGGATGAAGCTTGGTGATATTAATGATGAAAATGATAATGAGAAGAGTATTTTCATATGGATTGTTATTATTAAAATTTATTTTAATGGATCAATGTATAAGAAGATATAGAGAAAAAGGGAGGGGGGAGTTTTTTTCATATATATTGTTATTATTATAATAAATTAATTTAATTATTTTAAAAAATAGATGTATTATAAGATGTATATATTCAGAGATGGGGGGGGGGCTCAAGGGAAGGAGGGGGACGTGTTAGAAACAATTGCTTTCAAGAGATTCGTTGAGACCATAGGGCTCTATTGTCTGTAGTTTGAATATCCAGAACATTTCTTTCCTTCTTAGTTTCTGATACCGGTTGGTACAGGCGGTGGGAATTTGTTCTATTGGTGTTATGGCAAGGTCCACAGGATTTTTGTTATGGCAGTGGAGGAAATGTCGCGAGACTCCATGTTTTATGAAACCGTTTGTAATGTTCCACCTGTGTTTGTTTATTCTCACTCTCAGAGTCATGGTAGTGCGGCCTATATATTGTAATCCGCAGGTGCATTCTAGTAGGTAGATGACGTAGGATGATGAACAATTTAGAAAATTTCCAATTTGGAATTGTTCACCGGTGACATTGCTGAAAAATCTGGTGACCCGGGAGGAGATGTTACTACAGCATTTGCATCGGCGGTGGCCGCACTTGTAGCTTCCAAGGACTTGGGGGAACATGGTAACGGTAGACGGTATTTGCGTCTTTTGGGACCGTAATCTACTAGGAGCGATGAGATTCTTGAGGGTTTGGGCCCTTCTGAAGGTTATTTGAGGTTTTGATTGAATGTGTTTTTTTAAAAAAGGATCTGCTTGTAAAATGGGCCAGTGTTTTGAAAAGATGTTACGCAAAACATTATGGTTGGTGTTGTATGTGGTGGTGAAGGAAGTTTGGTATTTCTTAGTGGTTTTTGAGTCACATTCTTCCGTTTTTGAAGACAATCAGTTTTCTTGGGTGTATTTCTGTGTTCGCTGGAGGGCTGCCTTAATGACTCCAGTAGGATACCCTTTGTTTAGGAATCTTTTTTCTATGACTTGACTTTGTTGTTTAAAGTCCTCATCATTAGTGCAGTTTCTACGGATGCGTTTGAACTGACTGAATGGCACGTTGTTCTTCCATTTTTTGTGATGTGCGCTCTGGTAATCTAAATAGCTATTTCCATCTACTTTTTTAAAAAAAGGTTTTGGTTTCTATAGATTTTTCTTTGGAAGAAAGGACTAGATCTAAGTATTCAACAGATGTTTTGGAATAGTTTGCTGTGAAGGTGAGGTTGAAATTGTTATTGTTCAAGTGAGTAGTAAATTTGTTGATGTCCTCTATACTTCCGTCCCAGATGATTAGTAGGTCATCGATATAACGTCTGTAAAAAATCAATTTTTTATGCCAAGCTTGCTCATTATGGATAAATTGCTCCTCAAAGACCCCCATGTATAAACTCGCGAAACTAGGCGCGAATCGCGTCCCCATCGCGGTCCCTTTCGTCTGCTTATATATTTTGTCCTCAAAGGTAAAGATGTTATGGTTGAGTATAAACTCTATGGCTTCCAGTATGAACTGGCTTTGTCTGTGTGGCAGAATCTCGTCTCGCTGTAAAATTTGCCGTATGGCATTAATTCCTGTTGTGTGTGGGATATTGGAATATAGGGATGAAACGTCTAGTGTGGCCCAGGTGTAGGAATCCTTCCATTCAATTCCCTTGAGGAGGGTGATCAGAGTAGCTGAATCCTTTAGGTATGATGGTAGTTGTATGACGAATTTCTGAAGCAGAATGTCAATATAGTGGGATAAGTTGCATGTCAAAGAGGAAATTCCGGAAATAATTGGTCTTCCTGGTGGGTTGGTGATGGATTTATGGATTTTAGGTAGATGATAGAATAATGCTAAATTCGGAGGGTCTATGGTGATATATTCTTTTTCTTTTTTGGATAATATTTTTTGAACTTCGGCTGTTTTCAAGAGGGCTGTTAGTTTTTTGGCATCTTCTTTTAGTGGATTTTCTGTTAGGGTTAGATAATACTCCTCGTCACTTAAAATTTTGTAGGCTTCTGCTAGGTAGGACTTCCTATCCTGGATCACGATGCCACCCCCCTTGTCTGCATTTCTGATGACAAGGGATTTGTTGGCCATAAGGTTTTTGAGGGCGTTTTTTTCTTCTTTGCTGAGGTTCTTTGGGATTTCTAGGCCTCTATTTATGGTCCTAAGGTCTTTTGTGACCAGGGCAAAAAATGCCTCTATTTGGCTCCCCCTATGGTATGTGGGGTTGAACGTAGCTTTAGGTTTCAACCCAGTGTTGATAGCTTCCGGGGTCACATCAGACTGTGAGACCCTCAAGAATCTCATCGCTCCTAGTAGATTACGGTCCCAAAAGACGCAAATAACGTCTACCGTAACCATGTTCCCCCAAGTCCTTGGAAGCTACAAGTGCGGCCACCGCCGATGCAAATGCTGTAGTAACATCTCCTCCCGGGTCACCAGATTTTTCAGCAATGTCACCGGTGAACAATTCCAAATTGGAAATTTTCTAAATTGCTCATCATCCTACGTCATCTACCTACTAGAATGCACCTGCGGATTACAATATATAGGCCGCACTACCATGACTGAGAGAGAGAATAAACAAACACCGGTGGAACATTACAAACGGTTTCATAAAACATGGAGTCTCGCGACATTTCCTCCACTGCCATAACAAAAATCCTGTGGACCTTGCCATAACACCAATAGAACAAATTCCCACCGCCTGTACCAACCGGTATCAGAAACTAAGAAGGAAAGAAATGTTCTGGATATTCAAACTACAGACAATAGAGCCCTATGGTCTCAACGAATCTCTTGAAAGCAATTGTTTCTAACACGTCCCCCTCCTTCCCTTGAGCCCCCCCCCCATCTCTGAATATATACATCTTATAATACATCTATTTTTTAAAATAATTAAATTAATTTATTATAATAATAACAATATATATGAAAAAAACTCCCCCCTCCCTTTTTCTCTATATCTTTTTATACATTGATCCATTAAAATAAATTTTAATAATAACAATCCATATGAAAATACTCTTCTCATTATCATTTTCATCATTAATATCACCAAGCTTCATCCTCACACTCTCATATTCTCAAATTGTCCTTTCAATCTACCACAGTGCCACCATCTCATACATTATTCCACAGTCACTCCCAGCCCATTCTCAATTAAGCACACCAACACACCAGTATTCAACTACATTACCAATCCTTAACAAATTCACCCCCTAACAATTGCCAGCACATATCTGCCCGGACACCCCCCATTTTATTAGTGCCATTGTTCCCCTACAGAGCGCACTGACACCGCGCACACAGACTAGTTCACTGCAGCAGTCCGTCACTAGCCCCGCCCCCCGCCTTACCACATCCTCCAATCGGCAGCCCGTAACCAGCCACACCCCCCTCCCTTCTGCCCGGCTCAAATAAGCGCGCACTCCCACACACGTGGCAAGCTGCGCTACACATACAGGACCCCGACACCAAGGTAATGCTCTGCTCCACCCACAATATTAATGTTTGGTTTGGCTTAATCTACTTATATATTTTTTATTCAAGTTCATAACCTTTCATTTTAGTTCTAAATCAGTATGAAAGCTCATAATTCTCTAATTATTTTAACCCATAGCATTTGGATCAGTCGCACCAACTGTATGTACCCAGCTCCAAAGGTAAATACCCCCACCTTTTTTTCCCCTGTGCCGCTCCTTATTATTATCATTATTCTAATATCACTACATCTACCAGACTTTAGCCATCCTTTCAAACCATTTACTCACAAATTCATCCGGATTATGCATATGTGTACTCATGTATATATATATAAATGTAGATATGTATCCATGCATGTATGTATTCACATCACTGTGTTAACCGCCAATTCGCTGGTGAGCGTCTTAGTTTTGTGGCTAGTACAGTTGCATTAATGTCAGTGAAACGGTTTGTGTAATTTTGAATCCCCTGACACTCATATTTTTATATATATTCTATCAGTCTCTCTGTTCTTATTGTATCAAGGCCACCACTATTAATATTAGTTTTTTCTTTTTATCATCAAACTAATACTATTGCCAATTTTAATATCACCAAGACTATTAGTATTGATTTTAATAAAAATTCTCTTTAACTACGAAAGATAAAAGTTCCTTTACCACACAATTCGGACCCTTCTGACTATGTTTGGTACATTTATGTGACTATTCCATGTGAATTTTATATAGTCCAATACCCGCACACCATGTTGATGAATCATACAAGGTTTTTTGTTGTTTTTTTGTTGTATTTATTGTTATTTTTGTTTATTTTTATTTTTATTTGTACTTTTACTTTTATTTTAATTTTATTTTTTAGTTTTTATTTCTATATATATATATTTTTACCTTCATTTTTATTTCTTGGCACTACTACTTCATATACTACTGTTTCTTTTAGACTTGATAAAGGAGTATTCTCACTCCGAAATGCGTTGTCACTCGAATGAATAAATAACTTTTAAAAAGACGTCACTCGCAGTTGTGGTTTTGCGCCAAGAGGTATCACATTGTGTACGAGTCAGTACACAGTTCTTTTTCAGTATTCTACATCACTCCTCTGGAGTGCTGGCAACTCCAAGGATTGAGAAGATACCGGCAGCATACCCCCCTTTGATCGACCCTCTCTCCCCCCTCCGCCTTTGCAAGTGTTGTACTGACACAAGCACAACACCAGAAGGTGAGTGTAATAATTGAAACAGTACACTCTCTAAATCTGATACCAAAAACTACTACCCTATGAGCGCCTTGTTTCCCGTTTATTTTGCCATAATTGCTGTATATTCCTGAAAGCTTCAGGACTAAGGCCAACAAGGTTGGCCTGGGCATACGGCGGCTCTAGGTTCACCAAGACAAACAAAGCAGTCAAACCAAGTGCAATTTAGTGATCACGACTATGGATTACTGCCTCCAAAGAATCCAACAACGCACTAAACTTGTTCTAACGTGGACGAACGCCAGCCACGAGTTTCAACCACCACCGTCTGAAGACCCCCCTACGGAAACAGGAATCGAAACCAGAGACCTACTCCACCTATTTTTTGGCTTGGAAAAACTACTGAAGGAAGAAATCCAACACCATATGGACTGGATGCTACTGGAAATGTACTTAAAAGAAGAACTTGTACCCAGAGGCCTAAGACTGAGGTTTAGAAGCAGTTTTGAGAATGATCCCATTTTTTCCAAAGAATGGGACAAATACATGCTATTATGTGCCAAGGGCCTGCTCAATCTGCTTCTCACTAAACGCAAAAAACTTTGTGACACCCTGAAAACACAGATAGACGAGAAAGTGGCCTTCCTGGCCCAGTATGCAACACATAACGATTTTATCAAGTATGATAAACTAACCACCACAAGGGTCCTTCAATATGAAACGGAAATAATTGAAACCAAATCCACCAAATTAAATAGAGACAGAACCGACTTCCGTACAGATAACATAAAATTTTGGCTTAATAGATCTGGCAACCCACATGAATCTAATTTGCGAAGCAAACATAAACCTGTTTTGCACCCCCCCACAACATTGGTACACGACAAAGCTCAGTCCTCCACCCATTTCCACCAAATATCAACCGAATCTCCTAGCACATCTCAAACCGGTAGACGCCCACCATATCCCACACCTAGACATACACGTCCAAATCACCATACTACCACTACCACCAAGAAATACCACCAAAGGAACACATTTATCAACAGCAACAGGTGGAAACCTCAGAATGGGCCTCCCAAGGCGTCTCATATGCCCAACAAGCCCCACAACTCCAATTCCGGTACCCACATACCCAGTAACATGCCCGATCCAACCCCGTTGACTGTCACCAAGGTCAATCCTATATCCACTGGCCTAGAATCTCATAACTTGGGATCATCAATAACCCAGTGGTTCACTCCAAATAACCACCATCCGGGATCCCCCACATTAGAAACCAACCACTCATCCACTAATCATCTCTGTCTTCCCCCTACCACATTCAGTCCACCACCTCTTACCCAGTCACCACCAGATACCACTACTCAGTCACCACCAGATACCACTACTCTAACATCTGCTAATGTCATTCAAGCACATGACACCCAACATGTGCCAAGTGACAAAAATCTTTCTGCCATATTTGAGGACTCTCTCATCACCATTCATAATACTAGCAACCAGGACATCTCTGAACACATCAGTCACCAATCTTTTTTACCCTTACCCGGGGCCCTGACCCCGGAAGCAACTTATGCCCTACGGCAACCATCAGGGACAATGGTGATTACAGACTACTTCCATCCCGCTCCCACCAGGGGAACCAAAAGACATATAAGACCAGACGAGGACGACGAGGAGGGAGAACAAGAACAAACAAGAACACCGACGTCCCCAAAAACAGAGACACACAAGGTAAGCCCAAAGAGGAACAAAAGGACACAATAGTTAGAATCTTTAATCTTTCGTCACACACACTCACTAAGGCGGAAACCAGCCTATTACAAAAAGGCCTATCATTCTGCCCTACCAGCAAATTCGATGAATTCGAACTGTTCGTGGATCTAAACACCTACATCCGCAAACTAACACTAACCCGACACTTCGAGATCCAAGCCTCAAGACCGAAGATTCCACCACAGGTAACATCAGATAATGCGATCTCACAGTCTGATGTGACCCCGGAAGCTATCAACACTGGGTTGAAACCTAAATCTACGTTCAACCCCACATACCATAGGGGGAGCCAAATAGAGGCATTTTCTGCCCTGGTCACAAAAGACCTTAGGACCATAAATAGAGGCCTAGAAATCCCAAAGAACCTCAGCAAAGAAGAAAAAAACGCCCTCAAAAACCTTATGGCCAACAAATCCCTTGTCATCAGAAATGCAGACAAGGGGGGTGGCATCGTGATCCAGGATAGGAAGTCCTACCTAGCAGAAGCCTACAAAATTTTAAGTGACGAGGAGTATTATCTAACCCTAACAGAAAATCCACTAAAAGAAGATGCCAAAAAACTAACAGCCCTCTTGAAAACAGCCGAAGTTCAAAAAATATTATCCAAAAAAGAAAAAGAATATATCACCATAGACCATCCGAATTTAGCATTATTCTATCATCTACCTAAAATCCATAAATCCATCACCAACCCACCAGGAAGACCAATTATTTCCGGAATTTCCTCTTTGACATGCAACTTATCCCACTATATTGACATTCTGCTTCAGAAATTCGTCATACAACTACCATCATACCTAAAGGATTCAGCTACTCTGATCACCCTCCTCAAGGGAATTGAATGGAAGGATTCCTACACCTGGGCCACACTAGACGTTTCATCCTTATATTCCAAAATCCCACACACAACAGGAATTAATGCCATACGGCAAATTTTACAGCGAGACGAGAGTCTGCCACACAGACAAAGCCAGTTCATACTGGAAGCCATAGAGTTTATACTCAACCATAACATCTTTACCTTTGAGGACAAAATATATAAGCCGACGAAAGGGACCGCGATGGGGACGCGCTTCGCGAATTTATACATGGGGGTCTTTGAGGAGCAATTTATCCATAATGAGCAAGCTTGGCATAAAAAATTGATTTTTTACAGACGTTATATCGATGACCTACTAATCATCTGGGACGGAAGTATAGAGGACATCAACAAATTTACTACTCACTTGAACAATAACAATTTCAACCTCACCTACACAGCAAACTATTCCAAAACATCTGTTGAATACTTAGATCTAGTCCTTTCTTCCAAAGAAAAATCTATAGAAACCAAAACCTTTTTTAAAAAAGTAGATGGAAATAGCTATTTAGATTACCAGAGCGCACATCACAAAAAATGGAAGAACAACGTGCCATTCAGTCAGTTCAAACGCATCCGTAGAAACTGCACTAATGATGAGGACTTTAAACAACAAAGTCAAGTCATAGAAAAAAGATTCCTAAACAAAGGGTATCCTACTGGAGTCATTAAGGCAGCCCTCCAGCGAACACAGAAATACACCCAAGAAAACTGATTGTCTTCAAAAACGGAAGAATGTGACTCAAAAACCACTAAGAAATACCAAACTTCCTTCACCACCACATACAACACCAACCATAATGTTTTGCGTAACATCTTTTCAAAACACTGGCCCATTTTACAAGCAGATCCTTTTTTAAAAAAACACATTCAATCAAAACCTCAAATAACCTTCAGAAGGGCCCAAACCCTCAAGAATCTCATCGTTCCTAGTAGATTACGGTCCCAAAAGACGCAAATACCGTCTACCGTAACCATGTTCCCCCAAGTCCTTGGAAGCTACAAGTGCGGCCACCGCCGATGCAAATGCTGTAGTAACATCTCCTCCCGGGTCACCAGATTTTTCAGCAATGTCACCGGTGAACAATTCCAAATTGGAAATTTTCTAAATTGCTCATCATCCTACGTCATCTACCTACTAGAATGCACCTGCGGATTACAATATATAGGCCGCACTACCATGACTCTGAGAGAGAGAATAAACAAACACCGGTGGAACATTACAAACGGTTTCATAAAACATGGAGTCTCGCGACATTTCCTCCACTGCCATAACAAAAATCCTGTGGACCTTGCCATAACATCAATAGAACAAATTCCCACCGCCTGTACCAACCGGTATCAGAAACTAAGAAGGAAAGAAATGTTCTGGATATTCAAACTACAGACAATAGAGCCCTATGGTCTCAACGAATCTCTTGAAAGCAATTGTTTCTAACACGTCCCCCTCCTTCCCTTGAGCCCCCCCCCCATCTCTGAATATATACATCTTATAATACATCTATTTTTTAAAATAATTAAATTAATTTATTATAATAATAACAATATATATGAAAAAAACTCCCCCCTCCCTTTTTCTCTATATCTTCTTATACATTGATCCATTAAAATAAATTTTAATAATAACAATCCATATGAAAATACTCTTCTCATTATCATTTTCATCATTAATATCACCAAGCTTCATCCTCACACTCTCATATTCTCAAATTGTCCTTTCAATCTACCACAGTGCCACCATCTCATACATTATTCCACAGTCACTCCCAGCCCATTCTCAATTAAGCACACCAACACACCAGTATTCAACTACATTACCAATCCTTAACAAATTCACCCCCTAACAATTGCCAGCACATATCTGCCCGGACACCCCCCATTTTATTAGTGCCATTGTTCCCCTACAGAGCGCACTGACACCGCGCACACAGACTAGTTCACTGCAGCAGTCCGTCACTAGCCCCGCCCCCCGCCTATTACGAGTGCCATCGTTCCCCTACAGAGCGCACTGACATCGCGCACACAGACAAGCTCACTGCAGCGGTCGGTCACTAGCCCCGCCCCCCGCCTTACCACATCCTCCAATCGGCAGCCCGTAACCAGCCACACCCCCCTCCCTTCTGCCCGGCTCAAATAAGCGCGCGCTCCCACACACGTGGCAAGCTGCGCTACACATTCAGGATTCCGACACCAAGGTAATGCTCTGCTCCACCCACAATATTAATGTTTGGTTTGGCTTAATCTACTTATATATTTTTTATTCAAGTTCATAACCTTTCATTTTAGTTCTAAATCAGTATGAAAGCTCATAATTCTCTAATTGTTTTAACCCATAGCATTTGGATCAGTCGCACCAACTGTATGTACCCAGCTCCAAAGGTAAATACCCCCACCTTTTTTTCCCCTGTGCCGCTCCTTATTATTATCATTATCCTAATATCACTACATCTACCAGACTTTAGCCATCCTTTCAAACCATTTACTCACAAATTCATCCGGATTATGCATATGTGTACTCATGTATATATATATAAATGTAGATATGTATCCATTCATGTATGTATTCACATCACTGTGTTAACCGCCAATTCGCTGGTGAGCGTCTTAGTTTTGTGGCTAGTACAGTTGCATTAATGTCAGTGAAACGGTTTGTGTAATTTTGAATCCCCTGACACTCATATTTTTATATATATTTTATCAGTCTCTCTGTTCTTATTGTATCAAGGCCACCACTATTAATATTATTTTTTTCTTTTTATCATCAAACTAATACTATTGCCAATTTTAATATCACCAAGACTATTAGTATTGATTTTAATATAAATTCTCTTTAACTACGAAAGATAAAAGTTCCTTTACCACACAATTCGGACCCTTCTGACTATGTTTGGTACATTTATGTGACTATTCCATGTGAATTTTATATAGTCCAATACCCGCACACCATGTTGATGAATCATACAAGGTTTTTTGTTGTTTTTTTGTTGTATTTATTGTTATTTTTGTTTATTTTTATTTTTATTTGTACTTTTACTTTTATTTTAATTTTATTTTTTATTTTTTATTTCTATATATATATATTTTTACCTTCATTTTTATTTCTTGGCACTACTACTTCATATACTACTGTTTCTTTTAGACTTGATAAAGGAGTATTCTCACTCCGAAACGCGTTGTCACTCGAATGAATAAATAACTTTTAAAAAGACGTCACTCGCAGTTGTGGTTTTGCGCCAAGAGGTATCACATTGTGTACGAGTCAGTACACAGTTCTTTTTCAGTATTCTACATCACTCCTCTGGAGTGCTGGCAACTCCAAGGATTGAGAAGATACCAGCAGCATACCCCCCTTTGATCGACCCTCTCTCCCCCCTCCGCCTTTGCAAGTGTTGTACTGACACAAGCACAACACCAGAAGGTGAGTGTAATAATTGAAACAGTACACTCTTTAAATCTGATACCAAAAACTACTACCCTATGAGCGCCTTGTTTCCCGTTTATTTTGCCATAATTGCGGCAACAAGGTCTAATCATGCTTTACACTTTGTCACCTTGATGATTGAAACAGGTAGCTAAAACATAGGTATCCATAAGGCGGTGCGAAGGGCCTTAGAACACAGACAAATAGGAGGAGGAACCGGTATTCTCCAATATTTTCATGAGGACTATTCCCTCAAAACTTACAGATTAGCAGCGGGTTACCCTTACAAAGTGTTAGACCTGATTGTGACTTTACCACTTGGTCTTACCTGTGCAGCAACAATATATAACGATATCATACCTAGGCTTTCTAGCTAACACAAGAGAAATACAGGACCATTAGTACTTTTAAGTCCTCAGAGGCAGTTCGTATGAGTAAAAAAACTAAAACGCTAACTATCTGACTAGCAATATAAAGTCCAGAGTCCATTTAGAGTGCAAAAGAGGTCATATTGTGCTCGTAACAGAGTCCATACAATGGGCTAAAGTGCTTGAATATTGCTGAAACTTTAAAACTTTAGTGCAAAAATGGTGCAAAAATATGAAAGTAGGAATCACAAAGAACTCAAGGATACGTTTTAGTCTATTCTTTGGGTGCTTGCTTGTAACGTTGCAAAACAGAAAAACATGATGCAAAAATAAAAAAAATCTATTGCAATCCACATAAGGTAGTAGGTAATTCCCACAGTGGGTAGTTTTCCTCAAAGCACGAGGTCTTCTCCTGGAGGGGTTGAAGTCTTCCTCCTGGGTCCCAAATTTGAGGGCGCAAAAGTCCTTCTCTAGGCTGTGTGACATCCTCATCGCTGTCACTGCTAGCTCTGGTGCTCTCTGCAGCTGCAACTCCAGCAGAAACTTAATCTGCGATCTCCTGGTGGCTTTCTGTGGCAGAACTTAGAACTGCAGGATCACCTTCTTTTGGAGGATCCTCTGCAAGCCTTGGCTTTTTCCTGGTAGGTGACAGATTCTCCGGACAGCAAGAAAGAATAGACCCTTGGTCTTTCATAGCCAGAAGCTCTGGATTCAGTGGTGGCTCCGGAGTGCATGGAGCTGGATCAGTGGATGCCTCCTTATCCTGGCAGACCTTAGGGCAGTGCTCCTGTTTGGTGGGCTCAGGCTGTACAGCAGCAGTAGTCGGTGTCAGTAAAATTTATTTTGGGGGCCCACCATACAGATACATTTAAATATAATAAATAATCTAACAAGTTTTTTATATAAACATCGGCTGGATGAGATCCTGTACATTAACCCCTTAAAGGGTTTCTACCACCTAATTTTGACCTAATTAGCTCTAAGACACTAGCGATCTGCTAGTGTCTGATCTCCCTAACAATGCTATTCTCAGACCTGTGTGTGGATCCGTTTCACAAAAAAAAACGAACTTTTATTAATATGCTAATGAGCCTCTAGGTGCTATGGGGGCGTCTTTTCAGCACCTAGAGGCTCGGTCTACTCACATTGTATGCCGCCCCGCTCGTCCCTCCAGCCCGCCCATCTCCTCTTGAATGCCATCCTCCATCTGAGCCAGTGGACGAATTCTCGCGCCTGCGCCGTGCGCGTCTGTATTCGGGCAGGCGCAGTGAATGTCTGACCGCTGCCTGCACAGACATCTTGGTCATCGGCGCAGGCACAGTGGAGATGTCTGTGCAGGGAGCGGTCAGACATTCACTGCGCCTGCGCCGAATACAGACGCGCACGGCGCAGGCGCGAGAATTCGTCCACTGGCTCAGATGGAGGATGGCATTCAAGAGGAGATGGGCGAGCTTAACGGACGAGCGGGGCGGCATACAATGTGAGTAGACCGAGCCTCTATGTGCTGAAAAGACGCCCCCATAGCAACTAGAGGCTCATTAGCATATTAATAAAAGTTCGTTTTTTAGTGAAACAGATCCACACACAGGTCTGAGAATAGCATTGTTAGGTAGATCAGACACTAGCAGATAGCTAGTGTCTGAGAGCTAATTAGGTCAAAATGAGGTGGTAAAAACCCTTTAAGGACTCAGCCCTATTTCACCTTAAGGACCAGGCCATTTTTTGCAAATCTGACCAGTGTCACTTCAAGTGCTGATAACTTTAAAACGCTTTGACTTACCGAGGCCGTTCTGATTGGTTTTTCGTCACATATTGCAAATGTCAAAGTTTCAGTTTCTCTACTTCTGTAATACATAGTAATATCCCCCAAAATTTACTTCATGTTTGTATCATTTACGTCTACTTCATGTTTGTATCATTTTGGGAATGCCATTTTATTTTTTTGGGGATGCTACATAGCTTAGAAGTTTAGAAGCAAATTTCGAATTTTTTCTGAAATTTTCCAAATCCCACTTTTTATGGACCAGTCCAGGTCTGAAGTCACTTTGTGAGGCTTACGTAATAGAAACCACCCAAAAATGACCCAATTTTAGAAACTACACCGCTCAAGGTATTCAAAACTGATTTTACTAACTTTTTTAACCCTTTAGGTCTTCCACAAGACTTCCTGTTAAATGGACATAAAATTTAAGAATTTCGATTTTTTAATTTTTTTTCCAAAATAATCCATTTTTTCCAGGAACAAAGCAAGGGTTAACTGCCAAACAAATTTAATATGGGTTGCCCTGATTCTGTAGTTTGCAGAAACACCCCATATGTGGTCCTAAACTGCTGTTTCGCCAAAGGGGAGGACATAGAAGGTGGTGAACGCCATATGGTTTTTGCAAGGCAGATTTTGCAGGACTGGTTTGGTTTATACCATGTCCCATTTCAAGCCCCCTGTTGCGCCCCTAGAATAGAAATTCCAAAAAAGTGACTCCATCTAAGAAAGTAAACCCCTCAAGGTATTCAAAACTGGGTTTACAAACTTTGTTAACCCTTTAGGTGTTCCACAAGAGTTAATGGCAGATGGAGAAACAATTTCGGAATTTCTATTTTTTGGAAAATTTTCCATTTTAACCCATTTTTTCCAGTAATAAAGTAAGGGTTAACTGCCAAACACAACTCAATATGGGTTGCCCTGATTCTGTAGTTTGCAAAAACACCCCATATGTGGTCCTAAACTACTGTTTGGCCAAACGGGAGGACATAGAAGGAGGGGAACGTCATATGGGTTTTGGAAGGCAGATTTTGCAGGACTGGTTTTGTTTATACCATGTCCCATTTCAAGCCCCCCGTTGCACCCCTAGAATAGAAATTCCAAAAAAGTTACTCCATCTAAGAAAGTAAACCCCTCAAGGTATTCAAAACTGGGTTTACAAACTTTGTTAACCCTTTAGGTGTTCCACAAGAGTTAATGGCAGATGGAGAAACAATTTTGGAGTTTCTATTTTTTGGAAAATTTTCCATTTTAACCCATTTTTTCCAGTAATAAAGTAAGGGTTAACTGCCAAACAAAACTCAATATGGGTTGCCCTGATTCTGTAGTTTACAAAAACACCCCATATGTGGTCCTAAACTACTGTTTGGCCAAACGGGAGGACATAGAAGGAGGGGAACGTCATATGGGTTTTGGAAGGCAGATTTTGCAGGACTGGTTTTGTTTATACCATGCCCCATTTCAAGCCCCCCGTTGCACCCCTAGAATAGAAATTCCAAAAAAGTGACTCCATCTAGGAAAGTACACCCCTCAAGGTATTCAAAACTGGGTTTACAATCTTTGTTTACCCTTTAGGTGTTCCACAAGAGTTAATGGCAGATGGCGAAACAATTTTGGAATTTCTATTTTTTGGAAAATTTTCCATTTTAACCCTTACTTTATTACTGGAAAAAATGGGTTAACAGCCAAACAAAACTCAATATGGGTTGCCCTGATTCTATAGTTTGCAGAAACACTCCATCTGTGGTCGTAAACTACTATTTGTCTAAACGGCAGGACATTTATTTACACCATGTACCCTTTCAAGCCCCCTGATGCACCCCTAGAGTAGAAACTCCATAAAAGTGACCCCATCTAGGAAACTACGGGATAAGGTGGTTGTTGTTTTGGGACTATTTTAGGGTAAATATGATTTTTGGTTGCTCTATATTACACTTTTTTGAGGCAAGGTAACAAAAGATTTAAATTTTAAAATTGTTTCTACATTAGCTATTTAGTTTTGTGGAACACCTAAAGGGTTAACAAAGTTTGTAAAGTAACTTTTGAATACCTTGAGGGGGTGTAGTTTCTTAGATGAGGTCACTTTTTTGGAGTTTCTAGTCTAGGCTACATAGGGGGGCTTCTAATGGGACATGGTGTAAATAAACCAGTCCATCAAAATCTGCCTTCCAGAAACCATATGGCGTTCCCTTCATTCCATGCCCTGCCGTATGGCTATATAGCCATTTACGACCACATATGGGGTGTTTCTGCAAACTACAGAATCAGGGCAATAAATATTTAGTTTTGTTTGGCTGTTAACCCTTACTTTATTACCGGAAAAAGGATTCAAATGGAAATTTTGCAAAAAAATTGGTGTTTTGGCACCGTTTTTATTTTATATTTTTAACGCTGTTAATCCGAGGTGTTTGGTCAAATGTTACTTTTATAGGGCAGATTCTTACGGACGCGGCGATACCTAATATGTCTACATTTTAAAATGTATATAGATTTTACACTATATTATCATTTTAAGAACATTATATATTATCTAATGTAGGGGCTCATTTTCTGTGGGATGAGATGGCGGTTTTGGGGGTGCATATGACATTTTGATCTCTCGCTATTACACTTTTTGTGATGTTAGGTGACAAAAAATTGTTTTTTTTTTACACGTTTTTTTTATTTTTTTTAACGCTGTTCTTCTGGGGGGGGTTGGGTTAAATGTTATTTTTATAGAGAAGATTTTTATGGACGCGGCGATGCCTAATATGTATGGCTCTCAGACTTTGGAGACACTAAGCAGGCATCCTCGAACTGCGGCCCTCCAGATGTTGTAAAACTACAATTCCCACCATGCCCTGCTGATAGCTGTAGGTTGTCTTGGCATGCTGGGAGTTATAGTTTTACAACATGTGGAGGGCCGCAGTTTGAGGATACCTGCACTAAAACTAATATTTTTTGGGAAAAAATTTGTTTCCGTGTCTCCAAAGTCTGAGCCATAGTTTTTTATGTTCTCTAGGGGACTGTTGGGGATTATAAAAATGTAGTACTCCATGGAAGTGTGATACTCCCTGAAGCAATCGATAACGCAGAGGCCCGGATGATTGGGGCACGTGTCACATTGAGTGGTGGTGTCCTTCCGTATCCCCCTCCTGTGACACACTCTGCACTTTTTTTTAGGTTCGTCCCTTCTTTCCAGTATGGGGGACCACACCTGGAAAATGTTGGCCAGGGACGATCCAGGCGCCTCCAATTCCCGAGGTACTCCAGCCTGCTCTTTCCCGGTCTGAAAAAATCAGGTCCTTGAGGACTGCCTCATAGAATTGGAGGAATGTCCCTGTGCTGCCAGCGCTTCGGGATAGTACAAAAGTGTTGTACAAGGCAACCTGTACCAAGTAGACCGCAACTTTTTTGTACCTTGCCCGGGTTTTGCGCATGGCATTATATGGCTTGAGGACTTGATCAGAGAGATCAACTCCTCCCATATACCGATTGTAGTCGACGATACAATCGGGCTTGAGGACCGTTGCCGCGGTACCTCGCACAGGGACAGGGGTGATGCTGTTACCGTGGGTTGTGGACAGTATAAGACCATCCCTCTTGTCCTTATACCTGACCAGCAACAGGTTTCCACTGGTAAGGGCACGGCTCTCACCCCTGGGGATAGGTACCTGGAGGGGGTAGGTAGGGAGGCCGCGTTGATTTTTCCGCACGGTCCCACAAGCGGACGTGGATCTGGCGGCAAGGGACCTGAACAAGGGAATGGTAGTGTAAAACTTATCCACGTACAAGTGGTAACCCTTATCTAGCAGTGGGTGCATAAGGTCCCACACGAGTTTCCCGCTAACACCCAGAGTGGGGGGACATTCTGGGGTTTCAATACGGGAATCTCGCCCCTCGTACACACAAAATTTGTAAGTGTACCCTGAGGTACTCTCACAAATTTTGTACATTTTCACGCCATAACTCGTCCGCTTAGTGGGAATGTATTGGCGGAAACTGAGTCTCCCCTTGAACGCAATGAGAGACTCATCAACCGCGACCTCCCTTCCAGGTACGTAGTCCTGTGCAAATTTGGCCCCGAAGTGATCGATGACCGGCCGTATCTTATACAGACGGTCATGGGCAGGATCACCTCGGGGGGGGACATGCTGCATTATCTCAATAATGCAGACATTTCCGGATGGCCTCAAACCGGGGGCGTGTAATGGCCATACTGTAGAGTGGGATCTGGTAGAGGACGTCCCCACTCCAGTATTGCCTGACACTGGGTTTTTGCACTAGACCCATGTGCACCACGAGGCCCCAAAACGTCCTCATCTCGGCTGCACTAACCGGCGTCCAGCCACCGGGTCTAGCCAAAAAGGAGCCCGGGTGCTGAGCAACGAACTGTTGGGCGTACAGGTTCGTCTGCTCCACCATCAGATTCACAAATGGGTCACTGAAAAAAAAACTAAAAAAGACAATTTCAGTGAAGCCCACTGTGAGAATCTGGATTTCTGGATTTCCAACAAAATCCGGAATCTTAGGCTCAAAATCCACTGGGGGACACCAGCTAAGTTCACCGGTAGGGGGCTCCGGTGGGCTTATTTGGTGGGCTGGGAAACCCCAGGGCGGCTCGTACTAGGGTGGGCTACAGAGTCCCTAACATGTGGGGCCCCTGGCTCCGACTGGCAGCGTCTCTGCCGCCTTGGGGGCTCATCGTCATCAGATGATGATGAGGATGCGGATGACAAGAGGAACGTGGGGTCATCCTCATCCTCACTGGGGCTCTCGGAGTCGGAGGCAAGCTGGGCGTATGCCTCCTCCACCAAGAACATCCGGCGGGCCATGGGAATATATGTGTGTGCGTGTGTATGTGCGTGCGTGTAAAACTTTATTGTATGTGCGTGTGTGTGGGGGCACAGGTGTCCACGACTTTTTAGTAAAAAAAAATGGACAAGTGGGGGGCTGGTGGTGGGGGGGGACTGGGGGGGCAAGTGGTAGGGGTGGGTCTAGGGTCTCACAGCTAAGTGCTGTGGACCCCAACCACCAGAGACCACCAAAGACAATAAATCAGATAAAGTGTTTTTTTTTTTCCCTAACTAACTTTTCCCTTCTATCCCTGCCTAATTGTGCCTCTCCCTCACTGACCCTAACCTACCTGGAGGGTGATGGGTGCAGGAGGGTGATGGGTGCCGACGGGGGGATCGCAGGAGCTGGTGCTGGACGGGTCTGGACGGTGCAGGTGCAGCAGCAGGAAGAGGAGGGGAGAGAGGAGCGCCGGAAGTTTGAATCTCCCGCCTCTCTCCAGCACCAATCAGCACCAAGGACAGCACCAATCAGCACCACGGGCAGCACCGCCTCCCCCAAATGCTCGGACTGTGATTGGTGGTGTGTAATCACACCACCGATCACCGTCCTTTTCCGGTTCATCGGGTCACCGGAGACCCGAAAGGACCGGAAACGCAGCAAACCGCTGGTTTGAATTGACCTGTGGTTTGCTGCGATTGCCGATGCGGGGAGGTCACATGACCCCCCCGGCGTTGTGACAGGATGCCAGCTGAATGATTTCAGCGGACATCCTGTTCCGATTAACCCTCGCCGCGCCGCAATGTATTTTTAAAGTTAGGGCGTACCGATACGTCCTGGGTCCTTAAGGACTCGGCAAACGAGGCGTACCGGTACGTCCTAAGTCCTTAAGGGGTTAAATATATGTATGTAGTGCAGTAAATCTAATGTGTTATGTGCCACTTGTGCAAGGGGTGGGAGACTAGGGGCCCACCTTGCTCAGGGGCCCACCAGGGTATTCTCCTGTACCCCTGTGGGCCAGTCCGAGCCTGGCAGTAGTAGTAGGCCAGGAGATTTCTGTAATGGCAGTGATATTGGCCACAGACTGGCTCTTTTCTGGCTCTACTACTCCAGTAGTCAGGGGCAACTGTGGTAAAAGTCGCCTTCTCTGACCCCCATTACAGCAGTAGTTAGAGGAATGATGCACTTGGCTGCAGCTGCTGATGAGTGGTTGCTATCTTCGCTGTCAGACATGGCTTTTGATACCCTGTACCCGACTAGTGGGGTAATTGTAGGCTAGATTGCGTTTTTTGTGTGCGCATTGCTATGGACAACTGCAGCGGAATTGGTGCGTGGCTCCTTAAAGAGTCGCTGCGATTGCGCAATTTTGGGGAGTATAATGCTCTGGCAGGCACACAACAGTCCCAAGCAGTCTTTAATAAGGTTATTTTCCCCAGTAGTACTCACTCAGATATCTGGACAGAGTTTCTCAGGATCTGGTGTAGAAAGAACTGCATTCACCCTTTTCCAAGTTGGCCGCCGCTTCACTTCCTGTAAGGGCGCCGTCAATTTCCTTTGTTTTCCCTAGTGCTGACTTGAGCTGGAGACAAAGAAGCAGCTTTGGGGCGGAGCTGACACTTCCCTTTTCTTGGCTATGCGATCGCTCCCTGTGGATGGAGCTGGATTTTCGCGCGCTGGAGGGGGTGTTTTTTGTCTTTCCCGCTTCTGGACTGGTAGGAGAAGCTGCGTCGTCACCATTAAACATGACGCCAGCTGCAGTTAAGCAGTGGAAGCACAATGCTCCCTTTGTAGATGTTGGTACCCAGAGGTAGGATTGCCTACAGTCTCTGTAGATGTTATGTACACGTCACGGTTTTCCTACCTGAATATCCGTGGATCCCAGACGTGATGTGGTCCGAAGCAGTGCAAAAGGGTAGTTAACTTGGATAGTGTAGAAATAAAGTTGAGTCCAGACTTGGTTGTATGGAAGGTCAACAGTTACTGTACTTTGCATACATGCTATGTCAGCAATATTAACCTCTTTAGGACACAGGGCGTACAGGTACGCCATGATGTCCTGGTACTTAAGGCGGGCGGTGATCGTAACCCGGTGCCTGCTCAAATCATTGAGCAGGCACCCCGGGCCAATGCGCCGGGGGGTCTTGTGACCCCCCCGTGTAGGCGATCGCTGCAAACCGCAGGTCAATTCAGACCTGCGGTTTGCTGCGTTTCCGGGTTATTCGGGTCTCTGAGGACCCGATAACCCGGAACAGGATGGTGATCGGTGGTGTGATATTATCACCATCCTGTGATCCTGAGAGGTGATGTGACATCACCTCTCAGGATCGCCTCTGATTGGTAGGTGGCCGGGCGGCGGGAGGTTCAAATCTTGGCAGCACTCCTCTCCTCCTCGCCTGCACGTGTCGGATCTCAGCTAGCATCACCCCATCTGTGCCCCAGCACCCATCCGTGCCCCAGCACCCGATCTGTGCCCCAGCACCCCTCATCTGATCAGCCAGGTAAGTAGGGAAAGGCTAGCGAAAGGTTGGGCTAGGCAGGGATGTAAAAGGGAAAGTTAATGGGAAAAAAAAACTTTGATTGCATCACCTTAAATAGGGTGTCTGGGGTCCACAGCACAGCTGTGTGACCCTAGACCCCCCAGGGGTGCTTGCCCCCCTCCCCCCCACAACTTTTTTGGGGCGCAGGAAGTTTTTTTTTTGTGTGCGTACGCTGATTGTGGCCGGCACTCTTAGCGTCCAGCCACTGTTAGTTCATCGCACACCCCACCGCTGATCTACTTCGAAAATGACGCTTAGACTATGGAGATACTAAAATGTTTTTTTTTTCTTTATAAAAAGATAATATAGTGTAAAACATAAATAAATAAATAAATAGTAGACATATTAGATATCACCGCGTCCGTAAGAATCTGCTCTATAAAAATAACCCCCCAACCCCTCAGATGAACACGGTAAAAAATAAAAAATAAGAACGGTGCCAAAAAAGCCATTTTTTGGCAAATTTTCTATGTTGATCAGTTTTTTTCCACTAACAAAGCAAGGGTTAACAGCCAAACAAAACTTTATATTTATTACCCTCATACCGCAGTTTACAGAAACACCCCATATGTGGTCGTAAACTGCTGTATGACCAAACGGCAGGGCGCAGAAGGAAAGGTGCGCCGTATGGTTTCTGGAAGGCAGATTTTGATGGCCTTTTTTTTTGGCACCATGTCCCATTTGAAGCCCCCCTGATGCACCCCTAGAGTAAAAATTCCATAAAAGCGGCCCCAACTAAGAAACTACACCCCTCAAGGTATCCAAAACTGATTTTACAAACGTCGTTAACCCTTTAGGTGTTCCACAAGAGTTATTGGCAAATGGAGATGAAATTTCAGAATTTCTATATCTGGTAACCTTGCCTCACAAAAATGTAATATAGATAAACCAAAAATAATATGTACCCTAAAAATAGTCCCAACAAAACTGCCACCTTATCCCGTAGTTTCCAAAATGGGGTCCCTTTTATGGAGTTTCTACTCTAGGGGTCCATCAGGGGGGCTTCAAATGGGACATGGTGTAAATAAACCAGTCCAGCAAAATCTGCCTTCCAAAAACCTACACGGTTCACCTCTCCCTCTACGCCCTACCGTATGCCCGTACAGTAGTTTACAGCCACATATGAGGTGTTCCTGCAAACTAAAGAATCGGGGCAATAAATATTGAGTTTTGTTTGGATGTTAACCCTTGCTTTGTTACTGGAAAAAAATGGATTAAAATGAAATTTGAGAATTTTTTTTTTCCAAATGTTCCATCTCCATTTGCCAATAACTCTTGTGCAACACCTAAAGGGTTAACAAAGTTTGTAAAATCAGTTTTGAATACCTTGAGGGGTGTAGTTTCTTAGATGGTGTCACTTTTATGGAGTTTATACTCTAGGGGTGCATCAGGGGGGCTTCAAATGGGACATGGTGTAAATAAACCAGTCCAGCAAAATCCGCCTTCCAAAAACCATACGGCGCACCTTTCCCTCTACGCCTTTACTGTGTGCCCGTACCGTAGTTTACGGCCACATATGGGGTTTTTCTGCTAACTACAGAATCGGGGCAATAAATATAGCATTTTGTTTGGCTTTTAACCCTTGATTTGTTACTGGAAAAAATTGATTAAAAAGGAAAATCTGCCCAAAAATTTAAATTCTCAAATTTCATCCCCATTTGCCAATAACTCTTGTGCAACACCTAAAGGGTTAACAAAGTTTGTAAAATCAGTTTTGAATACCTTGAGAGGTGTAGTTTCTTAGATGGTGAATTTTTTTTGGGAGTTTGTACTCTAGGGGTGCATCAGGGGGGCTTCAAATGGGACATGGTGTAAATAAACCAGTCCAGCAAAATCAGCCTTTTAAAAACCATACGGCGCACCTTTCCCTCTACGCCCTACTGTGTGCCCGTACAGTAGTTTACGGCCACATATGCGGTGTTTCTGCAAACTACAGAATCGGGGAAATAAATATAGCATTTTGTTTGGCTGTTAACCCTTGATTTTTACTGGAAAAAATGGATTAAAATAGAAAATTTGGCAAAAAATTAAAATTCTCAAATTTCATTTCCATTTGCCAATAACTCTTGTGCAACACCTAAAGGGTTAACAACGTTTGTAAAAATCTGTTTAGAATACCTTGAGGGGTGTAGTTTCTAGAATGGGGTCATTTTTGGGTGGTTTCTGTTATGCAAGCCTCACAAAGTGAATTCAGACCTGAAATGGTCCCTAAAAATTGGGTTCTAAACGTCTAAGCCTTGTAACATCCCCAAAATATTAAATATCATTCCCAAAATAATCCAAACATGAAGTAGACATATGGGGAATGTAAAGTAATAACTATTTTTAGAGGTATTACTATGTATTATAAAAGTAGAGAAATTGAAACTTGGAAATTTGCAAATAAAAATGAAATTTTTTTTACTTCATTTTACCAGTGTCATGAAGTACAATATGTGACGAAAAAATAATCTCAGAATGGCCTGGATAAGTCAAAGCGTTTTAAAGTTATCACCACTAAAAGTGACACTGGTCTGGTCCTTAAGGTGAAATAAGGCTGTGTCCTTAAGGAGTTAAGTAGAAGTACTTTCCTTTCTGGTTGTTGCTGTTGTTCTAAGTCTGTCTCTCACTGTGATTCTAGGAACTTTTTTGGAGAGCTCAGTCCCTCAGGGACGAGCGTCTGCTGTTTCTCCTCACAGCATGGCATACAGAAACCAACTGGTTCTCACTAGACCGTACTGTCTCCTCGGAGGAGAGTGTCTAAGAGAGCTGGAAGGCCAGCTTCCACCCTCTGTAAAGTAGCACTGCCGAGTCTGCTGCCACCCGCTGGGGAACCAGGTTATCACATGAACAATACAAATGCATAAGAAGAAATGCACACTACATGGAGGACCTGGAATAAAGACATAAGATGAAATAGTTATTGCATATACAGACATAAGCAGGGTGTAGAAGTGGTAATGCCACTTGGGGGTGTTACATGTAGAGTTCTGCACTGAGGCCAAGAGTGACAATAAAAAGTGAAAGGAAAAAAGAAAAATAAGAAAGAGTCCCCTCTAGAACTGAAGTCCCCAATATAGAGAGCATATCCCCCACAATGAGTCCCTCATCGTGTCACCTACGATGCTAAGGAGGCTCATCTCCATCGCAGCCTGCTATTGGGTGCAGTGGTGTATCGTGGGAGTGGCCAGGGGAGGCGTTGCCCTGGGGCGAAATTTCAGGGGGCGCCAGCAGGGCCGCACCGCCAATTAGGCAAAGTGAGGCGATTGCCCCAGGCGGCACGGCCCTAGCTACAAGTGGGGGGCGGTGGCAGGGCACAGGGCTCCATAGTCATCTGTATCGCCGTCCTCAAGACAGCGATACAGATGGATGCTGCGGGGCAGGGGAGAGGCGTCTCCTACTATTATCAGGGGTTTATCTGTTTCTGCAGTATAGTATTGGGAGCACGGCAGGCAGATTATTGGAGGTGGTAGGATGATTTGTCCAGAAGATGGGAGAATGATGGAAAAGTAGTAGACTAAGATTTTTGTTGTCAAACTGCAGAGACGAGAAATGGCTGAAAAATGGTGGTCTGGCCTGAAGGTCTGAAAGGAGAAGATGAGGAAAGAGAACATCTACATCAAAGGAGACGTCACTGGATGTAAGAGGAATTTGGCGCTGTATTACCCTGTATGTTCTGTAATGATGGGAGGGTGGATATAGAATTTGGCCCTCACTGCTGCATCCTGGGCCCAGACTTCAGGTCACACTGTGCGTGTTGTGAATTCTGGGGGCTCACACCCATCTACTACATAATCTGTACTCAGAGAGTTACCACTGTGTTATCTGTGGTGTTACATAGGACTGCAGGTGACATCTACTACATTATCTGTAAAAAAAAATACTTGGCTTGCCCTGGGTTCTAGCAACCCACGCTACGCCACTGATTGGGTGCTCTTTCCCGTTGCTGGATATTTTGATCTGTGCGACAGAGAGATGCAGCGGCGGCCGTGCGTGGATCAGGAGCAGTGTGGGTGCCAGGGAGCGGGGTAAGTATAATCCATATGAGGTGCCCGGGCATTGGGGGGTTCATTATAGGAGTATAACCACAATCTGTCAGCCCTATTAAGTACAGTACAACATGGATAGCACTGCTGACCTTGAACTCAAATCACTAACTTGCATGTCCATACTCACCCCTTGCATTCCCCTGATGTGCCCCTGCAAACTGGCCCTGGAAAGCATTGAGAGGACTGAAAATCACACTCCAGGATAAGTCCTCTAAATGTATTACAGGGCTGGTTTGCGGGCACATGGTAAGGGGATGAGTATGGACTAACAAATGAGTGATCCAAGGTCAGTGTGCACAGTATGGTTCATAATGTACAGTACTTTATAGGGCTCGTCGGACCTGACAGATCCCCTTCTGCCCCTTGTACCCTTGTCCTTCTTGCACACATTGATCGTGGTGCTCTTTGTGTGTGTTTTGCACTGTGTTTGCAGCCTGTTTTGCATGCTGAGTATTCACGCCCCATGGGATTCCTGCTCTTTTCCAAAACAGCCAGAGGGGCAGAGAAGGACTGCTCTGTGGGGAGCTTGGGGATGTGTCAATAGCAGCCCTGTGTGCGAGGTGGTGTAAGGTTTGTGTAACTGGTACAGAATGCCCCAGCAGCACAACTGTCAGCTGTACGTCCAGGTGGACTGGAGACACCAAGAAAATGTCACTAGATCTTCCCCCTCCTGATTCTACAAATGCCGTCATTGAAAGTCCTCCAAAAGAACTAAGCCAGGTAAGCAACAGAACACACACGTGCAGGCTGACAGGTAATGCTCTAGATGTTCGCGGTGAGCAGATGTAGCAGAGCTGTTTTTGACACTGCACTCTCTCGTTTACCAGCAGCCCTAAGTGAATCCACAATCACTATTCCTGGTGTGTTGTGGTAAATGACAAAATCATTCTGCCATATGGAAGAATTTAGATCTAACACATGTTACACTATCAGTATTCTTGGTTGATATCAAGCAGGCCTGTAACAAGAAGTTTCAGCATGTCCATTAATACTTGGAGATATCAAACCTGGATAGCCTCATTTATAACTGTACCCAGGGGCCGCTCCATATTCTACTAATCATATTCATTGAAAATACGTATTATACATTGCAGTAATCCATATTTCTATATTGATGTTCCTCATGATTGTGTTTCCTTCTTTTGGAGACCTCACTTCTTTCTATACATTTTGACCACCATGATCCACCAAATATGAATCTCCCAGGGGGGTAAAACCATGGCGATCGGCTAGCTATTTTTCCACAGTGAAGTCAGAGGTGTCCATACAGTATGTCCTCTTAATTGTCCATCATTGCCTGTCAATAGGCCAGGAGGCATCTACCTGGATGTTTCTACATGAAATCCTCTTCCTACCTGTTCCTGGATACATAGACAATTTATGTTCAGGACCTCCACAGTGCTCTTCTCACAAATGTACAGCATATTGTTCTTCCTGAAGGAAAGCAAAGCTTTGTATGGCTGACACAAGGGATTCCTGCAGTGCTTAGCTCATATGGCAAGAAGCCGGTTCTCTATAATTTGACTGGCGCTGACTCAGGAGCAGGTTGCGCACATCTGTCCTTCTATATGATCACATCCCTTGGCTTATGATCTCGAAATGTATACACATTTACCGTACAGATGTGATTTCACGTGGAGTTCCACAATTGTCATGCTGTCCTGTTTTTGTGCTGAGCAAGCAATCCTCAGTTGCTCAACCTTTGTATAGCGCTGACTCTCTAGTTAATCATTTTCCACAGTGGAGAGAATGACACTAAGCATCTCAGAAGTAAAATCTAGCCCAAAAATGGAGTAACTAGAAGGCCAGGTTCACACACTGCAGCCATGAAGCAGCAGAAAGCCCCACCACTACGCACGCCATATAGCAAAGACATGATCCTTGGAATGATTCATAGCACCTACAAGTCTATGATACTTCATTTATAGACCCAAGACCTGAGCACTCTTGGGAGGTGTATAGTGGCAGTAATATTAGCATACTGTATTAGTATTATTATTTAGGCACTGTATAGATCTTATCTTCTGGTATAGCTCATCATAAGTTATGCCTTATATGGCAGACTTATTAAGGGTACTGTATTGCATTATTATTTAGGCACTACCCTATGTTATATCTCATTAGGTTGTGTGGCAGTATTATTAGTATTAAACAGCTATTCTGTTATAGCTTATACGTTTGTGCCTTGTATAGTAGTATTACTAGGGTTCTATATGGCAATGTTATTTAGGCACTATCCTCTGTTGTAGCTCTTTAGTTTGTGCCTTCTATGACAATATCATTAAAGGGGTTTTTCCGGGCTTTTAACATTGATGACGTATTCTCAGGATAGGTCATCAATATCAGATCAGCGGGGTTGCTAGGTGTCGGAGCCCCCGTGAATCTGATATTGATGACCTATCCTGAGGAGAGGTCATCAATATTAAAAGCCTGAAAAACCCAGTCAAGGGCGCTATTTGGCTCAATAACAGCTGTGGTTCGTATGGCAGCATTATTAAAGGGGTTGTATCGGCTGAGTCTTTGATGGCATATAGCTAGGATATGTCCTCAAAGTCAGATAGGTGCAGGTCCCTCCTCTGATATCTGCACCTATCTCTAAAATGGGCCCCCCAAAAGTGAAGGATAGTGCAGCATGCATGCACTATGTGCTCTCTATTCATCTCTGTGGGAGTTCGAAAAACAGCAGAGTCAGCGATTTTTGGAAGTCCCATTGAAGTGAATGGAGACAGCACAGCACGGAGTGCAGCCACCGCTCCATTCACTTCTATGGGAATGCCAGACATAGCTGAGCCAGTGCTCTCCGCTCACTTCAGGGGTCCCCTTCTAGAAATAGGTGGGGGTCCCAGAGGTGTCTTAGCCATATACCACCATTTTCTCAAATAAGACAACCCATTTAAGGGTACTGCAGTAGCCCCGAATAGGGTACTTGCAAATTCTTTCTTGTATAATGTTGTAATGTATTATATACCCCAGTATTGCTATGTATGGATCAGCCTGGTTTACCAATTCAGACTCTGCTCTTGTAGAAAGCTAGTTGATGAACCTGGGTCTGCCTCTAGCCTAGCGTGAGAAAGTGAGAAAAGCCACATGCGCTCAATCCTTGGCGCTTTGCATCAAGAAAGCCATCTCTACTTTATAGTATTCTAGAAGGAAAGAAAGAACCAAGAAGGTCCAGAATCTGCATGGCCATATATTGGAGTCAGTCAGTGAAGTAATAGATACTTTACTACAGCGAGAGGGACACCTTTCCACACTTTGACACAGTCCTGGCCAGCCATACCATAATCCTGTACCTCTAAGCTGGGAATTACAGACATGTATTTTCAAGAACCTTATTGCCAGCATTAGATTAGGCAGAGAGAGGCTTTAGAAAAATAGAGGGAAGAAGTACTACAACCAGGATTTTTGCCGCCCTAGGCAAGATAAAAATTGCCGCCCCCCCCCCTTGTCAGATGATCTTACCATATCATGACATCACATATGTTCCACCCCTTTCTCAGCATTTAAATTAAAAGACTGCACTGTTATGGGAGG
The DNA here is from genome assembly GCF_905171765.1 of Bufo bufo. Classification (NCBI taxonomy): domain Eukaryota; kingdom Metazoa; phylum Chordata; class Amphibia; order Anura; family Bufonidae; genus Bufo; species Bufo bufo. The sequence goes on from NC_053397.1 coordinate 170,560,589, forward strand.
ATCTGTGGATGACGCACTGTTATGGGAGGATCTGTGGATTACACTGATGGGGGCTCTGTGGATGACAGTTATGGGGCTCTGTGGATGACACTTATGTCATCCACAGATCCTCATAAGTGTCATCTACAGATCCCCCATCAGATGCATCAGTGTGGAGGGAGGAGGCGGAGACACTCGCAAGGCCATTTTCGCCCCACTTTTGGGGGGGGGGGGGAGAGCATCTTATAAAGCGAAAAATACAGTAAATAATAAACATATTGCATTGTCTACTTACCACCAGGACAATAAGATGACCTGGTCTCTGGCTGCAGTCTGGCTCTGGGGACTGGAGACAAACACGATACACCATTCACCAATGTCGCCCTGGGGAAGAAGAAAGCAGCTGCACCTGCAGGCTGCACTCCAATCCAGGAGCCCACTTCTGTCCCAGAACTTCAGAAGTTTCTAGTGATGTCCGGATCATGAACGAATCGTTCTTTTGAACCGATTCAGTTCACTGAACCGGAAGAGTCGGTTCCTCTGACTGAGCTGATCCGAATGAAACGGCTCAGTCAGATTAGCATAGAGGCAGCAGCAGGCAGTGTAATAGGAGCCGACAGTGGGAGCTAGCCCCGCCCCTCCCCGCCCTCCAACCAATCAGAGGCAGCCAGCAGTCCAGCACTGACTCACAGCACAGGGGGAGTCGCAGGGACTGAATTGTCTGAGTCTATTAGTTAAAAGAATCGAATGAGTCAGAGACTCATTTGATTCTTTGAGTTAAAAGAACTGTGAGTCACCGAGTCCCTGCCAGGCTTCCTGCTCTGCGGCTCCCTGTCTCCACAAGTCCGTTGGGGGGGGACTTGTGGAGACAGGGAGCCGGAGTTACTGAGTCCCTGCAATAACTATAGCCACTACATCACAGTCTGCTCCACTGCATTCACTGCAGCAGAGCTGTGTTTGCCAGGAGCGAGTCCCTCCTGACCTTCGGTTCACTTGAGAGCCGACTCAGCAAGTGAACCGAAGATTCGATGAACTGAGCATGCGCATTGATCTTCAGTTCACTTGCTTCTGCCGGCTCAGGAAGTGAGCCGAAGATCCGATTCATGAATCGGTTCTTTTGAGTGAACTGATTCAAATGAACCGATTCATGAAAAAGATCCGAACTTCCCATCTCTATTCAGAACTTCTAGGCACTGGGAGGCAAATTGCTGGTGGTCGCTGGCTGCTCTGCTGCTCAGTGTGCGGCCTTCCCTTCCTAAGTTCTTCGCTCCACCCCTCTCTCTGTGTCACATGCTCAAGAGTAGAAGGGGTCAGGGCCAGGTGGGAGGGGTAAACGCAGAGTTCAGATCAGGATCATCAGGGCGCCCTTGAGCTTCAGTTACCAAGTACCAACCCGGCCAGCCTTCTCCAAGTTGGCAGAGCTCCACCTCCGCTCCACTCTCATCGGCCTGAAGGTAAGCTTAGTCACTCAGTCAGAGACCATAGAGACAGCGGTGTCAGTCTCTCTGGTCTGCTGCTGCGCCGGTGCGCCCCCACCCCCACGGCTTCACTGAGGCTCGGCCTCTGCCCTCTGGAGACTGGAGTCGGACATACATCATTCATCATCTCCGGCCGCCGGCTCAGTGCTGTGCTGTGCCACCTGAGGCCGGGATTCTTTAGAGCGCTCAGCCGCTCAGGCGGTGCAGCATGAGGGGCGCCGCCGGCTGGCCGCCACTTAAGTTATAACCATCGTTTTTTGTTTTTTTAAACCGCACGGTTCCAGCGCCCCCTGCTAAATTGCGCCCTAGGCTGCTGCCTAGATCGCCTTACAGGTGGCGCCGGCCCTGACTACAACCCCCACCCTTGCCTATATCCATATATCCCCATCTGGGAAGATTTGCTGTGTGAATTACTTGGAACTGTGTTTGATATTGTTGGATGTACTACAATTCTCATTTTGCATTTTAGTAAAGAAAGACTTGTCTATTTCTACAATTGGCCTGGTTACTGACTCCAGCACCATTCGCAGGCCACAGCTCCTACATCTCCTCTCCTCCCCCATACCACACTTACTACACCAAGGGCACCCCAACTACCATCAGGCAGGAGCCCCAACATCAGGGTGTGCCCCGAGGGAAGAAAGGGTATGCCCCCCTGTCATTGCCCGGCTCTAGGGAGCATTGATGTGGGGTGGCAGTACTATATGTCATTATTATTTTTGGCACTATCCTCTGTTGTAGCTCTTTAGCTTGTGTCTTCTGTGCCCGTATTATTAATGGCATCATATGGCATTATTATTTAGGCACTGAGCAAGTACACTCATGTGCATGACGATGCTGAACTGAAAACGGGGCGGGGGGGTAGTCTTGGCCTGATGTCAGCTATGTCAGGACCATTTTTAAGTCTATACCAAGCCAAGATGGACCCCATTGACTTAAAGAGTTTTTATAGGATTAATGTATTTTTGACTGCGTTGACTATGCTATTCTTGCAACCACAATACCGGAAACCCTGATGGGCTGACAAAATCATCAATCTGATAACAGCCTATAGCTAAATTATTTTAAAGGGTTTTTCCGGAAATACAAAACCAAAGGCCTTTCACTACCAAAATTAATCACAGAAAACCCTTTTTATAGTTTGTCCAAAGGTTGAATCAAGGACTGGGGATTTCTTTTATGCTCTTTGTGGTGACACTGATTTTTAACCCTGATGTAATCTCACCTGCCAGTTCATTGAATAATTAAAAGAGTTGTTCCACCAAAATATTCTACATTTTTCAACCCAGCAATGGAATGAATGGGAGAAGCTCTGGATCTATGTGAGGTACAGGGCTGGTTCTAGCTTTATTCGGAAAGAATTATGTACTACATAATGTCTGATTTACCTTTTTTCACATTAATTATGGGATTTCTCCTTAAATTAAAAGTTTCTGGAGCTTCCGTTGAACATAGCATGCTGACTTTTCTGGAGGAAATCCCTGAGCAGGGTTGAGTAACACTGCACCAGGTCAATTCCCACTGGCAAAATCCATGACAAAAGTGATAGTTTAATAACACGCACAGTTCCAGCCGCAGCTGCTTATTGCCTGAGGGACCGGAGGATGAGAGAATGAAGAGCAGATCTTTATGGTGAATGCACAGATGTGTCAACGTATCTGCTCCGCAATAACAATGTCATATGGATCCCTACATGTCATGGAGATTACAAGTATTACTCACAGATCCAGTCAAAACCATATTACTGTCTTAAAGCAGAATAATCTATGGGGAAAAATGTGTATTTATGTCTTTCGTAGAAAGCAATGGGGGTTAGGAACAGAACTCTCTTTAATATATTTCATGGTCTTAGAGGCAACTGAGGTTTAATAGATCCAATACTGGAGGTTGCAGCCATACTGTCTGCCATTGGGGCATACACAGGATAGCAATAAAAATGACAGCTTGTATCTCAAGTTTCAAGTCTGTAAGCCAACCAGAAGTCTGGAGAGTTTAAGTTGCAATAAATCACGGACGTGGTGCAGGTGCCATATAACAGGGTGATTCCCACCTTCATCCACTTCTCAGACTCTCTCACTCTGTGGGGAGACTCTCTATCCATCCACTGCCACTAACCGGAAGTCCACTCTCTGCTCTCTTATGGTTTCTATTCTGCTGCAACATTTCTCCCAAAGGAAGGTGTACAGGAAACAAGACAATGCAAAAGAATCTATGACTCACTGGATCCAAAACTAAGGAACAAAAGGGAGACCCCTGCATGAGACCTGGCACTCTCCCTGACTGCTCAGCCTATGCGAACACCCCAAAGGTGGATGATCGCATATCCTCGTACCTCGACTATATAATACCTGAACACCCTACAATAGTGAGGGGACACGACCACCGGCTCCCTACACTAGACACGGAGGGAGTCAGGGTCATCTGGGATCCAGCAAACAGAAAATCACAAATGAATGTACAGCACTTATCTTGTAGAAGACTGGGAAATAGGAACAGCATGCACACACACTCCAGGAAGTTGTATAAGCCGCACACTAATGCATTATGGGGAGGAATTTAAAGGGATGCAATCAGTCCAACTACATGACAGCTGAGAGAGACTAACGAGATGAGGAACTGAAAACCAAAACAAAGAAAACTCAAGGAGGAGGTTCTGAAAGGCTTCTGTCAGAGCTTCTCAGCTGTCTGGTTGTGACACCAACCCAGCCTGCATACGGGGTCACTTACTCACTTGCAGGCATAGCCATGGTGTCGGGGGCTGTACTTACCCATCATCTCAGACTGGGCATGGGGCAAAGAAATCGTTCCCAGGAGAGCCATTAAAATAATAGCCATTGCTTGTCTTCTAAGTCAAACCTGTGATAAGCTGGGGAAAATATGAAACCAGCCAAACCTGTGAATGAGAAACCTCAAAACTCAGTCCCTACTATAATCAAATAAATAGGTAGCAACAGTTCTGAACATGTCTGGTCAAAGTCACTCCCCCACTTTATGCATCAATAGCAAAATAAAAAAAGTTAAAGCGGTTGTCTCACTTCAGCAAGTGGCATTTATCATGTACAGAAAGTTAATACAAGGCACTTACTAATGTATTGTGATTGTCCATATTGCTTCCTTTGCTGGCTGGATCAGATGTGAGACACTTGTATAGTAACTGCCAAAACAAACTAATAGACAGGAGAAGAGAGAACAACAGGCGTGAACCTGCTGGTCATAACAGTTCCTCAGCTTTAGAATTAATAAATGCAACATCCATGTTCCTAAATATATAAAACTTAAAATTCAAAGTAGTCTACCACAGATTCACTATAAATGCCTATGCTGATGAGCCTCAGTTGCAATATTTATACGAATGTTCTCACTGTCCTAATATGGGCATAGTTATCTTTTGGGGCCCCAAAAGGCTTAATGACCTGGATACTTCCACACCATCATTAGTTATCATTATGATTCTTGGTGAGAAAGCCAGTCATACAGGTGCCTAAGAGCGGCCACAGATGTTGATAGCTTCCTACCAGTGCCTGATGTTATTATCAACTGAAAAGCAACAGTTTCATCTGTCCTATGGTTAAACTGGATATGTAAAGCGCAGGGGTGGTAAGCAGTAGGGCGGTAGTCAATTCTTGTCAAAGGAATGACACAGCACACACAAACTGGCATGAACAGCAGATTTACTTAACAGTGAGGTACAATGGTTATGCAGTACCCTAGACCCGGGGTGGCTGCAATTGTTACATAATGTACTGTACTGTAATATAATGTTATACACTGCAACACCTGAGCCTGCAGACAACTCTGTGTCTGCCATCTTTCTGCTCAGGGCACATGAGTTTTGCCACACAGTAGTGACAGTTCCAGTCCAGTCCAGTCCTTTGGTTCTGCCTCCTTTTTGTTGACCCACTGCCCTTACATCCTATGGCAGGCTCTGAGTGTTAAATGTGTCCTCCGCTACCATCAGAAAGAGAGAGATGAATTGAGGAATTTTCAAGATAACCACCTTGGAGCATTACAAACCTTGCTGCTGCATAGGGAAACAAGTTAAGATACCCTATGCACCCCAGATTAGTGGATTCAAGGGCTACAATAATCAGCATGGTGATCAGCCTACAACATTTAAAACCTTGCTGCAGTAGAGGGATAATGCGTTAAGACACCACGCACACTTCAGGCGCGATTTGGCCAGTCAGATTATTGAAACTGCACAACGCCATGCGAATTGAAGACATTGTGACAGATTACGGTTGCTAGCCAGAGATCTCAGTATTAGAGACTGTATCAAGAGAAAGAGTTATCAGAGAGCCATTGCTGCAAACTACATGCTCAGCTCATGCTTGGACATCTGGGTTGAATTTCCACTGTGTACAGATAAATTTGTTAAATTCAATATGGCCTGGTTACTGACTCTCCTAACACCACAAGCTGGCCATTGTATAATTTTCAAGCCTTCTCTTGCATTCACATGGACATTGAACATCGGCACCCACATTACCATCAGGCGGGAACCCTAGCTACAGACAGTGCCTGAGAGAATATAGGGTGCCCCTACTTCACTGCACTGCCCCCAGGGAGCAACTGCCTGAGGTTGCACACGGTGACATATCATAATCAGGGAGACTACCACTCCCATTCTCTGCTCCAGCTCCTAAGGGGCTCACTGCAGTTAAACTTCATGTACTAATCTTAATGTTGGCTCTCAGTAGGTGGGTCTAAATCTAGATAAGTGCGTAAAATAAAATAGAAATAAATCTAGAGGTTCTTTTCAATGAGGCATAATAAGGATGTCCACCTACAGTGGGACAGTGTCTCATTGAGGTAGAGACATGCTACTCAGCCAGGGTTTTGTAAGCCCCTTGCTGTGCACACTAGTAGGCCTGCATTCACTCAATGGGAGAATTCTGCATTCTCCTTGAAGCAACACAGCCGTCATTACTCCGGTTCTTCTTCCTAAGCAGCTTTTCCTTTCTTTCAAGAATGCAAATCTTACCTGCTAGTTATCGTGTTTAGCTAGTTCCTTGTGGTTCCTTGTAGATGTTTGGTGCACACAATCATGAATATGTATCACAGAGTGTTGCAAGAAGTACCATATGAAAAGGGAACAGTAGATGAGTGAAATAGGGACTGTCTTGTCATAATTGCAGTTACTAAAGCTTTCAGTACATTGGTATTGCCTTTTGGTATGCAACCATCATTTAAAGGGGTTATCCTGGAAAAGGTAATGATGACATTCACAGGATAGGTCGTTCATTATTATCACATCAGGGGGGTGTCCAAGTCCTGGCATCCCCACCAATCAGCTGCTTCAGGGAGCTGCTGCACTCACCGAAACTATGGTGAACGATTGAGGCTCCCGGCCTTTCCGAGGACCGCAACATACATCATATAGTGGCAGTGCTTGGTATTGCAGCTCAGCGCCATTGACTTAAATTGACACTAGGTCATGTGACCGATGTACAGGGATGTCACTGGTCTAAGAAGAGGCTGCGGCACTAAGGCCTCTTTTAACAGCTGATCGGCTGGGATCCAGGGTGTCGCACCCTTGCAGATCTGAAACCGATGACCTATCCTGAGGATAAGTCATAAATATTTTTTCCTGGATAACTCATTCAAGCATACTGATGAGCTATAGTTATAAGAAAGGTGACTCCTCCAGATGCCTGGAGATTGTTCTTAATGTCCAATACTCAGTGTCAAAAGGCAGAATGAAACCATGTGTGGTCAGCAGCACATGGAGAACATTCTGCATTGCTAATTTAATTCTGCCACATTCTCTTCTCAAAACAGGCCTATGATTATAACAAGCTTTCATCAAATGTGAACCTATTTTAGGCAATTTCATGATTGCAATTAAAATAGTGACATAATGGTTCTCATCAAGTCACAATCACTGTTGATTTATGATGCTCAATATTTGCATTTTCCAGAGCTAGATTTCCTGCATGCTGAGTATTCAGGAAATTATACAGTAGTCTAAAACTGGCCATTTTATAAAAAGTCATTTTTGTACAATAGTCCTGATCAGTAGTTGTGCAAGTGTCAGCTTAGAAGTTTACAAATACAATTCTATTCCATACACACAGAAATATCCAATGACAGGTGATATGATAAGGGATAATGTAAATTCTCAATTAAATGTCACTTTCTTAACCCAGGAAGAAGTACATTGGCAAATTAAAAACACTAAAGCAGACAAATCACTGGGTCCAGATGGCATTTACCACCAAGTTCTAAAGAAATTAAAGAGGACCTGCACTGCACAAAATGCAGTGCGATATGCAGGCAGCATGTTATAGAGAAGGAGATGCTGAGCAGATTGATGTAGTTGCAGTTTTTTGTGGGAAAAGATTAAGTAAAACTTTAAAAAATTTATACAATCATATCTTTGCTCTTTTTCACCTCCTGTAAATACCTATCAGTACAAGAGGGAAGTGTTATTAGTGACTGACAGCTAGCTCTGTGTGCACATGTATACACACGATGCTGTCAACCACTGATAACACCTCTCTGATAGCTGTACAGAGGAAGTGGAAAAAGCTAAGATATAAATGTATAAATTACAGGCTTTACTGAATCTTTTTGCACAAAACTATATATCAGTCTGTTTATTCTCCTGTTCTATAACATGATGCTTTCAGTTTTCATTGAATTTTGTGGTGACAGGTCCTCTTTAACCCCTTGAGGACCTCCGCTATACATGTAATTTGCTATCCTGGAGCATTTTAACGATAATAATCTTATAATACATCATGAGGGATTGGTCCTGTCAAACTAATTTGATTAGCTTCTATGAGAAGGTAGGTTCCAGAATGGACCAGGGAAATGCTGCATATGTTCTGCACCTAGGCTTTTCAAAGGAGTTTAATTACGTACCACGTAAATGCTCAGACTATGAAAGAATACGTATAATTGGGTCACTCAGTGGTAGGCTGCAGAGGATACGTACTTATTAATGGTAAAGCCTCAAATAGGGTAACAGTCATCAGTGGGGCACTACAAGGGTATTAAAGAGGTTGTCAGAGATTTTGATATTGATCACCTATCCTCATCTATCCATATTGGAAAACAGATAACTTGGGGATGCAATTTACAGTGGAAATATATGGACAATACAAGGATCTTTTGTTACCAAGCCCTATAACAATGTCAAAACACCATCCTTTGTGTCTGGGGGAAAGAAAGTTTCACCATTGTCATAGACAGGGTTTTTTACTGTAAGAGCAGTGAGACTATAAAACTTTCTTCCTGACTATGTTATGATTGGTAATTAATTAAAAAAAAAGTTCAAGAAGGGTCAGGACGTCTTATTAAAAGTAAGAAAAAGTTAAAGGTACAAGATTTGTGGAGATTTGAAATTGATACAGAAATTAGTTCTGACTGCATTGGTTGCGGGTCAAGAAAGGATTTTTCCCCTAATATGGGTTAACTAATGACAAGTCAGATAACTATGTCAAAAAAGCTAATGAAGGCTTCACCGGGCTTCATATCACACTGATGCTGGAGGCAGAAAGAGCAGCTGACTTGTGAGCCAGTGGTAAAAAAATTGAGGTCAATGAGTGGCTACTTTCACATCAGCGTTTTTCCTTTCCGGTATTGAGATCCATTGTAGGATCTCAAAACAAGAGGCAAACGCTTCAGTTTTGTCTCCATTCATTGTCAATGGGGACAAAACTGAACGGAAAGCACCAAAATGCATTCCGTTCCGTTTGGTTGCATTCCCATGCTGGATAGAAAAACGCTGCAAGGAGAACAAGACGGATTTGGCATGAAACGTAATGTATGTTAATTGTACCGGATCCGTTTTCTCGGACACAAAAGAAATCGGATCCTGCACCCATTGTCTTACTATGGTTTCAGTGCCCAATCCGTGATACAAATCAGTGTAACAACCAGCTGGTCATGTTTTCAGGATTTCCTTAGTATTGAGCAGATGAAATAATTGGTGTCAATTCATGAGGACTTACCACAGGTATTCATTCTGTGGGATATTCCCAAATCATGACTGGCAGGTGGGCCCTGAGGACTGGAGTTGAGGAACACTGCTATAGTTGACTAGTGATGAGCGGCAGGGGTCATATTCAAATTCGCGATATTTTGCGAATATTTTGTAGAATATTCGTCGTAAAATTCACGAATTAGAATATTCATTATATTCTAAAAAAAATTTACTCGAAAAATCAGCAAGGTAATGATCGCGTAATATGCGTAATATATGCATATATTACGTGATCAATACAGGCGTGGGTCAAAAACGAATATATAGCACTATAGAATTTATTGCTCTATATTGTGTTTTTTTTTCCGACTATTCGCTATATTGCTATATATTCTTGTTTTAGAATATTACGAATATTCTGAAAAACAAATATAACACTATATTAGCTATATTGTCTATATATTTGTTTTTTTAGAATATTCGTAATTTTTTTCCATCTGAAGTCATGATTCCTCCCTGCTTAAGTAACTTAAAGAGGACCTTTCATGGGTCCAAAGAATATGAACTAAGTAGCAGGCTACATAGAGCGGCGCCCAGGGATCTAAGTGCACTTACTATTATTCCTGGGGGCGCCGCTCCGTTCGCCCGCTGTGGCCCCCGGTGATTTCTCAACATTCAGAGCAAGTAGGTGGAGACGCCAGTGTCTCTCCTTCTCCCTGACAGCAGCGCTGTCCAATCAGAGTGCAGAGCTCAGAGCCAGGGAGGTTTTTTTCTCCCTGGCTCTGAGCTCTGCGCTGCGATTGGACAGCGCAGAGCCATATAATGCCTGCCGGAATCCTCTGCCGCAAGTGTGAAAGTACCCTAACTCCACACCAACTAATGGTTACTTTTGTTTGAGACACAATTTTACATCAGACTTGTGGCACAATGATGGTGTTAAAAGGTGCAATTGCACCAAATTTTACCAATTTGTGCCCAATTGTGGCGCAGTTTACAACACTGTCTACAGTAGATGCATTGACATTAGTCAATTGAGACCAAGGTGTTTTGGACCCTGATGGTTTGTTATAATAATTTCATATTCTGCCATATATCTATGTATGTTTTATGTTCCATGGTTTCAATGACATGCTAGTTAGGCAACTATAAATCAGTGATAGTCCTCTAAAAAAATATATTTTGCACAAAGAAAACGTTTAAATGACAAATTCACGCCAATTACATTTTGGGGGGTTTTAGGTTAAACTCTTTTTTTGCGCCTTATTCCGTTTGGTTTCTTTCTTCCAGGATTCGGTGTCTCTGGTGGAGTCTCAGAGTTCATGGAGATCCCGGGACTGGCTGAGATTTGCTCCTCTCTGGATGATTGTGATTGTGATTGCCGCAGCTGGAATGACATGGTTCCTTTTAGGTAGTTATATCTGTCATCGAAATTACAATCTACAGAACAATACGCTTGTTAAATTACTGTTCCATTAGTGTAAGTCCAGCTATTTTAGATCATTCTTATACATCGCCATCTGTCAGTGCTGACTTCACAAGTTTAGGAAAAACTAGCATTTTTTTTATTCAGTATCACAATCAACTTAATGTTATACCTTTATAGAGGTCTTTTTTACATTTTTATTAAGCATAATAAAATATATCTATTTTTATACTTATAATAACTTTATTATTCATGTTTAGAGTTGAGCGAACACCTGGATGTTCGGGTTCGAGAAGTTCGGCCGAACTTCCCGGAAATGTTCGGGTTCAGGATCCGAACCCGACGCGAACTTCGTCCCGAACCCGAACCCGAACCCCATTAAAGTCAATGGGGACCCGAACTTTTCGGCACTAAAAAGGCTGCAAAAACAGCCCAGGAAAGAGCTAGAGGGCTGCAAAAGGCAGCAACATGTAGGTAAATCCCCTGCAAACAAATGTGGATAGGGAAATGAATTAAAATAAAAATAAAAAAAATAAAAATTAACCAATATCAATTGGACAGAGGTCCCATAGCAGAGAATCGGGCTTCACGTCAGCAGAGAATCAGTCTCTTCATGCCATAGCAGAGAATTTGGCTTCATGTCAGCAGAGAATCAGTCTCTTCATGCCATAGCAGAGAATCTGGCTTCATGTCAGCAGAGAATCAGTCTTCATGTCATAGTAGAGAATCAGGCTTCACGTCACCCACCACTGGAACAGGCCACTGTCACATATTTAGGCCCCGGCACCCAGACAGAGGAGAGAGGTCCCGTAACAGAGAATCTGGCTTCATGTCAGCACAGAATCAGTCTTCATGTCATAGCAGAGAATCAGGCTTCACGTCACCCACCACTGGAACAGGCCACTGTCACACATTAAGGCCCTGGCACCCAGACAGAGGAGAGAGGTCCCGTAACAGAGAATCTGGCTTCATGTCAGCACAGAATCAGTCTTCATGTCATAGCAGAGAATCAGGCTTCACGTCACCCACCACTGGAACAGGCCACTGTCACATATTTAGGCCCAGGCAGCCAGGCAGAGGAGAGAGGTCCCGTAACAGAGAATCTGGCTTCATGTCAGCACAGAATCAGTCTTCATGTTATAGCAGAGAATCAGGCTTCACGTCACCCACCACTGGAAGAGGCCACTGTCACATATTTAGGCCCCGGCACCCAGACAGAGGAGAGGTTCATTCAACTTTGGGTTGCCCCGCAATATAATGGTAAAATGAAAATAAAAATAGGATTGAATGAGGAAGTGCCCTGGAGTACAATAATATATGGTTAAGGGGAGGTAGTTAATGTCTAATCTGCACAAGGGATGGACAGGTCCTGTGGGATCCATGCCTGGTTCATTTTTATGAACGTCAGCTTGTCCACATTGGCTGTAGACAGGCGGCTGCGTTTGTCTGTAATGACGCCCCCTGCCGTGCTGAATACACGTTCAGACAAAACGCTGGCCGCCGGGCAGGCCAGCACCTTCAAGGCATAAAAGGCTAGCTCTGGCCACGTGGACAATTTGGAGACCCAGAAGTTGAATGGGGCCGAACCATCAGTCAGTACGTGGAGGGGTGTGCACAGGTACTGTTCCACCATGTTAGTGAAATGTTGCCTCCTGCTAACACGTTCCGTATCAGGTGGTGGTGCAGTTAGCTGTGGCGTGCTGACAAAACTTTTCCACATCTCTGCCATGCTAACCCTGCCCTCAGAGGAGCTGGGCGTGACACAGCTGCATTGGCGACCTCTTGCTCCTCCTCTGCCTTCGCCTTGGGCTTCCACTGGTTCCCCTGTGACATTTGGGAATGCTCTCAGTAGCGCGTCTACCAACGTGCGCTTGTACTCGCGCATCTTCCTATCACGCTCCAGTGTAGGAAGTAAGGTGGGCACATTGTCTTTGTACCGGGGATCCAGCAGGGTGGCAACCCAGTAGTCCGCACACGTTAAAATGTGGGCAACTCTGCTGTCATTGCGCAGGCACTGCAGCATGTAGTTGCTCATGTGTGCCAGGCTGCCCAGAGGTAAGGACAAGCTGTCCTCTGTGGGAGGCGTATCGTCATCGTCCTGTGTTTCCCCCCAGCCACGCACCAGTGATGGGCCCGAGCTGCTTTGGGTGCCACCCCGCTGTGAACATGCTTCATCCTCATCCTCCTCCACCTCCTCCTCCTCCTCGCCCTCCTCCTCCTCCAGTAGTGGGCCCTGTCTGGCCACATTTGTACCTGGCCTCTGGTGTTGCAAAAAAACTCCCTCTGAGTCACTTCGAAGAGACTGGCCTGAAAGTGCTAAAAATGACCCCTCTTCCTCCTCTTCCTCCTGGGCCACCTCCTCTTCCATCATCGCCCTAAGTGTTTTCTCAAGGAGACATAGAAGTGGTATTGTAACGCTGATAACGGCGTCATCGCCACTGGCCATGTTGGTGGAGTACTCGAAACAGCACAACAGGGCACACAGGTCTCGCATGGAGGCCCAGTCATTGGTGGTGAAGTGGTGCTGTTCCGCAGTGCGACTGACCCGTGCGTGCTGCAGCTGAAACTCCACTATGGCCTGCTGCTGCTCGCACAGTCTGTCCAGCATGTGCAAGGTGGAGTTCCACCTGGTGGGCACGTCGCATATGAGGCGGTGACCAGGAAGGCCGAAGTTACGCTGTAGCGCAGACAGGCGAGCAGCGGCAGGGTGTGAACGCCGGAAGCGCGAACAGAAGGCCCGCACTTTATGCAGCAGCTCTGACATGTCGGGGTAGTTGCGAATGAACTTCTGCACCACCAAATTCAGCACATGCGCCAGGCAAGGGATGTGCGTCAAACCGGCTAGTCCCAGACCTGCAACGAGATTTCGCCCATTATCGCACACCACCAGGCCGGGCTTGAGGCTCACCGGCAGCAACCACTCGTCGGTCTGTTGTTCTATACCCCGCCACAACTCCTGCACAGTGTGGGGCCTGTCCCCCAAACATATGAGTTTCAGAACGGCCTGCTGACGTTTACCCCAGGCTGTGCTGAAGTTGGTGGTGAAGGTGTGTGGCTGACTGGATGAGCAGGTGGAAGAAGAGGAGGAGGAAGCTGAGTAGGAGGAGACAGGAGGCAAAGAATGTTGCCCTGCGATCCTTGGCGGCGGAAGGACGTGCGCCAAACAGCTCTCCGCCTGGGGCCCAGCCGCCACTACATTTACCCAGTGTGCAGTTAGGGAGATATAGCGTCCCTGGCCGTGCTTACTGGTCCACGTATCTGTGGTTAGGTGGACCTTGCCACAGATGTCGTTGCGCAGTGCACACTTGATTTTATCCGACACTTGGTTGTGCAGGGAAGGCACGGCTCTCTTGGAGAAGTAGTGGCGGCTGGGAACAACATACTGTGGGACAGCAAGCGACATGAGCTGTTTGAAGCTGTCTGTGTCCACCAGCCTAAATGACAGCATTTCATAGGCCAGTAGTTTAGAAATGCTGGCATTCAGGGCCAGGGATCGAGGGTGGCTAGGTGGGAATTTACGCTTTCTCTCAAATGTTTGTGAGATAGAGAGCTGAACGCTGCCGTGTGACATGGTTGAGATGCTTGGTGATGCAGGTGGTGGTGTTGGTGGTACATCCCATGTTTGCTGGGCGGCAGGTGCCAACGTTCCTCCAGAGGCGGAGGAAGAGGCCGAGGCGGCAGCAGCAGAAGAGGTAGCAGGGGGAGCCTGAGTGACTTCCTTGTTTTTAAGGTGTTTACTCCACTGCAGTTCATGCTTTGCATGCAGGTGCCTGGTCATGCAGGTTGTGCTAAGGTTCAGAACGTTAATGCCTCGCTTCAGGCTCTGATGGCACAGCGTGCAAACCACTCGGGTCTTGTCGTCAGCACATTGTTTGAAGAAGTGCCATGCCAGGGAACTCCTTGAAGCTGCCTTTGGGGTGCTCGGTCCCAGATGGCAGCGGTCAGTAGCAGGCGGAGTCTCTTGGCGGCGGGTGTTCTGATTTTGCCCACTGCTCCCTCTTTTGCTACGCTGTTGGCTCGGTCTCACCACTGCCTCTTCCTCCGAACTGTGAAAGTCAGTGGCACGACCTTCATTCCATGTGGGGTCTAGGACCTCATCGTCCCCTGCATCGTCTTCCACCCAGTCTTGATCCCTGACCTCCTGTTCAGTCTGCACACTGCAGAAAGACGCAGCAGTTGGCACCTGTGTTTCGTCATCATCAGAGACGTGCTGAGGTGGTATTCCCATGTCCTCATCATCAGGAAACATAAGTGGTTGTGCGTTAGTGCATTCTATCTCTTCCACCCCTGGGGAAGGGCTAGGTGGATGCCCTTGGGAAACCCTGGCAGCAGAGTCTTCAAACAGCATAAGAGACTGCTGCATAACTTGAGGCTCAGACAGTTTCCCTGATATGCATGGGGGTGATGTGACAGACTGATGGGCTTGGTTTTCATGCGCCATCTGTGCGCTTTCTGCAGAAGACTGGGTGGGAGATAATGTGAACGTGCTGGATGCACTGTCGGCCACCCAATTGACTAATGCCTGTACCTGCTCAGGCCTTACCATCCTTAGAACGGCATTGGGCCTCACCAAATATCCCTGTAAATTCTGGCGGCTACTGGGACCTGAGGTAGTTGGTACACTAGGACGTGTGGCTGTGGCAGAACGGCCACGTCCTCTCCCAGCACCAGAGTGTCCACTAACACCACCACGACCATGTCCACGTCCGCGTCCCTTACTAGATGTTTTCCTCATTGTTCCCGTTCACCACAATAAGAAAAATATTATTCGGGCCAATGTATTGAATTGATATTCAGGCCTTTTTTTACAGACACCTAACACTGTCTGGCTATCTATTAAGGTACCGTATTACACTAATACAGGCACACCAGTAATGACAGATTTAGCTGAATATAAATGTGAGGCCTGTTTTTTTTTGCGCTGTGTGACAGGTATACGTTTAATCACAGAATTAGACTTGTATCTGCACTGTAGCGTGTGTGTTAAGTTTTTCAGAATGACACTATCAGCACCTTGAATCTAATATACCCTTTTTGGGATAGATTTTAAGTAGGCCTGATATAGCAGAAACTGCTAATTTTGAGAATGGCAAATTTGGGAATAGTTTTTCAACCCAGAACAAAAACTGTGCTTTTACGGTCACTACAAATAACTTGACCAGCTAAAACAGTACTGATTTGGAGGAATATAAATGTCAGGCCTATTTTTTAGGCGCTGTGTGACAGGTATACCTTTAATCACAGAATTAGACTTGTATCTGCACTGTAGCGTGTGTGTTAAGTTTTTCAGAATGACACTATCAGCACCTTGAATCTAATATACCCTTTTTGGGATAGATTTTAAGTAGGCCTGATATAGCAGAAACTACTAATTTTGAGAATGGCAAATTTGGGAATAGTTTTTCAACCCAGAACAAAAACTGTGCTTTTACGATCACTACAAATAACTTGACCAGCTAAAACAGTACTGATTTGGAGGAATAGAAATGTCAGGCCAATTTTTTAGGCGCTGGGTGACAGGCTCAACTTGCCCCTGATGTAGTATATGGCCAAAAAATAACCACACTATTGATGGTTAAATGCACTTGGGTGACACAGGCTCAGCCTGCACCTGATGTAGTATATGGCCAAAAAATAACCACACTATTGATGGTTAAATGCACTTCGGTGACACAGGCTCAGCCTGCACCTGATGTAGGATATAGCAAAAAATAACCACACTATTGATGGTTAAATGCACTTGGTGGTAGCTTGTGCTGGCGCACCACAAGCCACAAAATGGCCGCCGATCACCCCAGAAAAAAGTGATATAAAAACGCTCTGGGCAGCCTAAAAAAAGTGAGCAATTCAATATCAGCACTTCAATGATCCACAGCTGGAGATCGATCACTGAATTAAGTCTTTTGGAGGAGTTAATCTGCCTAATCTCGCCCTAACGTCGCAGCAGCAACCTCTCCCTACGCTTGTATCAGCAGAGTGACGTGCAGCGCTACGTGACCCAAGCTTATATAGAGGCTGGGTCACATGCTGCACTGGCCAATCACAGCCATGCCAATAGTAGGCAAGGCTGTGATGGCCTCTTGGGGCAAGTAGTATGACGCTTGTTGATTGGCTGCTTTGCAGCCTTTCAAAAAGCGCCAAGAAAGCGCCGAACACCGAACCCGAACCCGGACCCGTGTCACGGACACCCCAAAATTCGGTACGAACCCGAACTATACAATTCGGGTTCGCTCATCCCTATTCATGTTGCAGCAAAATGACCACCCTGTCTGTCCTAAGGGTAGGCTCACACCTCCATATAATGGATCCAGCAGGCTGTTCCGGAAGAGAACAGCACCGCAGAGTTCCCCAGATCCAGCCTAGCCTGATGCTGACGTTCACTGTCACCCTATTAACTATAATAAGATCTGGCAGGGATCCAGGCACTCTTTGACATGAGTGGCAGGTTTCAGCCGGATAAAAACCAATGCAAGCAGCAATTTTTGTCCGAACAAAACCAGCTCTGTGCTTCACAGGGATTTCCAATTCGTTGCTCTGATAGATTTTCTGATAGGTTAGGGGCATGTCCTTTCTCAGGGAGCTTTCTGTTTCTCACAGGGTGTTCCCCTTCTGCTGCAGCTCTCTCTCTGTAAGGCTAGGTCTACACGACGACATTTGTCGCGCAACATTTTGTCTCACCAATGTCGCACAACAATTTTTATAATGATAGTCTATGGTGTCGCACTGCGACATGCGTCATGCTGCGACTGCGACTCGACAGTCGCAAAAAATCCATTCGAGTTGGATTTTTCTGCGTCTGTTGCGTTGCAGTCGCAGCATGTCGCATGTCGCAGTGCGACACCATAGACTATCATTATAAAAATTGTTCCGTGACATTGGTGCGTGACACATGTCGTCGGGTAGACCTAGCCTAAGGGTGCTGGCACACAGTGCACTTGTGACATGCATTCAGGATGCAGTGTTCAATTTAGCCAGTTTAGCACCGGGGTCGTTAAACCCCGGTGTTCTGCATTTTGGGACTGATTTAATTAATTTCAGCTTCCTACAATAGAAAACTGCATTCTGAATAAATGTCAGAACTGCACCCTAACTGCCACAGCGCCGAACAGTAAATGCAACAGGTGACAGTTAAAAGATAGAACTGAGCATGTGTGACCATCTCATTGAAGTGGACAGAGAAATTAGGAAAAAACAAACAGCAGGTGGCGCTATACAGATACATTTTATTGAATAATTCAGTGGCTATGCAAAATTTTTAATTAAATGCAATTAAAGCAAACTTTAGGCTTTTCTGAATTGTCTCCTACACTATCAATGCATGATTATATTATCAAAATGTGATTTCTCTTTCTTACTGCATAACAGAGGTGGATTTCAAACCAGAACTCACAACCAATAAAATATTTGCCTGCAACCTGCGAATTGTGAGCCATGAACTTACCCGGGACCTCGTGCATCCTGAGAGCAATATATTCAAAAGGGAAGCCGTTCAGCTGAATAAACTGGTATAGTATTCTCCTGGTTCCTTTATGGACTCACAGAGCATGTGATGAAAGAAACCATCATTTTTCTTCTTATACATTAATGACACCTTCAAAATTGTTATTCCCTAGACACGGTTATAGGCATTAGGGCTCTTTCACACGAGCATGCCCCTTGCGGGAATCACGCTCCAAGTGAGAGAGGGATTGTGCGGTCTGGACTACAGAAGCGCACGATATTATCATGATTGATAATGCTGTGTTCCTCTGACCTTTCTGTAACGGAATCATACTGACATAAAGCTGTCAGTATGATTCTGTTACAGAAAGGTCATGCAGAGGCACAC
The DNA here is from genome assembly GCF_905171765.1 of Bufo bufo. Taxonomy (NCBI): domain Eukaryota; kingdom Metazoa; phylum Chordata; class Amphibia; order Anura; family Bufonidae; genus Bufo; species Bufo bufo. The sequence continues at coordinate 170,579,227 of NC_053397.1, forward strand.
AGCATTATCAATTATGATATTGCCATGCGCTTCTGTAGTCCAGACTGCACAATCCCTCTCTCACTTGGAGCGTGATTCCCACAAGAGACACGCTCATGTGAAAGAGCCCTTAAAGGGCTTTTCAAGATAGGTCATCAATATCCAACCAGTGGAGCCAGACACCTCTGATCCCCATTGATCAGCTGTTCCCTGCAGAAACTAGCACTGAATGAAACAGGAACCACAGCACCAGAGTGCCAAAGCCTCTTCAAACAACTGACTGATGGAGGACGGCAGCGTGGTTTCAGGAGTCGGATCCCCACCGATCTTATAGTGATGACCTATCCTGAAGATACGTCCTCAATATCAAATCCTGGAATACACACCTTTAAAATAATTGCAGCACATCTGTTTAGGCATGTGCACCTGTCATGGCCTTTGGTTTGCGCTGTGACACTGTTGCCACACTTGCAGTTGCCCACGGCCTTCTGGGTGATTGCCGTGACATGGTTGCCACGCATGCTGTTGCCGGTGGTAACGTGTGGCTTAGTTTGCTTGTGTGTGCCCTTCCCCTTTAATTGGCTTGCTTCCTTGGTGTTGTAAGGGTTAACTCCCTTCCTAGTGTTTTGTGAACACTTGGTTTATGTGTGTGTGGGTGTGGCTGCTTGGGCTATTTAGCCTCTGCTGGAAACCTGTAGCTCTGTGTTCCTCCAGCCTTGGTGTATGCTGGTGGTTCTCTGCTCCTGGCTTTACCATCTTTCCAGTGAGGGCCACCCTTGTGGTCATAGATGTTCAATGTTATCCCGGTGTCTCTTTCCCTTCCTGTCCATATTTGTATGGAGTGGGTTATGTTCAGGGTGTTAGTATGTTTAGTTTGGTGTTTCATATCTGGTGGTGTTTGGTGTCCAGCATGTTTGGGTAGACATTTCCCTGTCTTATGTTTATTGCAGCTATGGGTGTCCTGGGTCCCTGTGTGGTTTGTGGTGTGTGCTGTGTTCTCTAATGTTGGTGTGGACACCAGCACTTGTGCACGGGTTCCAGTCAGTGTGTCTGTGGCACGTGAGTGTGTTATGGGTTTCGCTTACCTGACATCTCAATAGCTGTATGTGTTCCCCTCTCCTTGCAGCCTGGCCTCAGATAGAGACTCCTGTTCCTCTATGACTGGGATGAACAGGTCGTCTCTCCCCTGCTCCTAAGTGAGGGATTTCCAGGGCGACTCAGGATATTAGATATCCAGGCTATGAGCCGTCCCACCATTGGGGTCCGCTCATATGGTGAGGAGTCGGGGAGAGGATTAGGGATGTTGTAGGAGGTGACCTGCTCACTTATTACTCCTTTTTGGCCAGGCTGATTCCTTTTACCCTTTGACAGCGCACGGTGGGGGGTTTCCCCCACTCCCCGCCGTGACAGAACCAGAACTGAAATCTACATCAGCAAGGGAGTTGTGGTGGATTTTAGGTATACGTTACATCAGTTTCCTGACATAAATTATAATAAATGTGTGGGGCTGACTAGGCTCAGCCCCATACTGCACACTCCCCACTTTTACCAACTTTTTGGGAAAGTGGCCAGCAGGGAGCAAAGCTCCCAAACAGTTGAAAATTTTTGGCATGTGCCTAAATTGTGACTTTTTGATGACAGAAACCTGGAGTAGGGGTACGATAAATGTTCCCCATTGTGTAAAAAATATGGCTCTCAGAAAATGGCAACAAAAAAACAAGATTTTATTCTGTTCAAAAAGGCTTTCACTGTGTAAAACTTAATACACACATTGGGTATCGCCGTGTCCGTAACAACTGGCAGGATGACAGGCCGAATTGGATGGGCAAATGTCTTTTTTCGGCCTTATGTACTATGTTATGTACTATGTTAACCTGCTCTATAAACATATCACATGAGATTCCCCCTGAGGTTAATGCTGTAAAAAACATTTTTTTTAAATTATGCCAAAACAGACACTTTTTGTGCGGCAAGGTGACAAAAAATGGAACACCAAGCGATCAAAAAGTCTCATGTACCCAAAAATCAGACCAATTAAACCGTCATCTCATCCTGCAAAAAATGAGCCCCTACCTAAGACAATGGCCCCCCAAAAAAAACAAAAACAAATATGGCTATCAATGGTAATACAAAAACAAGATTTTATTCTGTTTAACAAAGCTTTCACTGTATAAAACTTAACAAAAATAAAAATAATACACACATTGGTTATTTCCACGTCCGTAACAACCTGCTCTCTAAAAATATCACATGAAATGCCCCCTCAGGTGAATGCTGTAAAAAAAAAAAAATAGGCCAAAACAGCCATTTTTTTCTCACCTTTGACTCACAAAAAGTGTAACACCAATCGATCAAAAAGTATTATGTACTTCAAAATGGTACCAATCAAACTGTCATCTCATCCCGCAAAAAATTAGCCTCTTCCTAAAAGAGAATTGCCAAAAATATTTAAAAAATATGGCTCTCAGAAAATGGCAACACAAAAACAAGATTTTATTCTGTTCAAAAAGGATTTCCCTGTGTGAAACTTAACAAAAATAAAAATAATAGACACATTGGGTATTATTGCGTCCGTAACAACCTGCTCTAAAAATATCACATGAGATGCCCCCTCAGGTGAATGCTTAAAAAAATGTTTTTAAAAAAACTAAGCCAAAACTGACATTTTTTGGCACCTTTCCTTACAAAAAGTGTAATACCAAGTGATCAAAAAGTCTTATGTACCCCAAAATGGTACCAATGAAAATGTCACCTCATCCCACAAAAAATTAAACCCCACATAAGACAATCACTCAAAAAATAAAAACCAATGGCACCCTTAAACCAATCCATCAAAATCTGCTTTAAAAGCCATATGGAGCTCCTTCCGTTCTGAATCCGGCCATGTGCCCCTACAGCAGTTTGTTACCACATATGGGGTGTTGCTGTATTTAGGAGAGAATGGGTAACATATTAAGGGGGGCTTTTTCTCCTGTTACCCCCAGTGAAAATGAAAAATATGAGGCTAAAGCAACATTTTATTGGAAGAAATGAAACTTTAAATTTTTACAGCAAAGTGTTTCCAAATTCCGTAAAATGCTTAGGAGGTCAAAGTGCTCAGTACCCCCCTTAATATATTCTTTAAGGGGTGTAGTTTCCAAAATTGGGGATCATGTTTTGAGGGTTTCCACTGTAGGGGTACATCAGGGTCTCTTCAAATACAAAATGGTGCATAAAAACCATTCTAGCAAAATCTGCCTCCAAAATCCATATGGCGCTCCTTTCCTTCTGACCACTGCAACGTGCCCATAGAGCAGTTTACCGCCACATATGGGGTATTTCTGTAAACTGCAGAATCAGAGTAATGTATATTGAGGTTTATTTTGCTGTTAACCCTTGCTGTGTTGCAAGAAAAAAATTATTAACATAAAAAATCTACCAAAAATATGAAATTTTTTAATTTCACCTCCATTTTCCTTTTATTCTTTTGAAACATCTCAAGGGTTACCAAAGTTTGCAACATCAGTTTTGAATAATTTGAGGGTTGTAGTTTCTAAAATGGGGTCATTTATGGGTGGTTTCCATTATGAAAGCCCCTCAAAATCACTTTATAACTGAATTGGTGCTTAAAAAATGGTTTTGCAAATTTTGTTGAAAAATTGCTTCTAAAATTCTATGCCTTCTAATGTCCTAAAGAAATAAAATTACATTTACAAAATTATGCCAAAATAAAGCAGACATATGGGGAATGTTAATTGATAACTATTTTATGAGGAATTACTATCTGTCTTAAAAGTAGAGAAATTCAAATTTAGAAAATTGTGAATTTTTCCAAATTTTTGGTAAATTGGGGATTCTTTTATAAATAAAGGTGAAATATATCGACTCAAATTTACCACTGTCATGAAGTACAATGTGTCACGAGAAAACAGTCTCAGAACAGCTTGGATAAGTAAAAGCGTTTCAAAGTTATTAGCACATAAAATGACGCATGTCAGATTTGCAAAAATCACCCTTAGATTTAACGTGGAAAGTGGCTCGGTAGTGAAGGGGTTAATATACTTATGGTACTACCCCCATAAGCTCTATACTATAAGTTATATATCTGGTTATTTATTTGGAAGATCTCAGGTTGTCTTAGCTGTCTTCTGCCTTATATTTCTAATGCTTTGTACCCTTAACACTCTATTCTACATCTTTAGGTTACTGCTCTTGTCTTGGCTTCAGAACTGGCTGCATATCACAACTCCAGCACAGTCTATGCTTTTGGGTGAGATTTAGGTGGCTATTTGGGCATACTAAAGTGCTGTTGCAGGATGGTGTAGTTACCTGGCACTGGGGTTTAGAAATCAAATATCTACACCATGTAAACTTTTTTCTAAAGATCAGACAACTCTCAGGTCCATGCATTTTAGTTTGACAAAATGATGGTTATAATAGTATAATGTAGTATAATGTAAGTTAGAAAATATTGCATATTAATAAAATAGCTTTATTATTTTTTTGCATTTGATTGTTCTTTAACGCTACATATTATGAGTTATTGCAAATCATGCAGCATCAACTGACCCATGCTGCATGGTCCACCTGCTTATAGAGTGTAAGCTGTGGAAAAACCCTAGTGGGCACTATTTTTGTTATTCACAGTGTTGCTTGTGTAGGGTATCTTTTTATTGACCTCTTTGCCATAGGCTAAGCTTGGAGGGATATATTTGCCAGACTTGGTTTTCTTTAGAAAGCTTGTCCCTATGCTGCTGTTATAACATGGTATATGTCTAGTTTGTGATGGTCAGTGCCTCATATTTTTCTTTTATATTCCTTTAGAGAGGGCAGCTTGAAAGTATTCTTTTGGATCATCCTGGATGTACCTAATTCTCACAGCAAAGATGTTACTGTGAACTCGGTGAAGGCAGCGCTGACTCGTGTCCTGCAATCCAAGCGTAACCACACAGGGACCTACATATATAATCAATACCATGTGGATCCAAGCTCAGTGGATATATTAGGTAAGTGGATTATGCATATATTATATTGCCAACCACCACAGATCATAGCAGGACCTACTGTTTTTCAACCATGACACTTTTACACTGTATTTGTGAAGGCTTTTATTAGATATGGTGTTTCTGGTGGAAGTAAGTCCAATGAGCTGGATCTGCATAGAAATTTTGAAGGTGTTTGAGAAAGGAAGTTTTCTCCAGCATTTATACCCTATTGATTCCCAAACATAAAGAGGTTGTGTCACTAATATAAAAGTATCCTGCCCAACAGATATCACTGTTTTATTACTTCCCACAAATACCACCATTTATCAAAACGGCCTTATTCTAAAGTTATTAGCTTACTGTCTCACCCTGTGAAAAATCTGTTTTGATATTCAGTTGGTGTAAGTTTATGTCCTGCATTGGAGCCTTGTAATGTAGGACGTAGGAAGCCTCATTGATAAGAACAAGGGGGGTGGTTAGTGTCACAAGGCCTACTGATGTCAGGACACAACTCACCACCCATGTCCTGCTAATGTCAGGACACATCTCACTGCCCACTTCTTGCTGATGTCAGGACACATCTCACTGCCCACTTCTTGCTGATGTCAGGACACATCTCACTGCCCACTTCTTGCTGATGCCAGGACACATCTAACTGCCCACTTCTTGCTGATGTCAGGACACATCTCACTGCCCACTTCTTGCTGATGTCAGGACACATCTCACTGCCCACTTCTTGCTGGTGTCAGGACACATCTCACTGCCCATGTCTTGCTGATGTCAGGACACATCTCACTGCCCATATCTTGCTGGTGTCAGGACACATCTCACTGCCCACTTCTTGCTGATGCCAGGACACATCTCACTGCCCATATCTTGCTGATGTCAGGACACATCTCACTGCCCATGTCTTGCTGATGTCAGGACACATCTCACTGCCCATGTCTTGCTGATGTCAGGACACATCTCACTGCCCATGTCTTGCTGATGTCAGGACACATCTCACTGCCCTAAGGCATGATGGGACAGCAGACACATGCCAAATCTGGAAGAAGGATTCAACCATGGGAGATAAGAGAAAACTGCAATTGAGGCGAATTTAAAAAAAATAAAAGCTATCTAAGGAGGAATGGGAGCTAGAGTAATTGATGAAAATACAGACTCAAAAGTAGTTTATGGCACAATCCCTTTGTCAGCAGATTTGTACCTGGCTGACCTGTTGCATCTGCACTTGGAAGCTGAAGGCATCTGTGTTAGTCCCATGTTTATATGTGTCGGCATTGCTGAGAAAAATTTTAGGCTCTAGAAGCAACAGGGCTTTGCCATTACTCCTAGAGGCTCTGCTCTCTCTGCAACTGCCTTGCCCTCTGCACTTTGATTGACTTTAGGAGAAATCAGGACCAGGCATGATGACTTTTACACTGCCTGGCTCTGTCAATCAAAGTGGAGAGGGCGCAGCAGTTGCAGAGAGAGCAGAGCCTCTAGGTCTAATGGTAATGCTCCTAGAGGCTCATAAGCATATATTAAAGGGCATCTGTCAGCAGATTTGTACCTATGAAACTAACTGAAGTGATCTGTGTTGGTCCCATGTTCATATGTGCCCACGTAGCTGAGAAAAATGTTGTTTTAATATATGCAAATGAGCCTCTAGGAGCAATGGGGGTGTTGCCATTACACCTAGAGGCTGTGCTGTCTCTCTCTGCAATTCCACACCCTTTCCACTTTGATTGATAGGGCTGTATGATCACATTTACACTGTCTGGCCCTGACAATCATAGTGGAGAGGGTGCAGCAGTTGCAGAGAGAGCAGAGCCTCTGGGTGTAACGTCAACACCCCCATTGCTCCTAGAGGCTCATTTGCATATATTAAAACACAATTTTTCTCAGCAATGCGGGCACATATGAACATGGGACCAACACAGATGCCTTCAGCTGCCAAGTGCACATGTAACAGGTCAGCCAGTGTCATAGGTACAAATCTGCTGACAGATGTCCTTTAATATTACCACAAGTAAACCCCTAAAATGTGTTTATACTCCTAGGGAACAACTAATGTCATTCTTGCCTAAATGTGTAGGGGCAGGTAAAGAGTTCTCTTATTCTTGTCCAGTGCTATAATTTTGCTCAGAAATGTTTAAAGGGGCATTCCAGTGCAGAGAAAAAAAGTTTTTCCATAAACTGCATATGCTGTAAAAAATAACAGAACATATACGCACTGTTCCCCCGCCACAGGTTGCATAATACTGGGTTAGGTAATAGAGTGACAGAATAAGGGGGATATTTACTAAGCAAACTAACTAGAAGTCTGCCACATATTTTTTGCCAAAAAAGGGCTGTACACAGCTCGATCTAATTTATTATATTTTAGACACTTTTTGCACCTTCTATAATAGTTTTGAAAATTGTCTTAAAAATGGGTGAGGCCAACAGGAGTCAATAAATAGCACGATTTGTATTTTTTATTTTTATTGAAGTTTTGCATTTCTACAATAGACAAACAGCACAAATAATAAGGCATGAAACAGTCATAAAATAAACTAAATAGTGACAGTCAGTTCAAATTTCTGATCATTACATTATTTGGGACTAAGGATGAGCGAATCGACTTCCGATGTTTCATCCGAAGTCAATTCACACAAAACTTCGTTTTAGGCCTCATGCACGCGGCCGTTGTTTGGGTCCGCATCCGAGCCGCCGTTTTTGCGACTCGGGGGCGGACCCATTCACTTTAATGGGGCCGCAAAAGATGGGGACAGCACTCCGTGTGCTGTCCGCATCCGTTGCACCGTTCCGTGGTCCCGCAAAAAAAAAAATAGCATGTCCTATTCTTGTCCGTTTTGAGGACAAGAATAGGCAAGTCTATAATGGGCCGCCCGTTCCGTACCGCAAATTGCGTTAGGCACACGGGCGGCTTCCGTTTTTTGCGTATCCACGGTTTGCGGACCGCATAAAACAGCCATATACTGTATGGAGCAGACTCAGGTTCTGTTCCAAGGACCTCAGACATAGGCATCATGCACACGTCTGTGTCTGCTTTGAGGTCCGCAAATTGAGGGTTCTGCAAAACATGGATACCGCGGCCGTGTGCGTTCCGCATTTTGCGGAACGAAGCGTCTGGCCCACAATTGAGCAGTCCTATCCTTGTCCGTGATATGGACAAGAATAGGATATCTTCTATTTTTTTTTGTGCGGCCACGGAACGGAGTGCCTCTTTTGCTGGACCATTGAAGTGAATGGGTCGGCATCCGACCCGCAAAAAATACAGCTTAGATGCAGACCCAAACCACAGTTATGTGCATGAGACCTTAGGGTCCATTCACACAACCGTATATATATTTTGCGATCCGCAAAAATTTTGATGATGTCCATGTGACATCAGTGTTCCATCAGTTTTTTTTGTGGCTCCATTGTAACAATGCCTATCCTTGTCCGCAAAACAGACAACTGTAGGAAATGTTCTATGTCTTTTGCGGAACAGACATACGGATGTGGACAGCACATGGTGTGCTGTCCACAATTTTTGCGGACCAATTGAAAGGAATGAGTCCGAATCCTTTCTGCAAAAATTGCAGATCGGATGTGGACCAAAGATATGTGTGAATGGGGTCTTAAGGTGCATTCACACGACCGTGCCCAAAACGAATCTTGAAGTACAGAAAATGTTTCATTTTGCAGGTTTTGGAGCTTTTGTTTTTTAAATTATTTTTATTTTTTTTTAAGCAGCTCCAAACGTTGCATGGAAGTACATAGGAAATTTTAACTAGTGCTTTTTTTTCCACACTGCTCAATTCAAAAAGCCACTTTAATGTAAAAAAAAATTGCTAAGTATGCAAAACAGTTTTTAAAAACTCCAGGTGCTAAAACACACTATATGGACAAAGACTGTTCAAAAAATGCCAAAAGAAAAATGTCAGGTCAGGCATTTTTAAGGAAATTTTTTTTTGTCCGAAACAAACCTGTGTGTAAAGGAACTTTTAGGCCTCCTGAACATGAACATATGCTGCCCGTTCTGCGGACCGCAAATTGAATTGAATGGGTCCGCAATCCGGCCGTTCCGCAAAGAGTTAGACATGTTCTATCTTTTTTGCAGAATGGAAGTACGGGACGAAACCCCACGGAAGCACTCCATAGTGCTTCCGTAGGGTTCCGTTCCGTGTTTTTGTTCCGCACCATTCCGCATCTCTGGATTTGCGGACCCATTGAAGCGAATGGGTCCGCATCCGTGATGCGGAATGCACATGGAACGGTGCCCGGGTATTGCAGTCCGCAATATGGGAACGGGCAGAAGGCCTTAGATGGTCAAATATGAGTTGATGAAGAAAGCAAGGACAGCTCTGAAATGGGGGTTTGAATTGTACAAATTTATTAAGGCCTCTTTCACACGGGCGTCATGTATTTGGGCCGGATAAGATGCGGGTGCGCATTAAAATGTTTTACACTCGCGCGAAAAAATCTTGCATTTTCCCGCGCGAGTGCAAAACATTTTAATGCGTTTTGCACGTGCGTGAGAAAAATGTGCATGTTTGTTGTGTAGATTGTATTATTTTCCCTTATAACATGGTTATAAGGGAAAATAATAGCAATCTTAATACAGAATGCATAGTACAATAGGGCTGGCGGGGTTAAAAAAAATGAAATAAAAATTTAACTCACCTTAATACATTTGTTCGCGCAGCCTGGCTTCTCTTCTGTCTTCTTTCTTCAGGACCTGGGTAAAGGACCTTTGATGACATCGCTGCGCTCATCACATGGTCCATCACATGATCCATCACCATGGTGATGGATCATGTGATGGACCATGTGATGAGTGCAGTGATGTCACCACAGGTCCTTTTCCTCCTGCACAGCAAAGAAAAAGAAAGAAGAGAAGCCGGGCTGCGCGAACAAGTGGATTAAGGTGAGTTAAATTATTTAGAATTTTTTTTTAACCCCTCCAGCGCTATTTTACTATGCATTCTCTATTAAGAATGCTGTTATTTTCCCTTATAACCATGTTATAAGGGAAAATAATAATGATCGGGTCGCAATCCCGATCGTCACCTAGCAACCATGCGTGAAAATCGCACCGCATCCGCACTTGCTTGCGGATGCTTGCGATTTTCACGCAGCCCCATTCACTTCTATGGGACCTGCGTTGCGTGAAAAACGCACAAAATAGAGCGTGCTGCGATTTTCACGCAACGCACAAGTGATGCGTGAAAATCACCGCTCATGTGCACAGCCCCATTGGAGTGAATGGGTCCGGATTCAGTGCGGGTGCAATGCGTTCACCTCACGCATTGCACCCGCGTGGAAATCTCGCCCGTGTGAAAGAGGCCTGACAGTGTAAGCCATTTTTTTATGCAAACATGCATGTGAAGTTCTCCAGCCATGAGGTGGTTTATGGAGGAGAAAAGTGTCCAATGACCACCAAATATTCTGGCTTCATCATTTTCACCACTTTACAAAAATATGTATTTTACAATCTTCCCCGACGTGCAGCATTCTGTTTGTTGTCTTTGATTTTTACACTTTCTTATAGGATATGTGTCCGCATTTCATTTCTTTGCATTCCTTTCACTTGATTTTATATGTTTGTTTTTCTTTAATGTCCATTGAATTATGTTTTCAGAGGGCACCCTACAGAACAAGCAGCTCTTCTCCTCCAGCACTGGTAGGGTAGTTCGCCTCATCTGCTGCTTTCATCAGGTTTTCATAAATCAAAATAAAATGATAAATTGCAAAAAAATGAATCACAAGATCTCTGCCACTTGGTGCTTGGAAATGATTCTTTTCATCAGAGCTGCTGTCACAGACTGTCACATTTCCATTCAAAACCACTATAACCACTTTCACATCTAAGCAGACAAGCCGCCAAATACAATGCCTACTAGAAGACACTATACTAGAACTGCCTGATAAGAAAACTATGGAATAAGCATGGTATCAGGGCAATAAAAGCTTTTCAATGGTCTCTTGTACCTTTGCACAATGAATACACAGGGACAACAGAGGTGCAAACAACTCCAGTATAATTACAGTAAAAAGCTGACTCTGATCTCCCATTATTAACGGAGTGCCTCTTTAGCTTCTAGGGCCGACCAAATGCATACAACTGTATGGCATCCGTGCGCTATCCATATTTTTGGTGGATAGCATGCTTACCCATTCATTTCTATTGGGTCATGCACGCATCCATATTTTTGGCGGATCCGAGTGGCCGTTCTTCAAAAAACTATTAGTGGCCCTTATGGTGTAGGTGGGTCCAAATTGACAGGCGGCAGGGCTAACACAAGTAGATGGGGCCAGCAATACCATATTGCAGCACAAAATAGCGCCTCAGCATAGCCAAATATCTCAGTGTAACACAATTAAATGCCCCGGCAGCAGCAAAAGCCACAGTGCAGCACAAAACAATGCCCCAGCAGCACAAGATGTCTCATTCTGTCCTCCTACTCCGGGCAACTTAAGATGGCCATACAGTCGAATTCGGGAATCAGGAGGGCACCTGTGATCCCCAGCAAGGTGTCACTACTTGACGCGCCCATTGTTAATTAACTCTGGGAGCAACAGATCATTACTTACATGAGGAGGGCTGAGGAGGGCTGAGGCAGCCCCCTGGGCATCGGCCCATCGGGAAATTTCTCTGTAGAGTCCATGGCCAATCCGCCCCTGTCTGCATACAAATGTAAATAGGTTGGACCCCTGTACATTTAGGCAGTATCCATACTGGACCCACGTTCTCCCTTTCTACTTGCATTGTGTCCCTTTTACTATAATTTGAATTTAATTTGTCCTAATTGTTTATTAATTTATTTCATGAAAAGATCTGGATGCTTTTTTTTTTTTTTTTACAAAAACAATATTCTTGGGAACAATGAGATACAGAAGGCACCAGCCTTGTACACCACCGTATGTATGATTGTAATACTCTGACTCAGCCATGTTGGGTATGACAATGGATTATTAATCCTGTAGGGCAGGATGGACTGTGTTATGAATGGGGGGTACTAAATATCTGTGATGGACCTTTTCCTCAAAAGGATAGCTACGGGGTGGTTTGGTGGGGCATGTGCCCAGGTGCTTGGTGCCATGGGGGTGCCAATGAGCCCCTTTACCTTAGCCATGGTACTTAGATACAGGGCCAGGGAATTGATAAAGGATAAAGGATAAAGCAAAGCCCAGCTACAACTTTGCTTTCATTAGACACATAACTGCCTGCAATGCCATTTTCACAAACTATTCAGTGTAAAAGATATGTTGGTTATTATACTGTTGACTTGTATACTATTATATACTGACTCAGTTTTCTTTTTCTTATATGTTTTTTGCATGATTACTTGTCTATATTCTGCAGCCTGCTATAGATACAGCAATGTTCGGGCTGGCCAAGAAATCCGCTTATCAGGGCCTGATTATACGTCTCCTACCTGTGTATGGCATATCCAGGGTCCTCCGGGTCACTTGCTGCGACTGCGTCTCAAGTGGACACGTTCTGATTGCAGGGATCGTCTGGCCATGTACGATGCAGCCGCCCCACTTGATACTCACATCATCACTTCGTAAGTCTTTCTAATAGTTGCTGATGTCCTGGGTGCTGTATATGATTTAGTAGATTACCGCAAATCAAATTAGTAATAAGAAAAATAGTAATAAGTGGCAACAGCTGATACAGGTGACATGACTTCATGGCTACAAAGCTAATCACATGTATTCTCTGGATACTTTAAGGGAATCCGTCATCTACATCTAACACTATAAACTGCAGTAGCACATGGGTAGTACATGTAATCCTTTATCAGGAATGATGGGCTTACACTAAGAAGGTCTCCGATCGTCTCCGTTTTCTGACATTTTAATACGGATGACCTATTCTCTGGATAGGCCATCAGTATCTGATCGGTGGGGGTCTAATACCAGGGACCACGCCAATCAACTGTTTGAGAAGACACCGGCGCTCCTGTGAGAACAGCCTTCTCTCAGCTTTTCCTAGGCCAGTGACAACACGTTCATCCGTCAAAAGGCCTAGAAAAAGTGAATGGGGCTGAGCTGCAATACCAAGCACAGCCGCTATACAATGTATGGCGCTGTGCTTGGTGAGCTGTGAGAAGGCAGCGGCGCTCACTGGAGTGCCAGTGCCTTTAGAAACAGCTGTTGGGTGGGGGTCCTGGAGACGCCACATATGGGGTGAAACATGTCGGGGGATCTCGGATCTCTTTTTAAATACAAAAGCATTAGTGTTGTGAAACAAGGGGGCTGACCTGCAGGCGTCCCACTGAATCTAATTTTGCGAAATAGAATTGAGAATCATAATGGAGGATATTTAGGAAATAGATTGTTTGGAGAAAGCTAGCTCAAATTGGGCAGGGAACGAGTATTAAATTGTCAGCTGTGATATCTAGAAAGTGAGTTGAACAGTGTAACAAACTATCATACTAATAATAAATAATGTTGCCAACAGAAAGCAACTGATTATTAGAGCTTTTCAGTACTCTCAGGAAATAAGCAGAATGTTTACATAATACATAAAAGGTGTTCTAACAAAGCAGCTGCTAATCAATCTTCTTCTATCTATTTCAATTTTTTATTATTATTTATTTATTATAATATATATATGCAGTACAGACCAAAAGTTTGGACACACCTTCTCATTCAAAGAGTTTTCTTTATTTTCATGACTATCAAGGCATCAAAACTATGAATTAACACATTTGGAATTATATACATAACAAACAAGTGTGAAACAACTGAAAATATGTCATATTCTAGGTTCTTCAAAGTAGCCACCTTTTGCTTTGATTACTGCTTTGCACACTCTTGGCATACTCTTGATGAGCTTCAAGAGGTAGTCCCCTGAAATGGTCTTCCAACAGTTTTGAAGGAGTTCCCAGAGATGCTTAGCACTTGTTGGCCCTTTTGCCTTCACTCTGCGGTCCAGCTCACCCCAAACCATCTCGATTGGGTTCAGGTCCGGTGACTGTGGAGGCCAGGTCATCTGGCGCAGCACCCCATCACTCTACTTCATGGTCAAATAGCCCTTACTTTCAAAGTTTTCCCAATTTTTCGGCTGACTGACTGACCTTCATTTCTTAAAGTAATGATGGCCACTCGTTTTTCTTTACTTAGCTGCTTTTTTCTTGCCATAATACAAATTCTAACAGTCTATTCAGTAGGACTATCAGCTGTGTATCCACCTGACTTCTCCTCAACGCAACTGATGGTCCCAACCCCATTTATAAGGCAAGAAATCCCACTTATTAAACCTGACAGGGCACACCTGTGAAGTGAAAACCATTTCAGGGGACTACCTCTTGAAGCTCATCAAGAGAATGCCAAGAGTGTGCAAAGCAGTAATCAAAGCAAAAGGTGGTTACTTTGAAGAACCTAGAATATGACATATTTTCAGTTGTTTCACACTTGTTTGTTATGTATATAATTCCACATGTGTTAATTCATAGTTTTGATGCCTTCAGTGTGAATCTACAATTTTCATAGTCATGAAAATAAAGAAAACTCTTTGAATGAGAAGGTGTGTCCAAACTTTTGGTCTGTACTGTATATATATATATATATATATATATATATATATATATATATATATGGAAGATGAAGACGCAGCACACTGTCGGTTGGGTGCAAAATCAGGCCAATGTGAACCAGCACCAAGGTCCCATTCAATAAGAAGTAAGAAGCCAACAGCACACCATTAAGATAAAAAAAACATGTGTGGTTTATTCACCCAGTGTCATGTAGCGACGTTTCAACCGCTTGTTGCGGTCTTTCTCAAGCTATGTGTACATGTATTACAACAACAATATATAAAGGTGTGTCAATTCATAATACAAAAAGTCCAATTAGCATTGAAATAAGCTAAATTCATAGCAAATTACATTAAAAAAACTACAGGCTCATCAGCATCGATGTGGGAAATACATGATTGAAATAAAGTGACAGTACCTCTTAAACAGTACATGATATATAGTAACAATACATAATGAGATATAATTGATAATTAAAAAATACAGGTGTACCCAATACATAATGTTAATTAAAAACTCACAAAGTCAGCTGGTAAACTGCGCGTGCCGAGCATAATGGTCTTGAAGGCATCCACATTCGGTTACCGCGCATGCGCGAAGATCAATGGATCTCGCGATATCTCCGGCGCAAGGAAACTCGAGCAATAGTGGCCACCCAATGTAAAGTCATGTGATCCTTGTCACATGATCCAGATAGAGACAGGTAAACAAAGCTATGGGGATGACATAGCTCCTGATGGACAGACAATACACAAACAATACACAAACAAACAGCGCTGCCCCTCTCACATGTGGAGTTGGCAGCGTCGGCGCTAGAGGTGCAAGAAACAGCTGATTAAGTTACCTAGGCCACTCCCACAGAGGGCGGAAGCAATCCCCAAGACAGCCAAAAGCGGGGCTAAAAATGTGGTTACCTAAGTAAACCACCGCCCCCTCACTGCCGCCCACTCCAGGGACGATCCGTTATCAGTGTCAACACAGTAGAATTTACATAGGAATAATTTGGCGGTTAATGAAGCCACAAGCAGGTACATATATATATATACTAAGAGCAGACTATTAGTCTTACAGATAACGAGCAGAATTAAGATACATGAGCCCAAATTAATGAGCCCAAACATATGCAGGTTCCATATTGTAGTACCAAATTAAAACAATAGGGATAACAATAGGGAGCGAGAAGTTGTTTTTACGGATGATAATGTCAGGTGGACACAACACGTCAATTTATGGTTACGTTTTATTGATGACGTGTTCATCTTATGGTCAGGGGAAAAATTAGACTTTGATGACTTCGTGCAGGTTTTAAATATAAATGAGATGGGACTTTTTCTCACCTCAGAGATCCATATGGATAAGATTGACTTTCTTGACTTGACAGTGTTTAAGGACCAGGAGGGATGCCTAGGAACCCGTCTCTTCCGAAAGAAGACTGACACAAATAGTCTGCTGCAGTGGGACAGTTACCATCTGGGGTCCCTTAAAAAAGGCATCCCAAAGGGGCAATATTTGCGGTCACGGCGCAATTGCTCCAAGGTATCGGACTATTTAATGGCAGCAAAGGACTTACAACAGAGGTTTCGGAGGAGAGGGTACCCACAACATGTTTTGGCGAAGGCACATCAGCACTCACTGGCAGCTGACCGTAATACTTTATTGGTTCCACGGTTGAAACAACCAGATGATGACAAAGTACGCATTATTGCAACCTTTGATGATGCTCATGAGACCGTTCGGGCTACCCTTACCCAATTCTGGGGAATTTTACAATCGGACCCAGATGAGGGTCACCTAGTGGGTAATGAACCAAGCATCACATATTGCCGGGGAAAAAACCTACGGGATAGGTTGGTGCATGGATTATATCAATCCCCTGTTGCATCCACCTGGTTGGGTACTAGACCTGTGGGCACATTTCGGTGCAGCGGATGTGTTGCATGTAGTGTCATCAAAACAGGAAGTATTTTTACGAGCACGGTCACGCAAAAATGATATACGATCAGATCTTTTATTAATTGCAAAACCAGTGGCATTGTGTACTTGGCAACTTCAGGAAGGACTCTCTGGCTTACACCCGTTGCCAACCCAGCTGTGTGTATAGCTTAGCAAGGGTTTGTCCTTATTGTGATTAATTTGCAATAGTGATTCACTCTCTTTCTATTTTAATGTGAAATAATAAAGTTTATGTTTTAATATACACATATACAAACGTTCTATTCATCAGTGAAAGTATACTGTCGATATCTTTTAACGACACACACAAACATTAAATGAAATAGATACGATGATAAAAAAGACATCTTCTTTTTATTGTAGCGGTGGTGTGTGAAAGTTAACACAACCACCGCCATAATATATCTATACCTAAATAATAATACCATTAATACATACAGAACATTTTAAAAAAACAACACACTAATGTTTTTTTTTTAAATTATTATTACCAAAGGCTTTTGAAAAAATATAACACAGAGAAAAAGATAACACAGAGAGATATAAAGATATATTATCTTGTCTTGTGTTTATTTTAAAATAATATAATAAAGGTTATTTTTTTTAAAAGAAAGAGAATAAATAATTAGGCCTAAAACAGAATTGGTGTAGCCCTCGGCTATTGATTTATGTTCATTTTCAAAACATTATGGGCCAAAAGGGTCATTCTTTTCTAAAATTAGCTGCCTTTACATGCAACGATCACCTCCACAGTATGAGGGCGAGTGATGGCTGCTGCGATCGCTTGTCCTCATACAAAATAATTGTTCCCGGGCAGGAGAGTGCTGTTTGTTTAGACATATCAACAGTGTTTCTCCTGATGCAACAACCCCTTTAATCCAAATAATGTATTGCCCTTATGTATTTCTCTTGATCCTCTTTGAAATGTTTCTACACCTTGATTGGAGTCCACCTGTGGTAAATTCAGTTGATTGGACATGACTTGGAAAAATACAGCCCTGTCTATGTAAGGTCTCACAGCTGACAATGCATATCAGAGCAAGAACAAAGCCACGAGGAGAAAATAACTGCCTGTAGTGTTCAAAGACATGAACGTGTGAAGGCACAGATCTGGAGAAGGGTACAAAAATTTCTGGTGGGCTGAAAATTTCCAAAAGCACAGTGGCCTCCATAATTCTTGAATGGAATAAATTTGGAACAACCAGGACTCTTCCTAGAGATGGCCGCTGGGGAAGAAAGGATTTGGCAAGTAAGGTAATCAAGAACCCAATGGTCACTCTCGCTGAGCTCCAAAGATCCTGTGTGTAGATGGAAAAAACTTCCAGAAGATCAACCATCACCACAGCACTCTATGACAGAATAGCCAGAAAGAAGCCTCCCCTCAGTAAAAGACACATGAAAGCCCTTCTAGAATTAGCAAAAAAGCACCTAAAGGACTCTCAGTGTCACGAATACAGGGGAGGGGAGGGACACAGATCTATTCCTCAAGGCTATGGAGAGGGAAAAGGTCATCTCCTAGGAAGCCCCTAAACCTGGCCCTGACTCCTGTCAATATGTATAGACCCTGAAGGTGGGAAAATACATGCACCGGAACCTAAACCCTAGGAGTCCTGAAATCCCCTAGGTAGTGGCAGGGAATGAGACTACTGGTTCCTTTCCAGGTGAACGAACCAGCGTCTCCCTGAGGCCTAGCAACAACAAGCACTGGGAAACAACCAAATATAAAGAGCAGTGCAACTTATCTTATAGAAAATGGATGAGCAGGAACACAGGTAAGGTCCACACGCCAACTCTTTCAAATCCAAGCAGAGAATATCAACCGCATGGTATGAAGTGTGAGACCAAACTAAGTAGCGAATGCAGTAATGACCACGGGCTGCACCTGACAAGAGGTGTGGTCATTACTAAACCACAACACTGAGAATCAAGAGACTGTCAGTTAACTTCACATGTAGTCAGTCTCTCCGATCTTCTAACCTCTGTCACAGAAGGTACCGTGACAGTACCCCCCCCCCCCCTTCTACGGGTGACCTCCAGACACCTAGGACCGACCTTATCCGGATTAGCCCTGTGCCGCTGGAATCCACATTCTCTCGTCTGGACCGTAACTGTTCAAGTGAACAAGATACTGGAGGGATCTACGGAGAATTCAGGAGTCCACTATCCTGGCGATCTGAATTTCAATATTACCGTCCACCATGACAGGAGGGGGTGGCAGGGAGGACGGTTCAGCAGGTTTGACATATCTTTTCAGTAATGATTTTTGGAAAACATTATGAATCTTTAAAACCTGTGGAAGGTCAAGACGAAAGGCTACCGGGTTAATAATGGCAGAGATCTTATATGGACCAATAAACCTTGGGCCCAACTTCCACGAAGGTACTTTCAATTTAATGTTTCTTGTGGACAGCAACACAGAATAACCTACTCTCAGGTCCAGACCACTCATACTTCTCTTGTCAGCCATTCATTTAAACTTCTTACCCATCTTTTCAGATTATTTTGAATTTTATGCCAAATAGATGACAAAGAAGAGGAAAATCTTTCCTCTTCAGGTATACCAGAAATCTCAATACCAGAAAATGTGCCAAACTGCAGATGGAACCGATATGACCCCAAAAACAGCAACTTATCAGTGGACTCCTGCCTACGGTTATTTATGGCGAACTCGGCTAAAGACAAAAAAGAAGACCACTCCTCCTGATTCTCTGAGACAATACATCTCAGATAAGTCTCCAGATTCTGGTTAGTGTGCTCAGTCTGTCCGTTCGACTGAGGGTAAAAGGCCGAAGAGAAAGACAATTGTACCCCCAAACGAGTGCAAAACGCCTTCCAGAATCTGGAAACAAACTGAGTCCCCCTACCAGACACCATATCAGAGGGAACACCATGTAGCTTCACGATGTTGTCAACAAACACTTGTGTGAGAGTTTTAGCATTAGGTAGCCCTGGTAATGCTACAAAGTGCGACATCTTACTGAAGCGATCAACAACCACCAGAATCACCGTTTTTCCTGTGGAATTGGGCAAATCTGTGATAAAGTCCATGGACAAATGAGTCCAAAGTCTGGACGGGATGGACAACGGAAGTAGAGATCCTGAAGGCCGAGTATGTATCACCTTAGCACGTGCACAAGTACTACAGGCTGACACATAGCCCTCCACACATTTACACAACTCCAGCCACCAGAATCTACAAGAGATGAGATCGACCGTGGATCTGCTCCCAGGGTGTCCTGTAAGAACTGTATAGTGATACTCCTCGAACACCTTGTGCCGTAATTCAGAAGGAACAAACAACTTTCCTGGAGGACAAGAATCCGGTGCATCTCCCTGGGCCTCCAACACCTCTGCCTCAAGGTCGGGATAAAGAGCGGATATTACTACCCCTTCAGACAAGATAGTACCAGGATCTTCCGAATCACCCCACCCAGGAAAGCTACGCGACAAGGCATCTGCCTTGACGTTCTTAATCCCAGGGCGATAGGTGATAATGAATTAAATCTGGTAAAAAAACAATGACCATCTGGCCTGCCTTGGGTTCAGACGTTTAGCCGACTCCAGGTAAGACAGATTTTTGTGATCGGTAATTAAAGTAATGGGGTGAACCGCTTCTTCCAACCAATTACACCATTCCTCAAAAGCCAACTTAATGGCCAGCAATTCTCTATTGCCTACGTTTTAATTTATTTCAGCAGCCGAGAGTTTCCTAGAGAAGAAAGCACATGGGCGCCATTTGCTAGGTGAAGAACCCTGCGACAAGACTGCTCCTAACCCCTACCTCAGATGCGTCAACCTCCACAATAAATGGCTGTGACACATCCGGCTGCACCAGTAGAGGAGCAGACGCAAAACACTTCTTCACTGCTGAAAAGGCTTGTAATGCCGCATCAGACCAAACTGAGACATCCGCACCTGTCCTAGTCATGTTCATTAAAGGTTTAACTACGGTAGTAGTTGGTGAACCCCAAAAATCGCATAAGCGCTTTCAGATTTTCGGGTCGATCCCAGTCCAACACCGCACAGACCTTTTCAGGATCCATACGAAAACCTGAAGAAGAGAGTAGGTAACCCAGGAATTGTACTTCCAGAAATGCAAATATACACTTCTCCATCTTAGCATACAATTTATTATCCCTTAGGATCTGTAACACTTGTCTCACTTGATCCTGATGAGTGTCCATGTCTGAAGAATAAATTACTATATCATCCAGATACAGCACAACAAACCTGCCCACCAGATGATGAAAGATGTCATTAATGAAATGTTGAAAAACTGCAGGGGCATTGGTTAACCCAAAAGGCATGACCATATTCTCAAAATGACCCTCTGGGGTATTAAAGGCCATCTTCCATTCGTCCCCCTCCTTGATCCTTACCAGATTATATGCCCCCCTCAAATCCAGTTTAGAGAACACTTTGGCACCGACAATCTGATTAAACAAATCTGGAATCAAAGGAAATCTAGACATGGCCTAAGAGTTCCGTCCTTTTTCTTAACAAAGAAAAACCCTGCATCAACTGGGGATTTGGACGGACTAATATGTCCCTTAGCCAAACTCTCGGTGATATACTCTCACATGGCTGCTCTTTCGGGTTCAGAAAGATTATACAACTGAGATTTTGGCAATTTAGCTCCAGGAATAAGGTTGATAGGGCAATCATACTCTCGATGTGGGGGCAACTCCTGGTCTCGACTTTCAGAGAATACATCCGCAAAATCAGAAATAAACAAAGGTACAACTTTAATGGTTACAACAGAAAGCGATGTGCTAAGACAGTTGTCTATGCAATAATCACTCCAATCAAGAATCTGTCTCGCTTGCCAATCGATGGTAGGATTATGTTTACTTAACCATGGTAAACTTAGCACCACCGGAGCAGGCAGACCCTCCATCACAAAACACGAGTTGGATTCTTGATGAAAATCACCCACCTTTAAACGGATGTCCTGCACAATTTGTGATAAACATTTTTGAGTGAGTGGAGCGGAATCAATTGCAAACACAGAAATATGTTTGTCTAATGCATTTGTTGTCAAACCATGCATACGAACAAACTGACCATCAACTAGGTTAACCCCTGCCCCACTGTCAATAAACACCTAAATTCCCACAGTTTTGGAGTCTAGCTCCACCTCGGCCGACAGGAGAAATTGGGTACTACCAGTAAATGAAAAAAGGAAGTTTTCTGGCTCCCCACCCACACCTACAATAGTAAGCTGGTGATTAAATGTTTTTTTTTGTTTTCACCTTGACGCTGAATGTACGGAAATATATTCACAAAATGTCCCTTCTTTCCACAACAAAAACAGACTCACTTCATAGGCCAACGCGACCTACAGCCTCTCAGATAGCCCCTTATAGAATTGGCTATGGAGAGCAGGATCATTCCACTCTATATCCGTAGATCATCTCTTAAATTCAGAGCAATAGGTCTCCGCGGAGTGCTCTCCCTGCCGTAAACCACGTAATTTGGTCTCAGCCTGAGAGATCCGATCCGGGTCATTGTAAATAAGACCCAAGGCTCTAAAAAATTATTCTACCAACTGGAGGAACTGTGATACGGTCGGCAGAGAAAAAGCCTTAGACTGGGTGTCACCTTTAAGCAATGAAATGATCATACCCACATGTTGACTCTCATCCCCAGAAGAGTACAGATGCAGCTTAAAGTACAATTTACACGACCCCCTGAACCGAATGAAATTGTCGCTACCCCCGGAAAATCTGTCCGGGAGGGCAACCTTAGGTTCAGGGCAGGCCTGGTACCCACCACCGGGACCAGCTGCCTGTGGTCTCTGGATCTGCAAGACGGTCGCGCAGAGGTCAGCTACCTCCAAAGACAGACCCTGCAGCTGTCTGACCACTGCAGACATAGGATCCATAGCTGCACTGATCCGAACAAAATGGCGGTTTTAGACAGTTGATAATGTCATGAATACAGGGGAGGGGCACAGAACTAGGCCTCAAGGCTACGGAAAGGGAAAAGGTCACCTCCTAGGAAGCCCCTAAACCTGGCCCTGACGCCTGTCAGTATGTATAGACCCTGAAGGTTGGAAAATACATACGCCGAAACCTAGACCCTAGGAGCCCTGAAATCCCCTAGGTAGTGGCAGGGAATAAGACTACTGGTTCCTTCCCAGGTGAACAAACCAGCGTCTCCCTGAGGCCTAGTTACAACAAGCACAGGGGAACAACCAAATACAAAGAGCAATACAACTTATCTTATAGAAAATGGATGA
Organism: Bufo bufo; assembly: GCF_905171765.1. NCBI lineage: Eukaryota > Metazoa > Chordata > Amphibia > Anura > Bufonidae > Bufo > Bufo bufo. The sequence continues at coordinate 170,601,882 of NC_053397.1, forward strand.
GCAGGAACACAGGTAAGGTCAACACACCAACTCTTCCAAATCCAAGCAGAGAATATCAACCGCATGGTATGAAGTGTGAGACCAAACTAAGTAGCGAATGCAGTAATGACCACGGGCTGCACTTGACAAGAGGTGTAGTAATTACCAAACCACAACACTGAGAATCAAGAGACTGTCAGTTAACTTCACATGCAGTCAGTCTCTCCGATCTTCTAACCTCTGTCACAGACGGTACCATGACACTCAGAGTGTGAGAAACAAGATTCTTTGTTCTGATGGAGCCAAGATTGAACTTTGTAGCCTCAATTCTAAGCATCATGTTTGAAGGAAACCAGGCACTGTCCAATACCATCCTTACAGTGAAGCATGGTGGTGGCAGTATCATGCCATGGGGGTGTTTTTCAGTGGCTGGGACAGGGAGAATGGTCAGGGTTGAGGGAAAGCTGAATGGAGCAAAATACAGAGATATTGTTAATAAAAAAAACTGATCTAGTGTGCTCTTGACCTCGCACTGGACTGAAAGTTTACCTTCCAACAAAATAATCATATTAAGCACACAACCAAGACAACGCATGAGTGGCTTAGGAACAATTCTGTGAATGTCCTTGAGTGGCCCAGCCAAAGCCCTGACATAAACCCAATCGAACATCTCTGAAAACAACTGAAAATGGACACATCCAACCTGACAGAGCTCGAGAGGAACTGCAGAAAATCCTCAAATTCCCAAGAAGACTGGAGGCTGTAACCACTGCAAAAGGTGCTTCAATTAAGTAGTGAGTAAAGGGTCTGAATGAATGATGGAAATTCAGTATTTTAGTTTTTCCTTTTCAATAAATAGGCAAAGAGGTTGAATTACAACATTGAGGGACAATTATCAAGATTGGTGTACCTATACCCATGACATGTGGCAAATTTATTAAGAACTGTAGAATTACTGGACCATAGAAGTCCAATAGATATGCAGACAAAATGGAGGGCTCAGACCAACAACCAAGGTCAAGATAAGTTCAATTTATTCCAAGACAATGTGTTTCGGGGTACATGACCCCTTTATCAAGTCTGATGGATTCCCTAAGGAGTCCCTAGTCCCACGCGGTCTGTGTCTGAGACCTGAAAGTCCCTTTAAGAATGATGTTGACTTTACAAATGATTGGGACAATTATCTTTTAGATTGTTCTAGAGGGCTGATGAGACGTTTAAGTGCCAAACGTGAATCTTTGTGCAACACACTTAAAGAACAGATTCACCTACAAACCAACCATTTAACCCAATACAATAAACATGCTGATTATATCAAATACGATAGATTGATTACAGGTCGATTACTTCAGCATGAACGCGACACCATCGCTAAAAAATCCTCCAAACTTGCTAGGGATAGATACGACTTTCTCAATGATGGTGTCAAGTTTTGGCTTAAGGCAAAGCCCAAACCCGAACCCCCCATAAAACACCTGCCCAATCCACATATGGCCTCTGGGACCCAGAATTCCCTCACAGCTCACGCCAAACCACATGTCAGTCATCCCCAGACATACACCAGATTCCATAGCAACCGTCCAACCCGTGGAACCGAATGGCATCCTCTCGCTGCGGCCATTCATTCACGCACCCCAGTACCCAAAACTCCGGTCCCAAGGAAGCCATTTCCCACTACCACCAGTGCACCAGCGCCGGAAGCGTTCCCCCCCCACCATTCTTCCCCCAGATGCAGGCACTGAGGGATCCTCTCCCCACGTCCCTGGCACTGCCACTCCCACCCCGTTGGCAATAGCAACTCCGATGCAGTCCTCTGCACCCACCAGACTTTCCGAGTCTTTTTCCATTCCATATTCTCCATCCAGTCTCCCTCAAGGTTGCCCCCTCAACCTTCCTCCCACCTCCTTTCCATCGGTGCCTTCAGCCTCACACCCTGTTGGGACCGACTCCATCATTTTTGAGGACTCCTTACTCACCACTCATGATGGAAGTCTCTCGGAAGCTTTATCTACACCATCCAACCTCACAGCCAACCAGTCGGTGTCTTTTTTACCGCTGCCCGGGGCCCTGACCCCGGAAGCAACGTACACCCTAAGACAACCTGCAGGCAACACTACAATAATCACAGATTTTTTCAAACCAGCAACAAAACAACATCAGAAGGGTCTAAAAAGAAAAAATGCCGAAGAGGGCGGAGAGGAGGATCTTCGAATAGAATCAACAACAGAAGTAAGAACCATGAAGGAGAACACACAGAACTATCAAGGCTTTAAGAGGAACAAAACCACTCAACAGTAAAAATCTTCAACCTCTCTAAGTTCAGCCTCACCTCTGCACAAACATCTGTACTCCAAAAGGGCCTGTCGTTCTGCCCACTGAGAAATTTAACCTGAACCTGAACACCTTCATTAGGAACGTTACTCTTCAAAGACATTTTGCCATCGAAGCTAGACAATGTAAGAACGACAAATGAGAAAACAGCCCGAGAAAAATAGATTCTCCATCTACCATCCATACTGACCTAAAACCAAAATCAACGTTTAACCCTCTTCATCATAGAGGGAATCACATCAATACTTTCTTCTCATTAATATTTGATGATATGAGAAAAATCAATGTTAATACCAAAACAAAGAAAAATCTAACTAAGGAAGAAAAGCAGGCATTGGAGGAATTAAACAAGAATGATCTTCTGGTCATTCGGAATGCGGACAAAGGAGAAGGAATAGTATTGCAAAATAAAGAGGACTACGTAAAAGAAGCCAATAGGATCCTGGGAGATCCATCCTCGCCAACCCGCTAACTGAGGATAAAAGGAACCTTGATAGTCTGCTGAAACAAGCTGAGGAAGACCTCATTTTAACAAAAAAAGAGAGGTAATATATAACAATAGACCATCTGTGGCGAAAACAACCTTGCCACTGGGTGCTGGAGAAGCCTGGTTGCCAGCCTCTTGCCCCAGGATTATGGGCCCTCTCATCAGCCCATGCTAAACTTAAACCCCATGGCGATTTGACTGTGTTTGTGGCATCTGAACGCTGTTTGGATATATTGAGGGCTCAGATCCAAGCCATCTGGGGATATGTTAAATGTCTATATTTACTGTAATGGTTGGGACATTGTATATTTGAATAGTGATGTCTGTCCTATTGTCCCCACGTGTGTATTGGCGATTTTCCCTTTGTCCTGAGAGATAATTGAATTACTCCTCGGTTGTCTCCAGGACAGAAGACATTGTTTAAAACTATGTATTCTTCTACCTGTGATAATTACATCAACCCATTGTGTAAGGTAATTGTACAGGGAGTGCAGAATTATTAGGCAAGTTGTATTTTTGAGGATTAATTTTATTATTAAACAACAACCATGTTCTCAATGAACCCAAAAAATAATTCTGCACTCCCTGTATCTCAGGCAGAGGGGAGGATTTTGTATGGGAGTGTTTAAAAGGTTTCTACCACCACATTTTGACCTAATTAGCTGTCAGACACTAGCGATCTGCTAGTGTCTGCTCTACCTAACCATGCTATTGTAATTCCTTTCTCTGCAGCGGTTACCCTAAAAAACGTAGTTTTATTGGTATGCAAATGAGCCTCTAGGTGCTATGGGGGTGTCTTTTCAGCACCTAGAGGCGCCGTCCACTCACCATTTCTGCCGCCCAGCGCGCTCCAGCCCGCCCCTCTCCTCTAGATCGACAGCCTACTCGCGCCTGCGCCGTGTGCTTCTGTATTCGGCGCAGGCGCAGTGAAGATGCCGGTGCAGGGAGACAGTCACTGCGCCTGCGCCGAATACAGAAGCACACGGCGCAGGCGCGAGTAGGCTGTCGATCTAGAGGAGAGGGGCGGGCTGGAGCGCGCTGGGCGGCAGAAATGGTGAGTGGACGGAGCTTCTAGGTGCTGAAAAGACGCCCCCATAGCACCTAGAGGCTCATTTGCATACCAATAAAACTACGTTTTTTAGGGTAACCGCTGCAGAGAAAGGAATTACAATAGCATGGTTAGGTAGAGCAGACACTAGCAGATCGCTAGTGTCTGACAGCTAATTGGTTCAAAATGTGGTGGTAGAAACCCTTTAAACTGTAAAGCTGTAAAGGATTGGCTGCTACGTCATGTCCTCAGTTCCCAACCAGGTCCACGGGGGTGGTAACCTTGTTGGAAAATGTGTATAAGTCAATGCTTGTGTGTTCAATAAAGAGTTTCTGATTTACATTCAATATAGAGCCTCGTCTCATGTGTATGGGGATTGCTATACGCTGTATACTCCCCTGGCTATAATTCCTAGCTCTAGTAAGAGCTGTTCCTGCTCTCTGGATTTAGGAGAGGTTCACCCACTGGAGCCTGGAGCCTTGTCGTAGGTCCAGGGTGGGTAGGAGACGGTGAGACCTCAACCAAGCCTCGGCGGTTCGTGGGGTCTGCAGTGCTTATGGTGTCAGTGGAGTGCTTGGAGTCCTCAGGAAGCACTAGGATCATTCATCGATGGAGGTACCCGGTCGGGGTGCTAGGAGATCCGTTACACCATCCAAATACAGCATTATTTTATCATTTACCGAAAATTTATAAGGATGTCAAGAACCCACTGGGCAGACCCTTTATTTCTGGGATCAACTCACTGACAAGTAACCTTTCCCACTGTGTAGATATATTTCTACAGAAATATGTAGTGAATCTCCCCTCCTTTTTAAGAGATTGCTCTCAGCTAATTACATTACTAAAATACATCACCTGGGAACCTTCTTACAGCTGGTTGACTTTGGATGTGGTAGCGTTGTACTCCAACATCCCACATGAAGCAGGAATTAATAAGACGTGCTTCTACTTGGAGACAGATAGCCTCCTCTCCAAGACACACCAAATTTTCATCTTGGACGCAATCCATTTTATTTTAACACACAACGTATTCTCATTTGAGGGCAAAATATACAAACAGCGGAATGGTACCGCAATGGGGATGCGTTTCGCACCAAGTTTTGCAAATTTATATATTGGCCGTTTCGAGAAGGAATACATCTACAGTGGACACCCCTGGAAAGAAAAAATCGGTATATTGACGATTTAATCCTTATCTGGAAGGGCAGCAAAGAAGAGGCCCAGACCTTTATTTCATATCTGAATACTAACACATGGAACCTCAGACTTACAGCAAACTGTTCAACCACCTCTATTGAATACCTTGACTTGAGCCTCTATCCAAGTAACAAAACAATCATGTCCAAGACTTTTTTCTTAAAAGTGGACAGTATCAGTTACTTGGACTACAAAAGTGTGCATAATAAAAAATGGAAAGACAACATTCCATTTAGCAAGTTCAAAATATTAAGAAGAAACTGCACTACCATGAGTGACTTTGTTGCACAAAGTCAAATTTTATGCTCAAGATTCATTAGTAAAAAATATCCCGGAGGCATCATTGAAGGCGCATTCATGCGGGCTAACAGGCAGAGTCAGAAAGATTGCCTGACAACTAAAGACAAATCTGGAGAACATTTTGAAATTTAAATCTTCCTTTATCACAACATTTAATCCGAATCACGAGGTCTTGAGGAACATCTTAACAAAACATTGGAACATATTAAGAAATGACCCCTTTCTCAAGGAAGCCATTCCACCAAAACCCCAGATCACTTTTAGAAGGGCTAGGACACTGAAGAATTTATTAGATCCTAACAAACTGAAAAAGAAAGGGCCGACAGCTACAACTGTCTCAGGATTTTTTCCAGACCGCTCGGGCAGTTATAAATGCAATCACGCCCAGTGCAAATGTTGCACCAGTATCTCCAACCGGACCAAAAAATTTAAGAGCAATGTAACAGGAGAAGAATTTCAAATAAAGAGCTTCATGAACTGCTCTTCTTCATTTATCGTGTATCTCGCCGAATGTTAACCGCCTCACGTCCGCCCATAGGATATAAACGTCCTATGGGTGGACGTCTATTTCTGACAGCACGTTTTAAAACGTCCTGTCAGAAATAGCAGCTGCACGCTAATCGTGCAGCTGCTGATCGGGTTGCCCGCTGTCAGTGACAGCAGGGCAACCCAGAGATAAGGCAGGGACAGTGCCCAGGTGTCCCTGCCTTCACGATCGCTGCAGACACAGCGCTCACCGAGCGCTGTGTCTGCAGAGCAGGAAGCGCTGTGCGCTTCCTGTTCCGGCCCGGCGGTCATGTGACCGCCGGGACCGGAGAGTGCAGGGGCTGTGTGAGGTCTCTCAGAGACCTCGATCAGCCCTGCTGTGAGGCTGTACAGCGCAGGATTGCTGCTGTACAGCCTCTATAGGGGTGTATTTGTCCTGTAACTGGGGCTACTATCTCAGCCCCAGTTACAGGAGAAATCAACAGTGGAAAAAAAAAAAAAAAAGTGAAGTAAATGTCCCCCAGAGGTCTTGTATGACCTTATGGGGGACGAAAAGTGTAAAATAAAATAAAAATAATATAAAGTGTTGAAAAAATAAAATAAAAAAAAGGTTCACATGTAAAAAAAAAAAAAAAATCCCAAGTAAGGAATAAAAAAAAAAAAAAAAAATAGAAAAAATTAAATAAAATAGATATATTTAGTATTGCCGCGTCCGTAAAAACCAGCTCTATAAAAATATCACATGACCTCTCGGGTGAACACCGTAAAAAATAAATAAAAAAAACTGTGTCAAAACAAGCAATTTTTGTCACCTTGCATCACAAAAGGTGCAACACCAAGTGATCAAAAACGCGTATGTCCCACAAAATGGTACCAATAAAACCGTCACCTCATCCCGCAAAAAATGAGCCCCTACATAAGAAAATCTCTCAAAAAATAAAAAAACTATAGCTCTTAGAACATGGAGACACTAAAACATCATTTTTTTGGTTTCAAAAATGCTATTATTGTTTTAAAGTGAAACAAATAAAAAAAAGTATACATATTAGGTATTGCCGCGTCCGTAAAAACCAGCTCTATAAAAATATCACATGACCTAACCCCTCGGGTGAACACCGTAAAAAATAAATAAAAAAAACTGTGTCAAAACAAGCAATTTTTGTCACCTTGCATCACAAAAGGTGCAACACCAAGTGATCAAAAACGCGTATGTCCCACAAAATAGTACCAATAAAATCGTCACCTCATCCCGCAAAAAATGAGCCCCTACATAAGAAAATCTCTCAAAAAATAAAAAAACTATAGCTCTCAGAACATGGACACATTAAAACATAATTTTTTGGTTTCAAAAATGCTATTATTGTGTAAAACTTTAATAAATGAGAAAAAGTATACATATTAGGTATCGCCACGTCCGTAACAATCTGCTCTATAAAAATGTCACTTGACTGAACCCCTCAGGTGAACGCTGTAAAAATAAATAAATAGAAACTGTGCTAAAACAACCAATTTTTTGGTCACCTTGCCCCATAAAGTGTTATAATGAATGATCAAAAAATCATATGTACCCAAAAATAGTACTAATAAAACTGGCACCTTATCCCCTAGTTTCCAAAATGGGGTCACTTCTTGGGAGTTTCTACTGTAAGTAGGGTTGTCCCGATACCGATACTAGTATCGGTATCGGGACCGATTCCGAGTTTTCTCGGCGGTACTCAGCCGCCGATACCCCGCCCCGATACATAAATAGAATACTATGGGCGTAACTATGGGCGGGGCCCGGTGCAGTCACTGTACTCTTACACCGGGCCCCGCCGCTCACCGAAGTATTTATAAACGTGAATCCTTATCCTGTTGTTAAGTTGAACTAACGCTGCGCTCTCCCATGTTCCCCTGTATCCCCACAGCACTTACTTAAGCTTCCATAGCAGGCAGAGCAGACGGCAGCAGTAACGTCACTCACTGACGTCGCGCGTCTGCTCCGCCCACTTTGAGTGAAGCAGGCGGAGCAGGCGCGCGACGTCAGTGAGTGACGTTACTGGTGCCGTCCGCTCTGCCTGCTATGGAAGCTTAAGTAAGTGCTGTGGGGATACAGGGGGATACAGGGGAACATGGGAGAGGGCAGCGTTAGTTCAACTTAACAACAGGATAAGGATTCACGTTTATAAATACTTCGGTGAGCGGCGGGGCCCGGTGTATTGGGGGACACTGTTATGAGGGGGATCTGTGGATGACATATAGCAGTGTCATCCACAGATCCTCCCCATAACAGTTCCATCCACAGATCCCCCACCAAATAACAATGCCATCCTCAGATCCCCCCACCCCATAACAATGCCATCCACAGATATCCCACCCCATAGCAGTACCATCCACAGATCCCCATAACAGTGCCATCCACAGATCCCCCATAACAGTGCCATCCACAGATCCCCCATAACAGTGCCATCCACAGATCCCCATAACAGTGCCATCCACAGATCCCCCATAACAGTGCCATCCACAGATCCCCATAACAGTGCCATCCACAGATCCCCCATAACAGCACCATCCACAGATCCCCATAACAGTGCCATCCACAGATCCCCCATAACAGTGCCATCCACAGATCCCCCATAACAGTGCCATCCACAGATCCCCCATAACAGTGCCATCCACAGATCCCCATAACAGTGCCATCCACAGATCCCCATAACAGTGCCATCCACAGATCCCCCATAACAGCGCCATCCACAGATCCCCCATAACAGTGCCATCCACAGATCCCCCATAACAGTGCCATCCACAGATCCCCCATAACAGTGCCATCCACAGATCCCCCATAACAGTGCCATCCACAGATCCCCCATAACAGTGCCATCCACAGATCCCCCATAACAGTGCCATCCACAGATCCCCATAACAGTGCCATCCACAGATCCCCCATAACAGTGCCATCCACAGGTCCCCCATAACAGTGCCATCCACAGATCCCCCACATGACAGTGCGTCATCCACAGATCCCCCAAAACGGTCACATGACATTTAAAAAAAGTATCGGTATTCGGTATCGGTGACTACTTGAAAAAAAGTATCGGTACTTGTACTCGGTCCTAAAAAAGTGGTATCGGGACAACCCTAACTGTAAGGGTGCATCAGGGGGCTTCAAATGGGACATGGCATCTAAAAACCATGTGGAGTTCCTTTTCTTCTGCGCCCTGCCGTGTGCCCATACAGCAGTTTACGACCACATGTGGGGTGTTTCTGTAAACCGCAGAATCTGGGTAATAAATATTGAGTTTTGTTTGGCTGTTAACCATCGATGTGTTAAAGAAAAAAATTGATTAAAATGGAAAATCTGCCAAAAAAGTGAAATTTTAAAATTTGATCTCCATTTTCCTTTAATTCTTGTGGAACGCCTAAAGGGTTAACAAAGTTTGTAAAATCGGTTTTGAATACCTTGAGGGGTGTAGTTTCTACAATGGGGTCATTTATGGGGGTATCCACTATGTAGGCCCCACAAAGTGACTTCAGACCTGAACTGGTCCTTATAAAGTGGGTTTTGGCAATTTTCTTACAAATTTGAAGAATTGCTTCTAAACTTCTAAGCCTTCTAACGTCCTAAAAAAATAAAATGACATTTCCAAAATGATGCCAACATAAAGTAGACATATGGGAAATGTTAAATAATAACTATTTTATGAGGTATCACTTTCTGTTTTGAAAGCAGAGAAATTGAAATTTAGAAAATTGCGAATTTTTCAAATTTTTGGGTAAATTTGGGATTTTTTCATAAATAAAGGTGAAATATTTTGACTCAAATTTATGACTATCATGAAGTACAATGTGTCACGAGAAAACAATCTCTGAATGACTTGGATAAATAAAGGTGTTCCAAAGTTATTACCACATAAAGTGAGATATGTCAGTTTTGCAAAATTTGGCCTGGTCAGGAAGGGGGCAAAGGGCCCGGATGGGAAGTGGTTAATGCAGCCTACAATATGTGGGCCGCACTATACAGTCACTTAGGGAATGCTTAAATAAGCACCGGTGGAACATCATACAGGGCTTCCAGAAACATAGCGTCTCAAGACATTTTTTATTATGTCACGATAAAGATCCTTCCAAGCTTAACATCACACCGATTGAATCTATTAATGTAATCTGCCCTGACAGATTCAGAACATTACAAAAGAGGGAGATGTTCTGGATTTTTTAACTTTGGACGCTGCAACCACACGGTTTAAACGAGAGTCTGGAGAATAAATGTTTCTGACAAAAAAGATTTATGGACGTCATGTCCTAATACACCCATATGGACATCTTCTTTTTACCATACCCATAAATACATAGCTAGTTACCACAATTTTTTCAGTGCCAGTTATCCCAATCCCCCTCCATACAGTCCTCAATTCACTCCTTATGTATCCAAATATCATCCTTCTGTGACATATATATATACACACACATTCAGCCCCTTATTCATTATATAGGTATCTAAATATCATTTTCATTTTCTCACTTAGACATTTATTGTTTTTGTTCACTCCATCAGTATCTTCAATCCAATTCAGCCTAATCATCATAATCATGCCCCATTCCTACACCAGCCATTCCTGCGATCCAGCAATTCATCAGTATCATCTGTCCCTCTCCTCCTTACTATTAGCATCCCCTGGACTAGTTCTCCTTGTTCCCTGCCAGCATCGCGATCTTAGCCCCGCCCACTTGTTGCACTTTCCTGTCAGCGCTCTGACGTTGGTCTATTTAAACTCCTGCAGTCTGCGCGCGCTGTGAACACACAGCGAACCTGACGCCCCACGTGCTAGTGAGCGAGCGGCTGCATCTGTGAATCCATCAGACTTGATAAAGGGGTCATGTACCCCGAAACGCATTGTCTTGGAATAAATTTAACTTATCTTGACCTTGGTTGTGGTTCTGCGCCCTCCATTTTGTCTGCATATCTATTGGACTTCTATGGTCCAGTAATTCTACAGTTCTCACATCCACCTCTCTTTGTTGCCAACAAATTTATTAAGAGGCAGATACCCTGCCGTGCGCTGGAATCTGATGTATATGCCAGCCAGCTAAACGGCCTCTTTCACACGAGCGATACGGATTGTTTCAGGAACTGTTCATGGAAAAACTGATGGTTTTGCAAGCAAGTTCAATCAGTTTTGTCTTCGATTGCATTTAGTGTTTTAGTTTTTTCTGCGCAGATGCATTTTGATTTTTTGTGTTTTTTATGCGCGTGAAAATAAACTGAAGAGTAGCAATCTATATCTCCGAGCAACCATCAGTGAAAAATGTATTGCAGCCGGTTTGCATCTGGATGCCTTCAGTTTTTCACCCAAGCCCTATTCACTTCTATGGAGGCAGGGCTGCGTGAAAAATGCAGAATATAGAACAGGCATCCTCAAACTGCGGCCCTCCAGCTGTTGCAAAACTGCAACTCCCAGCATGCCCGCACAGCCTACAGGTATCAGCCTACAGCAGGGCATTGTGGGAGTTGTAGTTTTACAACAGCTGGAGGGCCGCAGTTTGAGGTTGCCTGATATAGAACATGCTGCAATTTTTCCTGAACGTACAGAGGATGTGTGAAAACTGGATTTAGTCCGTATGCTATGTACTCATTACATGTGTTGCATCCAGATGGAAAACTCACCGGTTGTACTGGAGGTGTGGTTGTGCACTCCTGACCAGCCTGTTTGCCTGATAGGCTGATTTTTAATTAGCATGAGTATAACGCTTAGCCTGCTCTCCCCCACTCACTGGAAGCCTCTTGGCACCAGGAGAGGTATGGAGTGGGTAGTGGACTCGGCATGCATGTTGGTACTTGCATTCCCTGGATTCAATGGAGGCCATTTTGGCACCAAAAAGATAAAAACCAAAGGTGACTCAGCATGCATGTGGAACCTACACCCCCTGAACTTCATGGTCACTGTCATGGCACATAACAGGTTGAACTTAGTGTTAGGTTCCTGTCTTACAGAGATCGCCTTGACATGCGGCAGACAGGCTCAAATTATTTTGTACAAAATGTATTTGCCAAGCATCTCTAATTTATAAGCATAGCATTAGCATTACAATACATGTTTGCACTTTATTTGCTTTGCAGAGTGCTGTTGCATTATATGCTTTGTTCTAAGCCCCCTTTAACCGACACTTCAGAAAATTTGCTAATTATGTTGTACATATGGCATGCACCATAATTAGCAGTTTTTTTATGCCACTATTGTGGTGTAAAACATTAACAAATATCCCCCATTCTCATTACGGAGTATTAAGTACAGAATGATGGGGGGTGGGGAAGTAATGGGTGAAAACTTAATTTTTTTTTTTTATTTAGCACGAGGCCACAGCATAACAAAATGTGAGAAAAGTGAAAGGGTCTTAAGACTTTCCGAATGCATTGTATATACAACTTATCTAATATATAAAGCTGAGTGTATGTGTGTAAGTTTGTATGTCCGCTAAAGGAATCTGCACCGTCGCATTTACAATCACTAAATTTGGCACACAGGTACATCAGGTGTCCGGGAAGGTTTTAGACTGGGTCTAAGCTCACTAGGACGTATCGTTTCTGAGATATTCCCCAAAAAGGCAAATATGGCACATCACATGAACTACATTAGCCAATAGAAGCCTGCAGGTCTTGCTCTTCATATCCCAACTGCCATACACATGGTCACATGTCCCTTATCAGCCAATAGAAGCCCGCAGGTCCTTAGTCTCCATATGCACAGAGTTTTACACCAGGTTTCCATAACAACCCAGCCATTTTTCTTCACTGCTGTAGGTCCGCTTTAAAGGGGCAGGGTGCTGTGGATGACACTGTTAAGGGAGCGGAGTGCTGTGGAGGTCACAGTTAAGGGGGCAGGTAGGGTGGCCATTCAGGCCACCCTCAAAAGATGGACTTAAAAATCCCACCCCCAGGTCCCGCTAAGCCACACCCCCGACCACGTTAGGCCACGTCCTCTCCCACTCCGCAGCCAACGGGGATTGAAAAAAGGAAGGTAAAATCAACTTCTGTCAGCTGAAGGGGAGGGAGGTTGACTTTCTCCCTGCAGCTCACGCTCAGACAGCACGGTGCTGCTATCTGAGAGTGAGATGTTCAAAAGGCCCTGTGCCGGACGGAGGACAGGGAGTCTGAAAGGTTAAGGGGGTGGGGTGTTGTGGAAGTCACATTTTAAGGGAACAGAGCTCTGTGGAGGTCACTGTTAAAGGGGTGGGTTATTGTGGAAATCAATGTTAAGACGGGGTCTTGCGGTGGTCACTAATAAAGGGGTGGCCGCTGTGGAGTTCACTGTTAAAGGGGAGGGTGCTGTGGATGTTATTGTTAACGGAGAAGGGGACTGTGGAGGCCACTATTAAAGGGGAAGCAGGGTACTGTGAGGTCACTGTTTAGGCAGCGGGGTACTGTGAGGTCACTGTTAAGGGAGGGGGGTACAGTGGAGGTCACTCTTAAGGGAGCGGGGTACTGCGCCAGTCACTGTTAAAGGGGCAGTCACTGTGGAGGTCTCTGTTAAGGGGGCCAGGAATGGTGGAGATCAGTTAAAGCAACTGTAACCTATGGTCATAGTTAAGGGGCGGGTGCTGTAGAGGTCACTGGTAAGAGGGAGGGCCCCTGTGAAGGTCACTTTCAAGGGAGTGGGGTGCTGTGGAACTCACTGTTAAAGGGTCAGGCTGCTGTAAAGGTCAAAGTTAAGGGGGTGGGCTGCTGTGGAGGTCCCATTTTAAGGAGACGGGCATTGTGGGGGGTCAGTGTTAAGGGGTGGGGGGTTGTGAAGGTCACTGTTAAGGGGGTGAGGTGCTGTAGATGTCACTGTTATAGTGGATACTGTGATGAAATATACCGTACGAAGCTGGGTCCTTCAGCTAGTGTTATATACAGTGCCTTGCAAAAGTATTCACCCCCCTTGACTTTTTTGGTATTTTGGTTCCTCACAACCTGTTTTTAACATTGTTTGAGGAATTGCATCATTTAGTTTACAGAACATGCCCACAACTTTGAAGATGTTTTTTTATTTTTATTGTGAAGCAAACAAATAGGACAAAATAACAGAAAAAGTAAATGTGCATAACTATTCACCCCCCTAAAGTCAATACTTTGTTGAGCCACCTTTTGCAGCAATCACAGCTCCAAGTCGCTTTGGATAAGTCTCTATGAGCTTGCCACATCTTACCACTCGGATTTTTGCCCATTCCTCCTTGCAAAACTGCTCCAGCTCCTTCAAGTTTAATGGTTTGCGCTTGTGAACAGAAATCTTTAAGTCTGACCACAGATTGGATTGAGATCTGGGCTTGGACTAGGCCATTCCAACACATTTACATGTTTCCTCTTAAACCACTCAAGTGTTGCTTTAGCAGTGTGTTTGGGGTCATTGTCCTGCTGGAAGGTGAACCTCCATCCTAGCCTCAAATCACTCACAGAGTGGTACAGGTTTTGCTCAAGAATATCCCTATATTTAGCACCATCCATCTGTCCCTCAACTCTGACCAGTTTCCCAGTCCCGGTGTCACGGATGAAGTTGCAGATAGCTGGAATGTATAAATAAACGACCGACTGGCTTGATCACAAACTAAGGAGCATATAGGCGAGCCCTTTAAAACCCTAAGAGCTCTCCCTGACTGCTATGCACATGCAAGGGTCTCAATGGTAGACGATTGCATGCCCACGTACCTAAGACTGTGTGACACCTGAAAACCCTATAATAGTGAGGGGACACGACCACCGGCTCCCTGCACTTAATACGGATGGAGTCAGGGTCACCAAGAATCAAGCCAGCAAGGAAACACAATAAAGTAAAGGACTTATCTGAGCAAACAGCAGAAGCAGCCTC